>NC_081325.1:33277501-33897562 GCF_026419965.1 Kogia breviceps
ATCTGAAGCTCAGGAAAAAGTTATGGGTGGGGATTATCAATTTAGGGTGCTATTCAAAACCACAGGAACTTGTGAGATAACCAAGGGAGAGAGTCAGAGAAAGAAGGAGAAGAAGACTGAGGATTGGGGCATGGGTAGCTCCAACATTTAGAAAAAGGGAAGGGGAAGAGGAGCCTGAAAAGGAATCTGAGAAGTGGGGACGAGAGAGGCAGAAAGCAAGCTAAGAGTGAGGTCATGGAAATTAAGAGGGTAGAGTGTTTCAGAGGGGAAGTTGGGGCCCCTCTACTCAATGCAGAACCTCTCCCCTCTTCACTGAGTAGCAGCAATGCCTTGTTGAGCAACTGACCCTCACTCAAGGGTGGGTCTGACGAAGTTAAAGTATCTCTCCCCACGTCCTCCACCCCCTGCCACCAATGTTTGCTATGAGAATGAATGTGAGGTCAGTTCTGGCCAATAAGATCCTAGAAGTGTACTAGTGACTCATGTGAATATCCTTCCTTTCTTTTGATAGAGAACAATAGGAAGCTAGTGTCTGTCTCTCTCACTGGATGGAAATAATATAGCCCTTGTTGTTACTGGAGGTCATATCATGACCACAAAGGACCATGACATCATAATTTTAAGGCCATAAATTTCCTTATTTGTAAGATGGGGCTAATGCTAGTACCTACCTCACAGAGGATGAACCTGGCACTTTGGACACTCATGCAAAGAGATTAAAGGAACTAAAGCCCTTGATGACATGGCTGAGCTGCAAAATCAACCAAAGCAAACTTTCTGTTTGTGAGCTAATACATTTCCTTGTTTCATCAGTTTAATTTAGGATTTCTGTTACTTGTAGCTGGAAGCAGCTTATCTGATACAGTGATGTATGAAGGTGATTTCTATTTTTAATTGTCAGACAGTCACTGATTTATTACAAATTCTCAAGAAAGATTATTTGTGTGAAGTATTCTTCAACCAGTGTTGTAAAGCACTTTTCTAATAAAAGGAAATCTACAACCTAATCTTATAAGACGACAACAAAAAAATCAGCTTAGGAATAACTGATTAAGCATTTTACTTGCCTTAGAATGGATATATCTTTCCTTTTAATGTATTCTACAATTCAAGTCATATTTTAATATTAAAACCTCAGTGGAACTAATTTTATGAACTCTCATTTGGCAGAAAAAATGCAAGTATTTCAAGTCTATGTCTTATACCTCCCTCAACCTTGAGTAATTGTAGGGATTGAAAATTAGGTCTAGGAAAAGAACACCTTGAATTTTAAATATGCAAAATACTATAAACATGAAATATATGCACACAAAGTCAATGGTTTGACTGGTTGAAATATTGATATCTTAATTTCATTGAGAAAATCGATCTATTAAAATACAATGAAACTTAATACTTCAAATTAATTTTATTTACTACTGGAATACTAGTGGAGGTTGTAGAAAGAATGTTAATCTAGAAATCAGGAGTTTTTTGAGTTAGTTCCACCCTTCCCACCAGGTCTGTAGTCTCAGATACATAATTAACCTCTTGTTACCTTATCTAAGGAGAGTGAGGAGAGGTTGATCTTGGTAACCTGTAAAGTTCTTCCAGTTCTGTAATTCTATGATTTAAATTGTTATCTTAAATATCTAAAGTGAAAATAACGAAAAGCACATTTTTATAAACGTGTTCTATGTAATCTACTCTATTTCTAATTCCAAATTGGTAATTGTTTTCGATTCGTAACTCAGTCTCTTTCAAACATTTCTATTTGTAATTATTTACTAGGAGCAGGTAGAAAGCTTTCATATGGATGAGTTTTAATTAAATACTTGTGTGCCATGCACTGGAAAGACATATTTTAAAGAGAGGTGCAAATAGACTGTCACAATGAAAAAAGAAACTTTCCTCTTTCTGGTGCCTAGAAACAGGATTAAAATTAAGTATGACTCTAAAACCAGCAATGTATTTCATAAATCATGAGATTATCATTAACAATATTGTTATTAAATATGCCACTGTCGACATTCTCGCTTACAGTGTGATAAGGGCTGCATCAGCAGGATTAGTTTTGTGGTGTGAAATGATTAGTATTTGGTTTGTACTGCAGTGTCTTTTATGACAAACATGCTTCATTGATCCAATGACAGAAGTTAGCCATATGCAAATGTGGGCAACAAAGATGATTTCCTATGTATGCTCCCCAATATTAATAGACAAATGTTATACTTATTTCCTTTGATCTACTGTTAGTTCCTCTTAGCTCTCACTTCACTCCCTCCTGCACAAAAGACATGTATATTGCACACAATTATTGGGCATTTTCTTACTAAATTCTCTGTCTTCTCTAGTGTTAAAAGGCAGTAGTAGTACTTAACCTTTGGCTGGATAAATGTGATTCAATCGAGTTAAACTGCTGTTCTTCTAAAGCTTAAAAAGTAAAATACCAGTATAAATATGTTGTAATTATCCCCGGAACTGTTCATTTTAAACTATTAAATTTAAACAAAGAACAATTGCTGTTTGTTCATGCAAAACAAACAGTGCCTGCTTAAGATCTTTTTGCTTAATCTGCCTCCCTGCAGATCTAGGAGAAAACACTGCCTCGGGCTCAGCACGCACATCAATGAAATGGAAAAAGCTTTGCTGTCCCAGTCAATTGTTAGGGTTTTCCCAAAGCAGAGGTTTGGTGGTACACAATGCAGGATCAGCTGGGGAAGGGGATGCCAAATGCCCGGGAACAGGCCAACACACCCAAGGCATGGCAAATGCAGCCTAATTCTAGAACCAGCATCAGAAAAAAGGGAGGAAGGTGGTTGAAAAGGTGAGAAAAGGAACTGTTATCAGACACAGTGCCAAATCATACTCAAAAGTGCATCCAAAAGAAGTATAATGAGAAGGAGGAAACTTTTTAAACCAAAACTCCTGGCAGAGGCACTGCTGTGAGTATGAGGGCCAGACACATGTCCCCTGGGGGTGTGCTCAGCATGTTAGGTCACCTGGGAGGACACCAGGGGGTGAAAAAGGCAGATAGATTCAGACAGTAAAGGCTGCATTGGAGACCCTCATGCTCCCAGAGCCTCCCAGCTTGAATAAAAATCCACAGACAATCACAACCTATTTCATTTGGTTGGATTTCTTGTAGAAACTGGTGTAAATGTAGAGATGGATGTTCAGCCTTCTGAGAGGAGTTGAGGGAGGGAGGCTGTGGGGAACCACAGGGAGGGTCCAGATGGGCACTGGCCTGTGGACAGGACTTTCCACTGTCTGAAGGCAAGCAGCCTCAGTCGACCACTTTGTTACACGAGAGAAGTGAAATGATAATTGTCTGCTATATTTTAGACACTGGCTAAGTCTTTTATGTTACTAGTAACACCAAATCAAGAGAGGGCAGGCTGGGCCCAATCCTCTTGGGGTAGGGCTGGCAGAAGCAGGGTAATGGGCAGATCCCAGCTGCTGGCAGGACACATTAGCTGAGCTTCCCTAGGGAGCCAGGGCTCTGACCACTGTGGTTCAAGTTGAATGTGTGAGTGGGTATCAGTGTGTGGGAGGGGTTGGCCAAGACAGAAGAGTCCTAGAAACCCAAGCAGAAGGAGCCAGTTAAGCAGCCTCAACCCCAATTATTTACAGGGTTCTCCTAGATAGATTCATGGGCTCACTCACCAACTCTGTCTCAGGCTTGAATATTTCACACTCTATTGATTCCTTGGGTGAAAAAATTGATATACAGATTCAATATCATCTCATTTAATTTTGAAGCAGTGCAGAGCAGACTGTAGACATGAGGCATCATCAAGACCACCTAGAAAAGGGGTAAGACAGAAACAGAAATTGACATCAAATGGAAATGGACAGAATGTGATTTCTGAAATGGAGGGATGAGACTTGTAAATGCTAACTAATAACAGAACAAGTCAAGATACTGTAATGATCAATTGCTATCATGTGACAAAGATGGGATAAGAACTAAGGCATCTGGGGTGGGGGGGATGAATTGGGAGATTGGGATTGACATATATACACTAATATGTATAAAATAGATAACTAATAAGAACATGCTGTATAGCACAGGGAACTCCACTTCACTGTACAGTAAAAACTAACACAACATTGTAAAACAACTATACCCCAATAAAAAAATAAAAATAAGTAAATAAATAAGTTAATTAATTAATTAATTAAAAATTTAAAAAAGAACTAAGGAATCATATAGCATTGATTCCTGTATTATATATATTCATATATGTATAATTCATATAAATATTTTAAATGTTGAGAAAATACCATGGGACAAGAACCATACAAGATACTGAGGACACAAAATTGAAAGACATGATCACTTCTCTCAAGAAGCTCCCCATCTGGTGGAGAAACACATGAGTTAAAGAATAATCACAGTGTAATGTGTTATATCAGACGTAAGTACGAAG
Organism: Kogia breviceps; assembly: GCF_026419965.1. NCBI lineage: Eukaryota > Metazoa > Chordata > Mammalia > Artiodactyla > Physeteridae > Kogia > Kogia breviceps. Next base: position 33,281,914 of record NC_081325.1, read on the forward strand.
TCTTACAGGAGCCAGCGAACAAACCCAACTCAGCCTGGGAGCCACAGAGAGCCTCCCAGAGGAAGAAAGTCCCATCAAGTAGGATGTCATATACATTTATATAGAAAGACATAGATAGCTGGGACTTGGATTACCCAATCCTTTTTAAATCAGTAATCCCTCATTTCAATGTTCCACAGAGAAATGTATGCACAGAAACTAATGATCAGACTTGGCCCTAAATCAGTTGAAATAATGAGTTAGGACAGACCAATGGGAATTACATAAGCCAAGTTGTTTAGAACAAAAGTGGCCTCAAAGTCCTCCTTTGCCTCCTTCTATCCTTCACCCTGGTTCTCACCTAGCTCAGGCCATTGCAGGCTAAGGCTGCAGGAGCAGACTCTGAGCTCTCTGCACCTCTTCACAGTACATCAGGAGACCACAGTACTGCCTTATGTGGATTCACCTTTTGACCCCTTTGCTCAGCCCAAGAAAAAGCTCCTTTCCTTTCATGGTGATCAGTAAAATGCCTTTGGATGACCAATCTTAACAATATTGCTCTACCCTGAGGGAGAGTTTGTGGAGGAAGGACAGGGGAGAGAGGAGCCTTGACATCCCTGGAGAGTGTGAGAGTGCTGTATGAGCTAAGTTTTGAAGCTCAAGGTAATCTAGAAATGAGTATTCTTGACAGAGGGAACCATATGCCAGATACCCGACATGAGAGATCCTAGCAAGTCTAGGGATTGCCAAGGAATGCAGCATGGTTGGACCCAGGATGTGAGGAGGGATGGTGGGGGCAGCATGAGAGGGAGAATGCTGAGTAGCTGGGGCATTACTGTAGAGATGGATGGGCCACCAGAGGATTGAAAGTAGCCATGACATCACATGCTTATTGTAGAACAAACACTTGCTCATATAAGAAGCCTACTTGGGTTTCCCTGGTGGCGCAGTGGTTGGGAGTCCGCCTGCCGATGCAGGGGACACAGGTTCGTGCCCCAGTCTGGGAAGATCCCACATGTTGTGGAGGGGCTGGTCCTGTGAGCCATGGCGGCTGAACCTGCGCGTCCCGAGCCTGTGCTCCGCAACGGGAGAGGCCACAACAGTGAGAGGCCCGCGTACCACAAAAATAAACAAAAATAAATAAATAAATAAATAAATAAAAAGAAGCCTACTTAAGCCTATTCTGTACTTTACTACTATCCTGATTCTATCCAGTCCCGAAACTTATTAGATTCCTATAATGGGTAATTAGCTACATGCTCACTGCAAATTGGAGCATTTTGGAGAGTGTCCAGGAGCAATGAGGCTCTAGTAGTATGAAAGCAGCCTTGTGGCATCTGGGAAAAGAAACTATGGGGCACATCGGACTGAAACTCTGGGTTAAGACCACCAAGCAAGGAAGGAGGCATGAGGCCCATTTTAATCTCCCCAGGCAGCAATACTGAGGTGAGGAAGCAGTTCAGTCAAAGGAAGAGAAGCAGGGTAAATCTGCTTGGTTCAGGGCCTTGAATAAGGAGTCAATGAGAATGGATACTTTTTGTTTGTTTGTTTGTTTTTTGGCCTTGCTGCGTGGCTTGCAGGATCTTAGTTCCCCAACCAGTGATTGAACCCACGCCCAGGCAGTGAAAGTGCCAAGTCCTAACCGCTGGACCACCAGGGAATTCCAGAATGGATAATTTTTGAGAGTAGTTTAGAACAAAGTTAGACATAAGGACTCCCAATCTTGTGGCAAGATTTTGAGGAAGGGGCACTATATTGGTTATCTATCACTGCATAACAAATTACACCAAAACTTAGTGAGTTACAACAATATTTATGATCTCACAGTTTGTATGTGTCAGAAACTTGGACATGGCTCTGTTGGGGCCTCTGTTTCAAGGTCTTTCACAGGCTGTAATTGAGGTATCAGCTGGGCTGCAGAAATCTCAAGGCTCAACTGGGGAGTGTCCACTCCCATATTCACCCAAGTGATGGTGACAGGATTTAGTTTCTTGTGGATTTTTGGCTGGAGGCAGCCCTCAGTTCCTTGCCACGTGGGCCTCTCCACAGGGCAACATTTTGTCTCCATCTATCGGAGTGAGCAAGAGAGGGCAAGCAAATCAGAAATTGGAGTCATTTATAACCTGATCTTGGAAGTGGCATCCCATCACTTTTGCGGCATTCTATTTGCTAGCAGCACATCACCAGGTCCAGCCTACTCTCAAGTGTCCAGCCCACCCTCACACATACATATGTGAAGAGCTGGGGATCATTGGGAGCCATTTTAGAAGCTGTTCAGCAAAGGCAGTAAAACACAGGAGGAATGAGCCCCATTAAAAATCTTTCAATCTGGGGCAACATCAAAGATGGATTCTGAGGTTGTAGGCAAGGGGGAGCATGAGAGCCTGGATAGAAGGAGAATCCTTCCCTTAAGGCATTGGAAACAGTGAGGGGAAGAGAGCAGATCCTGGAGGGTGGCAAAGAAGAAACACTGTCAGAATTTCTCAGGAAACATGTGAGACATCTGTTGAGCAAGGAATTATAAGATTAGAATCCCAGTTATTTGTTAATGACTCATTAATCAGAATTCTTCTGCGTCTTGAAAATCCAGGGGGTGAAAAGTCATAGCTGGATGAACGTTCTCTCCACAAGGCTGATATCTTATATATGGTTTCTGATCGTCCCTGACTCCCATCCTCCTGTTTAGTAATACCCCAGTTTTTCTATCTGTAGCATACATCCATGCCATAAAAGGACTTGTTGTCCTTGCTTATGCTACATGCCCACTACAGGACCAATCACTGTGTCCAGGAGGTTGTAGTGTCATGATTGGCTTACCCTGAGACTCATGCTTACCTGTATGACTAAAGGCTGAGGATATTGCTTATAGTCATTAATACAGTTCACCAGATATTTCCACTTTCCTTCCATCACAAGGTAGGATTGCACTTCCCTGTTTCATTGGGGGTAACTTATGGCCATGTGACTTTGACCAATGAAAGGGAGCAGAAGTAATGTATATCACTTTAAAAAATAACAGCTTTATTGAGGAATCATTCACAAACCATAAAATCCACCCTCTTCAATTGAATGATTCAGTGGTTTTCAGTATAGTCACAGAGTTGTACATCTGTCACCTCTATCGAATGCCAGAAAGTTTTCATCATTCCAAAATGAAATCCCACATTCATTAGCAGTCACTCCCCATTTTCCTCTCCCACCAGCCCCTGCACATTGCTAATCTATTTTCTGTCTCTACAGATTTGCCTATTCCGGATGTTTCATACAATGTGTGGACTTTCATCAGTGACTTCTTTCACTTAACATAATGTTTTCAAGGTTCATCCAATTTGTAGCAGAATCAGTATTTCATTCCTTTTTATGGTTGGGTAATATTTCAATGTATAGATTTACTATTACATTTTGTTTATCCGTTCACCCATTGATGGACATTTTGGTTGTCTCCACATTTTGGCTATTATGAAAATGTTGCTACAAACATTTGTTTACAGGTTTTTGTTTCTTTTTATTTCTTCTGCATATATACTTAACAATGAGACTGCTGGGTCATGTAGTAACTCTGTGTTTATCTTTTTGAGGGACTGCTAAGATGTTTTCTGAAGAAGCTGAACTATTTTACATTCCTACCAGCAATGTATAAGGGTTTCAATTTCTCCACCAAGACTTCCTATTTTCTATCATTTAAATTTAACTATTCTTGAGGGTACTTTGTTGTGATTTTGGTTTGCATTTCTTTAATGACTAACAATGTTGAATATCTATCTTTTCATGTGCTTATTGGTCACTTGTACATCTTCTTTGGAGAAATGTCTATTTAAATCTTTTGCCCATTTTTAACTGGGTTGTCTTTTTATTGTCGAGTTGTAAGACTTCTTTATATATTCTGGATACAGGTCCCTTGTCAGATATATGGTTTGTAAATACGTTCCCCCATTCTTTCGGCTGTCTTTTCACTTTCTTGATAGAGTCTTTTAAAGCTCAAAGTTTTTCATTTTAATGAAGTCTAATTTTTTTTCTTTTGTTTCTGCCATATATAAGGAACATTTTTGTTTGTATCATATATAGGAAACCTGAGGTCTTGAAGATTTAGTCCTGTTCTTTAAGAGTTTTATAATTTCAGCTTTTACATTTAACTTTACATTTACCTTTTATTTCATATTTCACATTTAGCTTTTACATTTAGGTCTATGATCCATTTTGAATTAATTTTTCTATATGGTGTGAGGTAGTGGTTCAACTTTATTCTTTTTTATGCGGATATCTAATTGTCCCAACACCATCTGTTAGAAGGACTATTTTTCTCCCATTGAATTTTCTCTGTATCCTTGTCAACAATCAATTGATGATAAATGTGAAGATTTAATTCTGGGTTCTCAATTCTATTTCATTGATGTTTAGCCTTCTGCCAGTTCATGTGTGTCACTTCCTTAGCAAGTTTTAAGAGCTAGTGCACAATTTGCCACACTTTATTTCTTTGCTTCTTCATTGTTCCAGATAGGGGCTGATATCTTAGCCTGGGTTCCACAGTAAGGATAATGTGGAGAAAAGCTCAGAACCAAAGCACTCTGGACACAGTGTGAGTGAGAATTCAACTTTTGCTTGAATTTACTCATAACCAAGTTCATGTACTAGCCTGTTCTTAAAAATTCAACACTAAAATTGACAACTCCACATAGAGTGAGGGTGAAGTCCCCAAAAAAGCCTGAAGAAAGGAAGTGAGAAAGCATGCTAGACAAGCAAAATGTCAGCTATAATTTTAAACCCCAAGGGCTATGAACTACCAATAAGTATGTTTTACATTTTTGATGTAGCCTGCCAACATCAACACATATTATTGATTACTGTGTCCTAGGTACTGTTGTGTAAAATGGCATCTCTACCCTCAAGATCTTACATTCTAATTGGGAGGTAGAATGTATACATGGAATATAAAGAACCACACAAGCTGTCATGTAATAAGTGATGCTAAAGAGGTTTAAAGAAGAAACAAATATAATCAAATGTGGTTAAGAAGGATTTCACTGTGTTGTGATTTAAGTTGTGCCTGCAGGGAAAAGAATGATTTAGACAATCAAAGAGGAGGAGGAAGGTATATAAAAAGTGAAAGGAGGGGAAGGCAAAGTAGTACCAACTTGCTTGGGAGACAATTAATACATAGACCAGTTTATCTGGAACAAGAGGATCTTTTGAGAGGTAGTTGTAAAAAGAGTTTGGAGGTAAAATTGAAGTCTGTGAATGATGAATCTAAGTTTTATTCTGTAGGTAGTGGGAAAACATTAAAAACTTTTTTGGAGGAAAAATGATGTTTTTATGAAATTAATCTTATGGCATTGACTTAGAAGCAGAAAAGGTAGGTTTACTTCATCACTCCTGAAATGACTGCAGAAGGCAGTACTTTAATATATCTAATTTACTATAGTTCATCAGTACAGCCCTGTAGAGACTTGGAAGTGTCAATTGCTTCACTGTTGTTCTCTAAGTTAGAATCAGTTCAGGCTACTCTAACAGAATACCATAGACTGGGTGGCTAATAAACAACAGAAATTTTATTTTTCAGAGTTCTAGAGGTTGGGAAGTTCAAGATCAAGGTGCCAGAAGCTGCAGTGTCTGGTGAGAGCTCAGATCCTGGTTCATAGATGATCCCCTCTCACTGTGTCCTCACATGGCAGAAGGGGAGAGGAGACTCTCTAGAGTCTCTTTTACATGGGCACTAATCCCATTCATGAGGGCTCCATCCTCATGACCTAATCACTTCCCAAGGGCTCCAACTTCTGATACTATCACACTGGGAATTAAGTTTTCAACATATGAATTTTGGGGAGACAAAAATTTTCTGTCTATAGCAATTCCTATCTAATATTGGAATTTTCTGTATTGGATAGTATAGTGCTGGTGCCTGAATGATAATGTTTATCATAATGGTAGAAAAAGAAAACCAAAAAAATACCAAGTGTGGGCTTTAAATTTTTGGATCCATCTGGGCCTTGAAACTGATTTCAGAGACAAATAGTAGACTTTAACAGTGAAAGAAATCAAAGACTCAGCCATCTGAATGTGGCATTTGTGAGCTGTTTTGAGTGAGAATTGGCAAATATTTTCCCAACTGTCAATTCTAAGAAACATGCAAAGAGATTCCGTGTAACTGAATACAGCAGTGAACCTGTGTCTCTGTTAAACCACAGATAAATGAAATAAGCTGATTTTAAATTTCTAAAGGGAACTTAAACCACCTGCTAAGTTGTAGAATTTAATTTGCAAGATGAATACTTGGCAATGTGACACTTCTTTCATAGCTTCATTTGTTGTTTTAATAAAAATGTTCACAATGCTTTGGTTCCATCTGTTACAGAAAATAAAAACAGCTAACTGCTATTCAAACAACAAAAAATACGGCTTTCCAGAAAACAATATCTAGTGCCATCAAAATGTAAAGAGGTATTTATAAATTTTAAACTTCTAAAAAGTGTTGTCATAATTGCACTGCATCTTGGACTCAACATATAAATAATTTATGCAAAAAATTTAAATTAAAATTATTCCCCCATACTCCAAAAGCAAATGAATGTATTCAAAGTTACTGTGACCATGAATCTTATTGCAGCAGGCTACAGATTTTCATTATAACAATTTGTAAGCAAATATTTGGTTATTTTTATAAGCCACAAATCTGGCTGAAGGAGAAAATGATATGTAATAAATAAAAACCAAAGTATGTTTGTTGTTACATTTGCAGATTGGAGATAACAATAAGCTATAGTACAACAGCCTCCCTACTTTATTGATTAAATTTCCATAGCTTTTTCTTCCGAATATGTAGATCAAAGTTTTATAACTTTCTTTTTCTTGAATTTTTTTTATACAGCAGGTTCTTATTAGTTATCTATTTTATACATATTAGTGTATATATGTCAATTCCAATCTCCCTGTTCATCCCACTGCCACCATCCCCACCCCAGTTTCCATCCTTGGCATCCATACGTTTGTTCTCTACATCTGTGTCTCTATTTCTGCCTTGCAAACTGGTTCACTGTACCACTTTCCAGATTCCACATATATACGTTAATATACAATATTTGTTTTTCTCTTTCTGACTTACTTCACTCTGTATGACAGTCTCTAGGTCCATCCACATCTCTACAAATGATACAGTTTCTTTCCTATTTATGGCTGAGTAATGTTCCATTGTATATATGTATCAAATCTTCTTTATCCATTCGTCTGTTGATGGGCATTTAGTTTGCTTCCATGACCTGGCTGTTGTAAATAGTGCTGCAATGAACATTGGGGTGCATGTGTCGTTTTGAATTATGGTTTTCTAAGGGTATATGCCCAGGAGTGGGATTGCTGGATCATATGGTAATTCTATTTTTAGTTTTTTCAGGAACCTCCATACTGTTCTCCATAGTGGCTGTATCAGTTTACATTCCCACTAACAGTGCAAGAGGGTTCCCTTTTCTTCACACCCTCTCCAGCATTTGTTGTTTGTAGATTTTCTGATGATGCCCAACCATTCTAACTGGTGTGAGGTGATACCTCATTGTAGTTTTGATTTGCATTTCTCTAATAATTAGTGATGTTGAGCAGTTTTTCATGTGCCTCTTGGCCATCTGCATGACTTCTTTGGAGAAATGTCTGTTTAGGTCTTCTGCCCATATATTGATTGGGTTGTTTGTTTTATTTTTTTAAATATGGAGCTGCATGAGCTATTTATATATTTTGGAGATTAATCCTTTGTCTGTTGATTTGTTTGCAAATGTTTTCTTCCATTCTGAGGGTTGTCTTTCATCTTGTTTATAGTTTCCTTTGCTGTGCAAAAGCTTTTAAGTTTCATTAGGTCCCATTTGTTTATTTTTCTTCTTATTTCCACTTCTCTAGGAGGTGGGTCAAAAAAGATCTTGTGGGCTTCCCTGGTGGCACAGTTGTTGAGAGTCCACCTGCCGATGCAGGGGACATGGGTTAATGCCCTGGTCCGGGAAGATCCCACATGCCACGGAGCAGCTAGGCCCATGAGACATGGCTGCTGAGCCTGTGCGTCTGGAGCCTGTGCTCCGCAACGGGAGAGGCCACAACAGTAAGAGGCCTGCGTACTGCAAAAAAAAAAAAAAGATCTTCCTGTAATTTATGTCAGAGTGTTCTGCCTATGTTTTCCTCTAAGAGTTTTATAGTGTCCAGTCTTACATTTAGGTATTTAATCCATTTTGTGTTTATTCTTGTGTATGGTGTTAGGTAGTATTCTAATTTCATTCTTTTACATGTAGCTGTCCAGTTTTCCCAGCACCACTTATTGAAGAGACTGTCTTCTCCATTGCATAACCTTGCCTCCTTTCTCATAGATTAGTTGACCATGATGTGTGGGTTTATCTCTGGGCTTTCTATCCTGTCCCATTGATCTATATTTCTGTTTTTCTGCCAGTACCATATTTTCTTGATTACTGTAGCTTTGTAGTATATTCTGCAGCCGGGGAGTGTGATTACTCCAGCTCTGTTTTTTATCCCTCAAGATTGCTCTGGCCATTCAGGATCTTTTGTGTCACCATACAAATTTTAAGTTTTTTTGTTCTAGTTCTGTAAAACAATGCCATTAGTAATTTGATAAGGATTGCATTGAATTTGTAGATTGCTTTGGGTAGTATAGTCATTTTCACAATATTGATTCTTCTAATCCAAGAACACGGTATATCTCTCCATCTGTTTGTGTCATCTTTGATTTCTTTCATCAGTGTCTTATAGTTTTCTGAATACAGGTCTTTTACCTCCTTAGGTAGGTTTATTCCTAGGTATTTTATTCTTTTTGTTGCAATGGAGAATGGGATTGTTTCCTTACTTTCTCTTTCTGATCTTTCACTGTTAGTGTATAGGAAAGCAAGAGATTTCTGTGCATTACTTTTGTATCCTACAATCTTACCAAATTCATTGATCAGTTCTAGTAGTTTTCTGGTGGCATCTTTAGGATTATATATGTATAGTATCATGTCATCTGCAAACAGTGACAATTTCACTTCTTTTCCAATTTGGATTCCCTTATTTCTTTTTCTTCTCTGATTGCCGTGGCTGGGGCTTCCAAAACTATGTTGAATAAGAGTGGCAAGAGTGGACATCCTTGTCTTGTTCCTGATCTTAGTGGAAATGGTTTCAGTTTTTCACCATTGAGAATGATGTTTGCTATGGGTTTGTCATATATGGCCTTTATTATGTTGAGGTAGGTTTCCTTTATGCTCACTTTCTGGAGTTTTTTTAATCATAAATGGGTGTTGAATTTTGTCAGAAGCTTTTTCTGCATCTATTGAGATGATCATATGGTTTTTATTCTTCAATTTTTTAATATGGTGTGTCACATTGATTTATTTGCATGTAGTGAAGAATCCTTGTATCACTGGGATAAATCCCACTTGATCATAGTGTATGATCCTTTTAATGTGTTGTTGGATTCTGTTTGCTAGTATTTTGTTGAGGATTTTTGCATCTATATTCATCAGTGATATTGGTCTGTAATTTTCTTTTTTCGTAGTGTCTTTGGTTTGGTGTCAGGTTGAGGTTGGCCTCATAGAGTGAATTCGGGAGTGTTCCATCCTCTGCAACTTTTTGGAAGAGTTTTAGAAGGTTGGGTGTTAGCTCTTCTCTAAATGTTTGATAGAATTCACCTGTGAAGCCATTTGGCCCTGGACTTTTCTTTGTTGGAAGATTTGAACCACAGTTTCAATTTCATTACTTGTGATTGGTCTGTTCATAGTTTCTATTTCTTCCTGGTTCAGTCTTGGAAGGTTATACCTTTCTAAGAATTAGTCCATTTCTTCCAAGTTGCCCATTTTATTGGCATAGAGTTGCTTGTAGTAGTCTCTTATGATGCTTTGTATTTCTGCAGTGCCCGTTGTAACATATCCTTTTTCATTTCTAATTTTATTGATTTGAGTCCTCTCCCTCTTTTTCTTGATGAGTCTGCCTAATGGTTTATCAAGTTTGTTTATCTTTTCAAAGAACCAGCTTTTAGTTTTATTGATCTCTGCAGTTGTTTTTGTTGTTTCTATATCATTTATTTCTGGTCTGATCTTTATTATTTCTTTCCTTCTACTAACTTTGGGTTTTATTTGCTCTTCTTTCTTCTTCAGGTGTAAGGTTAAATTGTTTATTTTTCTGTTTCTTGAGGTAGGATTGTATTGCTATAAACTTCCGTCTTAGAACTGCTTTTGCTGCGTCTCATAGGTTTTAGATCATCATGTTTTCATTGTCATTTGTCTCTAGGTATTTTTTGATTTCCTCTTTGATCTCTTTAGTGATCGCTTGGTAATATAGTATTGTATTGTTTAGCCTCCATGTGGTTTTGTTTTTTACATTTTTTTCCCTGTAATTTATTTCTAATCTCATAGCGTTGTGGTTGGAAAAGATGCTTGATACATTTTCAATTTTTGTGAAGTTACTGAGGCTTGTTTTGTGACCCAAGATATGATTTATCCTGGAGAATGTTTTGTGTACACTTGAGAAGAAAGTGTAATCTGCTGTTTTCAGATGGAATGTCCTATAAATATCAATTAAGTCTACCTGGTCTATTGTGTTATTTAAAGCTTTTGTTATCTTAATTTTCTGTCTGGATGATTTGTCCACTGGTGTAAGTGAAGTGTTAAAGTCCCTCACTATTATTATGTTACTGTTGATTTTCTCTTTTATAGCTGTTAGCATTTGCCTTATGTATTGAGGTGCTCATAGGTTGGATGCATATATATTTCTAATTTTTATATCCTCTTCTTGGATTGATCCCTTGATCATTATGTAGTGTCCTTCCTTGTCTCTTGTAACATTCTTAATTTTAAAGTATATTTTATCTGATATGAGTATTGCTACTCCAGCTTTCTTTTGATTTCCATTTGCAAGGAACATCTTTTTCCATCCCCTCACTTTCAGTCTGTATGTGTCCCTAGGTCTGAAGTGGGTCTCTTGTAGACAGCATATATATGGGTCTTGTTTTTGCATCCATTCAACAAGCCTGTGTCTTTTGGTTGGGAGATTTAATCCATTCACATTTAAGGTAATCATTGATATATATGTTCCTATTACCATTTTCTTAATTGTTCTGGCTTTGTTTTTGTAGGTGCTTTTCTTCTCATGTTTCCCACTTAGAGAAATTCCTTTAGCATTTGTTGTAGGACTGGTTTGGTGGTGCTTAATTCTCTTAGCTTTTGCCTGTCTGTTTAGCTTTTAATTTCTCCGTCAATCTGAATGACATCCTTGCTGGGTAGAGTAATCTTGATTGTAAGTTCTTCTCTTTCATCACTTCAAATATATCATGCCACTCCCTTCTGGCTTGTAGAGTTTCTGCTGAGAAATCAGCTGTTAACCTTATGGGCATTCCCTTGCTAGTTATTTTTCCCTTGTTGCTTTTAATAATTTTTCCTTGTCTTTAATTTCTGTCAATTTGATTACTATGCATGTTGGTTTGTTTCTCCTTCGGTTTATCCTGCCTGGGACTTTCTGTGCTTCCTGGACTTGAGTGGCTATTTCCTTTCCCATGTTAGGGAAATTCTGGACTATAATCTCTTCAAATATTTTCTCATGTCCATTCTCTCTCTCTTCTCCTTCTTGGACCCCTATAATGCGAATGTTGGCATGTTTAATGTTGTCCCAGAAGTCTCTTATGTTGTCTCCATTTCTTAGCATTCTTTTTTTCTTTATTCTGTTCCACAGCAGTGTTTTTCACCTTTCTGTCTTCCAGGTCACTTATCCGTTCTTCTGCCTCAGTTACTCTGCCATTGATTCTTTCCAGTGTATTTTTCATTTTAGTTATTGTATTCAAACAGTTACCTCTGTTCTTTAATTCTTCTAGGTCTTTGCAAAACATTTCTTGCATCTTCTCGATCTTTGCCTCCATTCTTTTTCTGAGGTTCTGGATCATCTTCACTATCATTACTCTGGATTCTCTTTCTGGAAGGCTGCCTACCTCCACTTCATTTAGTTGTTTTTCTGGGGTTTTATCTTGTTCCTTCATCTGGTACATAGTCCTCTGCCTTTTCATTTTGGCTATCTTTCTGTGAATGTGGTTTTCGTTCCACAGACTGCAGGATTGTAGTTCTTCTTGTTTCTGCTGTCTGCTCTCTTGGTAGATGAGGCTATCTAAGAGGCTTCAAAGTCTTTTTATAACTTTCAATAAGAGTTGTTTCTCAATCATGAACTCCAATACTTAACACCATGCTGGCATGTGGTAGGCATAAACTACTTGTTTGTTGAGTCAGAGAAGTGCAACAGTAGTCAATGTTACATCAAAGAAAGGCAATGAGGGGAGAGACAGGGAGGTAAGAACAAAATGGAGGGAAAAAAAAGGAAGAAGAGGATTTCCCATTCTCTGCCCCATGGAATTACTTCGGACATTGGTTTCAGTTTGTCTTACCTTGACATGCTCCCTTTTGTGCAGGGAGGAGAACTAAGTCTGAGAATGACACAGTGGGTGGTCCATAGAATGTCCTGTTATACTTGCAGAAAGGTAGGGTTATGAGAGTCTCATCTTGTTTTTCAATCTTCTGTTTGATTCAAGATGTCATGGTTTTGTCTCAGTTCAGTACGTACTGAGAATTAGTCTCGTTGAATATTAGTTTTAGATATTTGGGTTTAAGGCTAGCCCTTATAAAGGTAAAGAAACTTTGATTCATGAAGTTGAATAACCAGCTAATTATCTACTGAATAGGAAATAGATCCTATTAATGTCAATTAAGCAAATATTTCCTTTAGATAATCCCAAATTCTATATAATTTAAAGTTCATATAAGAAGGAAATGAACAATAGATAAATTTACTCATTTATTGAGTCATTTCATTACAATAACAAAAGTTATGTCTCACTGCCAATTTTAAGATGGGCTAAAAACACCTAGAATAAGGATACTTATGCTCAGTACAAAGAGAGGTATTAATTTCCATACACTTGGTAGTGAAGTCTAGACTTGGAGACTAGGTTTTAATCACTTACTACTTGGAAACATTTTACAATCTGTTTGATCTCAAACATCCACCTGTGAAAAATATATAATAATTATCCTATCTGGTTCACCAGGTTGTGGTAGGATGAAAATAAAAATAAGAGCATGTGTCAAAGTTCTTTTTTAATTGTATGGTGTTAAATTAAGGTATCCTTGGCAGTGTAGTTTTAATAGCAATGGTCTGAACCCTTCCATTGGAAACAACTGCAAATAACCAGTACAGGGAAATCTCACTCATTAAAACTGACAGAAAAGAAACTGACTCTGAATTGATAAAATGATACTAAAGAAAAAAGATAAAAGTGATTAGCAATATGAAGAACAGAATGCTCTCCAAAAATAATGCCATGGAATAGTTGATATTTGGTACTAAGCACTTCATAATAAATATTTTTAAATGGTAAAAGAAATAATTATTTCTGTGAAATAAACCACAAAGAATTGAACTTAGCTAAGTTGGTGAGTACAAAATGGAAACCCTGAGCCCACTCACCCCACAGGCACACCAAAATTACAACTATTTACGGAGAAACTATTGATGAGAAAGACCAAAATCTAGCAGAAAAGATCTTCTACAACTAAAGGTATAAAGAAGGAACCAAAATGAGATGGGTAGGAAGGGTGGAGCCACAGTATAGTAAATACCTATACTCCCAAGTGGGAAACCTACAATGAGAGGATAATTACAATGGCAGAGGTTCTCCCAAAGGAGCAATGGGTCCAAGCCTCACATGAGATTCCCCAGCCCAGGGGTCCTGAACCAGGAAGATGAGCCCCAGAACTTTTGGCTTTGATGGCCAGGAGGGCTTACTTTCAGGAGAGCCAGAGGGTTGTTGGAAATAGAAACTTCACTCTTAAAGGGCACACACAAATTCTCAAATGTTCTGGGAGCCAAGGTAGAAGCAGTAATTTGAAAGGGTCAGACCCACCTGCTGATCTTGGAGAGTGTCCCATAGAAGCAGGAGGCAACTGGAGCTCACCTAGGGGACACAGATGCTGGAGGCAGCCATTCTGGGAGCTTGTTCTACCACAAGGACACTGGTGCTGGCAAGGGCCATTTTGGAATCCTCCCTCTAGCTTATTAGCACTGGGACCCAGCCCCTTCCATCAGATTGTTGGCACCAGTATTGAGAATGCCTCAGGCCAAGCAACTAGTGAGGTGGAGACACAGAGCCACCTACCAGCAGGCAGGCTGCCTTAAAACACCCTAAGCCCACAGCCACCCCAGGACATGGCCCTGTCCACCAGAGGGCCCAGGACCTGGTTCCACATGCAATAACATGGATGGACCTGGAGGATATTATGCTTAGTGAGATAATTCAGACAGAGAAAGACAAATACTCTATGTTATCACTTATATGTGGAAGTTAAAAAATAAAACAAAGGGATTAATATCACAAAACAGAAACAGACTCACAGACATAAGGAAAAAACTAGTGGTTACCATTGGGAGGAGGGAAGGGGGAGGAGCAAGATAGGAGAAGGGGATTAAGAGGTACAAACTATTATGTATAAAATAGGTGTCTCCCCACAACTAGGGCACTTACCAGACACTGGTGGGGGACATTGACACCCAAGGGGTTGGGAGGCAACCCCAAGCAACTGGGTAGGATGTGGTGGGAATGCAAAGGGGAGGAGAAGTGGAGGCCAGATCCTGAGGGGTGGCTGGGGAGTGGAGTAGTTCCCACACCTGGAGGGATCTTTGGGGGTTTGGAGGATCGGGGGGGATGCACCTAGCATTTCCCCTGTGCACTAAGGCCCTGGGCAGCCTGCTGGACTCCCAGGCATGGTCCTCCACCCTCCAAGGCCCCCTCTGGCAGTGTGAGTCCTAGGGGCATAGGAGGGAGGGAGGAGGGGGGAAGGGGAAGAGAGATGGATGGGAGGGACCCTCCAGGACTGGAGGATCAGGGGAAGCATAGTTGGTGTTTCCCCTGCCTACTTGGGCCCCAAGAAGCCTGCTGGCTCCAAAGGCAGGTCCACAGCACTTCAAGGCCCCCTCCAGCCGCGTGGGTCCTAGGGGTGTGGGAGGGAGGGAGGGGGGTAAGAAGAGAAGAGGCAGATGGGGAGGGACCCTCCAGGACAGGAGGATCAGGGGAGATTTGCCTAGTTTCCTCCACCCACTCAGGCCCCTGGAAGCCTGCTGGGGTCCTGGGCCTGGTCCTCTGCCCACTGAGGCCAGAGGCACTCTGGGGCCCCTCTGGCCATGATGAGCCTAAGCTCTGCCCTTCAGTGCCTCCAGGGCCTTTTCAGGTGTCATGGGTTCTAAGCCTAGACCCTGCCCACTGCCTAAACCATGCCCCCCAGAGCCAAGGCCTTTTCCGTTTCTTTTTTCCCCTCCTTTTTGCTATTGTGGTTTTGATTTACCTTCTGGTTGTTGTTTCCTCTATACTTTTATTTTTTTCTAACCTATCTGTTAGTTTTCTAATCTTATTTTATTTTTTACTCTTTGTTATTGTTCTCCTCCTTTCTCTCTCTCTCTCTTTTTTTTTTTTTTTGCTACCCTGCACAGCTTGTGGGATCTTGATTCATGAGCCAGGAATCAGGCCTGAGCTACTATGGTGGGAGCTCCAAGTCTGAACCACTGAACTAACACAGAACCTCAGCAGACCCCAGGGACTATTCATCAGAGTGAGGTCTCCCAGAGGTCCACATCTCAGCACCAAGACCCATCTCTACCCAACAGCTTACAAACTCTAGTGCTGGAAGCCTCAGGCCAAACAACCAGTAATACAGGAACACAATCCCACCCATTAAAAAAAAAATGAGATGACAAAAAAATACATTATAGATGAAGGAGCAAGGTAAAAACCTGCAAGACCAAATAAATGAAGAGGAAACAGGCAACCTACCTGAAAAATAATTCAGAGTAATGATAGTAAAGGTGAGCTAGAATCTCGGAAATAGAATGGAGGCATGGGTCGATAAAATTCAAGATGTGCTTAACAAAGACCTAGAAGAAGTAAGAACAAACAGAAATGAACAACACAATAACTGAAATGAAAAATAAACTAGAAGGAATCAGTAACAGAATTACTGGGACAGAAGAACACATAAGTGAGCTGGAAGATAGAATGGTGGAAATAATGGCAGAGGAACGAATAAAGAAAAAAGAATGAAAAGAATTGAAGACAATTTCAGAGACCTTTGGGACAACACTAAATGCATCAACATTTGAATTATTGGGATCCCAGAAGAAGAAGAGAAAAAGAAAGGATCTGAGAAAATATTTGAAGAGATTATAGTTGAAAACGTCCCTAACATGGGAAAGGAAATAGCCACCCAAGTCCAGGAAGCACAGAGAGTCTCATACAGGATAAACCCTAGGAGAAACACACCAAGACACATATTAATCAAACTAACAAAAATTAAATTTAAAGAAAAATATTAAAAGCAACAAAGGAAAAGCAAACAATAACATACAAGGTAATCCCCATAAGGTTATCAGCTGATTTTTCAGCGAAATTCTGCAGGCCAGAAGGGAGTGGCAGGATATACTTAAAGTGATGAAAGAGAAAAACCTACAACCAAGATTACTCTACACAGCAAGGATCTCATTCAGATTCAGTGGAGAAATCAAAAGCTTTACAGACAAGCAAAAGCTAAGAGAATTCAGCACCAACAAACCAGATTTACAAAAAATGCTAAAGGAACTTCCCTAGGTGGGAAACACAAGAGAAGAAAAAGAGCCCCCCAAAAAAACCCTAAAATAATTAAGAAAATGGTAATAGGAACATACATATCAAAAATTACCTTAAATGTAAATGGATGAAATGACCCAACCAAAAGCCACAGACTGCCTGAATGGATGCAAAAACAAGACCCATATACATGCTGTCTACAAGAGACCCACTTCAGACCTAGGGATACATACAGACTGAAAGTGAGGGGATGGAAAAAGATGTTCCATGCAAACGGAAATCAAAAGAAAGTTGGAGTAGCAATACTCATATCAGTTAAAATAGACTTCAAAATAAAGACTGTTACAAGAGATAAGGAAGGACACTACATAATGATCAATCCAATATATATATGTAAATATATATAATTATAAATATATATATATATACCCAACATAGGAGCACCTCAATACATAAGGCAAATGCTAACAACCATAAAAGGGGAAATTGACAGTAACACAATAATAGTAGGGGACTTTAACACCCCACTTACAACAATGGGCAGATCATCCAAACAGAAAATAAATAAGGAAACTCAGCTTTAAATACCACAAAAAACTAGATACATTTAATTGATATTTATAGGTTATCCCACCCAAAAGTGGCAGAATACACATTCTTCTCAAGTGCACATGGAACATTCTCCAGGATAGATCATATACTGGGTCACAAATCAAGACTTGGTAAATTTTAAAAAACTGAAATTGTATCAAGAATCTTTTCTGATCACAACACTATGAGACTAGAAATCAATTACAGGAAAAAAACCATAAAAAACACAAATACATGGAGGCTAAACAGTGTGCTACTAAATAACTAAGAGATCACTGAAGAAATGAAAGAGGAAATTTAAAAATACATAGAAATTAATGATGACCCAAAACCTATGGGATGCAGTAAAAGCAGTTCTAGGAGGGAAGCTTATAGCAATTCAGTCTCACCTGAAGAAACAAGAAAAATCTCAAATAAACAATCCAACCTTACACCTAAAGTAACTACTGAAAGAAGAACAAAGAAAACCCAAAGTCAGGAGAAGGAAAGAAATCATAAAGATCAGAGCAGAAATAAATAAAATGGAAATGAAGAAAACTGTAACAAAGGACAATAAAACTAAAACCTGGTTCTTTAAGAAGGTAAACAAAATTGATAAACCTTTAGCCAGACTAATCAAGAAAAAAAGGGAGAGGACACAAATCAATAAAATTAGAAATGTGGCTTCCCTGGTGGCACAGTGGTTAAGAATCCATCTGTCAATACAGGGGACATGGGTTCAAGCCCTGCTCCTGGAAGATCCCACATGCTGCAGAACAATTAAGCCTGTGCACTAGAACTACTGAGCCTGCACTCTAGAGCTCATGAGCCACAACTACTGAAGCCTGTGTGCCTAGAGACCATGCTTCACAACAAGAGACCTGAGCAGTGCAACAAAGAGTAACCCTCACTCGCCACAACTAGAGAGAACCCATGCACAGCAACAAAGACCCAATGGAACCAAAAATAAATTAAAAATAAAATAAATAAATTAAAAAATATTAGACCAGATGGTTTTACAGGTGAATTCTTTCAAACATTTAGAGAAGAGCTAACACCTATCCTTCTCAAACTCTTCCAAAAAATTGCAGAGGGAGGAACACTCCCAAATTCCTTCTACAAGGCCACAATCACTCTGATACCAAAACTGGAAAAAGATGTCAAAAAAAAAGGAAAATTACAGACCAATATCACCGATGAACACAGATGCAAAAATCCTCAATGAAATACTAGCAAACAGAATCCAATAGCACATTAAAAGGATCATACATGATCAAGTGATTTTTAACCTAGGAATGAAAAGATTCTTCAGTATATGCAAATCAATCAAAGTGATATACCATATTAACATATTAAGGAATAAAAACCATATGATCATCTCAATAGATCCAAAAAAAGCTTTTGACAAAATTCAACACCCATTTATGATTAAAACTCTCCAGAAAATGGGCATAGAGGAAACCTACCTCAACATAATAAAGGCCACATATGACAAACCCACAGCAAACATCATTCTCAATGGTGAAAAACTGAAAGCATTTTCACTAAGATCAGGAAAAAGACAAGGATGTCCACTCTTGCCACTCTTATTCAACATAGTTTTGGAAGTCCTAGACACAGCAATCACAGAAGAAAATGAAATAAAAGGAATCCAAATTGGAAAAGAAGTAAAACTGTCACTGTTTGCAAATGACATGATACTATACATAGAAAATCCTAAAGATGCCACCAGAAAACTACTAGAACTAATCAATGAATTTGGTAAGGTTTCGGGATACAAAATTAAGGCACAGAAATCTCTTGCATTCCTATACACTAACAATGAAAGAGCAGAAAGACAAGTTAAGGAAACACTCCCATTTACCATTGCAACAAAAAGAATAAAATACCTAGGAATAAACCTACCTAAGGAGGCAAAAGACCTGTACTCAGAAAACTATAAAACACTGATGAAAGAAATCAAAGATGACATAAACAGATGGAGAAATATACCATGTTCTTGGATTAGAAGAATCAATATTGTGAAAATGACTATACTACCCAAAGCAATCTACAGATTCAGTGCAATCCCTATCAAATTACCAATGACTTTCCTCACAGAATTAGAAAAATAAATAAATAAAAGTTTTTTAAAAAAGAATGTTAAGCACTTAATACTTTCTGTGTTGCCATTTATGGAGTATTTGTACCCTACAAGTAAGGCTGAGATTGCCCCTTGACTTGGCTGTAGTTACAGGTTACTCAAACCTTTGCTCCTCCTGACTTGTTTTAGAAACAGAGAAAGGTTTGCATGTTGGGCTGCTAGGAGATATCTTGCTAGGTCCCCCTTCTGCCCTGAATTGATTTCCCTGGTACAGTGGTGGATCCGGGCATGAGGGCGCTATTTGTGCCACCTTATTCCAGGAGATGGACAAATGACTCAAGGTGAACTCATTGAAACTTCCCCATGATCTGAGATTTCCTTTCTCCTGATAATATAATTTTAAACAACCTGAGTCATGGGTCAAAGAAGAGCTATAAACTGAAGTTGCAGAATTTCTAAAATGCAATGATAATGAAAACTATATACCAGTGCTCAAAAATGTCATAGCCCTAAATATTTATATTACTTAAAAAAGAAGGAATAAAAATAAATGAATTAAGCTATTTACTTAAAAAGGTTTGAAAAGGAAAAACAAAATAAACTTAAGAAAACAGAAGGATGTATTAGTAAAGATAAAAGCAGAATTAATGAATTAAAAAAATAGAAAATTGAAGTGATAAATAATTTAAAACCTCAGTCTTTGTGGAAAATAACAGAGTACATAAATGAGTTAAGGAAAAATATACGGAAAGTATAACTATATAGATTGATAAATGACAGTAAGAAAGTAACCACAGAAAGGAGGGCTTTCAAGAATTCTGAGATTACTCTGCTTAACTCTATGCTAACAAATTGAAAAACCTGTATGGAATGAATAAATTACCATAAAAAATAATGAATATATAAACAGACCAATTTTCAAAAGGAAATAGCAGCTGTCAAAGCATGATCATCTAAAAACATTACCAGACCCAGGTAATTTTACAAGAATTTCATAAAATCTTAAAAAACAGTAACTCCAATGCTATTGGAACTATTCCAAGAATAGAAAAAAGTAAAATACCAAACCTATTTTTTTCGTAAGTTTGCAAGTCCTCAATGAATAAAACATTTAAATACAAAGGAAAGACACATATAGAGTACTTGAATTAATGGAAAGACATATCATATGCTTGATTAGGATTCAAATCAGTTTCCGCTAAGTTAATTTGCTAATTTAATGTGGTCCTACTAAAAATACAGCAAATTTAGTTTTTTCTATACAAGTTGTTCCTAAATTTTACCTAGGAAATTAAAAAGCAAGAATAAAACATTAAAATTCTTAAAAAAAAAAGAATAGTGATGTAGAACTAGCCCTACTAGATATTAAAATATTACAAGGTCTTCAGACAAACCAATAAATCAGAATACAAATTCCAGAAATACAGCCAAATAGATACTGAGAAACATATTATAAATTAATATATGATAAATGTGGCATCTGAAACCTGTTAAAAAAAGAATTATTCCATGAGTGGTGTTGGAAAAAATGGGGTGCTTTCTGGATAAAATTAAGTGAGATACTTCACTTAACTTCAAATGGAATTAGAAAGACTTGTAAGATGACCCCCAAGATTCCTGCCTTCCAGCATACACTTCCTGTATAATCCCCTACACTTGATTGTGGACAGGACCTGTGAATCTGATGGGTGTCACTGTGATTAGATTAGATTACATGGGAAAAGTGAATAGATTTGTAGATGTGATTAAGGTCTCTAATCAGTTGACTTTAAATTAATCAAGAGGAAGATTGTCCTGAATGGGTCTGACCTAATCAGTTGAGCCCTTTAATAAGGGGTTTAGATGTCAGAGAGTCTTCTGCTGACCTTAAGGAAGCAAAACTCTCTGTTGTTAGAGGTCCTCTAAAGGGGCAGCATAGCAAGGAACTGCAGGGGCCTCTCAAGATTGAGAATGACTCATGGCTGACAGCCATTTACAAAATGAAAATTAACTTATTCTAAGTTAATAGTTTAATTCATTTATTTTTATTCCTTCTTTTTTAAGTAATGTAAATATTTAGGGCTATGACATTTTTGAGCACTGATAGATAGTTTTCATTATCATTGCATTTTAGAAATTCTGCAACTTCAGTTTATAGCTCTTCTTTGACCCATGACTCATGGGTTGTTTAAAATTATTTATATTATCAGGAGAAAGGAAATCTCAGATCATGGGGAAGTTTCGATGAGTTCACCTTGAGTCATTTGTCCATCTCCTGGAATAAGGTGGCACAAATAGCGCCCTCATGCCCGGATCCACCACTGTACCAGGGAAATCAATTCATAGGGCAGAAGGGAGACCTAGCAAGATATCTCCTAGCAGCCCAACATGCAAACCTTTCTCTGTTTCTAAAACAAGTCAGGAAGAGCAAAGGTTTGAGTAACCTGTAACTACAGTCAAGTCAAGGGGCAATCTCAGCCTTACTTGTAGGGTACAAATACTCCATAAATGACAACACAGAAAGTATTAAGTACTTAACATTCTTTTAAAAAATATATTTATTTATTTGGTTGCATTGGGTCTTAGTTACAGCAGGTGGGCTCCTTAGTTGTTGCAGGTGGGCTCCTTAGTTGTGGCACATGGGCTCATTACTTGTGGCTTGTGGGCTCCTTTGTTGTGGCATGAGAACTCTTAGTTGTGGCATGCATGCATGTGGGATCTAGTTCCCAGGCCAGGGATTGAACCCAGGCCCCCTGCATTGAGATTGTGGTGTCTTAGCCACTGTGCCACCAGGGAAGTCCCAGTACTTAACATTCTTGATCCATTATCTCTGTAAGAATAGTTTTTCTCCTATTATCTTTAATCTAGAGTCAACTTAATTTGATTTACTGATCATATCATAAGCTTATCTAATTCTTATTTTCAGGCATCAATTGTGAACCATGTTGTTAACTAAGTGTAGAGAATTGTAAAATGAAGATAATAGGGTGATTAGTTTGAGCACCATAAGTACAAGTTAAGTTTTAACAGCCCTATGGTGTATATAAGTATTTCTCTGAATTATCCATTAAAGACTTATCCCATTTAATCATGACACATTTAACATGCTTTTTAAAAAAATAATAAATGTATTTATCTTATTTATTTATTTTTGGCTGTGTTGGGTCTTTGTTGCTGTGCACAGGCTTTCTCTAGTTGTGGTGAGTGAGGATTATTCTTTGTTGCAGTGTTCGGGCTTCTCAGTGCAGTGGCTCCTCTTGTTGCAGAGCATGGGCTCTAGGCATACGGGCTTCAGTAGTTGTGGTGGGTGGGCTCAGCAATTGTGGACTCTAAAGTGCAGGCTCAGTAGTTGTGGCACATGGGCTTAGTTGCTCCGTGGCATGTGGGATTTTCCCAGACCAGGGCTCGAACCTGTGTCCCCTGCACTGGCAGGTGGATTCTTAACCAATGCACCACCAGGAAGCCCTAACCTGCTTTTAAATGAGTTAAGGCCACTAACTTTCAGTTTTGTTTTAAAAGTTAGGTAAATTTGTTTGAAAAGTCAAAACAGTGAAATAGAAATGATTAGTCTATATGAAATTTAACTCTGTGTTTGCACCTTACAAATGTTAATTGTTTTACCAATGAATTGTAATTCTACCTAGCAACACTCCCTTCTTTCCATTTTTAATTTCTAATAGAAGATATGTCTGAGTAATGCTCTAAACTGAATACAATGTTTGGAACATTTATGGCTTATATTTACAAAAAATCTTGGTAAAGAAAGTTAAAACTATGATGTGTCAAATAGGTTCATATAAATGTTTCACAGTCTATCTATTGGGCTCAAGAACAAATGACAGGGGAAGGAGGGAACAAAGGGACACAAAAAGTTACAGAAACTGTCAGGATTATTTTATTTTTATAAAACCATGTTCTGATTCCCCATGTACTTACTGTTGTATGGACATTATGGTCATTGTGGAGATCAATTATTCTTATACTGTAGGTCTTAATGGGGAAAGTCTACTTGCCTTCTGTAGATTACTGAGTTACAGCTAAAGGATAAAACCATGAATTGAACAGGGCAAATCACTGTGACCATTCTAGGTGTTTGGGAAAATCCTAAAGACTCCATCCTTACCCACATGTGTGGGTGCAGGCTCTCTCCTTACGCACAGGTTCGCTCCACTGTGCACTCTGTTGCATCCTGGCTGCCCTCCGTGCTCTGCCTCCAGAAACACCCCCTCATCCTTCATGGCCTCGTGGCTGACCCATTCATATACGTTCTGCTCTTGTCCTCCACTCAGCCGTGTAGACCTAGATCAGCTCACCTGGGCCTCAGGCCTTTATTGGCACCTAGCTTAAGTCAGTAAATGTCTGTTTAATCAAATTTAATTGTAATAATGAGTTTTCACTTCTAAGATAAACATTTAGTGTTTACAAATTTGTTGTTGATATAATTAATTTTGTTGATTGTTTCTTCCTGTTATAATAACCTTGAATTTTGTGGATATACCTCTTGCTTATAGCAAAATCTTTATTTATTGTGTTGTATTATCTTTAGATTTTACAATTATCCATATATTTCTTCACTGATTTACAGTTTTAAAAGAACTGGAAACAAAGCATTTGTATTAGTTTCCTATTGCTACCGTGACAAGTCACCACAAACTTAGGAGCTTAAAATAACACAGATTTATTATCCTACAGTTCCAGTGGTCAGAAGTCTGAAATGAGTCTCACAGAGCTAAAAATCAAGGTGTCAGCAAGATTGCATTCCTTCTGGATGCTCTAGGGGAAAATCTGTTCCTTGCCTTTTGCAGCTTCTAGAGATTTCCTGTATTCCATGGCTTGTGGCTGCATCACTCTTACCTATGTTTTTGTCTCATATCTCCTTCTCTGACTATCTTGTCTTCTTTATATAAGTACCTGTGTGATTATACTGGGTCCACCCAGATAATCCAGGACAATCTTTCACCTTAATATCCTTAACTTAATCACATCTGCAAAGTCGCTTTTGCTGAACAAGGTAACACACAAAAATTCTTGGTAAACACATTAAAACTTTCTGAGGATTAGGACATAGACATTTTTGGGACACCCTTCAGTCTACCACAAAATTCATTACTGTTATACCAAACAAGCAAAGAAATATATAAAATTGGGACCAGATTCTAAAATGTTAATTAGACTTTAATATTAACTAAAAGACTGAAGTTGCATAGAAATAAAAATATTAAGATATTTAGTAATGAGATTATGTGGAGTCTAAAGTTAATATAGTAATTAATAAAATTCAAGCTTAAAAACTATAAATGCCATATTTGTTTGAAGCCAAGGTCTATCTAATCCAGTAACTACACAGAGAAAATTTGTTTGAGACTTTAGCATTTTATAGTATCAAACTGGATACCCAAACATACTCTTGAAGCCCTGTTCATTTTTTTTTTAAGAAATGTAATACATACATGGTAAAAAAAAAAAAAATTAGAGAAGTCGTCTAAATGGTGTATAATGAAGAGTAAGTCTCTGACCCTCTCTGCCTCCCAGTCACTCAGGTTCTTTCAGAGGCAACCAAGTCACTAGTTTTCTGTTTATTTTTCCAGAAATTACTTTTTCATTTCATTACTTCATTCATTTCATTTCATTACTTCATTTCATTACTTCATTTCATTTCATTACTTCATTCATTTTCATTTTAGTTGCTTCTCTCTAGAATCATTGAGCCATTAGGAAGTTAATCCATACATATATTTTATTTATAAGACTGTTTCTATACTAGTTAGACAGCCATTAGAAATAATTTCTATTAATACCTGAGACCCTCTTTCCACAGTTTTTATTGTTTACTATCTAAAAAAGTATGTACTGCCTGATAATGTACAGTATGTCCTTTGGTATTTAGATCCTTGATCACACTTTAATTTTCTTTATCCTCCAAAGGAGGGGGCTCTCAAGGCAGTCCCTCAGCTTAAAGTTTGGCTTTTCCTATTTCAGGTTGATTGACTTTGTTAGTTGTCTAACTAGTTGAACACATTGGTTTTGCTTTCTTCATGTGTAAACTGGGCATAATAATAGTACCTACCTCTTAGGATTATTGTTAGTGTTAAGTTAAACACTTCATAAGGTATCTGCCATTTACTAGGTATTTAGTAAACAATTGTCTTCATGAAGAACTCCAGCAGATGCGCAAGAATTATCTTCTTGCATTTGCTCTATTTATCTTAGTTGCTAGTGATTACTGTTATTCCACTGTTAACTAATTTACTGAGTATGGAAGGATTACTGGCCTGTAATGCTCAAAGCTAGCACTGGGCTCTTCCTTATGGAGAGTAACAGCTAATGTTCACTGAGCATTTATTGTGTCCTAGGCTCTGTGCAGTGCACTCTTGCTGCATTAAACTTTTCTGAGTTTTCCAAAACCTGTGAAGTTGGCGGTGTTATTTCATCATCCTCAGCTCAAGGGTGAGTATCCAAGGATTAAAGAGTTTGCGTAACCCCCCAGCTAGTTAGGGACAGAGCCAGGTTTTGAACCCAGTTATTCCACGTCCAGTGCCCATTCTCTTAATTATTGAGTAATATTGCCTCTTGAGGAATGTTTGCTCTGGCATTTCACTAATCCTTAGGCCTTTACTCCCTCATCCTTCCTTCCTTCCTCCCTTCCTCCCTCCCTCCCCCTTCCTTTCTTTCTTTCTCTTTCTTTCTTTCTTTCTTTTCTTTCTATAGAAAAATAAGCATTTATTGAATGGTTATTATGTGCCAGGTACTCTCAAAGGCAATAGGTATACAAAGATAATAGAGCAGTGTGCCTGTCCTCGTGCTCATGGTGGCTAATAGCTGACAGCGACACCTTACAGAGTCATGAACTACCAGAACTCATTTCTAACTTGAGGCTAGTACACGTGATTGCCAATATTTGATATAGTACCTGCTACCTTTCTTTTTCAAAGACACTATGGAAATGAGAAGTTCCCTCAAGTCTTTTCTCTTACTGAAGCAAACAACATTTATTCTCTCTCTATTCTCCTTTGTACATGTATCACACTGTGGTTAAGTGCCTCTCTAGCAAGATTCCTATCTTTCAATATTTTAACAACTTGTCATTGATATTTTACATTTTTATTAGTGTTTTGAAATTAAAAATTTTACTTTTAGATAGTTGTAGATTCACAAACAGTTATAAGAAATAATATGCAGAGATCCCATGTACACTTTACCCAGTTTCCCTGATGGTAACATCTTGCAAAACAATAGTATAATATTACAACCAGGATATTAACATGTTAACATGAAGCAATCCATCAATTTTTATTCAGATTTCCCATTTTACTCGTACTCTTGTGGGGTGTGTGTTCTTTTATACATCATTGAGATATTAATTCACGGTTAGCCTTGGATATTTTTTCTTCTCATAATTTTATTTTCACCTAATCTTCCCCTTGAGAAATCTTTATATTTTTAAAGAAATGCTCTATCCCTTTCTGTGACAGCATCTTTGATATTGCATTATTTTAGACATTGCAATCAACCATGAAGAATTTTTTTCTTCCAGAAATCTGGTCTTTTTAATTCACGTCACACATTTTCTTGAGCTTCCAGTGAGTTGTTTTTAAATTATCTGCAAAGAGCCTGTGGCTTATTTCCATTAAATTAATCCATGTTTTCTCCATAATAACTGCATTTGTAAAATGTAGTAAAGATACTATAGTTATTTTGGGTTTTCCAGAGTTGGATCGTGTTATGATAGCTCATATAATAGTGGTACACTTTCAGATTTTCTATAGATAGAACTTCATATTCTTACTTCCAAATCTAATGTAATTAATTTTTTTCTGGGTACTAACACTACCTATTCTAAAAATCAGAGTAATGAGTAATTTATCCTACATAAAAACTTATCCTCAAAATCTCACCCACATTAGGCATTACAACCTAAGTATTTTATAGCTCTCTATTGGTTTTTGTCTCTCTACCCAGCTTTTGAGAAGAAAATGAGAGCGAAGTTATCACCTTCAATTCCAATTCCAATCCAATTCAATGCAATATAATAATTATATTACTTGGAATTGGAATCTCTCCATTTAGTTTTTAGAATCTATTGTTATTAAGTAGGTAGTATTAGTCCCACCATCTCATATAAAGAGATAGGAACCCCAGATCTCCTGATTCCTGAAACAGCAACTTACTGCCACGCAGAGTCATGGGGACATGAAGATCCCATAACATATGGTAAACACCTGGCAGAGACTAAAAATTGGTGGCCCATAAACAACATCCAGTTTACAGCGATTTTTTGCTTGACCTGCATGGTATCAGCCAGCATGTTTTTAAAAAAGTTTCAGTTAATTGACAAAACTTAAAAAAATCAGGAGATTTCACATGAAAATCCAGATTTCCAATTTCCCTTGAAAAATCAGAATGGCTGGCAGCAATCCCCTGGAGTAGAGGGGCAGCTCCCGCACTTCGTCCTGTTCCCCTGACCTTGAAGGTGGGTGGCACTGATGCTATATCAGGGCACTCATGCTTTACTTTCCTTAGGCCTAGGCTGCCTGGATCAGTCATGTTATCTGCCAGATGCCCACAGCCACTGTAATATGCACCACTGTAGGGCTTCCCTGGTGGCGCAGCGGTTGGGGGTCCGCCTGCCGATGCGGGAGACACGGGTTCGTGCCCTGGTCCGGGAGGATCCCACATGCCGCGGAGCAGCTGGGCCCGTGAGCCATGGCCGCTGGGCCTGCGCGTCCGGAGCCTGTGCTCCGCGGTGGGAGAGGCCACAACAGTGAGAGGCCCGCATACCGCAAAAAAAAAAAAAAAAAAAAAAAAAAAAAAAATGCACCACTGTAATATGCAAGTCTGATGCCTGGATTTTACTCAAAACTCCTATCTGACCACGTGCTTGGTGAAGTAGTTGGACATGAGATCCATGAGAATTCCTTCAGATTACACCAGAGGTAGTTTGGGGGCTTGCTCCTAGGTCTTCTTTGATTGACCCTAAGCACCTGAAATTTTCCCTGTGAAGCTTGGCAGAGAAAACAAGAGCCCTGTCTTTAAGGACTAGAGAGGAGCTTGCCTGTCTCCTCTTCCTCATACCACCCTGCCGTCCACTAGACCTTCCAAAGTTAGGGCATCCTCAATAAGGATTCTGCTGGTAAACAGCCCTCTGTTTGCTCCTGGATATCCTAGCACCCACAAAGGACTACACAGTTTAAATTGGGGTGGGGTAGGATTCCCATACAGGAAATATCCTCAGGCTTTACCTTGCAGTATTCATCACAGTGGGGGGAAGAGAATGTAGAAATCCAGCTCAGTGGCATAGAAAGGGAGGATGATGGTCTTATTTGAATTCTGTTGACTGTATCTTTGCAATTTCCACTAAATTGTCCTCTCCTGATATCAAAACCTAAATTGTGTGTACTTGGGAGTGTCAATTGCTATTCTCTACTTCACATTGCTTGTGTATGCATGGCTTTACCTTAGGCTTCTGGCCTATTAAATACTGCAAACGTTGATTTTTGAACTGTCCTCAGGGTTTTGAGAACTGTTCGTTAGTCTCGCTATTTTGATACTTACCAGGGAAAATATCCAACCTGCTATGGAACAGGATCCTTAACTGAAGCATCCACTCTGAGAAGGAAAGTGCATAATGTTATAAGTGAAGTCACTGCCATGAAATAATACAGATGTATTCTTTTCAGTGAATTCTGTGCAAACACCCAGTCAAGCTGAGACTTCCCTGATTATGTACAGGGAATGCATTTCAGAGAATCACCAGCTGGGTTTTTCAGTGGTTTAAAAGCTGCTGTTCTATAGCATTCCAGAATGAAATAAGTAAATACCACCTACGAACCAGTCAAGTTTTTTGATGCAACATCCCTTTACTTCAAAGCTTATAATGAAATTGATTTTCCTTGCATTTTCATTTCAACTTGCAAGCCCCATGAATAACTACTCTAAAATAATTTCAACTTAGGAATGTTCAGGAACTGGTGAGAAGTTGATAGCGACTGTTTTATTCTTAGCCAAAAGATATTGAATAAAAATGTAAAGGAAGAACTTACTGTGTTTAGATGAGAAGAACTATATGATAAGGAAGCAAACAGCCAGAACATTATTTTCCATGATAACCAGAGTTATTTAAAACTTTCTTTAATTTTGAGTGGGATTGAACCCTCAAACAAATGAGATTTCATAGCCTGGAGAATTGGCAGAGGCTGTAAATCAGATTCTAATTCTGAAATGGCATTCATTGATTATGACTATCTGAGGAGATAGTCATCCTGATGAGAAATTTTTTTTTTTTTTTTTGCGGTACGCGGGCCCTCTCCCTGTTGTGGCCTCTCCCGTTGCGGAGCACAGGCTCCGGACGCGCAGGCTCAGCGGTCATGGCTCACGGGCCCAGCCGCTCCGCGGCATGTGGGATCTTCCCGGACCGGGGCACGAACCCGTGTCCCCTGCATCGGCCGGCGGACTCTTAACCACTGCACCACCAGGGAAGCCCTTGATGAGAAATTTTAAAAAAATACAGCCAATCGTCCAGATATTTGGAAACTCCTGGATAACAAAACTTCTTATTTTGCACTCAGAATTGTATTGATATTTATTTTGAAGGTATATGTGGATCCAGGTTTTGTGTATCCTGAAGCTTATGCAATTTGGGGAGGGGGATTTCTTTAAGAAAAAGAATACAAAGTTGTGAATATAAAATTTGGTAATAAAGTGATTATTATTTAGAAAGAAGGTAGAAATTGCAGCAAGTTACAAATTTCAAAAGCCTGAAATACCACAAAAATCACAAAATGCAGAAAATTAACAAAATTCTTTTAATTGATGGACTTCCTGATACATCTCTGTAATACATTTTTCCCTACACTTTTTAGCAGCATACTCATTGTCTCTTCATATGACAATAGTTTCAGAATATAGTTTGTTATCCAGCAAATAGAAAAATAATTCAGACTTTCCTCTAGCATAGTTAACTTAAACTTGTTTATTCTTATTAAAAATTTAGAAAAGTTTCAGTTTCACAACTCCTGTAGATCAAGTCCATATACAATTTTAATAGTTGCTAAATTTGGAAAATCCTCTATCAAGTTTCTTTTATACGTGATTTATTGGATTTCAAGGCATTTCAAGATCTCTTAAGCAGTGACTGATCTGATAGCACTCATTAACCAATTTGTAATTGATGTTCTTGTATTATGATGCTGGGTGGGTCTGCACAGTGGGATGAAGGAAGATTCCTGGAAGTCATTCCACACTGAGACAGCCAACAATAACAGCTATCCAGGGAAGTGCCTACGAACTACATAAATACATGTCTCCAAACCAAACTAAATATACCCCCAACTCAGTTCCCCTAAGGCAAATCCCCAATATGTAGAATTCCAATGCAGAATAGAAAGAGACAGTGGTTTAAACTGATTGAGATTAAAATATCCTTCTTTAGCAAATTTTACAAACTGGGCACAGTAAATCGACATCTATCTCATGGGGAAGGAACTTGAAGCTAGAGGACTAGATGTAGCATTTTACTTAATTTTATCTACTCTCTGAAAAGTGCCTTCCGAGCTCTGAGTGAGTTGGTATAGCCTTAGCACAGCAGACTAAGAACAAACGTTCCATGGATTTCTGTATTTCATTCAGTGCCTACATTAAGTTTCCTTAATATACAAAGTTGGTGCCTAATTTCGTCTGTTCAAACAGACGTCTTTCTGAGACCACCTACTGAGTTCTGATAGTTCAAGAGAAAACCTGAGAATTAATCTGACCCTCATGTATTAGAGGGAACAAAAAATTCCTTATGAATATGAGAATGGGAAGATGAAATGTTAAACTCATTGTTTAAGAAAAAGAAAAAGAAAAATGTAACATCTTTGTTCATTGAAAGATCAAACATTTTATGTTATAGATCATTAAATATAAGAAACATATATTAATTTATGTATGGATTATACTTTACCTGTAACAGATGATATTTAATTACCTTCTGTAAAGCTTTGTCATAATCAAAATTTCATGCTCTTTCAAGACACACTTTGTTTAACTTAAGCCTTTAAAAGAAGTCACTACAATTGTTGCAACAATTTGGCAAAGTGGGAGTTTCACTACAATTTTGGTTTGAGGGACACCAAAAGGTCAAGTTGTTCCAAAATATTTCTATATGCCATGGTAAAAAGGGATCTTTACTAGAGCATGTTCTTCTCCTATTATAATAATATAAATTATTTAATTATATAAGCTATTGATATTTATTATCTTGATTTTTGTAGCGACAAGAAATCTGACAGGTCTAAGGGTCAATAAAATTGAATGGAACATGGCAGAGACAAGATCTTGATGGCAACAGATTTTTGACCATAGATGACAGGGCTGCGGTGATATCACAGAAACTAGCCACTATAGAAATCTCAATTCTTCAACTTAATTCAATAAACATAAATATGCAAATTTTTGCTTTATTTTTTTGGAGTTTTTGAAAAGGTAGCAGATAGGGAATCAAGTAATCAGTATTCTATCTTTCCTAAATGTGATTTGATTTTTTTTTGGAAATGTTAGTATTACATTTAATTAAAGAAGTAGATTGCGGCTAGGGGAATCTGAGAAAACTTAAGTATTAAAAAATATATATATATAATTTAGTGTAAAATTTTTCTCTTTAATTTGAAATTAGCTAAGAGAAATATGTTCCTGAAACAGTTTTAAGAGGTAAAAAAATCCTATTCAAACAGGTTAAATAACTTATTGGCCCATGTAACAATTTCTTCAGGTTTGGCTTGATCTAGGGGCTAAAATAAATCAATTTACCTCTTTCAACCATGCCATTCATTGTGGGGTATCATATTAAGGCACTGAATAGTGGCTTCTGTATCTCCAGGCTTATATCTTCCAAGATTCAAGTCCAGAAAATAAGGGAAAATACCTCTTGCTAGTAACTCAGCAAAAGTGATAGACTTCATTCTTACTGGACCAACTGGGGTCACATTCTCATGGTAGATCAAATTATTCTCTAGAGGAAAGCAGAAGTCTATTTGGAAGGGCTTGAGTTACATACTTTTCCCTGGAACAAAAGGTAAAATTATGCCACACTGCATGGATGAGAATGAAGAGAAATGGGCACCCAAAAGAAATCCAAATATAACACTTTAACAAAAGAGGGAGAATGACTCTTAGATGGAGAAAATCAAGTACAGTCGTCTACCCTTTGGTAACTCAGCTCCATTACTCACCTTTCTCCACAAATATAAATTTCCAAACATGTCTTAGCTTGGCACATAATGACATTCCTGCCCTTCCCAAAGCGAGACAACTGAGAGTTTGGTCCAGGTACTGCATCTAACTCTAAATTTAAGATATCTGGATAGTGCATGTTTTCAAATAGATCTGGATATAATTCTCATGATCTGAGAACCAGTGGATAAATGCAAAACCTAAGTAGTTCCAATTAACTCAAAATGCAATTGTAGATTAAAATAGCCTAATTTCAAATTAGAATTCATATAGAGAAGAGGATAGCATAGGAAAAAACCAAGGCTGGTCACTGATTCAGTAGTATATATCACATCCTTCAGGTAAGGAACAATATGGACTTTTGCTTGGGGAGTAAAAGAAAATCCTTGGTCATATACAATCTGGCTAGTTCTCTCTCTGGAAGGATCTCCCTAGTCTAGTATCCTCCATAGATAATGAGCATTCAGGACAAGTCCCCTTCTGGTGAAGTTATGTCTGTAGCAGCCGACTTTCTGTTGGTGAAAAGAAGGCAGGGGTGTGAGAGCCAATTGTGTATATCTCTTGCCAACTCTGAATCCAGTGACATACATTGGCAGCTTGAAATGGCCACGGTGGGAGTATTTATACTACAGAAATCAGCAAATGCTATGAATCAAGGTCCCCCTCCCTGCAGCCAGTTTTACCATTTATCAGGAAATCACTGAGAGGAGGTCTAAGGATTACTTAGGACTTAGGAATTAAGCAATCACCACCTTTCTTTACTAAATTTGAGATTTCTCTAGCAATGCAATCTAAAAATTTATTTGACTCTGAGTCTGCAATTCCATGGGTTAATCACCAAATCTGTTTAATCTTGTTAAATTAGTCATTCAACTTAGAATCTGAGCAGGAATTTGTACTTCTTAGCAACCACCTTCAGTTTCTTCTTTATTTGCCCAGATTTCAGTGTCAAGACCTTTATCTAGTCCTTTGTCTCACAGCACAGTGAACATATGGTCTGCAAGTGAATAGGCAATAACTAAGCAGCTTTTAGCCTCCAAGCTGCAAGCCCACTGAATATTTGCAATTAGAATGATTATTCCCTTTTGCAAGAAGAGAATTCATAACAAGAGATGCTAGGGAAGAACCTGAGCATCAGACCTTTTTCAAATGCCAATTTCTTCTCATGCTAGGTTTCCCATCTCCTACTTTGTTTGCATTTCTCTAGTTTGGTTCAGAGAACTTTGTTTTTGTAATATTGCAAACCTTCAGATCAGTAGACCCTCAGGCATTTCAGATTATAGGACATTGGCAAAGGCTGCCTCTCTGAGCATAGATACATATTTTTATCTTTCAAATGGTTCAATTGCTATGAAGTTCTTTGTTTTTCTTGTAGGAGAAAAATCAGGAGTGTAGTATCCCGCAAGCTGAGTGAAGAATGTGTACCAGGGAAGAAGAGGTGCTCAACTGTGTTAAGGGTCAAGGCTGATAAATCAATGTGCTAAATGTCAACGCTGATAGGTCAAAAAGGGTGAGAAAGAAAGACTGAGCGCTGGATTTGGCAATCTGGAGGTCTGTGATAACCTTGACAAGAGCAATTTTAATGGAGTAATGGGGGCAAAATGGAATGGGTTTAAGTGAGAATGGGATGAGAGGAACGGGAGAAAGTAAGTCTTTGTCAGGGTGTTGCTGGGAAAGAAGAGCTTTGAAGATTATTTCTAGCTCTGTGAAGTTTTGACTGTATGTCCCTGAATATATTTTCTTTGATGAGAAAGGTGTGTTTCTACATTCCTGTAACAAGTCTAGTGAGTCCTAACTTATTACCACTTGATGACACCTACACATGGTACAAAGATGAATTAAAAAAAAAAAAAACCTATTTTTTTTCAATTAGTCAAATAGTATAACAAGGCTCTTAGTTGAGGATTAGGGTTAAGAATTTGTGACAGCTAATATATTTATTGACTTGAATTGCTCAGGATCCCTGAATTCTCCATTTAATGCATTCACCATCAAAATTACCAAAAGACAGCTACTTCATATATATATGTATGTAAATATATAATATATACATATGTATATATATACACATATATGTATAAAATTTTTTCATTACTAAAATGAAGATTAAAAGATTACTTATACAATGCTGCAACAAGAACAAAATATATACTTAACAGTTTGAGGTGTAATTGACAAAAATGATATAAATTCAAAGCAATACTAATCTATTTACATTTTTATTCATTACATTTAATTCTGCCTATTAATACTTACTGGGAAATCTCATTTTATTTTGTTAAAGTCAGAATATCAATTTTTAAGCTATCATTTGCTGGGAGGTCTAAATTTGAGAATGAATTAATTTACTTAGGTTTTTCTAAGAGCCTTGAATTTTAAAGGCTTTAACAGTTTATATATAATAAGGATCAAACCCCCTCACTATTTGTAGATAGAGTGTGCATTTCGAAGTAATACCATACTGGCTATTTGCTTGACATTTCTGAAAAGAGCTTAAGTACAAGAAGAAATGAAGAGCAGTGATAATGGAGGGAAATGTTGAACAGTATTATTATTCAGCTCTGTTCTTACCTCCTACCTCTTCCACGCTGTTTTTAAGTAGTAGGCTCTGTCCTTGGTGTTACTTCGCTTTTTCATGTGGAGGGGAAAACAGTGTCTTCAGTCCCTATGCAAGAAAATGTTGGCATGGATGGGAGAGAAAGGTTCATTTTTGCTCTATTTCCTTACACTCTCCAGTTGCCCTGAGAAGGACTTCTGACTTCTCTGCCCTACATAGACATTTCCACCTCATTCAGCTACTCTCCTGTTCAGGACTATAGCTTGAGCAGTTGGCAGCCCACTATTATTACTGTCCAGGGCCATGTAAGATTAGATCCAGTCAGTTATCCAGATTAAATTCACTCTAAGGTGAGTTTGATATTGAAAAATGCAAGATGTTTCAAGCTCCTGGCCGTGTAGCAGGAGCACGATTAGATTCAAGGCAGAGTTCACTTGCTCTCCTGCACCGAACAGGTCACAAACTTGATTGTGGGTTTTATTGTGTGATCATGTTTCCTGTGAGCCTGTAGATGCATATTCTGGAATAATGACTTCCGCATTTTGTAGTATAAGGCTAAGCATGGTGCCAGTGCTATTATATAAGAAAACACACAAAAAACTATTCCTTCATGGTTCCTACTTCTTTACCACTAGTAACTATTTCTAAAGATATTAAACAGTTGATATATTTTGAATATATCATATATAATAAAATAATATTTTCTATAATAGAAAATATATTTATTTTTATATTTAAATTTCACCAAATTAATTTAAATGTACCTCCTTATTAATAAGAAAAGACTGTGGGGAGTGAATTTGGTATAAGTTGATAACTATGATGATGATGACGGTCATTTTGTGGTCTTGAGGGTGTTCTGGAAGAGGTTAAGGTATTGAGTCAAATAATATCTCCATGGATTCTTTTTATTATTGCCCATGATGTGTTGGAAATTTGTTGGGTAACATTCATAAGTGCATACAGTTCTTTTAATCCAGAGAAGACAAATGGTATCTGTACACTAATTTCAGTACATTAGTCTGATCTAACCTAGAGTAAACATTTCAAGTTAATCAGATGACAGCAAACATTTATTACATTCAGTAACCCAATGTTTATTGAGTGCTCTGTGTATGTGTGTTTTAACTCATTTAATCTTTCAAGGATTCCTGTTAGTGTGGTCCATTAGGAGATAATGAGGGTCAGAAGCTAAGTAGCTCTTCCAGGAACACACCGCTAATGAAATGTAGAGCCAAAATTCAAACCTGGATGTATAATTTCCAAGTCCATACTGTTGACCACCAAGCTCTGTGACTAGCTGGGTAGGAAAAGGATGAAATAAGGTGCCTGCCTTTAAGCACCTCACAATGTGAAGGGAGATATGGGTGGATGTATACACAAATGATATCAATGTGGTACAGTAAGAACTGGAGAAAATAGATATACAAAATGGCATGTGAGCACAGAGACAGGAGGCAGGGTAAATCAAGTGAGTGTTCACAGATGTGAAATCTGAGACACAAAGGAAAAGAAGGGTATTCAAGGCTAAGAGCATTGTAAGTAAAGA
This sequence comes from Kogia breviceps, assembly GCF_026419965.1. NCBI lineage: Eukaryota > Metazoa > Chordata > Mammalia > Artiodactyla > Physeteridae > Kogia > Kogia breviceps. The sequence continues at coordinate 33,318,440 of NC_081325.1, forward strand.
GCTGCTAAAGAGGAAAAGACATTGCACATTATGGAAATCATGCAAAGTTTGGCATTGGGATAGAAATGCTTGTGGCAGGAGCATTGGAATTAAATAAGACAATACTCTGAATGTACTTTATTGAATAACTGAATATTAAAATAGTCTGTAAGGATCACAGAGCATAAGCTAAAGGTTAAGTGACTAAGACAGTACTTATGACTTGCTAAGTTTTAAGCTAGGTCTATTTCTCTAGTTATTTTAATTACTTTGTCAGCATCCTTCAGAACACATCCTTCCTGTAGATTTTTTGTTTCAGGTCAACAACTTCGCGTGCATTTCAGCTAATGCCTCATTATTATGCTAACTGTATTTTCTTTGCTGAAACTCTATATTACAGTGTGTTACTATATACGGCAGGCTATGATTTGGCCTTACTGAACTTTGGGCCATTACCAGTAGCTTCAGATCCAACAGGGTTATTTTGAGGTCATACACTGACGCTACAAAGGATTGAATTACTTATGACTTTAATATTCTCCAGTGTTACTAGCGCAAGATCCAATATACCACTTACTATTATCTGTCAACAAAACACTGCATCTGTTCCATTTGTTGATGACCGATAAAAGACAGCAGTTTGAATTGAAGCTTTGAACTCCACATGGGCTGAATTTCTGCCCCAAGTATTTCAATAATAATAATGATGATATTTGTAATAAATATTTAAGATATTTATTAAAAATAATAATATTGTCTGACACTAATTAGCATAAATCATAATGAATGCATAAAATTAAACATATATATCAATATCTATGTGTGTATACATATAATTTTACTGTATTATTATGTTATTATTTTTACATAATAGAGATTGAGTGAGGGAAATAGGTATCTTCTTCAAACACTAGCTATAAGCCCAGCTGCATTTCTGTAAAAAAATCAGGATTTGGTATAAAACATATATATATATATTTTTTTTTTTGCGGTACGCGGGCCTCTCACTGTTGTGGCCTCTCCCGTTGCGGAGCACAGGCTCCGGACGCACAGGCTCGGCGGCCATGGCTCACGGGCCCAGCTGCTCTGCGGCATGTGGGATCTTCCTGGACCGGGGCACGAACCCACATCCCCTTCATCGGCAGGCAGACTCTCAACCACTGCGCCACCAGGGAAGCCCCTAAAACATATTTTAAAAAGATTATAAATGAGAATATTTCTAACTCATTTGACCACTTTTCCCCTTATACTTCTTAGATTCCGCAAAGCTTAAGAAAAATGGATATTAGTTATTGTGAAAGAAGAGGTAGAAGAAGAAATATTTTATAAAACTAAAATTCCTCTTTTTAAGTGGCACTCCATAAATAAATATATTGATAATTTTACAGAATTATACCTTAGAGATGGAAGGCAGTTTAGAGTTCAATTTTAATCATTTAAAAATATTTTTTTCAAAACTGTCAACATCAAAACATTCTCTCTGAGCATTAACCTGAAATGAGTTTTCATTACTTCACAGTAGTTTTTCATTTGTAAGAATCAGGTGGCACGGGGCATTTCTGGGAACAGAACTAGGAAATGGAACATCTTAAAGTCTTATTTTTCCCAAGGGACAATGTTATAATTGGGGGTTGCTTTACTGACAAAAACTTAGCATAAAATAAATCACAGATATGTCCAATAATATAGCATAAAAGCAAATATTGAGTCATGGTGCAGACTAGAGGAAATGATGCAAATAAGTTCCTGTCACATAGTAGGCAATCCATACATATTAGTGTCTCATATCCCAGGTTCTGGTTACTTTGGCTGCCTCACAGACTACTCCAAAACGTCATGGCTTAAAATAATAATAATCACCTATTCTCTCTTAAAGTTCTGAAACCACACAACTCCGATGGGATTTGAACCCAGTGAAAACTCAGATGGAACTTGAACCCATGGGCCAGGACTTGAACTTACTGTTCTTTAGTCCAAATTGCTCATCTGGTGTCAGGACTTAACTGAAGCTCAGGTTCTTTATGTCTCATCGCAGAAAGAATTCAGTGAGAGACAAAGTGCTAGGTAAGAAGTGGATTATTTAGAGAGATACACATTCCATAGACAGAATGCGGACAGTCTCAAAAGGCAAGTGTGGCCCCAGGGCATATGGTCGTCTTGGAAAGTGAGAGTGGCCATGGGAGAAACACACTCCACAGACAGCATGTGAGCCATCTCAGAAAGCGAGAGGCCCCCAAACTTGGCCTGGTTAGTTTTTATGGGCTGGGTAATTCCATAGGCTAATAAGTGGGAGGATTATTCCAACTATTTTGGAGAAGGGGAGGAGATTTCCAGGATTTGGGCCCTGCCCACTTTTTGGCCTTTTTATGATTAGTCTTGGAACTGTCATGGCCCCTGTGGGTGTGTCATTTAGCATGGTAGTGCATTACAGTAAGCATCTAATGAGGCTCAAAGTCTACTGGATGTCAAATCTTCCACCATCTTGGGCCTACTTGGTTCTAACCAGTTTATGTTTATCCTTAATGGCTATGTCATTCTTTTAAAGGTTGTGCCCTGCCCCCTTCCATCCTATTTCAGTTCCTGTGGGTCAAGAAGCAGAAACCAGACATGGCACCATAGGCTTAACTGTTCTCTTCTCCATGATGTCTGAAGCCTCAGCTGGAAGAGCCAAGGCCTGAAGGCTGAGTCATGTGAAGGCTTCTTCACTCATATGTCTGGAAGTTGCTGGGCATTACTGATGGAGGGTCTAACTAGGGCTGTTGGTCAGAACACCTCCACGTGCCCTCTCTGTGTGGCCTGAGTTTCTTCACAATATGATGGTTGGTGTGTAAGGGCACATAAGATAGATAGGGAGATATTGAGAGAAGGGGAGATACTACACTGAATTTGTTTTGCCTTTTATGATCTAGTCTCAGAAATCAAGCAGCCTTACTTCTGCTACATTTGAATGGTCAAGGAAGTTACAGGGACTCAAAAGGAGGAAGTATCAATTCCACCTGTCAGTGGAGGCATGTGAGTGCCACACTGTAAGAAGAGCATATAGCATGGAGTATATATTGGTGCAGCCATCTTTGAAAAAACAATTTGCCAACCTATCAATAATTTGAAATAATAAAATTACACTTGAAATCATAGGAATTAGGAGGGTCTGGAGGACTTTAAAATCCAATTATTTGGAAATCAAACCCTCTAAAGAAAAAACAGAGTCCCAGAGAAATAAATTATCTGAGTGGGGCCATTCAACTGGTTATTCTAGTGTTAGGAGTTTAACCCAGGATTGTTGAATCTCAATTCTATAGTAATTTATCATATAAATATCCCATAAAATTTGTCTGTTTGTCCACTGATTAGAAAAATGGGCTTAATGTATTTAAAACTATCCATCTGTGTAAAAAAAATACAATTCTTATATATGAGAAAACTAGATTATTGGAACTAATATTGGAGGAGAATGTTTCCCAGCTGGGGTTAAAAAAGTGTAGATGTGTCTGATAAACAGGCTGACTCATGACCTCCCTGACATCTACTTGCATAAGCGAGAGGTACGGGGTTTCAGCAAGACAGGAGAGAGGAGGGGACAGTGCAGTGTCTGTTCGTCAGCCCTGTTCTGTGCAGTTTCTTGTTTGAGCTTTAGGCAATCTGAGGGCTGAAGCAACTGCTGTTTCAAAAGGAAAGTGTAAGACCCACTGAGTAAGCAGAGCTTCTGGGTCCCAGGTGCCCCAAGTGTAACCAGGATTTGGAGAGGGGCAGTCACCACTTTATGCAGAGGACATGGTGGCGGGAACATATTGCGGTTTGGCATGTTGAGGTTTTGCTGGTTTGGGGGTCAGTAATAAACAATCTCCTAGGCAGAGAAACAGAGAAAAAGAGAGGTCACGGGATGATTATAATATCCAAGTACTTTCCTCTAGTGGGTTTCGAGCCAGTGGACGAAACAAGAGGCTAGAACAGAAGACAGTGGAGGAATGTTGCTGCCCAAGTGGTACACAGCTCCTGAGGAGTCTTTGCAAAACTAGAATTTGTTATTTGCTACGGTGGCAACAAGTAATGCATTAAGTCCCCTGTAGTTATGTTGTGAAGAGTGATAGTAAAATTGGTGTAGAAATGCTAATGTAGATGCATTTGAACCTGCTGGCAGATAAGGTCCTTGAAAATTTGGATCACACTAATAAACTATCTATAATTAACATTTAATTAGCAATAATTTTATTTGACTTCTTAGAATTTTGAAGGATATTTGGAGGAATGATTTTGATAACTTATGTCTAAAAAAATGAACTGTTACCTTCTCTTCCATTCACTCTGAGTCAAGCAGAAGTTTTATAAAATTACTCCATTTACTACCCTTTTCAAAAACATTTACTGAAGCATCTATTTGAAAGTATCATTATATGCTTTTTTGATTCTGAAATTTAGAGATCCAAAACCTCTTCAATCTGGTTGTCCCATTTGTTGTTTTATACTTTGCAAGGGTTAAAAAAAAAAAGTAAAAGAAAAGAAAAAAGAAAAAAAGGAAAAAATCTACCATATGAACAGGATAATCACATGGAAGGCATTGCTTGGATCAGTGCTACAGAAAGAGGGACAGGAATGTAGGGAGGAAAATAAGTAACTGATCGCTGGCACCAAGGTTATGATTAAGGATTTCACAGAGCAGGGGAAGATGTTTAACACAATGTAGTTTTTCCTAATTTTAGTCGTTTACATGCCACCCTCAAAATTCTGCCATATCCACATGCTTCCAGTATTATTGTTTGCTTAATATAAGTTTTTGAACAGAGCCACTGTTGAAAATCTTATGTGTATTTAGACAGGAAACTTTACCCACTGCTATAAATAGAAAACCAAAATAATTTGCCATAAACAGAAACTATAAAAAATAAACACAAAGAAAACAAAGCAATGTTATTATAGTTAGAAGTTGTCACCTACAGAAGATTTTGACCTTAAGGCTGCTATCTTTTTTGTTAAAAATGGAGGTTGGCGAGTGTTATAGGGATGTTAGAAACACTTGCTCCAAACTGATACCTCCTCTTTGAGGCCATGAGACAAACTGAAAGAGAATTGGAAAGGGGTATAACTTTCCTCTACGTGATTGGTTTAATAAATATTTACTAAGTTAATGTTATTTAATATCATGTTCATAAACATGATAGAGATGTTTATGATAGAAACAGAACTTTCATGATAGAAACAGAACTTTCATGATAGAAATCTACAAATGTTCTCCATCTCCACTTGTCCCATATTTTGGGAATGGTGCATTGGTTAAGAGGGTGGTCTGAGTGCTGAATAGACATGGATGTAAGTCTCAGCTTTGTCATTTAATGGCACAGCTATCATGGAAAGGTAATTTTACTACTATAATCCTGTTTTCTCATTTGTATTTAAGCAAACATTTAGCACAGTCAATAAATTTTGTTGTAATAATGAAGCTGCTCATAAGGTAAAAATGTACAGGATGTGCTAAGGAAGGGATTATAGATATATTTCTATTGTTTTATTAAGGCATTGTCTACAGGTTAGTTGTCAAGCAAATCCATTCTGACTTCAGTTCATTTGTTTTAAAAATCCATCCATATTGTTTGTCCTCCTAGCATCATAGTCCTTCTAGCAATCTGACTTACTAATAGCTCCTCTATTTCTCTGCTACTTCCTCTTTCTCCTGCCTTTTACTGTGATTTTTCCTTAGGCTCAATCTTTGAGCCTCTTCTCAGTTTATACATTATTCCTCAGAAGCCTGGTCATTTATAAGGCTTTAACAATCTGTTGTAAGAAGATGACTCCAAAAATCAGTATCTCCAAATCTGCCCTTCAGCTGTTTATAGCCCAATTACTATTTGATATTTGGCACATCTTGTCACTTTAGATTAGACATGACTGAAGTTAGCACATCCGTTTCATCTTCCTCTCCTTGTCAAGGATCCCACCATTTTCCAGTTTATGAGTGTGAGGCCTAACTGCATGTGCTTTGGAGTCAGAATACTATGGAATCTTGGCTCTACCATTTACTAATTTAACTGAAAACTACTCATCAACAAGATCCATATATATATTTGGTAAAAACTTCCCAATACTTCAAGAAAAGTGAATGCTGGAAGAAATAGTCTGTAAAGAAATGTAGATAAAATACTTTTTACATTGAATTTCATTACTTAACTGACCATTCTAAAGGGAGGATTTATCATCAGACATTGAAAGACTACAAAGACTTTTTGGGGAGCTTTTTCACTTCTCTTTAAAAACATATCATCCTGTGAACTGTATCAGATCACGTTGTGAACATAAAATACATATGGTGTCTTTCCTAAACAGTTTAAAAGGTAAGTTCAATGGCTCTAAGGAATATGGCAACATTTAGTACTTGAAGTGAATTAAATGGAAAAACTAAAATATGTGCAATCTAATTTTGTGATATGAAAGCAAAACAGGCTAATTCCTCTTCAACATACTTATGAAACTTGCTCATGTTGAAAAGTTGTTGGAAAGTGACTGCCAATAATTTTTATTTAAATGAGTGATTATTGGAAAACTGAAAGTTATCCAGAAGATACATTAAAATTGCGGTGATTTATTTTATAAGTGGGTGCAACTAGCGTTCTTTTAAATGGAAGGTTCTTTGGGTACTTTAAAATATAATACATGACAAAACATTGATTTCTATACAGTTAGAAGGAATACAGCTGTGGTAGATATCTTTTGGAGTGTCTGCTTGGGTAAATATCCCCTTAGTTACCTGCTTCTTGCATGTGGTAGTCCTCTAGCAGTTCTGTGTGAAATGTGACCCCGTCTTCTGACCATCTTGGTTGAACTTGTGGTGGGCTTCTTACCCATGCCATGCCATGCCATGGCATGCCAGAGTGCTTTTCCTGAAATTTCCCTTTGGGGTCAAGAGTGAGAGCTAATCTCTCTGGGACCTGGAACTGTAATATGTTAACTCAGGAGTTAAGGACATATGCTGTCATGCAAATTAGGAAGTAAGGAAAAAGAAAGAAAGAAGTTATGCATAGAACAGCAGAGATGTAGAGACAAAATTTTGCCTGGGAATCCAGTGGCTTTCAGCTATTGCTTTCAGTCCTTCTTATGGTCTGCTACTTCTCTGCTCATGGGTTGAACAGAATCCCCTCTGTCTTTATATATACATTCTACTTTCCCTTAGGTGTTATTGAAACCAAAGAGCCCTAAGACAACTCCTACCGCATGTTCTGCACTTTCAGTGGTATATCAAAACTACATTAATACAGCTATGGAAATGTTTAGTGAAATATAAGATATTTGAAGTACTCAGTGATTTATAGGAAATGATTACATAAAAAGGTTATGTAGAATACCTAGGTCAAGTAAAGTATTAAACTAGAAAAAGAGCATTTCAAATATATAAATATAATTCATGATGCCCATAACAAAGAGAAATAGCATAATCAGAGATATAAAATATATGTCATAAGAAGTGTTGCAACGTATTAGATGATAAAATCCTTAACAAGGGTAGATAGAAGAATCTTCAAATTGATACAGCTACCAACAGTATTGCACGTATATATAAAACTCTAAGATTCCACAGAATAAAAGATGTCATATAAATTCACTCTGCCATATACTTACTGGTTCTTATAATAAGTAACATTGTATTGGAAAATATGTATGTATTTAAAAAGGACATAAAATCCTCCTCCTATAACCACCTAGAGAGCTATACTAGTAATATTCATGCATATGCCCGTTCAATCTTTTTCTAAACTTACAACTCATGTTGCTGTATTTGTGTCTAATAATGCTCATATAATGCAAAATAATTGTATTATTTTGTAATAACTGACAAAAACCACAGTGATCACCTAAAATATTCAACTTACTAAGTAAAACAAATTTTCTCCCCTAAACAGTTAGAAAGGAAACTCTATGAGGACAGAGATTCCATTTTCTTAATCACTGTATCTCCCCACGCTTAGCCCCTAAATAAATTTTTGTTAAAGGATATTTGCATAAATAGACAATCAACAGTTACATTCAAGGACACACATAAAATACATAGCACAAAATCAAATTCCTTAAAAATTAGTCATTTAAATAATGAAAACATGGATTCATAATATTACACATAAGATCTCAGGTTTGGTTTGATATCTTCATAGCACTTGCTACAGTTGTAACTAAGTAACTGCATATAATTAATTTAATGTTTTTATCCTCAGATAGACTATAAACCTCAAAGGCTGGGCTCATGACTGCTAATCTCACCTGCAGTGCCTGGCTCAGTGGTTGGCTCATAGTGTGGGCTCAAAAAATCCCTGTTAAATGAATGAATGGCTTACTCATCTAGTCTTATGGTTCCTAAACCTTCTTTTAAATTATTGGATCCTTTATTCAAATTAAAGCAGATAAAAGAAGTGCTGTTCTGCTTTGAGGGGGCTTAGGGGCTTAGACTCCAGCTTGCTGCCCCCCTTTTCCTTGCCACATACTGTGGTTCTTCAGGCACCAAGTGGAGCCACTAGGGCTCCTTAGAAAATCCTTTGTGAACTACTGAACCAGTCTAACTGCTTGGATTCTTTTCTGTAACATTCGTACCAATTAATCATCTAACGGAAGCTTGAGTCGTCTAACTCTGGGGAAGTCACTCTGTTCTGAGACTGCCTGTTTCCTTGTTGGACTGCCTCTAGATTAAGATTCTTTATTAAATTAAGCTGAAATCTTTTCTTTAGTCCTTAGGCCTATCATCTGGGATTGACAAGGACAATACTGTTTTCTTCAACATTTCAACTTTCTAAGGTCACTATTATAGTCTTTTTAATTGCCCTCCTTTCCCCTTTATTTTTTTCTTCCTCGTTATTTTTATACTGATTATATGTTCATTATAGTAACAACATAAAACAATATACTGTAGAAAATGAAAGTGTATTACATATATTATTTTAAAGTATCATGTAATACAACAGTGTTACAACTTGCTTTTTTGAGATATTTAAAATGCAACCAAAAGTATAAATAATAATTTAAAAACATCCATATTCTTACTACTCAAGGAACAGTAACTAATATATTGTCATAATTGCTTCTATTCCTTTTACAGGAATAAACCTTATCAACAAAGCAAAATTCCTCTCTGGCAACTTCCCTCAGATGTATTCCCTTTCTTCCCCACTTCAACCAGTATTCTGCGTTTGTTGGGTATCCTTCAAATGTATTTTCATCTTTCTACAATACATTTGTGTGCACCTATACATCCAAACATAAATATATCAATGCTGTCCAGTACGTAGCCACTAGCCAGTGTGGTTATTTAAATTTAAATTCATTAAAAAATGTTTTAAAAATCAGTTTTTCTATTGCACTAACCATATTCCAAGTGCTCAGTAGCCACATGTGACTAGCAGCTAGTATATTAGACAGTGCAGATATAGAATACGTCCATCATTGCACAGAGCTCTGTTGTAATATATATATTTTAGTATGTGCGTTTAAAATTTCACATAAGTTAGTACCCTGAGTATGTTTATCAAGCTGCTCTTTTTTTAGAAAAAAACTTGGCATTATGTTGTCAAGATCCACCCAAACTGACATGTAGGGAGGTCTAGTGTATTTATTTAAACTGGCATAAATCATTCTATTTTTTGGTAGAAAAAAAAATATATAACACTTTTTAAAACCCATTTCTCCCCAGTTGGACATTGGAGTTGTTTTCATTCTTCTAGTTCAAACAATGCGTCAATGAACATTTTTCTCAGGAATACGTATCTAAAAATGAAAATGCTCAATCATAAGGTATGCACCTTTTCGGTTTTGCCAGATATTGCCAAAATACTCTCCCAAGTGGTTGTATCGACTTTACTCCTATGAGCAGTGCACTAACAATTTCCCTATATCCTTGCCAACATCTGATTATTGTCTACTAGTTTTTACCATTGGGTTGGTGAAATGGAATTTTACTGATATCCCATTGTTTTAATTGTCATTTTGTGCTTATTGATGTGGTTAAACATTTTCACATATTTACTGAATACTTAGATTTTATTTTTGTATACTGCCTATACATATACTTTGCCCATTTCTCTATTAGAATTTTGCCTTTTTCTTAATGATTTGTAGTAATTCATCACATTAAAACTTGCTTTTATTTTTTTACTCTGTATATGTGTCTCACTAATATATCTTAGTCAGTTCATAGTGATCTGTTAAATTTTTTTCTTTTTTTTGGTAATGTCTACAATTGTACGCATAACTTATTTAAATATTTCCCGATTGATAGACATTTTGTTTATCTTCCGGATTTTGTTTTTGTTTTTTTTGTGGTGTTACTGCACCACACTGACTACTACAGCCATTAATCTTGCTCACTGAATAGTTCTGGCTCTCCACCTACTGGATCCTGGTGTTTGACTTCCTGTGTTGTCATGTGTCCAGTCCTGGCAGAGCATTTAATTTCCAGTGTGAGATCCTCCAGAGTCTTCTTTTCTCCTAATGCTTCAATCAGCAATGTTCCAGATGGTTAGTGCTTTGTCAGGGTCCTGTAGTGAGAATGATCAAGGCCTTTCTCCCTACTCTCCAGACATCCACATTAGACATATAACATGAAAGAAAAATAAACATGTTTTGATCACAAATCACTAATATTTTGTGGTTGTTTATTGTCATGGCATAACCCAGACTCTCCTGATGGCCACCTATTTCTTGTACTCAGTAGTTAAGAAACTTTTTTTTTTTTAAAAGGAAATGAGGTTCATTTTTCATAGAATTCTACGAGTCAAACAATCTTTAGAGGTCAGCTATTTCAATCCTCTGCCTACTAAATCATTTCCTAAATCATGAGTTCTAGAACCATGACAAATGGGTTAACAGCAAATTCCCTCGTCTTTAGTTTGTGGAACCCCACTCCTTTTATTGATCTTTTCATGAGATGATGGACATTTTGATTATTTTTTCCACTTATTGGCTAATATGAATAATGCTATGAACTTCCATGTACAAGTTTTGTGTGGACATGTTTCCATTTCTCTTGGGTATATATACCTAGAAGTATATATGAATTGCTGAGTCATGTGAAAACTCTATTAAGTTAACTTTTTGAGACGTGCCAAACTGCTTTCCAAAGTGGTTACATGATTTTACATTCCCACTGGCAATGTACAAGGTTCAAATTTCTCCATGTCCTCACCAACACTTGTCATTGTCCATCATCTTTTTAACCATAGCCATTCTAGTGGCTGTGAAGTATCTCATGTGCTTTTGATTTGTATTTCCCTAGTGACTAATGATGTTGAGTACCTTTTCATTTACTTATTGGCCATTTGTATGTCTCCTTTGGAGAAATATCTGTTAAAATGTGTTGCCTATTTTTAACTGAGTTGTCTTTTTATTATTGAATTATAAGAGTCTTTATATATTCTTGATACAAACCCCTATTTTCTCCTTTCTGTAAATTGCCTTTTCACTGTCTTGATGAAGTTTTAAATATCGACGAAGTCTGACTTATCTAATTTTCCTTTTTTTCAATTGTGTTTTGGATGTCATATCTATTGCCTAACCCATGGTCATGAAGATTTGCTTTCACATTTTCTTTCAGGAGTATTATATTTTTAGCCCTGAATTTAAATCTATAACCAGTTTTGAATTAATTTTTATATATGATATTAAAAGGGGTTCGACTTTATTATTTTGCATGTGAATACCCAGTTGTTCCAGCACCATTTGTTGGAAAGACTCTCTTTCCTTTCTTAAAACTGAAAATAGTTTTTTCCTGTTTACAGGCTTCCAGCACATTTCCTGAAAAGCTCAGCAGTTCTTCAAAGCTCCCTGGCATTGGCTCATCTAAGTTATTCACAGGTTATTTTAGCATTCTCTGGGTTGTAAATGGCTTAAGGTCAAAAGATTTAATGTGCCTCCGAGGGGCTAGGTACTCTTATAATACCACTTTTTAAATTGTGGTTTTTACCTCCTCATCCATAGTCTTCTATCATTTTCAATCTGAGAAACTTTTCCTTCATTGAAACGAAAGGGGCAAAACATAGTTGAATGGATTTTCAGTCTCTCTTCTGTTAATTTATACCATTGACTCCAATACATTTAACGCTTCCTTTTTGTCCTCTTGTACTTAACAAAGCTCTTTTGTCACCCTTAGGCTCTCCCCCAGCTTTCAGTTCATTGTAGACTTTATATTTTCTGTAAATAATGATTCATCTTATTAAAAATGGAAATATATTTTTTTGTCTAGTCAGCTCCTACCATATCCCATGGTACTAACTTATCAATATAGAACATAATTCCAATTAAAAATTTTTGATGTGAAAGAAATTAGTATAATCCATGCTTTTTTCCTTAAATTTTTATTTTGAAAAGTTTCAAACTTAGATAAAAATTAAAAATATATATATAATGAACACCCGACCCTCCAATCAGATTCACCCATTTTAAACATTCTGCCACATTTACCTTCTCCCTCTTTTGTATATATATATATATATATATATATATATATATATATATATATATATATAATAATAAGTTGTAGACACAACTCTTCAGCCTTAAATGTTTGACATAAAATTTCTAACATTAAGGACAATATTATCACATCTAAGAAAATTATAATTCCATTGTACTATCTGATATCTAGTCCATTTAAATTTGTGCATTTGGCCACAAAAATCTCTCCTCCTTTTCCTTCCCCTTATTCTTTTTAAATCCAGGGTTGCATGTTGTTGTCATGTCTCTTTACTCTTTAATCTGGAAGAATTTTTTTTTTTTTTTTTTTTTTTTTTTTAGTTGCATTGGCTCATTTGAACAGCCCAGGCCAGGTTTCTTGTAGAAGATGCCACATTCTAGATTTATTTGCCTGTTTCCTATGTTTTTCTTGTTCCAACATCCCCTACATATCTCAGCCTTGGCACTACTGACACCTTGGATCAGGTGGCTATCTTGTTCATTGCAGGATGTTTAATAGAATCTCCCTCCCACCAGGTTGTGACAACCAAAATGTCTCCACACATGCCAAATGTGCCCAGGGGATGGGGGTGGAGGGTGGGGTAGGGATCCACCTCCTGGTTGTGAACTACCGTCTAGAAGCTTGCTTAAATTCAGGTTAAACAATTTTGGAAAGAATATTTCTCAGATGACGTGTATTTCTAATTGCATTATATCACTAAGCACATAATATCAGATTGTGCCATTAGTGATCCTAGCCTTGATCACTTATTTAAGGCAATGATTTTTTTTCTTTAAAGTAAAGGTATGTTTTTCCCTTTTGTAAGAAGTAAGTTATGGCTTGATACTTTGAGACCATGTGAAGATTCTATACTCCTACAATCTTTCACCCAGTGCCTTTTAGCATCCTCTGATGGACTCTGAATCAATTGAGATTGACTTGGAATATGGTGATTTTCTAATTCTATTATTTGTTCTACATTTATTCTCTCGTATTTCTTTGAAAGAAAAGTTTCATCCTCTCTCCTTTTATTTATTTTTACTAGCACTCTGAATTCTTGCATTTTCTTTATCCTTTTTAAAAAATTCAATTATTGTAATTATTCTCTTTGATGCTCATATTATCCCAAATTCCTCCAGTGGGAATCTTTGACCCATTCTTTAAAGCATTTCTTGAAGTAAGGGAATTTAGTGTTTTGTGGAGCATTTTATGAAAGTTATTTTAAGTACCACACAATGGTAAATTCTTATTGTACACACTGCATATGAGACCAAATGTGTAAAGGCTTCACATTTAACCAGCAAAGAATTCTGATGATTGGGACAACATATTACTTTCATAGTTAACAAGTTACACTAGCTGAAAAATGCAATTGGTAGGAGGAAATTCTACAACCAATAAAAGTTATTAGCAATTTAATTTTGAGTCATCTATTTAGCTTCAGAATGGTAAATCTTTTCCTGACTCCTGGATATTTTGAATGGTGCCTATAAATTGAAATACACATGTAGTATATCTATGGACTAAACATTGTATACTACTGCAAAATGTAAGGACAAGGATATAGTTATTTCTGATTCTAAAAGTGCTTGGAAACATGTTTCATTAAAATCAGTATCTAAGCAACGTGCTTGGACACACATTTCAGTAGCATCACAGCTAAGTAAAGCATCGTGAGAAAAATTTGCATTAAGGAATTTAACTCCACCCAGTGTAATTATCCTCTTCCTTCTGTAACTGTCAGTTTCCTCCCCAGTGCCAGGAGCGGCTCTGCCCAATTCCGCAGTCTCTGCTCTAAGTCCACGTTAATGAGGCAGCCCCCGCTATAGGGTTGAAGGTTTTAACAGTCTTCCCAAGCGACTTGGCACGTGGGACCAGAGCCACTCGACAGAACGTTTCTCCCCAGCAGCCACAAGACTGGAAAACCATGGAGGGTGGAGCAAACTCTCAGGGAGCGTCTCCCGGGCTCAGCGCCCCTTCCGCCTGTTCCTCCGATTGGCTGGCGTGAGTCTCGGCCGCCTAATCGCGTTAGAGTGTCTCCTGCGCGGCTTGGCGGCGCCGCCGCGCATGCCCACTCGGGAGCCGCCCCTATGCTTCAGTCCCCGGGAGAGCCAGAGAAGGGCACCGGCAAGCGGCAGGTGGGAACTGGGCTTCGCAGTGCCCGTGCCAATATCAGAGGGCCGAGCCGGGACCTGGATGGGCCCAGTGGGAGAAACGACAGGAAAAACAAGCACCGACAGAACTACCCGATTTTTCCATATACCTTAAGTGCAGGTTTTCCCTGGGTTGACCCATTCACTTTTATTGTAATGTGGGACCTGGACAGTCCGATTTAGCTGTGGGGAGTCGAAAAAATCCGATTATATTTCTTTTCTTTGTATCCGGGCAGATCGAAAAAGGGAGCAAATGGAGCGAATCATCATAAGAAAGTAAACTTTTCTCCTGTGTGGAGTGGACTGCGAACACCCTTCCTTTGACTTTCCCTAACTGGAAGCGCTTTTCCGCCACCGCCCGAGCGTCTCAGCTCTAGCGCTGTCCTGCCCTCTCGGAGGTGGCCGCCTGTGGGCGCTGGAAACGCGGCCTTACTTTCTGCTGTACAAAGAACCGTCCCACTAGTTTCCACGGTGTGCAACTCAGAAAAGTGACCCTGAACGAAAAGCAACCGGCCTTCGGCGGAGAGGCCGTGCCGTGCTCCTTACCGACAAACTGGCCTCGACCTGCAGGCCCCGGCCTGTCCTAAGCGGATCGCCGCTGTCGGCGCGCCACAACCTCCGAGCCTCACGCCAGGCCGGCCCCTGCGGCCGCTTGGAAAACGCGGCGAGCGGAATCCGCACGCGGAAGCGCCGGGCGCACTGAGCATGCCCAGTTGCAGAGCCGACCAGAGGAGTTTTTTTCTTTTCTTTTCTTTTCTTTTTCTTTTTCTTTTTCTTTTTTTGGTCTCAAGCAGCAGGCCTTCTCCCCACTCCCACCCGAGCCCCCCACCACCCCCGGCCTAAGCAGCTACCATGGCCGAGGTCCCCGGCGCAGTGTTGTCCCAGGCGGGTTGGTAAGTAGCGAGTCTCATCGGCCGCGGGCGCGGGCCGGGCCGGAGTAGGGTTGGGGTTGGGGCGGTGGGGTGCGTGTCGGGGTAGGCGGAGGCCGCCGCCCGCCCCCGGCCTCTCCCTGGGCCCTCCGGGCCGGCTCCGCCCCCGGCGCCACGCGGAGCCGAGCGAGTCCCCCAGCTCCCCTCGGCGTGGCGGCGCGGCCTGGGCCCCGGGAAGCGGGCGGCGCGCCGGGGAGAGGCCGGGGGCCGCGGGCAGGGCGGCGGGGCGGGTGGCGACGCAGGCCCGAGCCGAGCTGCGCGGGCGGACCCTCAGCGCTACCGCGCCGCTCCGGGGGTTGTTGCCGCGGCTGGACGAGGGGAGGCGAGGGCTGGAGAACGGAGTGCGGCGGAGAGGGACGAGCGCGGCGGGAGCCCGCGGGCCCGGGGGAAGTTGAGGGCAGAGCACAGCCCGTGCTGTTGCCGGGCCGTTTCTCCGTCCTCCTTATTACAAAGTACAGGACGGAGCAGGGGAAAGCCGCCCTCTGCGGCACACACACAACTTCTGAAGCTGAGAATGACCACATTAACTCGTGTGGATGCTCCGAAGAACTTTTCTTGAAAGGATGACGGTGTTCGGATTTTTAAAGACATGTCAAGATTTTAGGATCTGAAAACAATAAAAAAATTATGCGAATTAAGCAGTTTCTGCAACTTCGGCCATTAGGGTTGTAAACATCCAGTTTAATTTACTAACGCTTTAACAGGCCTGCATGGGCACAGTCTGGGATGAAGGGTGGGAATGAGGTTGAAAAAGATTTGCCCCTGCTCTCTGGAAGTTCACTATCTTAGCGAAAAGAGGCGAAGGAGGCATTAAAACAACAAACACAAAAACGGGAAATTGTGGTAAACTGTACATAGGTGCAGGCAAGTGTGCTATGGAATTGGAGAGGAAGGAGAGTTAATTTCCTAGAGAAGTGGGTTTTGGGAGGTGGTGAAAAGGCTTTGTAGATACAGAGCCGCCGGAGATGAGGCACAGAGGTAGCAAAGTGCTTATTGGTTTGCAGAATTGATATTAGATCCCTATGATTCCTGGAAGTAGAAGGGTGTCCAATGAAGATTAAGACCTTAAAAGTTTGTGGCCAGGTTATGGAGCCTACAAGTGCCTAAAGGATGGATTTGATTTTGTGAATGAAATTTTTGATTAGAGGGCTGTAACACCTGTGTTTTGAAGACGCTGTTCTTGGCTCTGTTGGCACCTCATTTTACAGGTGAAGAGATTGAGGCACAAAATTGTTAAGTAACTTTCCAAAAAAAACGACATAACTGGAAAGTAGTGGAGTTGAATGGTGAGCACAGAGGGGCTGTTTCCAGCTCTGGTGCTTTTAACTGTTACTGTTCTGACAGTTTTTGCTTAGAACACCATTGGCATAACAAACTGTAGCGTTAAAAACTCACCTTTTTCAGTTTTATTTTTTTTCTTCTAACTGGAATTTCTACATTCAGTTTCTTTACCTCACAACGCTGTATTGAAAAATCTCGGATCACTCTTTTTGAGTTTTTCCCCATTCTTCATTTGATTAAGCCTTAATTCTTCAAACTAGTTGTATGAATTCGTTTACAGTCTTTTACTGCTTTCCAACATGATCCCACCTGTGTTAGAAAGGCCAGGCTCAATATTTTGATTCCAAACACATACTAAATTGTTCTTTGGACGCTAAGATCCTTAAGAGTGGGTAAACTGCATCTATGCTTCTGTATATCTGTAATGCCAGGGAGCTCACTACCTTGTAGGTTCTTTTTTTTTGAATTTTATTTTATTTTTTTATACAGCAGGTTCATATTAGTTATCCATTTTATACATGTCAATCCCGATCTCCCAATTCATCCCACCACCGCACCCCCGCCCCTGCCACTTTCCCCCTTGGTGTCCATACGTTTGTTCTCTACATCTGTGTCTCTATTTCTGTCCTGCAAACCGGTGCATCTGTACCAATTTTCTAGGTTCCACATATATGCATTAATATACGATATTTTTCTCTTTCTGACTTATTTCACTCTGTATGACAGTCTCTAGATCCATCCACGTCTCCGCAAATGACCCAATTACGTTCCTTTTAATGGCCGAATAATATTCCATTGTATATATGTACCACATCTTTATCCATTCATCTATTGATGGGCATTTAGATCGCTTCCATGACCTGGCTGTTGTAAATAGTGCTGCAGTGAACATTGGGGTGCATGTGTCTTTTTGAATTATGGTTTTCTCTGGGTATATGCCAAGGAGTGGGATTGCTGGGTCATATGGTAATTCTATTTTTAGTTTTTTAAGGAACTTCCATACTGTTCTCCATAGTGGCTGTATCAATTTACATTCCCACCAACAGTGCAAGAGGGTTCCCTTTTCTTCACACTCTCTCCAGCATTTGTTGTTTGTAGATTTTCTGATGATGCCCATTCTAACTGGTGTGAGGTGATACCCCATTGTAGTTTTGATTTGCATTTTTCTAATAATTAGTGGTGTTGAGCAGTTTTTCATGTGCCTCTTGGCCATCTGTATGTCTTCTTTGGAGAAATGTCTGTTTAGGTTTTCTGCCCATTTTTTGATTGAGTTGTTTGTTTTTTTAATATTGAGCTGCAGGTGCTGTTTATATGTTTTGGAGATTAATCCTTTGTCCATTGATTCCTTTGCAAATATTTTCTGCCATTCTGAGGGTTGTCTTTTCGTCTTGTTTGTAGTTTGCTTGGCAAAAGCTTTGAGGTTTCATTAGGTCCTATTTGTTTATTTTTGTTTTTATTTCTATTGCTCTAGGAGGTGGATCAAAAAAGATCTTGCTGTGATTTATGTCAAAGACTGTTCTGCCTAAGTTTTCCTTTAAGAGTTTTATAGTGTCTAGTCTTACATTTAGGTCTGTAATCCATTTTGAGTTTATTTTTGTGCATGGTGTTTGGGAGTGTTCTGATTTCATTCTTTCACATGTAGCTGTCCAGTTTTCCCAGCACCACTTATTGAAGAGACTGTCTTTTCTCCATTGTATATCCTTGCCTCCTTTGTCATAGATTAGTTGATCATAGGTGCTTGAGTTTATCCCTGGGCTTTCTATCTTGTTCCATTGATCTATGTTTCTGTTTTTGTGCCAGTACCATATTGTCTCGATTACTGTAGCTTTGTAGTACTGTCCGAAGCCAGGGAGTCTGATTCCTCCAGCTCCGTTTTTTTCCTTCAAAACTGCTTTGGCTATTCGGGGTCTTTTGTGTTTCCATACAAATTTTAAGATGATTTGTTCTAGTTCCATAAAAAATGCCATTGGTAATTTGAAAGGGATTGCATTGAATCTGTAGATTGCTTTGAGTAGTATAGTCATTTTCACAATATTGTTTCTTCCAATCCAGGAACATGGTATATCTCTCCATCTGTTGGTATCATCTTTAATCTCTTTCATCAGTGTCTTATAGTTTTCTGCATACAGGTCTTTTGTCTCCCTAGGTAGGTTTATTCCTAGGTATTTTATTCTTTTTGTTGCAATGGTAAGTGGGAGTGTTTCATTAATTTCTCTTTCAGATTTTTCATCATTAGTGTATAGGAATGCCAGAGATTTCTGTGCATTAATTTTGTATCCTGCAACTTTACCAAATTCATTGATTAGCTCTAATAGTTTTCTGGTGGCATCTTTAGGATTCTCTATGTGTAGTATTATGTCATCTTCAAACAGTGACAGTTTTACTTCTTCTCTTCCAATTTGTATTCCTTTTATTTCTTTTTCTTCTCTGATTGCCGTGGCTAGGACTTCCAAAACTATGTTGAATAAGAGTGGCAAGAGTGGACATCCTTGTCCTGTTCCTGATCTTAGGTGAAATGGTTTCAGTTTTTCACCATTGCGAATGATGGTTGTGGTGGGTTTGTCATATATGGCCTTTATTATGTTGAGGTAGGTTCCCTCTGTGCCCACTTTCTGGAGAGTTTTTTGTTATAAATGGGTGTTGAATTTGTCAAAAGCTTTTTCTGCATCTATTGAGATGATCATATGGTTTTTATTCTTCAGTTTGTTAATATGGTGTATCACATTAATTGATTTACGTATATTGAAGAATCCTTGCATTCCTGGGTTAAATCCCATTTGATCATGGTGTATGATCCTAATAATGTGTTGTTGGATTCTGTTTGCTAGTATTTTGTTGAGGATTTTTGCATGTATAATCATCAGTGATATTGGTCTGTAATTTTCTTTTTTTGTCGTATCTTTGTCTGGTTTTGGTATCAGGGTGATGGTGGCCTCATAGATTGAGTTTGGGAGTGTTCCTTCCTCTGCAATTTTTTGGTAGAGTTTGAGAAGGATGGTTGTTAGCTCTTCTCTAAATGTTTGATAGAATTCACCTGTGAAGCCATCTGTTCATGGATTTTTGTTTGTTGAAAGATTTTTAATCACAGTTTCAATTTCATTACTTGTGATTGGTCTGTTCATATTTTCTGTTTCTTCCTGGTTCAGTCTTGGAAGGTAATAACGTTCTAAGAATTTGTCCATTTCTTCCAGTTTGTCCATTTTATTGTCAAAGAGTTGCTTATAGTAGTCTCTTTGGATGCTTTGTATTTCTGTGGTGTCTGTTGTAACTTCTCCTTTTTCATTTCTAATTTTATTGATTTGAGTCCTCTCCCTCTTTTTCTTGATGAGTCTGGCTAATGGTTTATCAATTTTGTTTATCTTCTCAAAGAACCAGCTTTTAGTTTTATTGATCTTTGCTATTGTTTTCTTTATTTCTATTTCATTTATTTCTGGTCTGATCTTGATGATTTCTTTCCTTCTACTGATTTTGAGTTTTGTTCTTCTTTCTCTAGTTCCTTTAGGTGTAAGGTTAGATTGCTTATTTGAAATTTTTCTTGTTTCTTGAGATAGGCTTGTATAGCTATAAACTTCCATCTTAGATTGCTTTTGCTGCATCCTGTAGGTTTTGGATTGTCGTGTTTTCGTTGTCATTTGTCTCTAGGTATTTTTTGATTTCCTCTTTGATTTCTTCAGTGATCTCTTGGTTATTTAGTAGCGTATTGTTTAGCCTCCATGTGTTTTTGTTTTTCACGTTCTTTTCCCCCATAATTGATTTCTAATCTCATAGTGTTGTGGTCAGAAAAGAAGATACTTGATATGGTTTCAGTTCTCTTAAATTTACTGATGCTTGATTTGTGACCCAAGATGTGATCTGTCCTGGAGAATGTTCCGTGTGCACTTGAGAAGAAAGTTTAATCTGCTGTTTTGGGTGGAATGTACTTTAAATATCAATTAAATATATCTGGTCTATTGTGTCATTTAAAGTTTGTGTTTCCTTATTAGTTTTCTGTTTGGATGATCTGTCCATTGGTTTAAGTGAGGTGTTACAGTCCCCCACTATTATTGTGTTACTGTCAATTTCATCTTTTATAGCTGTTAGCAGTTGCCTTATGTATTGAGCTACTCCTATGTGGGTGCATATATATTTATAATTGTTATATCTTCTTTCTGGATTGATCTGTTGATCATTATTTAGTGTCCTTCCTTGTCTCTTGCAACATTTTTTATTTTTAAGTCTTTTTAATCTGATATGAGTATTGCTACTCCAGCTTTCTTTTGATTTCCATTTGCATGGAATATCTTTTTCCATCCCCTCACTTTCAGTCTGTATGTGTCCGTAGGTCTGAAGTGGGTCTCTTGTGGACAGCATATACATGGGTCTTGTTTTTGTACCCATTAAGTGAACCTGTGTCTTTTGGTTGGAGTGTTTAATCCGTTTATGTTTAAGGTAATTATCGATGTGTGTGTTCCTATTACCGTCTTTTAATTGTTATGGGTTTTTGTTTTGTAGAACCTTTTCTTCTCTTGTGTTTCCCACTTAGAGTAGTTCCTTTAGCATTTGTTGTAGAGCTGGTTTGGTGGTGGTGAATTCTCTTAGCTTTTGCTTGTCTGTAATGCTTTTGGTTTCTCCTTCGGACCTGAATGAGATCCTTGCTGAGTAGAGTAAGCTTGGTTCTAGGTTCTTCCCTTTCATCGCCTTAAGTATATCATGCCACTCCCTTCTGGCTTGTAGAGTTTCTGCTGAGAAATCAGCTGTTAACATTATGGGAGTTCCCTTGTATGTTATTTGTTGTTTTTCCCTTGTTCTCAATTTTTCTTTGTCTGTAATTTTTGTCAATTTGATTACTATGTGTCTCAGCATTTTTCTCCTTGGGTTTATCCTGCCTGGGACTCTTTGTGCTTCCTGGACTTGGGTGGCTGTTTCCTTTCCCATTTAGGGAAGTTTTGGACTATAATCTTTTTCAATATTTTCTTGGGTCCTTTCTCTCTTTCTTCTCCTTCTGGGACTCCTATAATGTGAATGTTGTTGTGTTTAATGTTGTCACAGAGGTCTCTTAGGGTGTCTTCGTTTCTTTTCATTCTTTTTTCTTTATTCTGTTCCATGGCAGTGAATTCCACCATTCTGTCTTCCAGTTCACTTACCCGTTTTTCTGCCTCAGTTATTCTACTATTGATTCCATCTAGTGTATTTTTTATTTCAGTTGTATTGTTTCTCTTTGTTTGTTCTTTAGTTCTTCTAGGTCTTTGTTAAACCTTTATTACATCTTCTTGACCTTTGCCTCCATTCTTTTTCTGAGGTCCTGGATCATCTTCAGTTATCATTACTCTGAATTATTTTTCTGGAAGGTTGCTTATCTCCACCTTATTTAGTTGTTTTTCTGGGGTTGTATCTTGTTCTTTCATCTGGTACATAGCCCTCTGCTTTTTCACCTTGTCTGTCTTTCTGTGAATGTGGTTTTTGTTCCACAGGCTGCAAGATTGTAGTTCTTCTTGCTTCTGTTTGCCCTCTGGTGGATGAGGCTATTTAAGAGGCTTGTGCAGGCTTCCTGATGGAAGGGACTGGTGATGGGTAGAGCTGGGTGTTGCTCTGGTGGGCAGAGCTCAGTAAAAGTTTAATCTGCTTGTCTACTGATGGGTGGGGCTGGGTTCCCTCCCTGTTGGTGGTTTTGCCTGAGATGACCCAACACTGGAGCCTGCCCAGCTCTTTGGTGGGGCTAACTGTGGACTCTGGGAGGGCTCATGCCAAGGAGTACTTCCCAGAACTTCTGCTGCCAGTGTCCTTGTCCTCACGGTGAGCCACAGCCACCCCCTGTCTCTTCAGGAGACCCTCCAACTCTAGCAGGTGGGTCCGGTTCAGTCTCCTATGGGGTCACTGCTCCTTCACCTGGGTCCCGATGCACACACTACTTTGTGTGTGCCCTCCAGAAGTGGAGTCTTTTTCCCCCTGTCTTGTCGAAGTCCTGTAATCAAATCCCACTAGCCTTCAAAGTGTGATTCTCTAGGAATTTCTCCTCCTGTTGCCGGACCCCCAGGTTGGGAAGCCTGACGTGGGGCTCAGAACCTTTCACTCCAGTGGGTCGACTTCTGTGGTATGTGTCCTCTAGTTTGTGAGTCACCCACCCAGCAGTTATGGGATTTGATTTTATTGTGATTGTGACCCTCCTATTGTCTCATTGTGCCTTCTCCTCTGCCTTTGTATGTGCGATATCTTTTTTTGTGAGTTCCAGTGTCTTCCTGTCAATGATTGTTCAGCAGTTAGTTGTGATTTTGGTGCTCTTGCAAGAGGTTGCAAGAGCAACCTCTTGCATGTCCTTCTCCCCACCATCTTGAGCCTATCTCCTACCGTGTATATTCTTAATAAAGTCTGATACAAATTGACCTTGGATGCCCATGCTCCTGCCAGTCAGAATTCTCTAACCAGGGTCTCTACCCAAGCTTAATATTCTTCCTGTCTTTGTTATTTTATTATAAACCCTCAGCAATGTTATATTGTGACATTTGCCACTTTGTGTTGCAATTTATCTGTTTACATGTTTCTTACTCTAGAGTGCTCCTTTTGTGTGGCAGGGACTCATAAAGGCAGGAAGAACCTGTGGGGCTAACAAGACTATATATCTACAAGTTTGGGAGTAATCCCTGATGGGTCTTGAACCCACTAGACTTGTGAAGAAAACAAGAGAATGTCCTAGTCTTATTGGTGACTTGTATTAGATCTAATATTTAAGTAGATATTTATTATGTTAACATACAGAATCTCAAAGGTGTATGCAGAGAAGAGTACTGGAAGGAGAATTTTTGACCATAGAGCAGCTTTGACCAACTCATTCCAGTTCTGACATCCCGAGTTTCCTTTGACTCTTGGGATTCTCTGTTATTGTCACTGACAAAATCATTTTTCTTAATGCTTATTATTCACTTAATTACTTTTAGGACATCAAAAGAAATAGATGCTAAAGCACTTAAACTGTTATTACCTGTTCTGTCAGCTTCACCTAAAATAGCAGGTTAGGGAAGTATTTAGTGCTGAAAAACTTATGTTTCTGATAATGTAATCTTCATGGGGTACAGATGATCTGTATAGACTGATCTATATTCTAGTTTATGTTATTTTTTGAGCTTATTTTTTTCTTTTAAGTCTTTAATCTTTATTATAACCCCCACAAAAATCTATATTTTAAAATGCAACTCCCAATAGTAGCCACCTTGGCAGACTTTACAGTAATGTTCTTCCTTAGTAGCCAGTAGCATGGAAGGTGTTAGGTTTGCTGATCTGAACTGAAAAGTTCTAGAAACTTTTCCAGTATAGTGATTATGTTTAAATATTGCAGGAAATTGTACATTGGTCCTTTGTAATGCTTACTTATATGCATGGAATAACTACTGAGAGAAGATATTTGACTCTAGATTTGTCTGCATTACAGATGTACTTCACTCTTTGCCTTTTGTTTTTTCTCTTGAGATTTCCTTAAGGGTGAATTTTGTACTACTAACCTTTTGGGTTTTCTTTTTAAAAGCTTTCAGAACTTTTTTTTAAAAATAGAAACATGTTAAGGAAACAATCAGCTGTGTTTAATTTTGAAAAAGTTTTTTTTTTTAAATAGAATTAGTGATTGTATAGCTTAACTCCCTCAGTGTGCAAATAAGGAAGCTGAAACACTGGTATCAACAGTGCTCAGAGATATAAGCGGCAGAACCATGAATACAGCCCAAATGTCTGGAATAAAGATTCAGTGCTGATTTCCGATGAGTCCTGGTTACCATGTTTAATTTAAATTGTTGGTCAGATATAACACATTTGAAAATTGAAAATTGGATTAACGCTTTTTTTTTGTGATGTGTAAATTTCCTTTCCTCTTTGGGAAAGATTGGTGCTTATACTGAGGAGTGATGCTGTTGGAATCAAAGAAACCTTTACCTTTTGGTGGTTCACCTAATTGCTGATTAGGCTTATCTGAAAATCTGTTTAATTCTGTATTTTTTGAAGTCTAAGAATATCTGAAAAAGTAAGGCGCTATGTTGCCTATATTTACCTTACCCATCAGTTTTGAGTAAGACACATAAGGAAGCATTAGAAGTAGTGTGTTTCCATTTTATTCTGAAAGAACATATTTTCTTAGAAACCCTGGGTTTCTAACATCTGAAATTTAACTTGGTTGTGCTTTGAGCTGGGGTTTTTGTTTTTGTGGGTAGGGTGAAGTTGGAGGGGGAAGAGAGGGTGAACACAAAGGTCTTCTTCTTATCTTGTCCCCCTTGAATTTCACCTCCCTTTTGGAGTTATCTCTCCTTGATTACTGGTACTACCACCATACTGATATCCTCTTGCCCAAGTGTATACCAAACTTCATTCACTTGGTTTCACCTTTGAACAACTAAGAAAGGCTACAAGTTTAGATGTCTTTATCAAAACACTACTAGAGGAGAATATTTATTTATGGGATAAATAGAGAAAGATGCACAATGGCAGCATAGAGTATAAAGTGATGGTTCTCTTGTCTTGAGGAGCATGCCCTGTTATTCCACATATTGCCTTGAGATGGCTGCTCCAGAGAGGTGGGACAACTTCAGGACATTTTGCTGGGATTTTTGATTCTTAGCTTTTGACCTGTCCACAGATGGAGAGCTGTTTTTTACATCCCATCACCTAGAAACTTCCTCCAAAACACATCAAGACCAAGAAAGTCAGATTCCTGTTCTGTAGCCACCCCTGCACTTTTCTTGTTTGTTTGTTTTTTTTTCTGAGAAACACACCAATTCCCTAGGAGACTGCTGGTAAATGAGAAACGCTCTTTGTAGCATCATAAATATAACTATACCTTCATATAATGTACTGTTGGTAATAGTCATACGTAAGAGTTTATGCAAAGGGTATCAGAAGTTTTATTCCCTCATATTATTCCAGCATAACTCTTAGGCATAAGTGTATTTGTAAAGAATTTTGGTAGTTCTTTATAAGGCTATGTGCTAAGTGCAGGATTCTTTTATTTTCTAGAATTATAAAATACTTCATCATTACCACTTTGATATACATGTATTCTTGGTACTCTCTTTTGGAAAGAATCAGAAACATTAAGACACTTTTTAGGTGAAACAGAATAATAGACTGTGCTGAAGAACACTAGAAGAAACCAACTGCTTTATATTTGGTGTTTGGGAGAGCTTATTGGAGACATCTTTCCATTTTGAAATATTTCATGTTTTTCTAATGAGCATTTGTTATTGTATCTTTGGTTTATGTTGTTTGTGAAGTTATAATGTTCAAATGTAATAAGTGTTATTGACTGTCTCAAAATATGTTACATATTACCTGGTTGCCTCTTGATATTATAAAATGTCATTAATACACAAAAAAGACTATGTATTATGTTAAACTGTGCAAGTTTTCAGGTTCGAAGGTGCTATTTGCAGTATTTTTTTTTGGTATATAACCTATAAATCTAGTTTTAACTGCCTGTCTTTGACTGCCTCAAGCATAAAGGGGATATAAAAAGAAACTTGCTACCTCAGCAAGTTGAAAATAATTTTCTCCTCATACAGCAGCATTTGCTAGATCAAGTAAAAATTGCATAGTAACATTTCAACAGCCATAAAAATATAACATATATTTTTTGGCTTATGCTTTCTTCTTTTGACAAAACAATATTGGCATTTTGTCTTATCATGTTAAGTCCCATGTATCTATAAATTCTGACTTTTTGAAAGGTACAGAATAGCTGAAGAACACTTTGTATAATTTTTAGAAGAAGCAGACTGCACTTTCAGCAATGCAAGATTTTTCTTGTAAAAGTTGAGAAAACATTGTGAAGTCACAGAATGACAAAGAAAAGCAGAGAGATAGCAGGAAATGTGTGGTGATAAAGTAATACAGTGAGTCAGTGATACTCATAGCAGAAGCACATTGTGATGTAGAGAAAGAGGAAAGAAACAAATTGTGCTCTGGGGCTCGACAGAGCCTACATGTACGTTAGTACTGTAACCTCTGCATGTTTCACACCGCTGCTCGATAGGTATGAGTCTGTGTGCAAATGTGAGCACTTCTCATTCATTTTACAGTTTTACAGCCTTTAACATGGAGACAAATAGCTACCTTCATCTCAGTATAGTGCTACTGAAGGTATGATACCTTTACAACAATAAGTAAGTCTTTGCAGTAATGCAGGGAAATATGTAATCCTATAGTAGTGTGTATACTGAAATACAAGTAGTAAATATTTGTACCTCTTATACACAAGGCACTGTGTTTGTTGTTACGATGATGTACAAGACAGGCAGAATTTAAACATTTCATACACTGGTATTTTGCTTCCAGGGTGTTGTTGAGAGCAGTTAACCCCCACTGGCGAAGTATGAAAGGCTTTCTAGAACTAGTGATGTATAAGTAGGGTATCTTATATATGCCAACTCAATATGGTGTCTAGTCTTTGTCTAGGAACAAAAACAAGATAGATTCATTGATGTACTCATTGAACAAATAATTATTGAACATCTAGTTGTGGCAGGCACTTTCTTTTTTTTTTTTTCAGGGTTCTACTGCATTTTCACTCACTTTCCTGAAATTAGAGAACTAGATCAGGTTGAGGAAAAACGTTTTCCTTTTATTACAATGTAGTATTTATTTATTTTTTTGAGTTGAATAATATATATTATTTTATACTGCAGGTTCTTATTAGTCATCAATTTTTTACACATCAGTGTATACATGTCAATCCCAATCGCGCAATTCATCACACAACCACTCCCACCCCCCCACGGCTTTCCCCGCTTGGTGTCCATACGTTTGTTCTCTACATCTGTGTCTCAATTTTTGCCCTGTAAACCAGTTAATCTGTACCATTTTTCTATGTTCCACATATGTGCGTTAATATACGATATTTGTTTTTCTTTTTCTGACTTCATTCTGTATGACAGTCTCTAGATCCATCCACGTCTCCACAAATGACCCAATTTCGTTCCTTTTAATGGCTGAGTAATATTCCATTGTATATATGAACTGCATCTTTATCCATTCATCTGTTGATGGGCATTTAGATTGCTTCCATGACCTGGCTATTGTAAATAGTGCTGCAGTGAACATTGGGGTGCATGTATCTTTGTGAATTATGGTTTTCTCTGGGTATATGCCCAGTAGTGCGATTGCTGGATCATATGGTAATTCTATTTTTAGCTTTTTAAGGAACCTCTATACTGTTCTCCATAGTGGCTATATCAATTTACATTCCCACCAACAGTGCAAAGGGTTCCCTTTTCTCTACACCCTCTCCAGCATTTATTGTTTCTAGATTTTTTGATGATGACCATTCTGAACGGTGTGAGGTGATAACTCATTGTAGTTTTGATTTGCATTTCTCTAATAATTAGTGATGTTGAGCAGTTTTTCATGTGCTTCTTGGCCATCTGTATGTCTTCTTTCGAGAAATGTCTATTTAGGTTTTCTGCCCATTTTGGTATTGGACTGTTTGTTTTTTTAATATTGAGCTGCATGAGCTGTTTATGTAGTTTGAAGATTAATCCTTTGTTGATTCGTTGGCAAATATTTTCTTCCATTCGGAGGGTTGTCTATTCGTCTTGTTTATGGTTTTCTTTGCTGTGCAAAAGCTTTGAAGTTTCATTAGGTCCCATTTGTTTATTTTTGTTTTTATTTCCATTACTCTAAGAAGTGGATGAAAAAAAATCTTGCTGGGATTTATGTCAAAGAGTGTTCTTCCTATGTTTTCCTCTAAGAGTTTTATAGTGTCTGGTCTTATATTTAGGTCTTTAATCCATTTTGAGTTTATTTTTGTGTATGTTGTTAAGGAGTGTTCTGATTTCATTCTTTCACATGTAGCTGTCCAGTTTTCCCAGCACCACTTATTGAAGAGACTGTCTTTTCTCCATTGTATATCCTTGCCTCCTTTGTCATAGATTAGTTGACCATAGGTGCTTGAGTTTATCCCTGGGCTTTCTATCTTGTTCCATTGATCTATGTTTCTGTTTTTGTGCCAGTACCATATTGTCTCGATTACTCTAGCTTTGTAGTACTGTCCGAAGCCAGGGAGTCTGATTCCTCCAGCTCCGTTTTTTTCCTTCAAGACTGCTTTGGCTATTTGGGGTTTTTGTGTCCCATACAAATTTTAAGATTTTTTGTTCTAGTTCCATAAAAAATGCCATTGGTAATTTGAAAGGGATTGCATTGAATCTGTAGATTGCTTTGGGGAGTATAGTCATTTTCACAATACTGATTCTTCCAATCCAAGAACATGGCATATCTCTCCATCTGTTAGTATCATCTTAATTTCTTTCATCAGTGTCTTATAGTTTTCTGCATACAGGTCTTTTGTCTCCCTAGGTAGGTTTATTCCTAGGTATTTTATTCTTTTTGTTGCAGTGGTAAGTGGGAGTGTTTCCTTAATTTCTCTTTCAGATTTTTCATCATTAGTGTATAGGAATGCAAGAGATTTCTGTGCATTAATTTTTATCCTGCAACTTTACCAAATTCATTGATTAGCTCTAATAGTTTTCTGGTGGCATCTTTAGGATTCTCTATATGTAGTATTATATCATCTGCAAACAGTGACAGTTTTACTTCTTCTCTTCCAATTTGTATTCCTTTTATTTCTTTTTCTTCTCTGATTGCTGTGGCCTGGACTTCCAAATCTATGTTGAATAATAGTGGTGAGAGTGGACATCCTTGTCTTGTTCCTGATCTTAGACGAAATGGTTTCAGTTTTTCACCATTGCGAATGATGGTTGTGGTGGGTTTGTCATATATGGCCTTTATTATGTTGAGGTAGGTTCCCTCTGTGCCCACTTTCTGGAGATTTTTTTGTTATAAATGGGTGTTGAATTTGTCAAAAGCTTTTTCTGCATCTATTGAGATGATCATATGGTTTTTATTCTTCAGTTTGTTAATATGGTGTATCACATTAATTGATTTGCATATATTGAAGAATCCTTGCATCCCTGGGTTAAATCCCACTTGATCATGGTGTATGTTGCTTTTAATGTGTTGTTGGATTCTGTTTGCTAGTATTTTGTTGAGGATTTTTGCATGTATAATCATCAGTGATATTGGTCTGTAATTTTCTTTTTTTGTTGTATCTTTGTCAGGTTTTGGTATCAGGGTGATGGTGGCCTCATAGAATGAGTTTGGGGGTGTTCCTTCCTCTGCCATTTTTTGGAAAGTGTGAGAAGGATGGTTGTTAGCTCTTCTCTAAATGTTTGATAGAATTCACCTGTGAAGCCATCTGTTTGTGGATTTTTGTTTGTTGGAAGATTTTTAATCACAGGTCCAATTTCATTACTTGTGATTGGTCTGTTCATATTTTCTGTTTCTTCCTGGTTCAGTCTTGGAAGGTTATAATGTTCTAAGACTTTGTGCATTTCTTCCAGGTTGTCCACTTTATTGGTATAGAGTTGCTTGTAGTAGTCTCTTAGGATGCTTTGTATTTCTGTGGTGTCTGTTGTAACTTCTCCTTTTTCATGTCTAATTTTATTGATTTGAGTCCTCTCCCTCTTTTTCTTGATGTGTCTGGCTAATGGTTCATCTATTTCATTTATCCTCACAAAGAACCGCCTTTCAGTTTTATTGATCTTTGCTATTGTCTTCTTTGTTTCTGTTTCATTTATTTTTGCCTTGATCTTTATGATTTCTTTCCCTCTGCTAACTTTGGGTTTTGTTTCTTTTTCTTTCTCTAGTTCCTTTAGGCATAAGTTTAGATTGTTTGAGATTTTTCTTGTTTCTTGAGGTAGGCTTGTATAGCTATATAAACTTCCCTCTTAGAACTGCTTTTGCTGCATCCTGTAGGTTTTGGATCGTCATGTTTTCATTGATTTGTCTTTAGGTATTTTCTGATTTCCTCTTTGATTTCTTCAGTGATTTCTTGGTTATTTAGTAATGTATTGTTTAGTCTATATGTTTTTGTGTTTTTTACATTTTTTTCCCTGTAATTCATTTCTAATCTTATAGCTTTTTGGTCAGAAAAGATGCTTGATATGATTTCAGTTCTCTTACATTTACTGAGGCTTGATTTGTGACCCAATATGTTATCCATCCTGGAGAATATTCTGTGTGCACTTGAGAAGAAAGTTTAATCTGCTGTTTTTGGATGGAATGTCCTATAAATATCAGGTAAATCTCTCTGGTCTGTTGTGTCATTTAAAGCTTCTGTTTCCTTATTTATTTTCATTTTAGATGATCTGTCCATTGGTGTAAATGAGGTGTTAAAGCCTCCCACTATTATTGTGTTACTGTCGATTTCCTCTTTTATAGCTGTTAGCAGTTGCCTCATGTATTGAGGTGCTCCTATGTTGGGTGCATATATATTTATAATTGTTATATCTTCTTCTTGCATTGGTCCCTTGATCATTATGTGGTGTCCTTTTTTGTCTCTTACAACATTCTTTATTTTAAAGTTATTTTATCTGATATGAGTATTGCTACTGCAGCTTTCTTTTGATTTCCATTTGTATGGAATATCTTTTTCTATTCCCTCACTTTCATTCGGAATGAGTCTTTAGGTCTGAAGTGGGTCTCTTGTAGACAGCATATAAATGGGTCTTGTTTTTGTATCCATTTAGCAAGCCTGTGTCTTTTGGTTGGAGCATTTAATCATTGACGTTTAGGGTAATTTTCAATATGTATGTTCCTATGACCATTTCTGAATTGTTTTGGGTTTGTTTTTGTAGGTCCTTTTCTTCTCTTGTTTTTCCCACTTAGAGAAGTTCCTTTAGCATTTGTTGTAGAGCTGGTTTAGTGGTGCTGCATTCTCCTAGCTTTTGCTTGACTTTAAAGGTTTTGATTTCTCCATCGAATCTGAATGAGATGCTTGCCGGGTAGAGTAATGTTGGTTCTAGGTTCTTCCCTTTCATCACTTTAAGTATATCATGCCACTCCCTTCTGGCTTGTAGAGTTTCTGCTGAGAAATCAGCTGTTAACATTATGGGAGTTCCCTTGAACGTTATGTCATTTTTCCCTTGCTGCTTTTAATAATTTTTCTTTGTCTTTAAATTTTCCCATTTTGATTACTATGTGTCTTGGTGTGTTTCTCCTTGGATTTATCCTGTATGTGAGTCTGTGCGGTTCCTGGACTTATGTGGTTATTTCCTTTCCCATGTTTGGGAAGTTTTGGACTATAATCTCTTCAAATAGTTTCTCAGGTCCTTTCTCTCTTTCTTCTCCTTCTGGGACTCCTATAATGTGAATGTCGTTGTGTTTAATGTTGTCACAGAGGTCTCTTAGGGTGTCTTCGTTTCTTTTCATTCTTTTTCCTTTATTCTGTTCCATGGCAGTGAATTCCACCATTCTGTCTTCCAGATCACTTATCTGTTCTTCTGCCTCAGTTATTCTGTTATTGATTCCTTCTAGTGTAGTTTTCATTTCATCTATTGTATTGTTCATCTCTGTTTATTTATTGTTTAATTCTTCTAGGTCTTTGTTAAACATTTCTTACATCTTCTCGATCCTGCCTCCATTCTTTTTCTGAGGTCCTGGATCATCTTCACTATCATTATTTTGAATTTTTTTTTGGAAGTTGCTGATCTCCACTTCATTTAGTTGTTTTTCTGGGGTTTTATCTTGTTCCTTCATCTGGTACATAGCTGTCTGCCTTTTTATCTTGTTTATCTTTCTGTGAATGTGGTTTTTGTTCCACAGGCTGCAGTATTGTAGTTCTTCTTCATTCTGCTGTCTACCCTCCAGGCACTTTGTTTTAGTATGATCAGGTGTAGTCTTAGGGGAGAAAGCCATTAATTATATATTCAAACATGTTGCATCTGTAAGATATACTAGAGAGGAGAAGGGATATGGCTCCATAGGAGATTATAAAAGGGAAATTTGGTGTCTTCATGGTGGTCAGAGAATGCTTCTATGAGACCTGGAGGATAAGTGGGAATTAGACCAAGTAGGGGGAAAGCCCCATATGCAAAGATCATATGGCAGTAGGGAGCATGGTGAGTACAAAGGACTGAATTACCAGTATTAATGGAGGGCACAACCGAGAGACAGTGTAGTAAGGTGGGACTGGGAGATACCCAGGGACTAGATCATGTAGCTTGGGCCTTGTAGGTCATGGTAAGTTTCTTTTTTGTTTTAAGGCAACAGAAATCAGTCGAAAAGTTTTATTAAGGGGTGGGAGGATTGAAGTAGGAATGACATCTTAGTTACATTTTGAGGTATCCTTCCATTGAAGAAAATGGATTGGAACTAGGTAGGAGTAGATGGATGGAATGGTGGTGATGATTGAGTTGGAGAGCTGTAGATTTATTTGAGAGATAATTTATGAGGTAAAATTGACAGAACTTTATGTGAGTAAGAGAGAAGGAAGTGTCAAGGGTTTGATTTCTTGGTTTCTGGCTTGTATACCTGAACTGAATAAGTACAGTTAGACTATTAGAAGAAGACCACATTCCTGAGGGGTGGATCTTGAATCGAAGTTGGACATTATTTGAGTGTGAAGTGACTTTGAGTCATCTAAAGTAAGATACCAGTTGGGCATTAGGAAATATTGGGCTGGCCAAAAAGTTTATTTGGGTTTTTCAGTAACAGCTGAGAAGCGAACTTTTTGGCCAACTAAATACTAATCTTGCACTCAGCGAGAAGACTGGGTTAGAGATATACATTTGTGGTCATTTGAGTATAGTTGATGGTGAAGCAGAGCATGGATGAGATCATCTAAGGCTGCACTATCCAATATAGTAGACATTAGCCATATGTGTCTACTAAGCACTTGAAATGGGTCTAGTCCAAATTCAGATGTGATGTAAATGTAAAATACACACTGATTTTGGAGGCTTATTACAAAAAAGGAATGTGACTATCTCATTGTTTTATATTATTTACAGTATTGAAATAATATTCTCTATATTGTGTTAAACATATTATTAAATTAATTTCACCTGTTTACTTTTTAAAATGTGGTCACTAGAAAATTTAAAATTACATATGTGACTTGCATTATATTTCTGTTAGACAGCAGTGATCTATGATTTAAAGACCAGACTTTGAGTAGGAAGAGGCTAGGTTCAAGCAATGACGAATTTCAGCATTTTAAGAGGAGAATTAGCCTTTAAGGAGTTGCCAGAGGGGGAAAAAACATATGAAGTCATTGACTTTTCGAAGAAGAGAAAATGGATATAATCTCTTAAGAGTTCTGTGATAAGATTATTTGATTAGGTCATCATTGGTATATTCACTTGCTCGTATTATAGATTGAGAGCAGTTTTTAAGACACTCTTTATAAATTTAAGGTATCTGAAGGTCATTTAAAAAAAATTCTCCCTAAATCCCCCCAAAACTCCTCGCAATATAAAATGCAAGTAAAACTCAGTTGCAGCTTTTTAGAAGACAATCTATCATAAATATTAAGTGAACATGTTAAAAAAACATTTTTATTTTGTTAAATTTATAAGCAGGACCTTGAGAAGTTTGATAAATACCTAATGTGAAATATTAATGGAAAAAGTTGCTAAATAAGTTAAGCCAACATTTTATAATGGATATTGGAATTGATTCCATTCAAGTATTGTGTTTTTTTTCTTTTTTTTTGCGGGCCTTTCACTGTTGTGGCCTCTCCCATTGCAGAGCACAAGCTCCAGACGTGCAGGCTCAGCGGCCATGGCTCACGGGGCCAGCCACTCCGCGGCATGTGGGATCTTCCCGGACTGGGGCACGAACCCGTGTCTCTTGCATCAGCAGGCAGACTCGAAACCACTGTGCCACCAGGGAAGCCCTCAAGTATTGTTTTGAGAGAGAGATAGTTTTTTTTTTTTTTTTGGCTGTGCTGAGCGACATGTCTGATCTTAGTTCCTGGACTAGGGATCGAACCCATGCCCCCTGCAGTGGAAGCGCAGAGTCCTAACCACTGGACAGCTAGGGAATTACCGAGAAGTAGTTGATGTATGTAAGTTTAAGTGTCCAGAAAGTTGATAGGTAATCATAATAAAGTTAATGAAATAATTTTACCTTTATCTCTAGATATATTTTTGATTTTATATTCAAGCTAAATGAATATTTGGCTTTTCTAATTAGTTAAAATAGTTTGATTGATGCCTTGTTACTTCGTAAGCTCCTGTAAGGCAAGGATCAAGTCTTTTCATTTTTCTGTAGTATTCTTAGCATTTAGCAGGGTGTGAGGTATACAGTAGACACTTAAATGCTTGTGGAATGAATGCTAGTGTCATCTTAATTAGTCTTGGTATCTTTCATCACATTGTTTTTGTGTTTTCCAGGAACACAAAATTTCTTCAAGCGTTTTGTAGAATAGAAAATTGTTATTTCTGAAGTGAATGTTGTGAAATGAAAAAAACCCCAACAGATTAATAAAGAATGTAATCTCCTCAGAAATATAGGAGATAATCTTACACAAATACTTCTCTATTGATACTTAGAGATAATCTTACACAAATACTTCTCTATTGATACTTATTTCTAACTGAATATAAAGACATATACTTACAAGTTTAGATGTAAATTTTGAAATATGCTGATAAAATTTCTTTGCTTGGGACAACGAACTGTTTCTGTAGGGGCTTTGAAATGTTCTTTCTCAAAGCAATGTTAATTAGAAACTTTTCAGAAGCTCATTAAGTTAGTATATGTTTGTCCTAGGCCCTAATTCTTTATACATTAGATATTTTATGAGATATGCTACTAATTTTTACTTGCCTTTTTGATATTTTAGAATTGTTAGCTTTGGGTCCCTGGTTAGAAAGGTGTTAGGATGACGAGATTGTAATTCATTCTAGGACCTTTGATGAGGCAAAGAAGTAGGCATTTAGGCACCTTGTAGTCTAGTAAGCTGGCATAGGCTCCCAATCCACCTGAAGACACTGCCAAGCACACGTTGCTCTTTTGTTATTTAAATTATGAACACCAAAAAGGACCATGTATATGTTACTAGTTAGAATACAAAGCATGTGAAATAGGCTCCTTCTCAGTATCCTTTTTCAGTGGCCCTTTCTGCCTGAGCTGAGAGCCCAAGTTGGTATAAAGGGGCTCCTAGTCTTAGTGGTTTACCATGATCTTTTGTCCAGGCTGCCTGCTGATTTCTGTCTGTTTCACTGTCATCTATGAGTAATAGTGAGATTTCTTCAGGGCTGTGTTTATTTGCATTCTTTTCTCAGTTGAGTTTCTTGGGGAGGGATGGGGTAGATTAATACCCATGCTCCATCATAATCTTCTTTCCTTGCTACATTTGGAAGTTTTACAGGATCGGCATGTACTGTTTCCTTATTTTGGTTGCTGATAAATTTTTTGACTTGCTTTTTCTGGTTTTGGTTGTTTTCTTTGTTTTTCCCCTTGTTCACTTAATTAGTTACACATCCATCAGAAGTTCTTATGAGCATATATTAATTAGATGTTTCTTTGATAATTAAAAATTGATAAATAATAAAGTATTATGTATACCTAATTAATTGCTATACCAATACCATGAAATTTTGGTCCCCTGTTTTGTGTCTTTGTTTACATCCTTGTTGTTGCAAAGTGATCACCTAACATTTGTTGGTAGACATACCTAGCTGCTCTTTGCTACCATTATACTCATTACATTTTCTACCAGTTAAATAGACAAGGTTTGTTTTGTAGTGGTAGTTCACAGTTAAATTTTATCTTCATAAAATTAGATGTAATTTCTTAACAAATTGAGAGTTTAACAAATTGAAATTTTTTTTTTTTTTTTTTTTTTTTTGTGGTACGTGGGCCTCTCACTGTTGTGG
This sequence comes from Kogia breviceps, assembly GCF_026419965.1. NCBI lineage: Eukaryota > Metazoa > Chordata > Mammalia > Artiodactyla > Physeteridae > Kogia > Kogia breviceps. The sequence continues at coordinate 33,354,870 of NC_081325.1, forward strand.
CCTCTCCCGTTGCGGAGCACAGGCTCCGGACGCACAGGATCAGTGGCCATGGCTCACGGGCCCAGCCGCTCCGCGGCATGTGGGATCTTCCCAGACCAGGACACGAACCCGTGTCCCCTGCATCAGCAGGCGGATTCTCAACCACTGCGCCACCAGGGAAGCCCAACAAATTGAAATTTTGATTTGACATCATGAAAAAGATAATCCAGTGTAGTGGTATAGACTTTAATGGGTACAGGGTAATGAGAAAGGACTTAATATTTGAGTGATATATGACAGAAATCATGTATACATACTGAAGTCTGATTGAAAACACAATAGGGCCTCGAAGTTTTTGCCAGTTTATATTTATGTGAATAAACATTTACATTGATATTATTTTAATTAAAATGCAAAAACTGGCCCAAGATAGACACTTCTAATATTTAGAAAACCACTCTGTATTAGTTAGATTGAAGGCTAGCCTGCTGTAATAGAGGCCCCGCATTACAGAGGGCTCAAGAATGTAGCCTCTTTTTCTTCTGTCACAAAACAAAGTGATGGGAAATTCTGCTTTGTGTTGTCATTTAGGGACCTGGGTTCCTTCCATCATACTGATTCGTTGTCCTATTACCCCTGCTACTTCAAGTGAGGTCCTCAGACCAACAGCATTGGCATTACCTCATAGTTTATTTGTAATGTAGAATCTCAGATCTCCTCTACAGACTTAGTAAATCAGTACCTGCATTTTAACAGGATTCTCTCAGTGTTTCTTCTGTACGTTAAAGTTTGAGAAGCACTGCTCTAGGGCCTTGTCATTGTCGTCACGGTCAAAGCCTTATCTGAGTTTCAGGTAACAGGAAAAGGAAAGACAGCAGAGAGCCATAGAGTTGTTGTTCCCTGTTGGGGAAGGTGGCACACATCATGTCCTTGGTTTCCAAGAACTTTTGTCTCAATCTGCCTGTAAGGGATTCTCAGAAATGTGGTTTAGTTCAGTGATTCTCAAACTATCTGCCAGTTTTAAAAACATCCAGTTTCTCACAGATCAGTAATTTTGTAAACTGTGAAATCTTACAGCAATGTCAGATTGCTTCTAATTCTTACCTCAGTTTCTGTACCTACCCATCATGGTGTACTAACAAAGAGTTTGAGAATTGGCACTGCACTGATGCATGGACACATGGGTCATGTATTCCACCTGGATACACTTTGAATTTTTCACTCAGTGATGCTGTTCAAATTATGGTAATGTTATATGAATTGGTATGAATGAATGAGGCCCTATATTTATGGCCTTTCATACTTTTTGATTTGATTTACTTACTAATATTCTTCTACTTAAAAAATTATTTTATTTATTTTTTACCACTCTGTGCAGCTTGCAGGACCTTAGCTCCTGGACCAGGGATTGAACCCAGGTCCCGGCAGTGAAACCACTGGACCGCCAGGGAATTCCCGAAAAATTAGATAATCTTATGTTTGTAGAGGACTTCTCAGCTTGCAAAGAGCTCTCTTTCCCTAATTATATGTCATTCCATAAAAAGAAGTAGTACGTATGTATTGTATTTGCTTATAAAAGGGTATTGTAAGCTTTCCTAGTTTAATCATGTTGCTCATACCTAGTATGGCATGTCAAAGAAGGATGTTCATGTCTGTTATGAGATACCTTTCTAATGTATTTTGTAACTTTCTTATACTTTTAGTAAGAATTAATATGAACTAATATTAATTTACAATTGGTGTTATGAGACTTACCTGTGTCATTATCATATTGGCTTGACATGGTTTGAATTATTCCTGCCTCAACATGTTTTTATGGAAAATAAAATTGAATTGGACTGTTGGTAGTCTTATAAAATGTTTTACCTTATCACAATAACTTTCATGTGTAAATTGAATTATTTATAGTTATTGGTAATGCTTTATGCAAAAGTATATTTTAAAAATGTATGATTATGTATTTTTACATGTTAAAGACACATACTTTTAAAGTGGAAAGTAGCCTAATGTTTGACTAAATGTTTTTGTTATATTCAACATGCTTGTTGTTGTTTTGGCCTGCCCAGTGTTGTCCTGCAGCACCAATATTTTTTCCCTCCAAGTACCCAGTGCACATGAACTAATAGGTCAGCAGAAAGTCTGCATAGTGAAATTGCCTAGAAACAGGCTTGCAAGCTTGAATCAATTTGTGTTTGAAACTGAGATTAATAAATTACATGGTTTTGAATAGTTAAAAGTCTATGTTAGAATTATTAATTAGAATTAAATAATTAGAATTATATCACAAAACTGGATTATCATGAGAGATTACTGAGGAAAAAATGTTACAAAAACACTACTATGTACCCTTGATCTTCAATTAGATTTATACCTACTTTTTTTTTTTTTTTTTTTGGCTGTGCTCTTGTGACTTGTGGGATCTTAATTCCCCAACCAGGGATCGAACCCAGGCCCTCAGCAGTGAGAGTGCGGAGTCGTAATCACTGGACTGCCAAGGAATTTCCAAACTTGTACCTGTTTCTTGAGAAGCAGTATGGTTGGTGGTTAATACAAGGGCTCTGAAGTCCAAGTCTCTTGAGCCAGGGTCAATCCTGGTTCTGCCACTGAGCAGCTGTAAGCCTGATCACATTAATTAACTGCTTGCTGCCTCAGTTTCCTATCTGTTAAATGATGTCAATTGTAGCACCTATCCCGTAGTATAGTCATGAGGATTAGTGAGTTAATACACACAAAGTGTTTAGAACATTGCTTGTCATATGCTAAATGCTCAGTAAATACTTGCAGTTCTTCCTATTGTATGTTAAGCCTGGACTCTCATAACTTATGTGATTTGCACATATGTGGATTTCTGATATTGTTTCACTTTTGGGAAAAGTTGTCCTTTACTCTGTTTTAGAATATGTTATATAGTCTCTAAAAGGGTTCCTTTGATAAAGAAAAAAATCTTTATGTCTTAATGATTTTGAATCTCGTAAGTATATTCTTATCATTTGGTAATCTTATAAATAATTAGTGTTTCAAGTTAAAGATAAAATGGTACAGATAGAATATTCATTTCATATACTATTATTTCATTTGTAAAGGAAGAATAGAAAGACATTTGAGAGAGGAAACTATCAATATGCAGTCTCTTATTATGGATTTTAATTTAGTAAGTATTTGCCTTTTATTTTTGTAAATAAGGTTTTTACTTAAGGAGTAATGAGATGTCCTCAAAAATTAAATGTTTGGAATCAGCTATGTAATATGTAAATTTATGGGACAATATAATTTTTTTAAATTAAATACATTTTGAGAGAGGTATCTTCTGAGTCTAATTTTTGAAGAAAGAAAGATTGTGTAGCTTTACCTTAAGTAGGGAGTTGGCAGACTATGGCCTGTGGGCCAAATTTGGCCTGCTGCTTATTTCTGTAAAGTTTTATTGGAACACAACCAGACCATGCTTTTGGGCCGTGGGACAGATTTGAGTAGTTGTGACAGAGATCATATGGCCTCAAAAACCTACAATTTTTACTATATGACCCTTCATAGAAAAAGTTTGCTGGTCTCTGCCTTAAGTAATTAGTAAAATAGATTAGTCCATTATTACTTAGAAAACACTGAAGTTTGCACAACTAGTACATGTTACTTGTCCAATATTTGTCCAAATAACTTTCCAAAACAACGACAGTTCTTGTTCTTGTCCTCATTACTAATGATTGGTATGAATGGTGCTGGCTCACAGATTAGTAAATCCTCACTATTTGATAAGAATGTGCCAGTACTTGCAATGGGGCTTTCTATCAAATACAGAATTGTCAGGTGTTTTTGAAATGGTCTAATGATTTTAATAGACCTTTTCCGTTATGTCCTAGGACAGGTAGATATCCTTCATTGGTTTCAACTGAGAATTTCTATCACAGCTGGACAACTTTTGGATTTTATAGAAAACCTAGAGCACAGGTAGTTTTTAATCAAATCAGTACTGCTTAAGGGAAGGAAATGGTGTGAGGTTGAAACACCTCTTAAAACATATCAATCCTGAGTAAAATATAAAAGTTTGTCTTTAAATAACAAAATATATGTGGTAGCCAGTCATTTAAATTAGCCTGATTTATCTGTAACAGGCTGATTATTTTAGGTTAGAAATTGAACTTATGAAAAAAATAACTCTATGCCTTGATTTGACAAAGTTGGTGAAGTTTTCTAAGAGTGGTCCAGGGACTAGGCATGAAGGGTCTAATAAAATGCAGTTTTTCAATATTTGTTGCCATCCTCATTCATATTTTTCCCTTTTGGAAATGTGTCCTCACACTTGTAGAATTACCAGTCTCACCATGTAGAGATTCATATTTGTTGGGATCCAGTGCACAATATCCATTTTTTGACATTACTTTGATTACAGAAGTTACTGTTTCATCAGAACTTTTACATTTCATCTAACTACTTTGGTGTACTGCATCTATAACTGATATGGTGATTATAAGCAAACATGCCGTTTAACAAATGTAACCACTAACAGGCAAATGCCATTATTGAGAAAACTGGGCCTCAAATTTTAGCTAAGTTAAACATACCAAGGCAATCTTTATAGCTCATCCACACACTTAAATAATATAATTTTGAAGAATACATTAGTTTTTCTGTACAAATCATGATTAATTTTACATATCAAATTGTGAGATGTAAACAAATAAAATTGCTTCCTTTTCTCAAATGGCCAAACTTTGTATGGATGACTTGATGGGTCTCCTGGGACCCACCCTGGTCCAGAGACCCATGGAAAGTTTTAAATCAGGGCAATGAAAGGATCCGATTTGCTGGGTTTAAAAAGATCATTCTGGCTTTAATTTCAAGCATGGGTTAATTGTCAGGCAGGGACAATTTGAAGAAAAAGTCTTTAGAGGTAAATGTCATCAATGAATTTTTTCTTAGTTCCCTTAAGAATTGAAGAAATGGAAAACTGGTTTACTGTCAGTGTCTTTGACTTGTCTCCCTACCCTACTCTGCCCCAGTTTAAAACTAAAATCAGTTAATACTGTTTACTCTGTTAGTGTTAGTGCTGGTTGTTTCTTGGTGTCCTTTCATAAGAGTTTATAAGTTTGTTGGATGCATAAAAAATTGTGCTTTGTAAGTTGATAAGTCGTGATGTAAGATTTATCATGGTGTGATGTCAAGTCATAGCAAAAATGACCTACTTTATTTCAACTGATCCCTTCAATAAATAACGTATCTCTCTAAGTGTAAGGAAGATGAGGAAGTCCATAATATGGTTTTTAGATCTAAATTTCTGAAAAGTAGTAGGGACATTATTTTTCTTAACTGATCAACCACTAATTCCATTCTTATTTTAGTGCTATTTACAGGCCAATATGTGAGTGAGGCTATATTTAAAACATTCGTTTAATAAGTAGATATTTACTAAGCAAGACTTTTTTTTTTTTTTCAAGATCTGAATTTCTTTTTAAAGAAATTATTTTGTGAATGCCTTTTCTGGTATTTTTCTTTGGTTTGAAAGTTACTGTTTTAATGTTGAGCACATGTATGATTGTGTTCATATGTAGAATTCTTTGAACCGGTCTTTATATTATTTTCTACCTTTTTACCTTTATTTACTGTTCCATCTGTTGTCTGCTGCAGTCTGGCTTGCGCTTCTTCCATGCTACTGAAATGCTTTTGCTGAGGTTACCAGTGACCTCCCAGTGAAGTACATTTCAGGCCTTTCCTTACTGACCTCTGCTACATGGGATGGTATTGGTCAACCTACTTGAAATTCACTATTCCTTGTATCCCCTAACACTGAAGAATTCTTGTTCTCTTCATCCCTTTCTGATTATTCATTTGCTGTCTTTTTATAGTATTCTTGTCCTGCCCTTCTCTGCCTTTTCTTATCTTTCCTTGTTGGTACTACCAAAATTATGTCTTTGTTCCATTTTCTCATTCTTTTTACTTTAACTGATAAATCTCATTTGTTTTCATATTGAAACTAATTTTTATATGCTAATGATTCCTACTGCCTAGGCCTATATTTGAAAAGGCACCCTTGTATATGAAACACTTGCTACTTAACTAGATATCACAGAGGCATTTCAAACTCCCCATGCCTCTAACTGTGCTTCTCTTTCCCACTTCTTCTCTTTACACTTTGTCTTAGTTTGTGGCACACTCATCTTACCAGTCACATGAGAGTCATTTTTGACTCATACCATTCTCTTACATTTAAATTAGGTATTGGTCCTGCCAGTTTACCTTTTAAATATTATTCCACTTCAGGCCTTCATTCTTGGGAACACATTAGTAGCCTCCTCATTGATTTTTTTTGTTTCCTCTTTTAAATCCATCTTTTCTGTGGCTGTTAGTATGAGTTATCTAAAATGGTTGTCTAATCTTCAGATCTCTTGTTACATACGGGGTGAACACTGTCTTCCTTACACAGGTTTATATGGCCTCTTGTTGTTCTTTCTCTGGCTTCCTTTCTTGCTCCTCTCTTCCTGTAGTGTGTGCTGTAACAACATCACCCTGCTTGTGAATCTTTTGTGTACATGGGATCTTGTGTCCTGCCATTGTACCACTTCTCATAATGCTTTTCTCCATTTGAGTTCATTCTTGCCTATCATTTTAAGCTGTCACCTGTTACTGGACTTCTTTTCTGATGGGAGGTCCTTCCTCTGAACTCTTGTAACATTCTGGCTCTAACTCATTGGGTTATAATTATTTATATGTGTCTCTTCAGGTCAACTAAACATCACTGGAACTGAACTTATTCGAGGTCAGTGACCATGTTCCTTTCATCTTTGAATTCCCAGGACTAGAACAATGTCTGTCACAGAGTAGGGAGTCAACAGATGTTTATTGAATAAAATGATTAGATTTATATCATGTGATCTCGCTTATATGTGGAATCTAAAAAAAATGGTTCAAATGAACTTATTTGCAAAACAGAAATAGAGTCACAGAAGTAGAAAACAACTTATGATTACCAGGGCCATAATGGAGGGTAGGGGTAAGTTGGGAGATTGGGGTTGACATATTCACACTACTGTATATAAAATAGATAACTAATAAGGACCTACTGTATAGCACAGGGAACTCTACTCAATACTCTGTAATGACATGTATGGTAAAAGAATCTAAAAAAGAGCAGATATATGTATAACTGATTCACTTTGTTATACAGCAGCAAAAACTAACACAACAGAAACTAACACAGCATTGTAAATCAACTATACTCCAATAAAAATTTAAAAAAGATAAAGTGATTGGACTTTTGTTTTTATATTTCAGCATGATTAACATACATTACAATGTGCAGCTTTTGTTTAGTGCAATAGGTTTTGATAGTTGTATACATTTATGCAACCACCATCCCAAACAAGAGACAAAACATTTCCATCACCCAAGAAAACTTTCTCATGCTCTGTCCTTTCCACTGGCCTGTTGCCCCCAGATCATCTTTTTCTGACATCTGTCATCCTGAATTAATTTTTCCTGTAATTGGATGTCATAAAAATGGAATATTTTTTGTCTGATTTCTTAGAAGCTTAACATAATGTTTTTGAGATTCATTCATGTTCTTGCCTGTAGCAGTAGTTCATTATTTTTTATTGTTGAGTAGTACTACATGTTTGAGTATAGCATAATTTTTAAGTCATTTTCCTCTTGATAGACATTTTGGGCTGTTTCTAGTTTTGGGTTACTAGGAATAAGACTGTGACCATTCTTGTACAAGTGTTTTTTTGTGGGCATGTGTTTTTATTTCTCGGATAAAATATCAAGGAGTGGAAATAGTTGCCCATAGGGTAGATTTATGTTTACCTTTATTTCCAAAGTGGCTGTGACATTTTACACTCCAGCCAACAATATATGAGAGATCTGGTTTCTCTATTTCCTCACCAGTGTTTTTAGTCCTTTTAATTTTAGCCATTCATGCTTGAGTGAAATGATAATCACATTGTGGTTTTAATGTGCATTTGATTGATGACTGAAGATGTTGAGTATGCTTTCATGTGCTTATTGGCCGTTTGTATACATTCTTTTTAAAAAAATTTATCGAAGTATAGTTGATATATAATGTGTTAATTTCTGCTGTACAGCAAAGTGATTCAGCTATATATGTATTTTTTTGTATTCTTTTCCATTATGGTTTATCACAGGATATTGAATATAGATCCCTGTGCTATACAATAGGACCTTGCTGTTTATCCATCCTGTATATACTAACTTGCATCTGCTAATCGCAAACTCCCAATCCTTCCCTCTCTCACCCCCCTGCCCTCTCACCAGCAACCACAAATCTGTTCTCTATTTCTGTGAGTCTGTTTCATAAATATGTGTATATATTCTCTTTTGAAGTATCTATTTGAGTCTTTTGCCTATTTTTAAAACAATTGGATTGTTGGATTTTTAATATTGATTTGTAGAAGTTGTTTATATGTTCTAGATACAAATCTTTTGACTGATACACATACCATGAATACTTTTTCCATCTATGAGTTTTCAATTTATTTTTACTAATGTTATTTTTAGGTACTAGAAACATTTAGTTTTGATAAAGATCAATTTTATCAGTTTTTTCTTTTATGTTTATTGCATTTTATGTCCTATCCAAGAATTGTTGCCTATCTCAAGTTTGTGAAAGTGCTCTAAAATTTGCTTGCAGAAGCTTTAGGGTTATATTTAGGTATGTGACCAAATTAATTTTGGTATCTGGAGTGGGAAAGAGGCTGAGTTTTATTTATTTATTTTTTTATACAGGTATTCAGTTTTTTCAGTAACATTTATTAAAAAGATTTTCTTGGGCTTCCCTGGTGGTGCAGTGGTTGAGAGTCCGCCTGCCGATGCAGGGGACCACGGGTTCGTGCCCGGTCTGGGAAGATCCCACATGCCGCAGAGCGGCTGGTCCCGTGAGCCATGGCCGCTGACCCTGCGCGTCCGGAGCCTGTGCTCCGCAACTGGAGAGGCCACAACAATGAGGCCCGCATACCGCAAAAAACAAAAAGATTTTCTTTCGCTATTGGATTGACTTGGCATTTTGGTTGAAGATCTACTGACCATATTTTGTGCATCTATATTTAGTTTCTATTCTGTGTCATTGTTCTGTCTGACTATCCTCATGCCAATATCACAGTCTTGATTAATGAAGCTTTATAGTAGTATTGATATCAATTAGTGTAAGTTCTCATCTCTTCTTTCAGTATAATTTGCCTATTCTTGATCCTTTGCATTTCCATATGAATTTTAGAATCAGCTTACCTATTTATTGAACAAAACTTGCTGGAACATATGATAGCTAGAAAATGTAGTTAACAACCTCCAAAATTGCCTCTCAAACTATATGTAAGAAAACTCTATGTAAAAGCATACTCTCAACATTATGTGAAGGTGGAGAATGCTGAAACTATCAAATAGCTGAGGGTAAATATGAAAGTTAACAAACACCAGTACCATTGTTCCACACATTCCCACTTCAAACTTGTCCCACTGTGGGGCTTGATGATTCAGGGCTATAGGAAAAGCAGAGAACAGATGCCAGTGGCTTGAGGGTGAAACCAGAAAGATGAAATCTACCCTAAAACTGAAGATACTAAAGTAACTTGACGTGTCAGGAAGGTATTTCAAATTATGCATATATTAAAGGGACAGGTTCAAAATAAAGGGCCAGGTGGGAGATTTAAAGAGATAGTTGTTGTACAATGGGCCAGGCATGCAACTTAAAGAGATAGATGGTTATATAAAGGAACAGGTATGTGATTTAAAGGGATAGACTCTATTTAAAGGATTAAGATTGATTTCAAAGAGCATGCACTATTCAAATGCATAATCTTACAAATACATAGCTTCTGGGAGACAAAAAAGGCAAAAGTGTACGAAGTAGTTTCCTTTGGCATTTGGATAATGAAGAGGAAAAAAATAAGGGAAAAGTTAGAATCTTACAAGACAACTGAATCACAAATTGCAGGATTTACAAAAACTACTTTGGCCCCCCCTCCCCACCACTTAAGGAAACAGACCAACCAGTCACCCCATTATAGTACTTGGTATTGATAGGAAAGGGTGACGTTGGACTAGAAATACTGTAAAATAGGTCAACAGCACAAAAAATGAAAAAAAATGTTTCTAAATCAGGAAACAAATTTGTACACAATTAACCAAGGAAAATTTCCCTCAAATACACACCATGAAGTATTAAAAAAACTGTAAATTGATACTACAAACAGAATTAAATTTACTCTTAACAAGCATTTGAGAATATGAAAAATCATTTAAATCAGAAATTCAAAAACTGAAAACAGAAATGGACAATAAACAGGAAGGAATTAAAAAAAGAATTGATGGAGTTCAGAAAAGAAATAGAAGAAAATTTCAAAATTATTCCAGAAATGAAGAATATATTACAAGGTGCCAAAGAGATGATAGACTAATATGAAAATTTAATGAGCATAAAAAAAAAAAGGAAAATAACCATGAGAATTAAAATGACATAAGGAAGTAGAAAATGTCAGAGAAAAAGTAGTGGAGATGGAAGACTTAGTTAAGGAAGGAATAATATTTGTTTTCTTGGAATCTCTGAAGAAGAAAACCAAAACAATTGAAAAGAACTAATACCTGAAACTGTAATTCAAGAAAACTTTCCAGATAGAAAAGATCTGAATCCGCACATTGAAAGTATACCAAGAACCTGGAAAAATTAATCCGCAACAAGTAACTCTAATACATGTTAGTAAAATTATTATATTAATATATCAAACATAATGAAATCCTAAGTCTCCATGTAAAAAACTCAAATAAGTTAGAAAGGCAAAAAATTATATAGTTAACCTTTGAACAATGTGGAGGTTAGGGGTACCGACTCTCCGTGCAGTTGAAAATCCATGTGTAATTCATGGTCAGCCCTCTGTATCCACAGTTTTGCATCTGCAGATTCAACTAACCACAGATAGTATAGTATTACTGTAATATTTATTGAAAAAAATCTGTGTATAAGTGGACCTGTATATAAGGAAGCAACAACCCATGTTGTTCAAGGGTCAACTGTGCTAGCATCGAACTTTTCAAAACCAACATACAAAGCAAGGCAAAGTGGAACAGTGTTTTTTAAAAAGTCAATGAAAAGATGATTCCAGATTTTATACACAATGAAGCTGGCCTATAAATATGGTTGTATAAACATAGTTTTCAGCAAACCAGAACTTAGGGAAATCTCTACCCCTCAGTCCTTCTTGAGGAATCTAGAAGGTGAGCTTCATCGAACCAGCTGATGATTGGGAAAAATTCACCAAAAGGACTGATGATGAGCATTTAAAAAATGTATAAATATACATATAACACTAAAACAAAGATTGGTGTGAGAATGGACTACTAATATAAAAGTTTTATATATTGTGACAGCATTAGAAATAATGTAACTGGAAAACAGGAGGGAAATGGAGGCGGGGGAATAGGGCAGTAGGTATTTAAGAATATCAACAGTACATGATAAATCATACATTAAAAAGTTAAATGAGAAAATGAGACTCAAGGGAATTAAAAAAAGATATAAGTACAAAGGCACCAGGAAAACAAAAATACAGACCTTTGTAAAAACTAAAAAAAATTTTTAACAAAATAGCAAAGAATACGCATCCTGTGGATAAAGAAACATGCTAAAAATAACCAAATACACAATTTATAAACTATGATGATGAAATTGAGACTAAATATATCAGTCATGACAATCAACATGAATGGGCTTTACTCAAAAATAAATAAAAATTTTTGGTTCATGTAACAAAACCCAATATGCTGTTTATAAGAGACATAATGTGATTTAGAATAGCTGAAAATAAAAGGATGGATAACAGTATACCAGACAAATGGAAACAATATGAGATCAGGGATAGTAATTTTTATATCAGATATGGTAGAATTCAAGTCCAAGAACACTAAATGTGACAGAGAAGGTTAATGCTTAAACCCACGCTTCACAGTTAAGATGTTATACTTATGAATATTTAGTTATCAACCACCTTTCAGAAATAAAACCCATAGGAGATGTAGGGACACATAGATAGAAACATACAAATAATAGATTTTAACATACAACTTTCATTAGTAGACAGATGAAGTGTACCAAAAAAAAAAAAAAAGAGAGATAGAAGATCTAAATAATAGAGTCAATAAGATTGGTATTTGGTGCATACAGAGCACTACACCTTGAAAACAGAATACGTTTCTATTGAGTCCCCATGACACATTGACAAAATTGGTTTTATATTAGGTCTCAAGACAATAATTTCCATAAAGTAGAAGTATTACAAACAATTACAATGCAATAAAACTAGGTTTTACTACCAAAGGCAAAAACAGCCTCTTCCACCTAGAAATTTAAAACTTGATTGAACAACTCCTTGGTAAAAGGGGAGCTAGAACAGAAAGTCCAGAATTGGACTTCCTGTTTAGACACCAAAACAATGGAAACTTAGTATATGGCAACGGTAATGTATCAGTCTGGTTCCAATAAGGAGAGTGAAATCAACATGGTAACTTGAACAGAGAAAATTTCATATAAAAGTTATGAACTGTAACAGGAGACTGGAGTAATGAGGAGTTTTAAGAAGCAAAGAGAATTTTTTAAAAGTATATCAATAGGAGCAGCTACTATGCCTGAGGAGGAAGAACATGCCTTGTCCTGAGGTCTGAGATTAATTCCTCATTGAAGAGGGTACTGAATGGGAGAGAAGTTGCTGTGGTCCTGCACTGGCAGAACCTGCTGGAAATCACTCCTTTGGAACTTCTAGGTGGAACTTATAAATCTACCTTCTAAGGTGTCAGGGAAAGCTGGTCACAGGGAAAGCTGGTCATAGGTAGTTTAAAAAGATTTTCTATATTTACCTACATGTTTACTATTTCAGATGCTTTTAATTCTTTCCTGTAGTTTCTTCCTGTATCATTTTGCTTAAGACCAGTAACCTCTTTTAGCATTTCTTGTATTGTGTGTCTGTTAGTGGTAACTTCTCTCAGCTTTTATCTAGGAATCTCTTATTTCATTTTCCTTTTTGAAGGATATTTTCTCTGGATATAGATTTATAGGTTGTTATCTCTTTCAGTTATTTAAATATATGGTTTTATTTTCTCCAGAATGAATTGTTAGTGGAAATTCTTGTATTTTTTTCTCAGTATGTAATGTGTCTTAATTCTCTCACTTCTATTAAGATTTGTTCTTTAATATTTTTTCCCCCAGCAATTTAACTGAGATGTGCCTTGCTGTAGTTTTCTTTGTGTTTATTCACTGTGAACCCCCAGTGTTGAGCTTTTGCATCTTTGGTTTGGTATCTTTCATCAGTTTTGGAAATTATGCAGGTGTTATCTTTTCATATGTTTCTTCTACCTCATTTTCACTTCTATTTCTTTTCTAGGACTCCACTGACACTTCATGTTAGACTCTGTTATCTTGGATTTTCCATTCTGTTAATTTTCTACCTTTTTTCTTTTTTTAGTTATCTACTTTTTAACCTATGTTCAAGTTCACTAATCCTTTCCTCTTTTGTGTCATGTTTACTGCAAAGCCTATCTATGAATTCTTTATTTCTAACTTGTATTTTTTATTTTTAGCATTTCGATTTTTTATAGTTTATATATCCTTTGAAAATCCTCAGCTTTTCCGGCTTACTGTTCAGTTTTTTCCATGAGATGTTTTTATTTTTATCATAGCTAGTTTCAAGTGCATGCCAGTTTTGACATTTGCTTTATCTATGGTCTGTTTCTACTGCGTATTTCGTCTCTTGAATGTTATACATATATATTTGCTTTATGGTATGCCATATAATTTTTGATTGCAGGCTAGACTTTTTTATTTTTTTAATGTTTATTATTTTATTTTTTTTGTGGTATGCGGGCTTCTCACTGTTGTGGCCTCTCCTGTTGCGGAGCACCGGCTCCGGACGCACAGGGTCAGCGGCCATGGCTCACGGGCCCAGCTGCTCCGCGGCATGTGGGATCCTCCCGGACCGGGGCATGAACCTGTGTCCCCTGCATCGGCAGGCGGACTCTCAACCACTGCACCACCAGGGAAACCCAAGGCTAGACTTTTTGTATAAAAGAACTGTAGAAAATGAAATAAATAGTATTCATTTCCATACCTTTCTTCTAGATTGGGGAGAGGGGTGGGATGGGGAAGCCTGAGGTAATGAGATTTGAGGTTATGATGGATTTTTTTCAGTGTTAGTTTGAGTCAGGTCACCACTGGTTTCAGGTGCTTTGAGGGTAGGGTCACAATTTTCTCTTCAACAGGACCTTGGATCTTAGCAGTGTTAACTTCCAGAGTTCTGCTCTTGCTTCAGCTAAACTGCCAGCTATGAAACTGTGGGAGATCTGTTTCTCTGTTTTGCTGCCTAGCTCTCAGATTCATGATTCATGTTCTACTTTCTATGGCTCTGTAAGCCCTGTTGCCTGTTTACTCTGTTAAAGCCTGGAGAGCCTTGGAGTAGTTTCTTTCAGCTCTCCTATCTCACTGCCTGTAGTTTAAAGCCTGGAGTGCCTAGAGATGTGGGAGTGAGGAAGGTGGGAGGAGATGAGAAGTTCTTGCTTCTCTCTTATCCTGCCCATAGTTATTTGCAGTTGAAAGCCTGAAGTGTTCAGAGGGTACCTTTCAGATACCCTGCTCTGGACCCAGCCTTCTGCCTTCTGTACCTAAAAGCCCAGATTGCCTCTGATGGACTTTCTCTCTCCCCTCCACCCCCAACCTCCTATGCCCCCTCTTCCCCTGCCTCCAGCTTTTGGCATACAACACTTGAGCACTTGGTAAAAACCTGTATGAGAGTTGGCCATTAATTGCAGACTTGCTTGTGTCTGTAAATCCTTGGGATTCTTTTTTTTATTTTTTTTTAACATCTTTATTGGAGTATAATTGCTTTACAATGGTGTGTTAGTTTCTGCTTTATAACAAAGTGATTCAGTTATACATATACATATGTTCCCATATCTCTTCCCTCTTGCATCTCTCTCCCTCCCACCCTCCCTATCCCACCTCTCTAGGTGGTCACAAACAACCTAGCTGATCTCCCTGTGCTATGCGGCTACTTCCCACTAGCTATCTATTTTAAGTTTGGTAGTGTATATATGTCCATGCCACTCTCTCACTTTGTCACAGCTTACCCTTCCCCCTCCCCATATCCTCAAGTCCATTCTTTTTTTTTTTTTTTCTTCTTAGATTCCATATATATGTGTTAGCATACGGTATTTGTTTTTCTCTTTCTTATCTGTGAAGCCAGACTGTATGTGGCTGTAAAAAGTTGAAAGTCTGGCCGATTTGTCTTTCTTCAAGTGTGGTAAATTCCTCTTTCTTCAGAAAGGATGGAACAATTTTGTGTCTCTTTTATGAAAGATTCACCACTCCCTAGAATTTAGTTCATGTAAATTTCTTTGTGGCCTCATTGCTCTGATGGGTTTAAAAACCTGTGATTTTAGGGCTTCCCTGGTGGTGCAGTGGTTGAGAGTCCACCTGCCGATGCAGGAGACATGGGTTCGTGCCCCAGTCTGGGAAGATCCCACATGCTGCGTAGTGGCTAGGCCTGTGAGCCATGGCCGCTGAGCCTGCGCGTCCGGAGCCTGGGCTCCACAACGGGAGAGGCCACAACAGTGAGAGGCCCGCGTACTGCAAAAAAAAAAAAAACAAAGACAAAAACAAAGAAAAGTACTTAAAACCCTGTGATTTTGTAGTTTATTCAATTTGTTTTGTTCATTTGGTTGAGAGTGACGGTCTCTTGCTGCTTTGTGGAACACAGTGTTTCTCTTTATATTTCTAATTTTGTAGAACTTTCTTAATGGTAAAAGAATGTGGAATTAATAACCATTGAATCATCCTCTTAATTTTTAAAATTTCCTTACAGTTTCCTTAAATGTTTCAAGTTTTGTACACTTGAAGCAGAATATTGACTAGGTCTACACTTAATTCGAAAAAAACGAAGCCTAGCTCATTGCTCCAGAATACCACTGAGCAAAGTAATGTTATTTTGAATGTATCTCTTGATAATTGTGACATGGAGGTTCTGAACAGGAAGCTACTTGGCCATGTTGTCCAACCCCTTTAGTTTACCTATGGGAAAATAGCTTTATGTTCTCACTGGTCATAATGAGTTTGAGTGTTTTATCTAGTTATCTATAGCCATTGCTTTTTTGTCTTTTAGCACAATGTTTATATGTTTTAGACTTCTACTTTGTAATTTTTATCTGTGGTGAATATTTTATTTATTCAGAATTTAATTTGAATTTTAAAATGTTTAGAAAAGACAGATTATTTCTCTGGAGTATTAATTATTAGTGTTTGTCTCTTCTGTAGTATAAATGGGATATACATATAAACGGATTTGTGTTACATAGATATTTACTAAAACAGTACATAATATTGTGAATGTAGTGGGCTATTAAGGTATAGGTAGTAGTCATGAATAATATTTTCCTTTGAATTGTTTTATGCAGCAGAATATACTTTTTCACAAAAATTAGAGTTTGATATTAATTTTTTAATTGAAGTATAATTGACATACCATAGTAGTTTCAGGTATACATTGTAGTAATTTGGTATTTATATGCATTTTGAAATGGTCACCATGATGAGTCTAGTTACCATCTGTAGTCATAAAAAGTTATTGTAATATTATTGACTATATTCCCTATGCTGCACATTACATCCCCATGACTTATTTACTTTATGACTGGAAGTTTGTACTTCTTAATCCCCTTCACTTATTTCACCTGCCCCCAGCAATACATTACTCCCCCTCCATGTTTTATGTTTTTTACATCACATTTTACGTCTTTTTATTTTGTGTACCCCTTAACATATTGTAGTTACAATTGATTTTACTACTTTAGACTTCTAACTTTCATGCTAACTTTATAAGTGGTTGATCTACCTACTGTATACCTGCCTTTACCAGTGAGATTTTTTTCAGTGATATTAATTTTTGAGATATATGATTCCAATGCAAATGATTTTAATTTCTTTTAATTAGAAGAATAAGCTAATCTTCATTTCAGATATGTAACAAGTAGTTAGGAATGAATGGCCACTTGTTTAGTCAGAGAAAGGTAAAAATATAAAGTTCAGTCTTTTAGGAATAGATGCCAGCACAAGTTTTGTTGATAGTTTTATAAATGATTGAGAGTGTAAGACAGCAGAAAAATTTTTATGTTGCCAGAAGCTTTTCTAACTGGTAAAATGCTAAATTCATGGGAATAAAGTTAAGGAGGATCTTTCAATGAGCACATATTTGCAATTAAAGGCTAAGTCTTATTAAATATAAGATAAATATATTTTATGTATTTATTTAAACAAGCTACAAGCCCAGTTTTTTTCTTCACTCTTTTCTAAGAAATGTTGACCGAGTTATAAGTGGCCTTAGATAACTAGAGTCTCATGTACCTTTTACAGAGAACATTACAGTACTGTGACTTTTTTTTATTGTATCTGTCATAAATATACTTAAAGAATTTTAAGTTTCCTTCCACTTTCCTTCTACCTTCAGTTAACTCTGCTTATTTCCTTCTGCCTCAAAACCTTTACGGTATGAAGTGAGGTATGATTACTGGGTCAGTAACCAGATGATACAGTTCCTTAGGCTAATAGAATAGTGTTCAGCCCTCTCTTCCTCCCTCCCTTCCTTCCTTCCTTCCTTCCTTCCTTCCTTCCTTCCTTCCTTCCTTCCTTCCTTCCTTCCTTCCTTCCTTCCTGTTACTTTGCATTTACAGTTACTATCAAATATTTCTATATTCTTTGTATTGTACAATACATTCTTGAGCCTATCTTCCCCCAATAGTTTGTACCTTCTACTCTCTCCTATCACTGTGTTGCCCTTGACAACTGGTAACCACTAGTTCTGTTTTCTGTGAGTCTGCTTTTTTGCTATATTCTCTAGTTTATTCTATTTTTTAGATTCTCTATATAAGTGATATCATACAGTGTTTGTCTTTCTCTGTCTGACTTACTTCACTTAGCATAGTGCCCTCCAAGTCCATCCATGTTGCTGCAAATGGCAAAATTTCATTCTTTTTTATGGCTGAGTAGTATTCCATTGTATATGTATACCACATCTTCTTTATTCATTCATCTGTCAGTGGCTACTTAGGTTGCTTCCATGTCTTGGCTATTGTAAATAGTGCTGCTGTGAACATAGGGGTGCATGTATCTTTTAGAATTAAAGTCTTCTCTGGATATATGCCCAGGAGTGGGATTGCAGGATCATATGGTAACTCTATTTTTAGTTTTTTTAAGGAACCTCCATACTGTTCTCCATAGTGGTTGTACCAATTTACATTCCCACCAACAGTGTGGGAGGGTTTCCTTTTCTCCACACCCTCTCCAGCATTTGCTGTTTGTAGATTTTTCGATGATGGCCATTCTGACCAGTGTGAGGTGATACCTCATGGCAGTTTTGATTTGCATTTCTCTAAAAATTAGCAATATTGAGCATCTTTTCATGTGCCTCTTGGCCATTTGTATGTCTTCTTTGGAGAAATGCCTGTTTAGATCTTTTGCCCATTTTTTGATTGGGTTGTTTGTTTTTTGATATTAAACTGTATGAGCTGTTTTTATATTTTGGAAATTAATCCCTTGTTGGTCATATCATTTGCAAATATTTTCTCCCATTCAGTAGGTTGTCTTTTCGTTTGGTAGATGGTTTCCTTTGCTGTGCAAAAGCTTTTAAGTTTAATTAGGTCCCACTGGTTTATTTTTGTTTTTATTTTCACTACTCTAGGAGGTGGATCCAAAAAAAGATTGCTGCACTTTATGTTGAAGAGTGTTCTTCCTGTGTGTTTTTTTTTTTTTTTTTTTTTTCCGGTATGTGGGCCTCTCACTGTTGTGGCCTGTCCCATTGCGGAGCACAGGCTCCGGACGCGCAGGCTCAGCGGCATGTGGGATCTTCCCGGACCGGGGCATGAACCCATGTCCCCTGCATCGGCGGGTGGACTCTCAACCACTGCGCCACCAGGGAAGCCCTGCCTGTTTCCCTGTAAGAGTTTTATAGCATCTGGTCTTACATTTAGATCTTTAATCCATTTTGAGTTTGTTTTTGTGTATGGTATTAGAGAATATTCTAATTTCATTTTTCTACATGTGGCTGTCCATTTTTCCTAGCACCACTTATTGAAAAGACTGTCTTTTCTCCATTGTATATTCTCGCCTCCTTTGCCATAGACTAATTGACCATAAGGGTGTGAGTTTCTTCTGGGCTTGTTCTCCTGTTCCATTGATCTATGTGTCTGTTTTTGTGCCAGTACCATACTGTTTTGATGACTGTAGCTTTGTAGTGTAGTCTGAAGTCAGGGAGCCTGATTCCTCCAGCTCTGTTCTTTCTGAAGGTTGTTTTGGCTATTTGGAGTCTTTTGTGTTTACATACAAATTTTAAAATTATTTGTTCTAGTTCTGTAAAAATGCCATTGGTATTTTGATAGGGATTACATTGAATCTGTGGATTGCTTTGGGTAATATGGTTATTTTAACAATATTGATTCTTCCAATCCAAGAATACGGTATATCTTTCCATCTGTTTGTATCATCTTCAATTTCTTTCATCAGTGTCTTAAAAGTTTTAGTAATAATTCTTTAGCCATTCTTTTACTGAGTTTGCCATTTCTCTCAGATAATACCATACTATTATGGTATTATTATTATTTTATAAATGGGAGTAAAACAGTACTTTCCTCACAGGGCTTTTATGACATAATGACATAATACATGGCAAATGATTAGTGTGCTGACATTTAAAAGCACAGTAAATACTTGCTGATATTATTGTCGTCACAGTTGTTATCATCATTAGCATCATCTTCATACCCCATCATCATTTCCATTTGTCTGTTCTGACAATTACCATCATATTTTACACACTACTTCTTATCACATTGCATTTAAACTTGTGCAGTAGCCTCCTGATACTATTACCTCCAGTTTTTGTCCCATCCATGTGGTTTATTTACACTTTTCAGACAAATCTACCTAAAATAGAATTTTTAATCAGGACACTGCCCAGTTCAAGAATATCTCTCCATTGCTCATAGACTTAACTCTTGCTTTGGTATTCAAATAACTCATTTTACTTATTTAAACTTTATAGTAGGTTTTTATTAAATATTTGTTGAATAAGTTGAATCAGTGGTTCTATCATAGCACTGAAAAATTAGGTTACATTGCAATTTCAGTGTATCTGTGGTTGATGTTAGTATTCTGTTTTCATTTATGTAAATTTCTTGTAAAAGGTAATCATTGATTTTTCTAAATGTAATTGTTTCTAAACGTGATTGTTAGAACTTCTATCAAAGTAATGTATCTTTATAGTTTAAAAAAATAAAATGATACTGTAGGACTTGTAACGAAAAACAGTAGTTCCTGGCCTAACCATCTCTCTCCCCCTCCCCCATCCTACTTTAACTCTTAAATGTTTCTGATGGTTGTTGTCTTCTTTTAATATAATATGCTTTTATCAAGCTGTCTTGACTTTATAAGTTTTAATTTTATTTACCTGCCATATATGAATATTTAGCCTTGTTCTGTGATTTATCTGTCCTCACTATTAAATTATATTATTATTTTTAGAAGCCCATTACTTGCTTTCCTTCTTACTTATCTGTATATAGTATCAAGGTAGATGATATGTACGTTTTGTCATGTAACTACAATTAAATCATTCTTACTTTTCCTACTGGTTGACACTAGCTGCAATTAAGTTTGTAGTGTTTTTATTAATGTGACTATAAATTTTCTTTTTAAAAAATCATGTAAATAAGCTCTGATTTTATATTCTTTCTTAAATAGCCTTTTGTATCTCCTGGAGTTTCTAATTCCCATTTATTTTTTCCTTGCTTTGCTTGGTATTATCATTTCCTTCAGTTCTTTTAAGATAGTGGTTCTCAATTAACAGCAATTTCCCCAACTCTGCCTCTTTCAGGACACTTGGTAATGTCTGGAAACATTTTTGGTTGTCCCAACTTGGGGAGTGCTACTAGCATCTAGTGTGTAGAGCTCAGGACTGCTGCTAAACATCCTGCTCTGCACAGGGCAGCTTTCTTGGGTTGGGTCCATTTTCTGGTTTTGTTCTCTTTCTTAGTTTATTTCATTTCCTCATTAGATTACAGCCTTATGTAATTTAATTTCCTGTGATGGAATTTAATTTCCTATGAATGGATAAAGGTAAATTTCCTGAGGTATTCCATATCTGAAACTATATTTTGCCCACACACCTGAGTGATATTTTGGATAGCTCTGGGGTTATAAGTGGAAATCATTTTCTTTCATCTTTTTGAGGACATTAATCAGAGTAAATTTGGTGTCAGCCTCACTCTTCTTCTTTCTTGCCTTTTTCCCCCTTTTTATTTTGTCTGTAAGTTTTTTAGTACTCCCTCTCTATATCCCTTGGATTCTGAAAATTCAGTTACATGCCTGGGGTTCCCCCCCCACACACACACTTATTGTATTGGGAATTTCCCTTTCTTACTGGGTTTTCTCAAGTCATTAATTATGTCTCATGTTTGCTTTGGGAAATTCTCTTACTTATTTATTTTCTTTGCTGGTTTCTTCAATACTGTTTTTTGTTTTTAGAACTTTTATTAGGTGGATATAGAATCCCCCTGGATTAGTCCTTTTTGTTCTTTCTGGAAATAAATAAAGCAGAGAGATTAATATACTAAAACCAGTGTTTTAAATACCCCAAATTGACTATTGTTAGCTAGTTCAATTACTTTTTTAAAATTTTTAATAAAAATGGGAAGTTTCAGATAGAAGTTCCCTTTACCCACATGTTCAGTCTGCTCCCCTTCTTTCCCTTTCCATAAGCAACCCTGTTATGATTTTTGCATGTATTCTCTAAGGTCATTAAAGAGTGTATTTATTGATATGTGTAAATAAATAACATGTAGGATTGCTTAGTAGATAATTTAAGAATTTATATAGTTACTGTTTTACAGCCTGTTTTTCTGTCATCTGTCTATGCTGGTGTATATAGATCTATTTGTAAGCTCCCATGGACAGGGACTTTATCTTAATTAACTGTGAAATCCCCAACACCAAGAACAGTATCTGGCATATAGTAGGTGTGATATGTGTATTTCTTTTTTTTTTTAACTTTAAAAAAAATTTTAAATATTTATTAAAAAAATTTTTTTTAACATCTTTATTGCAGTATAATTACTTTACAATGTTGTGTTAGTTTCTGCTGTATAACAAAGTGAATCAGCTATATGTATGCATATATCCCCATATCCCCTCCCTCTTGTGTCTTCCTCCCACCTTCCCTATCTCACCCGTCTAGGTGGTCACAAAGCATGGAGCTGATCTTGTGCTATGCGGTTGCTTCCCACTAGCTATTGATTTTACATTTGGTAGTGTATATATATCAACGCCACTCTCTCCCTTCATCCCAGCATGCCCTTCCCCCTCCCCATGTCCTCAAGTCCATTCTCTACATCTGTGTCTTTATTCCTGTCCTGGCCCTAGGTTTGTCAGAACTTTTTTTTTTAGATTCCATATATATGTGTGAGCATATGGTCTTTGTTTTTCTCTTTCTGACTTACTGCACTCTGTATGACAGACTCTGGGTCCATCCACCTCACTACAAATAACTCAATTTCGTTTCTTTTTATGGCTGAGTAATATTCCATTGTATATATGTGCCATATCTTCTTTATTCATTTAGATGTCGATGGACACTTAGGTTGCTTCCATGTCCTGGCTATTATAAATCATGCTGCAATGAACATTGTGATACATGACTCTTTATGAATTATGGTTTTCTTAGGGAATATGCCCAGTAGTGGGATTGCTGGGTTGTATGGTAATCTATTTTTAGTTTTTTAAGGAACCTCCATACTGTTCTCCATAGTGGCTGTATCAATTTACATTCCCACCAACAGTGCAAGAGGGTTCCCTTTTCACCACATCCTCTCCAGCATTTATTGTTTGTAGATTTTTTGATGATGACCATTCTGACTGGTGTGAGGTGATACTTCATTGTAGTTTTGATTTGCATTTCTCTAATGATTAGTGATGTTGAGCATCCTTTCATGTGTTTGTTGGCAATCTGTGTATCTTTTTTGGAGAAATGCCTATTTAGTTCTTCCACCCATTTTTGGGTTGGGTTGTTTGTCTTTTTGATATTGAGCTGTGTGCGCTGCTTGCATATTTTGGAGATTAATCCTTTGTCAGTTGCTTCATTTGCACATACTTTCTCCCATTCTTCACAATGTTGATTATTCCATTCCAGGAACATGGTAGATCTCTCCATCTGTTTGTATTGTCTTTAATTTCTTTCATCAATGTCTTATAGTTTTCTGCATACAGGTTTTATGTCTCTTTAGGTAGGTTTATTTCTAGATATTTTACTCTTTTTGTTGAAGTGGCAAATGGGAGTGTTTCCTTAACTACTGTTTCAGATTTTTCATCATCAGTGTATAGGAATGCAAAAGATTTTTGTGCATTAATTTTGTATTCTGAAATCTTACCAAATTTGTTGATTAGTTCTAGTAGTTTTCTGGTGGCATCTTTAGGATTCTCTATGTATAGTATCATGTCATCTGCAAGCAGTGACAATTTTACTTCTTCTTTTCTGATTTAGAGTCCTTTTATTTCTTTTTCCTTGACTGCTGTGGCTAAAATTTCCAAAACTATGTTGAATAATAGCAGTGAGAGTGGGCAACCTTGTCTTGTTCTTGATATTAGTGGAAACGGTTTCAGTTTTTCACCATTGAGAACAATGTTGGCTGTGGGTTTGTCATAAATGGCCTTTATTATGTTGAGGTAAGTTCCCTCTATGCCTACTTTCTGGAGTGTTTTTATCATATCTCTGTTGAATTTTGTCGACAGCTTTTTCTGCTTCTATTGAGATTATCATATGGTTTTTATCCTTCAGTTTGTTAATATGATGTATCACATTGATTTGCGTATATTGAAGAATCCTTGCATTCTTGCGGTAAAGCCCACTTGATTACAGTGTATTATCTTTTTAATGTGCTGTTGGACTCAGTTTGATAGTATTTTGTTGAGGATTTTTGCATATACGTTCATCAGTGATATTGGCCGTAGTTTTTTTTGTGACATTTTTGACTGGTTTTGGTATCAAGGTAATGGTGGCCTGGTAGTATGAGGTTGGGAGTATTCCTCCCTCTGCTCTATTTTGGAAGAGTTTGAGCAGGATAGGTGTTAGCTCCTCTCTAAATGTTTGATAGAATTCAACTGTGAAGCCATCTGGTTGGGCTTTGGTTTGTTGGAAGATTTTTAATCACAGTTTTAATTTCAGTGCTTGTGTTTGGTATCTATATATTTTCTGTTTTTTCCTAGTTCAGTCTCAGAAGGTTGTGCTTTTCTAAGAATTTGTCCACTTTTTCCAGGTTGTCCATTTTATTGGCATATAGTTGCTTGTAGTAATCTCTCATGATCCTTTGTATTTCCGCAGTGTCAGTTGTTACTTCTCCTTTTTCATTTCTGTTTCTGTTGCATTGAATCTTTTCCCTTTTTTTCTTGATGAGTCTGGCTCATGGTTTATCAATTTTGTTTATCTTCTCAAAGAACCAGCTTTTAGTTTTATTCATCTTGGCTATCGTTTCCTTCATTTCTTTTTCATTTATTGCTGATTTGATCTTTATGATTTCTTTCCTTCTGCTAACTTTGGGTTTTTTTTTTTTTCTTCTTTCTCTAATTGGTTTAGGTGTAAGGTTAGGTTGTTTATTTGAGATTTTTCTTGTTTCTTGAGGTAGGATTGTAGTGCTATAAACTTCCCTCTTAGAACTGCTTTTGCTTCATCCCATAGGTTTTGGGTCGTCGTGCTTTCATTGTCATTTGTTTCTAGGTGCTTTTTGGTTTCCTCTTTGATTTTTTAGTGATCTCTTGGTTATTTAATAGTGTATTCTTTAGCCTCCATGTTTGTAATTTTTACAGTTTTTTTTTCCTGTAATTGATATCTAGTTTCATAGTGTTGTGGTCGGAAAAGATACTTGATACTATTTCAATTTCCTGAAATTTACCAAGGATTGATTTGTGACATAAGATATGATCTATCTTGGTGGATGTTACATGAGCACTTAAGACAGTTTATTCTGTTGTTTTTTGGATGGAATGTCCCATAAATATCAATTAAGTCCATCTTGTTTAATGTGTTATTTAAAGCTTGTGTTTCCTTATTTATTTTAATTTTGGATGATCTGTCCATTGGTGAAAGTGGAGTGTTAAAGTCACCTACTATTATTGTGTTGACTTCCCCTTTTATGGCTGTTAGCATTTGCCTTATATATTGAGGTGCTCCTATGTTGAGTGCATATATATTTATAATTGTTATATTTTCTTCTTGGATTTATCCCTTGATCATTATATAGTGTCCTTTGTCTCTTGTGACCGTCCTTTATTTTAAAGTCTATTTTGTGTGATAAGAGAATTGCTACTCCAGCTTTCTTTTGATTTCCATTTGCATGGAATATTTTTTTCCATCCCCTCAGTTTCAGTCTGTATATGTCCCTAGGTCTGAAATGGGTCTCTTGTAGACAGCATATATACGGGTCTTGTTTTCATATCCATTCAGCCTATGTCTTTTGGTTGGAGCATTTAATCCATTTACATTTAAGATAGTTATCGATATGTATGTTACTATTCCCATTTTCTCAATAGTTTTGGGTTTGTTTTTATTGATCTTTCCCTTCTCTTGTGTTTCCTGCCTAGAGGAGTTCTTTGAGCATTTGTTGTAAAGGTGGTTTGGTGGTGCTGAATTCTCTTAGCTTTTGCTTGTCTGTAAAGGTTTTAATTCTCTCTTGAATCTGAATGAGATCCTTGCTGGGTAGTGTAACTTGTTTGTAGGTTTTTCCCTTTCATCACTTTAAATATTTCCTGCCACTCTCTTCTGGCTTGCAGAGTTTCTGCTTAAAGATCAGCTGTTAATCTTATGAGGATTCCCTTGTATGTTATTTGTTGCTTTTCCCTTGCTGCTTTTAACATTTTTTCTTTGTATTTAATTTTTGATAGTTTGACTAATATGTGTCTTGACGTGTTTCTCCTTGGATTTATTCTGTATGGGATTATCTACGTGCCTGCACTTGATCGACATTTCTTTTCCTGTATTAGGGAAGTTTTCAAGTATAATCTGTTCAAATAATTTCAGTCCCTTTGTTTTTCTCTTCTTCTGCTTGGACTATAATTCGAATGTTGGTGGGTTTAATGTTGTCCCAGAGGTCTCTGAGACTGTCCTCAATTCTTTTCATTCTTCTTTCTGCTCTGCGGTGGTTATTTCCACTTTTATCTTCCAGGTTACTTATCTGTTCTTCTTACTGTTATTCTGCTATTGATTTCTTCTAGAGAATTTTCAATTTCATTTATTGTGCTATTCACCATTGTTTGCTGTGTAGTTCTTCTAGGTCCTTGTTAAAACGTTTCTTGTATTTTCTCCATTCTGTTTCTAAGATTTTGGATCATCTTTACTGTCAGTTTTCTGAATTTTTTTCCAGGTAGATGGCCTATTTCTTCTTCATTTGTTTGGTCTGGTGGGTTTTTACTTTGCTCCTTCATCTGCTGTGTATTTCTATGTCTTCTTATTTTGTTTAACTTCTGTGTTCGGGGTCTCCTTTTTGAAGGCTGCTGGTTTGTAGTTGCCATTGTTTTTCGTTTCTGCCCACAGTGGGTAAAGTTGGTTCTATGGGTTGTGTAGGATTCCTGGTGAAAGGGACTGGTGCTTGTGTTCTGGGAGATGAGGCTGGATCTTGTCTCTCTGGTGGGCAGGACCCTGTCCAGTAGTTTGTTTTGCAGTGTCTGTGAACTTATTATGATTTTAGGCAGCCTCTCTGCCAATGGGTGGGGTTGTGGTTCTGTGTTGTTAGTTTTTGGCATGGGGTGTCTAGCACTGGAGCTTGCTGGTCGTCAAGCGTAGCTGGGTCTTAGCGTTGAGATGGAGATCTCTGGGAGAACTCTCACTGATATTTCGTGCAGCCAGGAGGTCTCTGGTGGTCCAGTGTCCTGAACTCAGCTCTCCCACCTCAGAGGCTATTGCCTGACATCCGGCCAGAGCACCAAGGCCCTGTCAGCCACATGACTCAGATGAAAAGGGAGAATAAAAAGAAAGAAAAAAGTAAAATAAAATAAAGTTATTGAAATAAAAAAATGGTATTAAAAAATAAGAGTGTAATTAAAGAAAAGAGCCACCAAACCAATAAACAAATCCACCAATGATAACAAATGCTAAAAACTATGCTAAGATAAACATAAAAATCAGAAACTAGTTAGGCATATACAGCAAACCCTAAGTCTACAATTGCTCCCAGAGTCCACCGCCTTAATTTTGGGATGGTTTGTTGCCTTTTCAGGTATTCCACAGATGCAGGGTACATTAGTTGATTTTGGAGATTTGATCCGCTGCTCCTGAGGCTGCATGGAGAAATTTCCCTTTCTCTTCTTTGTGCAGCTCCTGGTGTTCAGCTTTGTACTCGGCCCTGCCTCTGCATGTAGGTTGCCCTCTGGTGTCTCTTGTTTGCCCAGACAGGAGGGGGTTAAAGGAGCAGATGATTAGGGCACTCTGGCTCACTCAGGTTGGGGAGAGGGAGGGGCACAGAATGGGGGGCGAGCCTGTGGTGTCAGGGGCCAGTGTGATGTTCTAATAGCCTGAGGCATGCCGTTTGTTCACCAGGTGACGTTTTCCCTGGATCACGGGACCCTGGCAGTGGTGGGCTGCACAGTCTCCTGGGAGGAAAGGTGTGGATAGTGACCTGTGCTAGCATACAGGATTCTTGGTGCCTGCCGCAGTAACCTTAGCGTTTCACGCTTGTCTCTGATGTTTGTGCTGATAGCCGCGGCTCGTGCCTGTGTCTGAAGCTCATTTAGGCAGTGTTCTGAATCTCCTCTCCTCGCGCACCCTGAAACAATGGTTTCTTGACTCTTACGCAGTTCCAGACTTTTTCTCAGACTCTCTCCTTGTTAGCTGTGACCCACTAACCCCCTTCAGGCTGTGTTCACGCAGCCAACCCCAGTCCTTTGCCTGGGTTCTGACCTCTGAAGCCTGAGCCTCAGCTCCCAGCCCCTGCCCGCCACAGCGGGTGAGCAAACAAGCCTCTCAGGAGGTGAGTGCTGGTCCGCACTGATCCTCTGTGTGAGAATCTCTCCGCTTTGCCCTCTGCACCCTTGTTTCTATGCTGTCCTCTGTGGCTCCGAAGATTCCTGCACTTCCCACCCTGCTTCCACCAGTGGTGGAAACTTTTCCTCCTTCAAAGTTCCCTTCCAGTGGTACAGGTCCCATCCCTATTCTTTTGTCTCTGTTTTTTTTTTTTCTTTTGCCCTACCCAGGTACGTGGGGATTTTCTTGCCTTTGGGGAAGTCTGAGGCCTTCTGCCAGGGTTCAGTAGGTGTTCCGTAGGAGCTCTTCCACATGTAGATGTATTTCTGATGTATTTTTGGGGAGGAGGGTGATCTCCACATCTTACTCCTCTGCCATCTTGAAGGTCCTCCTAGTATATGTACTTCTTAGGTAAAGTAATATAGTTTATTTTTAACTGTTAAGTAGTAGTCAACTGTATGAATATACCCCATTTCACATTTTATTTATTTACTCCCCTACAGATTGACAGTTTAGGTTGTTTCTAATTTCCATTTTCCATTACAGACACTTGTAGAATATCCTTATATGCATCTCCTTGTACGTATGTTTGAGATTTTTATCAAGAGTGCTTATCTAAGGTTGGAGTTGCAGGGTTGTAGGAAATAAACTTTATATTTATCTAGATACAACAAAATTACTTTTCATAGTTTCTTGGTTTTAAAATCATGGTTTTAAAACAAGTTCTCTCCATATTTTTTTTTCTTTCTTTAAGTGCTCTGCACCCTGGAGCAATAGTTTTATCTTATTTTTCCTTTCAGATTATCAACTTTTCAAAATGATTACATGAGGCATCAGGATCCATTCTTTTGAAATCCTTAGAAGAGTTAACCTTTGATTTTTAAGTTATATTGCCAGTTATTCCTCCCTTTAAAAAATAACTTATTGAGGTAAAATATACATAACATTAACCATTTTAAAGTGGACAATTTAATGGTTCTCTTCCATTTTCTCTCATCTGCTTCTCTTTTTTCTTTTGCTCCCTGAGAGATTTCTTTGATGTTTTCCAAACTTACTATTGGGTTTTTGATTTTGGTAAGTATTTTTAATTTCTAGGAATCCGCTTTGTTCTTTAATGTTTTTCATAACATCCTATTCTTTTATTCATGTTTCTTTTATAGATGCTTAATAATTTTCATGATACCCTGTTTTAATTTGATATCATTCTTGACTTTCTCTGAGGTAAGGTAATCAGAGATCCTCTCCCTTTCTGAATTACTTCTGTTTCCTCTAGTGCCATTTTTTCTTTTTTTTCTATTTTTTATTCTTGGTCTCTGTTTCATGTTACAGATGTTCCCCAATTATCCATGGTATTTGGTTATTAGTTCACATTTTAGAATGAATGAGAAGAAAAAGTCTTTATCAGTGGGAGGGGCTTTTAGCCTGAAAGGCTTTGCTCTGGAGTGAACAAGTGGATCACTTAATAACTCACTTTAGGACCTATAAAAGCTAGAATATGGGTGGGCTTATTTGTTCTGTGGTACCTGGTACTCATATTTGCTGTCTTGTTTCTTCCCAGAGAGAGCATTCATTTTCTTTAAAGAAAAACTCTGTGTGCATATTCCTTTCTTCCTTTTTTGTTTTTGTTTTATATTGACAAACACTTGGTTGCCAGAGTTTGCGAGTCTGCCCTTGAGTAATGGAGGGTGAGAGAATGTTGATCATTTTCCTTCTTTACCTCTTTTCCCCTCTTATTCTTCTCCTCTCCCTACTTCTCTTTTGTTTCACATATAATCTCACCCTGAATCCATATTCCAGTCTACTAAATAATAGATGTTTTAAAAATTTCAAGAAGTTTCACTCCAGTGATGTGTGAAGCCCCAAACTGAAATAGCATAAGGCAGTGTGACTGTCAAATGAATGAAACACAACAAAGTGTCAAGGATGTCTGGATTCTGCTCTGAATAAGGAAATTAATAATGGGATACCTTACAGGGTTCTGTATCAGAGCAGGCCTTAACGTTTTGGAATTCGTCTGGGAAAAGAGGCAAACTGAATGAAGGGTACTTAGGGATTTTATAATTTGATGCCAGACTTTCTCAGGTTTGATTTTATTTATTAACTTTTCATGCTCATTTATTAAATTCTTCTGTGAGACAGGCACTGAAGTAAGCACTTTTCACATGTTATGACATTTATTCTTCAAGCTTGTTGAAGCAGGTAGTACTATTTTCATTTTACAGATAATAAACAGAGGGGGGCTCAAGGAAATCAACTAGTTCCTTTAAAAAATTATTTCTTTACGTATGCCCTTTCACAAAATGTGTTCAGTTTATCAGATATTTATTAACTACTTCTTTTGAGGCAAGCATGGTACTAAGGATACCTTACCTTAAGGAACTCTGAAGTGGAGAGGACTGGTCTTTTATACAAGTAACAAAATGCAGTGATGAGTTGTGAAAGAGCAGTGATTGAGAAAAATGTTCAGTTGAAGCCCAGTCCTGATTGGAGAAAGGCAACAGAGGAGGAGACTTTTAAACTACACTTTGAGGAACGACTAAGGATTTGTTGGAGATGGGGTGAGGGAAGGGGGAAAATAAACGAAAGTGTAAAGGTGCATGACATGGTTTTGGAGTAGTTGGTAACTTAGTGTAGTCTAAGGTAACTTGTTGGTCAGGGGCCGGTGGTGACATGTCTGGGAATGAGGCTGGAATGGATGACTGGAGCCAAAGTGTATGTAGTTGTCTTCCTGTATGCCTTGTAGATAACTTTACTGGCTTTTTTTCCTTTGTTGGTCTTCTTTTATTCACTCAATGAATATGTATTGAGGACCTAGTACATGCCAGAAGTTTCTGTTCTAGAGGATTCTCTCTTCTCACTTACATGCTTGCTCTGGGCTACGTAGTATCTTATTAAGCCTTAATTGCCGTTTTCATGCTGACAATTCTCCATTGTTTCTCTCTAGCTGAGAATAGTCTCCTGAACATCAGCCATCTGCAGGACATTTCCATTTGACTGACTTGCAGACATATCAGATCAAACCTGCCCCAAACTGAAATCATCATCTTTCTCCCCAAACTGCTCCTTACCAATGATTCTCACTGTGCATTCTCACTCTCCCTCATTTCCCCTGAGTCACCAAATGCTATAAATGTTTTTGTATAAATGCCTCTTGCCTCTGTTAATCTACATCACCCCCCATCCCTATCACTGCTCTAATCTAGTCCACCATCATGTTTGATTTGGACTGATGCAGTAGTCTTCCAGTTGGTGTCGGTCTCCAGTATTGCTTCCCTCCAGGCTGGTTTTCTGTTGTATGCAGCCAAAAACATTCCTAGTTGATTCACTTGGTAGTTAAAAAAAAAGAAGCCTCAGTGAGGAGAGGATTATTTCTCAAAAGAAAGATTTTTCTCAATATTATCCTGAATCTTAAAATTCAAGTTTTATAGTGGCATGATGATGCGCTTTCAAGGAAATGATTGAAGAAACAGAAGGAAAAGGAACAGCAAGGCTAGAAGGTGAACCTATAGTTGTTGGAAGCTGCATAAGATATATTGTGACTTTAGAAAGCTTTAATCAGACCAGATGGGACATAAAAGATCATGTCTTGTAGCTCTCTTTTTAAATTTTATTTTAAAAATATCTTTATTAAGTATAATTGCTTTACAATGTTGTGTTAGTTTCTGTTGTAGAACAAAGTGAATCAACTATAAGTATACATATATCCCAACACCCCCTCCCTCTTCAGCCTCCCTCCCATCCTCCCTATCCCGCCCCTCTAGGTCCTCACAAAGCATCAGCTGATCTCCCTGTGCTATGCAGCAGCTTCCCACTAGCCATCCGTTTTAGATTTGGTAGTGTATATATGTCAGTGCTACTCTCTCACTTTGTCCCAGCTTCCTCTCCCCCTGCCCTGTATTCTCAAGTCTGTTCTCTATGTCTGCATCTTTATTCCTGCCATGCAACTAGGTTCATCAGTACCGTTTTTTAGATTCCATATATGTGTTAGCATACGGAATTTGTTTTTCTCTTTCTGACTTACTTCACTCTGTATGACAGATTTTAGGTCCATCCACCTCACTACAAATAACTCAATTTTATTCCTTTTTCTGGCTTAATACTATTCCACTGTATATATGTGCCACGCCCTCTTTGTCCATTCATCTGTTGATGGACACTTAGGTTGTGTCCATGTCCTGGTAATTGTAAATAGTGCTGCAATGAATATTGTCATACATGTATCATTTTGAATTATGGTTTTCTAAGGGTATATACCCAGTAGTGGGATTCGTGGGTCATTTGGTAGTTCTATTTTTAGTTTTTTAAGGAACCTCCATACTGTTCTCCATAGTATCAATTGTATCATATATATCAATTTACATTCTCACCAACAGTGCAGGAGGGTTCCCTTTTCTCCACATCCTCTCCAGCATTTGTTGTTTGTAGATTTTCTGATGATGGCCATTCTGACCAGTGTGAGGTGATACCTCATTGTGCTTTTGATTTGCATTTGTCTAATGATTAGTGATGTTGAGCATTATTTCATGTGTTTGTTGGCAATCTGTATATCTTCTTCGGAGAAATGTCTATTTGGGTCATCCGCCCATTTTTGGATAGGGTTTTTTTAGTATTGAGCTGCATGAGCTGCTTATATATTTCAGAGATTAATCCTTTGTCTGTTGATTTGTTTGCAAATATTTTCTCCCATTCTGAGGGTTGTCTTATTTATGGTTTCCTTTGCTGTGCAAAAGCTTTTAAGTTTCATTAGGTCCCATTTGTTTATTTTTGTTTTTACTTCCATTACTCTAAGAGATGGGTCAAAAAAGATCTTGCTGTGGGCTTCCCTGGTGGCTCAGTAGTTGAGAATCTGCCTGTCGATGCAGGGGACACAGGTTTGTGCCCCGGTCCGGGAAGATCCCACACGCCTCGGAGTGGCTGGGCCTGTGAGCCATGGCCACTGGGCCTGTGCGTCCGGAGCCTGTGCTCCGCAACAGGAGATGCCACAGCAGTGAGAGGCCTGCGTACCGCCAAAAAAAAAAAGATCTTTCTGTGATTTATGTCAGAATGTTTTGCTTGTTTTCATCTAAGAGTTTTACAATGACTGGCCTTACATTTAGGTCTTTAACCCATTTTGAGTTTATTTTTGTGTATGGTGTTAAGAAGTGTTCTAATTTCATTCTGTACATGTAGCTGTCCAGCTTTCCCAGCTCCACTTATTGAAGAGGCTGTGTTTTCTCCATTGTATATTCTTGCCTTCTTTGTCAAAGATAAGGTGACCATATGTCCATGGGTTTATCTCTGGGCTTTCTGTCCTGTTCCATTGATTGATATTTCTGTTTTTGTGCCAGTACCATACTGTCTTGATTACTATAGCTTTGTAGTATAGTCTAAAGTCATGGAGCCTAATTTCTCTAGCTCTGTTTTTCTTAATCAAGATTGCTTTGGCTCTTTAGGGTCTTCTGTGTTTCCATACAAATTGTGAAATTTTTTGTTTTAGTTCTGTGAAAATTGCCATTGGTAGTTTAATAGGGATTACACTGAATCTGTAGATTGTTTTGGGTAGTATAGTCATTTTACAATGTTGACTTTTCCAATCCAAGAACACGGTATATCTTTCCGTCTTTTTGTATCATCTTTATTCTTTCATCAGTGTCTTATAGTTTTCTTCATACAGGCCTTTTGCCTCCTTAGGTTTATTCTTCGGTATTTTATTCTTTTTGTTGCAATGATAAATGAGTGTTTCCTTGATTTATCTTTCTGATCTTCCTTTGTTAATGTTTAGGAATGCAAGAGATTTCTGTGCATTAATTTTGTATCCTGCTACTTTACCAAATTCATTGATTAGCTCTAGTAGTTTTCTAGTGGCATCTTTAGGATTCTGTATGTATAGTATTATGTCATTTGCAAACAGTGATCGTTTTACTTCTTTTTTTCCAACTTGTATTCCTTTTATTTCTTTTTATTCTCAGATTGCTGTGGCTAAAACTTCCGAAGTTATGTTGAATAATAGTGGTGAGAGTGGGTACCTTTGTCTTGTTCCTGATCTTAGAGGAAATGCTTTCAGTTTCTCACCACTGAGAATGATTTTGGCTGTTAGTTTGTCATATATGGCTTTTATTATGTTGATGTAGGTTCCCTCTTTGTCCACTTTCTGGAGGGTTTTTATCATAAATGGGTATTGAATTTTGTCAAAAGTTTTTCTGCATCTATTGAGATTATCATATTGTTTTTATTTTTCAGTATGTTAATATGGTGTATCACATTGATTTACGTATATTGAAGAATCCTTTCATTCTTGCGATAAAACCCAGTTGATTATGGCATATGAGCCTATTAATGTGCTCTTGGATTCTGTTTGCTAGTATTTTGTTGAGAATGTTTGCATCCATGTTCATCAGTGATAGTAGCCTGTAATTTTCTCTTCTTGTGACATCTTTGTCTGGTTTTGGTATCAGGGCGATGGTGGACTCATAGAATGAGTTTGGGAGTGTTTCTCCCTCTGCTGTATTTTGGAAGAGTTTGAGAAGGTTAGGTGTTAGCTCTTTTCTAAATGTTTGATAGAATTCGCCTGTGAAGCCATCTGCCCCTGGCTTTTGTTGGAAGATTTTCAATCAGTTTCAGTTTCAGTCCTTGTGATTGGTCTGTTCATGTTTTCTGTTTCTTCCTGTTGCAGTCTTGGAAGATTGTACTTTTCTAAGAATTTGTACATTTCTTCCAGTTTGTCCATTTTATTGGCACATAGTTGCTTGAAGTAGTCTCTCATGATCCTTTTTATTTCTGTGGTGTCAGTTGTTACATCTCCTTTTTCATTTCTTGTTCTGTTGATTTGAGTCTTCTCCCTTTTTTTCTTGATGAGTCTGGCTACTGGTTTATCAATTTTATTTATCTTCTCAAAGAACCAGCTTTTACTTTTATTGATCTTTGCTATTGTTTCCTTCATTTCTTTTTCATTTATTTCTGATCTGATCTTTATGATTTCTTTCCTTCTGCTAAATTTGGGGTTTTTTTGTTCTTCCTTCTCTAATTGCTTTAGGTGCAAAGTTAGGTTGTTTATTCGAGATGTTTCCTGTTTCTTAAGGTAAGATTGTATCGCTATAAACTTCCCTCTTAGAACTGCTTTTGCTGTATCCCATAGGTTTTGAGTTGTCGTGTCTCCATTGTCATTTGTTTCTAAGTACTTTTTGATTTCTTCAGTGATCACTTCGTTATTAAGTAGTGTATTGTTTAGCCTCCATGTGTTTGTATTTTTTACAGATCTTTTCCTGTAATTGATGTCTAGTCTCATAGCATTGTGGTCAGGAAGGATACCTGATATAATTTCAATTTTCTTATATTTACCAAGGCTTGATTTGTAACCCAGCATATGATCTATCCTGGAGAATGTTCCATGAGCACTTGAGAAAAATGTGTATTCTGTTGTTTTTGGATGGAATGTCCTATAAATATCAAGTAAATCCATCTTGTGTAATGTATCACTTAAAGCTTGTGTTTCCTTATTTATTTTCATTATGGATGATCTGTCCATTGGTGACAGTGGGGTGTTAAAGTCCCCTACTATGATTGTGTTACTGTGGTTTTCCCCTTTTATGGCTGTTCGTATTTGCCTTATGTATGAGGTGCTCCTATGTTGGGTGCATAAATATTTACAATTGTTACATCTTTTTCATGGATCGATCCCTTGATCATTATGTAGAGTCCTTCTTTGTCTCTTGTAGTTTTTATTTTAAGGTCTATTTTGTCTGATATGAGAATTGCTACTCCAGCTTTCTTCTGATTTCCATTTGCATGGAATATCTTTTTCCATCCCCTCACTTTCAGTCTGTAAGTGTCCCTAGGTCTGAAGTGGGTCTCTTGTAGGCAGCATATATGGGTCCTGTTTTTGTATCCATTCAGCCAGTCTGTGTCTTTTGGTGGGAGCATTTAATCCATTTACATTTAAGGTAAGTATTGATATGTGTGTTCCTATTACCATTTACTTAATTGTTTCAGGTTGTTCTTGTAGGTCTTTTCCTTCTCTTGTGTTTCTTGCTTAGAGAAGTTCCTTTAGCATTTGTTGTAAAGCTGGTTTGGTGGTGCTGAACTCTCTCAGGTTTTGCTTGTCTGTAAAGGTTTTAATTTCTCCATCAAATCTGAATGAGATCCTCGCTGGGTAGAGTAATTTTGGTTGTAGGTTTTTTTCCTTCATCACTTTAAATATGTCCTGCCACTCTCTTCTGGCTTGTAGAGTTTCTGCTGAAAGATCAGATGTTAACCTTATGGGGATTCCCTTGTGTGTTATTTGTTGTTTTTCCCTTGCTGCTTTTAATATGTTTTCTTTGTATTTAATTTTTGACAGTTTGATTATTATGTGTCTTGGTGTGTTTATCCCTGGGTTTATCCTGTATGGGACTCTCTGTGCTTCCTGGACTTGATTGACTATTTCCTTTCCTATATTAGGGAAGTTTTCAACTATAATCTCTTCAAATATTTTCTCAGTCCCTTTCTTTTTCTCTTCTTCTTCTGGGACCCCTATAATTAGAATGTTGGTGCGTTTAATGTTGTCCCAGAGGTCTCTGAGACTGTCCTCAGTTCTTTTCATTCTTTTTTCTTCTGCTCTGCAGTAGTTATTTCCACTATTTTATCTTTCAGATCACTTATCCATCCTTCTGCCTCAGTTATTCTGCTATTGATCCCATCTAGAGTATTTTTCATTTCATTT
Source organism: Kogia breviceps (assembly GCF_026419965.1). Taxonomy (NCBI): domain Eukaryota; kingdom Metazoa; phylum Chordata; class Mammalia; order Artiodactyla; family Physeteridae; genus Kogia; species Kogia breviceps. The sequence goes on from NC_081325.1 coordinate 33,391,557, forward strand.
ATTGTGTTGCTCATCGTTACTTGCTTCCTCTTTATTTCTTCTAGGTCCTTGTTAACTGTTTCTTGCAATTTGTCTATTCTATTTCCACGATTTTGAATCATCTTTACTATCATTATTCTGAATTCTTTTTCAGGTAGGCTGCCTATTTCCTCTTCATTTGTTAGGTCTGGTGTTTTTTTATCTTGCTCCTTCATCTGCTGTGTGTTTTTCTGTCTTCTCATTTTGCTTATCTTACTGTGTTTGGGGTCTCCTTTTTGCAGGCTGCAGGTTCGTAGTTCCCTCTGTTTTTGGTGGCTGTCACCAGTGGCTGAGGTTGGTTCAATGGGTTGAGCAGGTTTCCTGGTTGGGGTGACTAGTGCCTCTGTTCTGGTGGATGAGGCTGGATCTTGTCTTTCTGGTTTGCAGGTCCACGTCTAGTGGGGTGTATGGGGATGTTGGTAGCCTTATTATGATTTTAGGCAGCCTCTCTGCTAATGGATGGGGCTGTAGACCTGTCTTGCTCTTTGTTGGGAATAGGGTGTCCAGCACTGTTCATTGCTGGTCCTTGATTGAAGCTGGGTCTTGGTGTTGAGATGGAGATCTCTGGGAGATTTTCGCCATTTGGTATTACGTGGAGCTGGGAGGTCTCTTGTGGACCAGTGTCCTGAGGTTCTCCCACCTCAGAGACACAGCCTTGACACCTGGTTGGAGTGCCAAGAGCCTTTAATCCACACGGCTCAAAATAAAAGGGAGAAAAAAGTAGAAAGGAACGGAAGGAAGGAAGGAGGAAGGGAGGGAAGGAAGGAAGAGAGGGAGGAAGAAAGGAAGGGAGGAAGGCAGAAAGGAAGGAAGGAAGAAAGGAAGGAAGGAAGGAGGGAAGTAGCAAAGAAAGGAGGGAAGAAAGGAAGAAAGAAAGGGAGAAGACAAAATAAAGTATGATAAAATATAGTTATTAAAATTAAAAATAATTGTTAAGAAGAAAAATTTCTATTAAAAAAAAACCAAAAAAAAGAAAACCACGGGTCGGTCTAACCATAGGACAAATGATGAAAACAAAGCTATACAGACAAAATCTCACACAGCAGCACTCACATACACACTCACAAAAAGAAAAAAGGGGAAAATAATAGTATATCTTGCTCCCAAACTCCACCTCCTCAACTTGGGATATTTCGCTGTCTATTCAGGTTTTCCACAGATGCAGGGCACTTCAAGTTGACTGTGGAGCTTTAATCCACTGCTTCTGAGGCTGCTGGGAGAGACCTCCCCCTCTCCTCTTTGTTCGCACAGCTCCTGGGGTTCAGCTTTGGTCTTGGCCCTGCCTCTGCGTGTAGGTCGTCCGAGGGCGTCTGCCAGTCGCTCAGACAGGATGGGGTTATAGGAGCAGCTGATTCGGGGGCTCTGGCACAGGCCGGTGTGGGAGGGAGGGGAACGGATGTGGGGCGAGCCTGCGATGTCAGAGGCCGGCGTGACGCTGCACCGGCCCCAGGCGCACCGTGCCTTTTCCCGCGGAAGCTGTCCCTGGATCCTGGCACCCTGGCAGTGGCGGGTTGCACAGGCTCCCGGGAGGGGCGGTGTGGAGAGTGACCTGTGCTTGTACACAGGCCTCTTGGTGGCGGCAGTAGCAACCCTAGCGTCCCACAGCCGTCTCTGTTGTCCGTGCCGACAGCAGCGGCTCTCACCCGTTTCTGGAGCTCCTTTAAGCGGCGTGCTTAAACCCCTCTCCTCACGCACCAGGAGGCAAAGAGGGAAGAAAAGGTCTCTTGCCTCTTCGGCACCTCCAGACTTCAACTGGACTCCCTCCCGGCTAGCCGTGGTGCACTCATCCCTTCAGTCTGTTTTCACTCTGCCAACTCCAGACCTTTCCCTGGGATCCGACTGAAGCCCGAGGCTCAGCTCCCAACCCCGCCTGCCCTGGCGGGTGAGCAGAGAAGCCTCTTGGGCTGGTGAGTGCTGGTCGGCACTGATCCTCTGCGGGAATCTCTCTGCTTTGTCCTCCGTACCCTGTTGCTGCGCTCTCCTCTGCGGGTCTGTAGCTCCCCGCCTCCGCCACCCGCAGTCTCCGCCCGCGAAGGGGCTTCTAGTGTGCGGGAACCTTTCCTCCTTCACGGCTCCCTCCCACTGGTGCAGGTCCCATCCCTATTCTTTTGTCTCTGTTTATTCTTTTTTCTTTTGCCCTACCCAGGTATGTGGGGAGTTTCTTGCGTTTTGGGAGGTCTGAGGTCTTCTGCCAGCGTTCGGTGGGTGTTCTATAGGAGAAGTTGCACGTGTAGATGTATTTTTGATGTATCTGTGAGGAGGAAGGTGATCCCCGCGTCTTACTCTTCTGACATCTTCTCGCTCCCCCAGTTTGAGACCTTTTGGACAACATCAAGCATATTAACATTCAAATTGTAGGAGAATTGTGAGAGAAGGGGGCAGAGAACTTATTTGAAAAAGTAATATCTGAAAACTTACGTAACCTGGGAAAGGATGCAGACATTCAGGTCCAGGAAGCACAGAGTCCCGAACAGTATCAACCCAGAGAGGACTACAACAAAACACATTGTAATTAAAATGGCAAAAGTTAGACATAAAGAGAGACTCCTAAAAGCAGCAAGGGAAAAGCAACTATATACATACAAGGAAACTTCCCTAAGGCTATCAGCTGACTTTTCAGCAGAAAGTTGGCACACCAGAAGGGTGTAGCATGGTATATTTAAAGGGATGAAAGGAAAAAAAAACTACAGTCAAGAATAATCTACCTGGCCAGGCTGTCATTCAGATTTGGAAGAGCAATAAAAGTTTTATAGATAAGCAAAAGCTAAAAGAGATAAGCACCACTAACCTGGCTTTACAAGAAATTTTAAAGGGATTTTATTAATGAAAAGAAAAGAGCACACTAGAAATATGACAATTATGAAAGGAAAAAAATCTTGTTGGTAAAGGCAAATATGCAGTAATGGTAGTATAGCAACTATTTATAAGGCTAGTAGGAAGGTTAAAAGACAAAAGTAGTAAAACCATCGATATCCACAGTAAGTATTTAAGGGGTACATAAAACTAAAAGATGTGAAATATTATGTCATAACATTGAACGTTGTGAGAGGAATAAAAATTCAGGATGGTTAGAATGAGTGAACTTAAGAGATCATCAACTTAAAATAATCATGTATATATATAGGTTGTAATATATAACCCTCATGGTAGCCACAAACCAAATATCTATGATAAATAGACACATAAAAAAGGAAGGAATCCAAACATAATACTAAAAATAGTCATCAAATTACAAGGGAAAAGAGCAAAAGAAGGAGAAAAAAAGCAAGAACTATAAAAATAACCCCAAACAATTAACAAAATGACAATAAGTATATACTTATCAATAATTACTTTAAATGTAAGTGGACTGAATACTCCAATCAAAGACATAGAGTGGCTGAATGTATAAAAACGAAACAAAAAACAAGACCCATATATATGCCACCCACAGGATACTTCAGATGTAAAGACACACACTGAAAATGAGGGAATGGTCAAAGGTATTTCATGCAAATGGAAATGAAAAGAAAGCTGGGGTAGCAATACTCATACCAGACTAAAGAAACTTTAAAACAAAGACTGACAAAAGACAAAAAGGATGTTACATAATGACAAAGGGATCAGTCCAACAAGAACATATCACAATTATAAATATGTATGTAGCTAACATAGGAGCATCTGAATAGATAAAGCAAATATTAACAAAATGAAGGAAGAAGTTGACAGTAACACAATAATTATAAGGGACTTTAACACCCCCACTTACATCAATGGACAGGGCATCCAGACAAAGTTAATAAGGAAGCACTACCCTTAAACAACACGTTAGACAGGATGGGATAAATTTAGATGTATAAAACGTTTGACCCCAAAGCAGCAGAATACACATTCTTTTCAGTGCACATGGAACATTTTCCAGAATATATCACATGTTAGGCCACAAAACAAGTCTCAATCAATTTAAGAATCATGTCAAGCATTTTTTCCAACCAATGATATGAGACTACAAGTCAACTACAAGAAAAAAAAAAAAAAAACTTCAAAAAATACAAACGTAGATTTGATCCCTGGTCTGGGAGCTAAGATCCCGCTTGCCATCTGGTGCAGCCAAACAACAACAACAACAACAAAAAAGAAACGTGGAGGCAGAACAGTATGCTACTATATAACCAGTGGGTCACTGAAGAAATCAAAGAGGAAATTTAAAAATGCCTTGAGAAAAAAAAAATGCCTTGAGACAAATTAAAATGGGAACACAACAATCCAAAATCTATGGGACACAGCAAAAACAGTTCTAAGAGGGAAGTTTATAATGATACAAGCCTACCTCAGGAAACAAGAAAAAATCTACAATAAACCACCTAACCTTACATCTGAAGGAACTAGAAAAAGAATAATAAGCAAAGCCCAAAGTTAGTAGAAGGAAAGAAATCCTAAAGCTCAGAACAGAAATAAGTGAATAAAGAGTAAACAATAGAAAAGGTCAAGGAAACTAAGAGCTGGTTCTTTGAAAAGATAAACAAAATTGATAAACCTTTAGCCAGACTCATCAAGGCTAAAAGGAGATTGCCCAAGTAAAAAAAGTCAGAAATGAAAAAGTTACAACTGACACCACAGAAATATAATGGATCATAAGAGATTACTACGAACAATGATACACCAATAAAATGGACAATCTAGAAGAACTGGTTAAATTCCTAGAAATGTCTAATCTTCCAAGACTCAATCAGGAAGAATAAAAATTTGAACAGACCAATTACCAGTAATGAAATTGAATCAGTAATCAGAAAATGCCTAACAAATAAAAGTCCAGGGCCAGTTGACTTCACAAATGCATACTGCCAAACATTTAAAGAAGATTTAACATCTATCCTTCTCAAACTATTCCACAAAATTGTGAAGGAAGGAAAACTTTTGAACTCATTCTGTGAAGCCAGCATTACTCTGATACCAAAACTAGTGAAAGATACCACACACAAACAAATTACAGGTCAATATCACTGATGAACGTAGATGCAAAACTCCTTGACAAAATACCAGCAAACTGAATTCAACAATACAGTAAAAGGGTCATACAACATGATCAAGTGGGATTTATCCCAGGGATGCAAGGATGGTTTAATATCTGCAAATCAAGTAATGCGATACACCACATTAACAAATTGAACGGTAAAAATTATATAATCGTCTCATAGGTGCAGAAAAAGCTTTTGACAAAATTCAATGTCTATTTTAAAAACTCAACAAAATGATTGTAGAGAGAACATAACATAATAAAGGCTATGTGTGACAAGCCCACAGCTAACATCATACTTAACAGTGAAAAGCTGACAACGTTTCCTTTAAGATCAGGAGCAAGACAAGGATGCCCACTCTTGCCACTTATATTCAACATAGTATTGCAAGTCCTAGCCACAGCAGTCAGACAAAAAAAGGAAGTTAAAAGGAATTCACATTAGAAAGGAAGAAGTAAAACTATCACTGCAGATGACATGACACCATGTATAGAAAATTCTAAAGATGTGACCAAAAAACTGTTAGAACTAGTAAATTAACTCAGTAAAGGTGCAAGTACAAAATTAATGTACAGAAATTTGTTGTGCTTCTATACACCAACAACCAACTATCAGAAAGAGAAGTTAATAATTTATTGACTGGGGAAGTATTAATACGTCTTTTGCTACCCGAATGTTATTGACAGGAGACATATCGATACGTTTTCAGAGAGTGATACAATTAATTAACATCACCAAGTGAAGTTGTTAACACTTAAAATTGATCAAGTTTTCATTATACAACTTATGATTATCCGTATCATTATCATTCACACTTTGCTCTGTTAGGGTTTTGTTCCAGTCTTGTATATTATAAACACAAGGTAATTACTGTAAAATTTTCAAAAATGGCACATCGCGAAATTGAGTGAAGAAGAACTTTTCGGTGAATTTTGTGCAGATACTTTCTCTGATTGTCCAAGTGACATATATACTAGTGTCTCAGAAGATGATAATTCTTCAGAATATAGTTCTGATTCAGATGATGTGAATATTAGACCAACAAAAAGACAAAAAACCTTAGTGATTGACTCTGATGCGGAAAGTGAAAATGAAACGGTGCTAGAGAATGCTCCTTTGCTTCTACAGAAGAGTGGATTGAAGACAACATTTCACAAAAATTGGAAGACTTTACAGGTGTGTCAGGTGTAACTGTTGAATATAATAATCCTCCAAGTGTTAGTGAAATAACAATTAATTTTTGGTAACGACTTTTTTGAGTTGGTCGCTTCTCAAACAAACTTGCGTCACTGACAGAATGAAAAATCATGTAAAAAGTATAAGGCTTTAAAATGGACTGATGTAACCCATAGTGACATGAAGAAGTTTCTTGGATTAATAATTTTGATGGGACAAATAAAGTCACACTGTAAAGAATATTGGTCGACTGATCCCTTACTTGAAACACCTGTCTTTCCAAAGATTATGATGAGGCAAGATTTGAACAAATAATGACATTTCTTCACTTTAATGATATCTCAGAAACTCCACTTCCTGCAGACAGAATTTCAAAAATTAAACCTCTTTTGGATTATCTTCTACCAAAATTTCAATCGACCTAAGTACCCAGAGAAGAGCTATCACTTGAGGAGGCAATGATAAAATGGACAGGACGACTCAGATTCAAAACCTATAATCCTGGAAAACTTACAAAGTATGGAATTTTGGTCAGGATGGTTAACAAAAGTGAAACTGGATATATATGCAACCTTGAGATTCACATGGGTGAAGGAAATAAACTGCAAGAAACAATATTATCAGTTGTACAACCTTATCTTGGTTCATGGCACCATATTTACCAAGACAATTATTAACAACAGTGTGTCCACATCTGAAATATTGTTGAAAAATGAAACCAGAGTTTACAGTACTGTAAGAGAGAATCATGGTCTACCAAACCAATTAAAGGAGAAGTCTAAAAATCTACAGAGGGGAGGAATGACATTCTTATGGAAGGGAGAAGTGATTCTTATATGGAAAGACAAGAGGCCTAGTCCACATGATGACAACTATTCGTGATGCCTCCATAGCATCTACAGGAAAGGAAGACAGGAGGGAGGACTGGCCATCAGATTACTAAGCCCACTTGTATATTAGAGTATAATAAATATATGAAAGGAGTTGATTGATCTGATCAATATCTTGCAAACCAGTATTCTCTGGAAAACACAGAAATGGTATAAGAATGCGGGTTTCTGTCTGAGTAATTGCAGTTTATTTAATGCATTTAAAATTTATTATAGCCTTAATGCACAGAATAAAATGACTTACAAACAATTTTTGTTAGCAGTAGCTGGATAATAGGTAACTGACCATTCTGGTGAATGTAGTGGTGGTCCCGCACCTGGTCCTTCTTGTGGCATTTCTAAAAGAGCCACCCGCAAGGATCCACCTTGTCAACTATCAGGTAAAATAAAAGAACATATTCTAGAGGAAATAATACCCACAGGACTAAACAAATGCTGCCAGAAAGTGTAGAGTCTGCTCTTCCAGGGGAGAAAGCACAGTAAAACATAGTATATTTGTAATAGATATTCTGTTCCCCTGCACAGAGGTGCCTGCTATACTGCCTGTCACACTCTATATTAGAATGCTGTAGTAAGACATGTTAAAAGTATCAATTAAATGCATTAAGTGCAAAAAAGTTGTTGATATTTACTCAAATGTGGTGTTTCAATATTCACTTATATAACAAATTGCCAGCCACAGGCATTAGTTTCTACAGAAATCCCCTGGTCAGTAATGTGTTAAGAATTGATGAAAGAAATTGAAGATGACATAAACAAATGGAAAGATATATCATGCTTATGGATTGGAAGAATTAATATTGTTAAAACGACTGTACTCCCCAAAGCAGTTCAGATTCAGTGTATTCCCTTTCAAAATACCAATGGCCTTTTTTTTTTTTTTTAACAAAAATGGAGCAAATAATTCTAAAGTTTGTATGGAAACAGAAAAGACCCCAAATAGCCAAATCAATCTTGAGAATGAAGAACAAAGCTGGAGGTATCACATGCCCTGATTGGAAACTATACTTCAAAGGTACAGTCATTGAAACAGTATGGTACTGGCACAAAACAAGACATATAGGTCAATGGAACAGAATAAAGGAGTCTGGAAATGAACTCACATTTATATGGTCAACTAATCTATGGCAAAGGATGCAAGAATATACAATGGAGGAAAAAAATACCTCTTCAATAAATGATTTTGGCAAAACTGAACTGCTACATGCAGAAGACTCACACTGGACTACTTTCTCATAACATATATGAAAATAAACTCGAAATGGACTAAAGACATAAATATAAGACCTGAAACTGTAAAACTAGAAGAAAACATAGGCATTATGCTCTTTGACATTGGTCTTAGCAATTTTTTTCAGACCAGTCTTCTCAGGCAAGGGAAGCAAAAGCAGAAATCAACAAATGGGACGGCATCAAACTACCTTTTGCAGAGCAAAGGAAACTCTCAACAAAACACATAGCTAGCCTACTAAATGGGAGAATGTATTTGCAAACATTATATCCAAAACATACAAAGAATTCATACAACTTAATGTCAAAAAAAAAACCTGATTAAAAAATGAGCAGAGGATCTGAATAGACATGTTTCCAAGGAAGACATCAAGTGGTCAACAGACTCATTCATGTAAAGATGCTGAACATCACTAATTATCAGGAAATTGGAAATCAAATCGCAATGAGATATCACCTTACCTCTGTCAGAATGACTGTTATCAAAGACAGTAGTTAAGTGTTGTCAAGAATATGGAGAAAAGTGTACCTTCATCCACTGTTGTTGGGAATGTAAATTGGTATAGCTACTATGGAAAAAATATGGAGGCTCCTCAAAAAATTAAAAACAGAACTATCATACAATCCAGCAATTCCACTTTTGGGTATTTTTCTGAAGAATAAAAAACACGAATTCGAAAAGATATATGCACTTGTATGTTCACTGCAGCATTATTTATAGTAGCCAAGATATGGAAGGATCCTAAGTGTCCATCAATAGATGAGTGGATAAAGAAGATGTGATCTATAGAATCAACAGAATATTACTCAGCTATAAAAGAATAAAGTCTTGCCATTTGTGATAACATGGATGGACCCAGTTGGTATTATGCTAAGTGAAATAAGTCAGACAGAGAAAGACAAATACCATATGATTTCACTTATATGTGGAATCTAGAAAACAAAACAAACAATACAAGAGAGAAACAGACTAATAGATAGATACAGAGGAGAAGCTGGTGGTCACCAGAGGAGAGGCGAATGGGGGTTTGGGCAAAATAGGTGAAGTGGATTGGTAGGTACAAACTTCCAGTTACAAAATAAATGAGTGATGCAGATGAAGTATACAGCATGGGGAATACAGTCAATAACACTGTCATAACTTTGGTGACAGATGGCAACTAGATTTTATCTTGATAATTTTGTAATGTGTAGAAGTATCAAATCACTGCATTGTGCACCTGGAACCAACATAGTGTTGTAAGTGAATTATACTTCAATTAAAAACATAAAGAACTCATATAAGTCAATTAAAAAGAAAACTAACCTCATTAAAAACTGGGCAGGGGAGCTGAATAGACATTTTTCCAAAGAAGACATTCATATGGCCAACAGACATGTGAAAAGTTACTCAACATCACTAATCCAGCTTTCCCACTTCTGGGTCATCCAAAGAGTATGAAAGCAGTAATTTGAAAAAAATATATGTACACCTCTGTTCATCATGGCATTATTCACCATATGCAAGATATGGAAACAGCAGAAGTGTCCATCGGGGGTGGATGAATGGATAAAGAAGATGTGGTCTGTATGTACAATACTTAGCTATTGGAAGGATGAAATCTTTCCATTTCTGAGAATATGTGTGGACCTTGAGGGTATTATGTTAAGTGAACTATGTCAGATGGAGAAAGACAGATATTGTATAGATCTCATTCCAATGTGGAATATACAACAAACAAACAAAACCCCCCAAATAAATAAACAAACCAAACAAGCATGTAGATGTAGAGAACAGATTTGTATTTACCAGGGAGGAAGGAACAGGTGGGATCAACTTTATGGTGAAGGAAGGAAACTAAATTTTTGGTGGTGAGCATGCTGTTAGGGTATACAGAAATAGAAATGCAATGTATGCATGAAACGTATTATGTTATAAATCAATGTTACCTCAGTTTTTTACAATTGAGATTTTATTAATCTGTAACATTTTCTAATTTATTATATATATGTCAGATATTATAAAACAATGCTTTATTGCTCTTTTAAAATTAAAAGTCATACCAAGGCTTCTTTATGATTAGATAAGATACAACTATTATATGAGTCATGTGTTGTTTCTAGACAGTCCACACACATGAGAATGAATACATTGATATATAAATATAAAATCATGAGTTTATCCTGAAAGTTCTGTTTCTAGATACCATTTTGAACATTGAACATCTGCCAGTTTTGATTTCCACAGAGGTCCTCAAACAAATCCCCCGCAGATATTGAGGGACCAGCAGCTGTTGAACAGTATGAGATTGGGAAGTCTATGTTTGAATTAGAAGTTGGTCATGATCTATTCTTAAGTGAAAAATATTGCAGAAACATTTATGTATATGAGTCTATTTGTATAAACAAGTATTTCCTTCTGAAATCCACCCCAATTGATGTGTACATGTATTACAAGGATATTGTTATAATGTTAATAACATTGTTAATAATGTTTATTTTTTGGAAGAATTGGGGAGGGGCCACTTTCACTTTTTATGATAACTCTGTATAGTTGTATTTTTATTATTTATAGGCTTAAACTGATCAAGTTCACTGAACTTGATAATTCAGGGAGAGTTAATGAATCAGGGCATTTAAAATTGAATAGAGGATGTTTTTCATAGATTCTAATGTAAAGGATGGCTTTTCAAAAAATAGGTTTTTATTTAATTGAATGAGTGCTTTCAAATTACTTAAATTCATAATAGGTGTATCAGTTTCCTGTGGATGCTGTACCAAATTACCACAAACAGAGTGGTTAAAACAATAGAAACATACTCTTACTGTTCTGGAGTCTAGAAGTCTAAAATAAAGGTGTGTGCAGAGGGTCTAGGGGAAAATAATTTACTTGCCACTTACAGCTTTCTGGTGGTTGCTGGCATTCCTTGGCTTGAGACCTCATCACTCCAATTTCTGTGTCCATCTGTGTCTCTGTCTTCTGTGTGTATGTCTCAAAATTCTCTCTGCTGTTCTCTTATAAGGACACTTGTCATTGTATTTAGGGCCCACCTGGCTAATCATCTCAAGATCGTTAACTTGATTACATCTGTTAAGATCATTTTTTCCAAATAAAGTAACATTCAGTGGTCCCAGAGATTAGGACATGAACATATCATTTGGGGTACCACCATTCAGTCCACTGTAAAGAGATGGGTATACATTTAAATTATGTTTTCTAAGCTGGAAAAAGAAAACTTTTAATTTTTTTGCAGCATTTCAATTTCAAAAATTTAATCAACACCAAGCATTTATATTTTAAGATGCATTTTAAAGAAATGAAAATTAGAATTATTCATATTTATTGACTAAGATATATGTATGAGGGACTATTTCACTCTTTTGCAAAAAATTCATTTATATTTACTTAATTAACTTACTAGCATATTTAAGTGACTGCCATTTTTTATTTTAGGCATTCTATTTTCATTTTATTTTAATTTTTGGAGAATTGTTATGCTATTAAATGGTAAAATATATGATGACATGCAATAGAAACATAGGTATGTCATAATTGCCTATGATAATTGAAGTAGGAAGTTTTCATTTTTAAAGTTTTGAATAAATGGTATTAGTTTAAATAAATATGAGTGTAAATTGTAAGATGTCTAATTTTAAAACATGTTGAAATTGTAATTTTAATACAACATAATTCTGTGCTATAGAATATTAAACTTATTACTTACCAGCTGTTTCTTTGACATCATTATTTAAAATTTTGACATAAATGGCAGATTGAGCAAAAACGATGGCAATATATTTTGTACTGAAAATTCTCTTTGAGGCAGAAATATTTTCAGTCTCATGGAATAAGTTTTTTTCTTATTGTTAAAAACTATGTCTATTCATCCAATATGTAAAATTGGAAAAAATTAAATAGTAAAAGTCTTTTCATCTTGCAGACACCTTCCTTCATTTCTTAGTGAGCTCCATACGAAGAGCATGTTGGAAATATGTAGTTTAGGCTTTCTAATAAGGAAGGTTATACACTTTTGACTATTAGCTGTAGCCTTCAAGTAAATTCCCTTTATTGGTTGGCAGATTTCGTTCTTTTCCTCCCTTCATTTTTTTTCTTTCTTTGTTTTCTTGTTTTTTAAATATAAGCTTTTCTCCATCAAAAGTGGAGTCATACTTCATGTTACTTTTTTTATTACCTATTTTATACATATTAGTGTATATATGTCAATACCAATCTCCCAATTTATCCCACCACCCTCCTCCCTTCTAATAACCCAGAAGACTTTTTTTCTTGAACTCCAGTAGATCCAATTATTGTATTAGTTTCAGAAGAAGGCTTTTTCTTTTTCTTTCTTTTTTTTTTTTTGTGGGCCTTTCACTGTTGTGGCCTCTCCCGTTGCGGAGCACAGGCTTCGGATGCACAGGCTCAGCAGCCATGGCTCACGGGCCCAGCCACTCCGTGGCATGTGGGATCTTCCCGGACCGGGGCACAAACCCGTGTCCCCTGCATCGGCAGGTGGATTCTCAACCACTGTGCCACCAGGGAAGCCCCAGAAGAAGGTATTTTTAAGGATCATTATGTTTTGGAAATATTTTCCAGAATAGACACAAAGGGTACAGTGTTTAAGAAGGAAGAAAACTAGTTTTTATTTAGCATCTAACTTCATATGAGGCATATGCCAGGTATTTCATTTATTCTTAGAACAACTCTTAAAGATTAGCAATTTTTTAGATCAACTCTATAGATTTTTTTTTTTAAGTAGGGGAGGAAACAGAAAGATTGAATAAATTGCTTTGTATCCCACATTTATTAAATGGTGAGACTGAGATTGGCATCTAGTTCCGTCTCACTAAAAAGTATAGATCAGATGACAGTCTCTCCAAGCTATTCATAAAATGCCATCTAATATTGTTATCATATCTTACATTTTAAAGTAACAACTCTCATGTAAACCTAACTAAGTACATGGTCTGGGGTTAATCATGAGAGGCCTTTGGCCTGGCCTCTACAGGTCCTGATTCTGTATGGCAGTAGTCAGTGCACAGGCATTAGGCCTAAAGTGAGTCTTTCCACCTGATGTATGGTTTTATAGCTATCACCTTTGTGTTGAAGTAGAGATGACAGAAATATCAAATCACATATTTAAAATATGATTTATTAAAAACTAACTTCAGCTCTGCTTCAGAATTTAAGTATGAAAATGTTGAATTAGAGGAAGGACATAAATTAATGAAAGTAAAAATATCCGGGCCTTCATTTATACCTTTAAAATATGTGAGGGTTTGGTTTACAAAAGTGAATAATAACATAGTTAGGTTCCCATTGCCACTAGTCCTTGTAGTATATCAATTATGGAATTTCAGAGGAGTTTTTACTTGCTCAGATGTTAAAATAATTACTTAATATCAAATAAGCATTCCAGGGCTAATGTCTTCATGGGTTGGATTATGTATAGGGAAAATATTTTAAATAGCTGAAAAAGGATCATAAAAAATAGAAGTTTGTGATTTGTTATCACCTGTCTTCCTATAGTTATCTTAAAATTTTCATACTTATTTGTTTTGCTGTCAGAGACAAACAACTATTGAAATAATGTTGAAAATACTCTTTGTAACTATTCTACAGCAAAAAAAGCATTAATCTCTAGTAATTTATGTGTACTTTTTATAAGTTTCTATTTCCAAAGGATGAACATAGGAGAGAATAACAGAGAAAATTATCTATTGATATGCTTCAATTTTTTTCCATGTGAGATATCTCGAGTGTCTGCTAAATGAGTTTCTTTTTTAAATCCTGAGTGATCTTTATAGCAAACACAAATTCTAAAATTATAACAGTCTATTTTATTTTTGATATATCTACTCATCACCAAAAAAACCCAATAAATGTTGGAAACCTTTATTTGAAAGCCAGTTTAGTACATCTTTGGAGTCTTAGCTTCCAGTTGTGGGGCTGATGATATTATGCTTGTGAAGCAAGTCTGTCATCTAGTGGTGTTTTCAAGTAGTACATTCTTCAGAATTAGCTCTCTAATACATCTTTAGCATTTTAAAGGAAATGCTTAACAAAAACAAATTTTCAGAATTTAAACACTTTTAAATATTTTACATTATATATGACTTTACAAAGGATTATCCCTAGAACCTTTTCTGATGTCCATATCTTAATCTTTAATATTGGGCCCCCAGATTTTTGTCTGGCCACTGAAATGTTGAAGTTTGAGTAATACAGATGTTAATCATGATGTATCAAGGCATTTCATAAAGCTTCACATCTCTATTGAAGTTACTTGCTTAGAAAAAAGATCCTTATGTAGTACTAAGCAGATATTTTTTTTTTTACTTTTTGCATATTTATCCTTTCCATTTTTATGCAGGTTAGTTTTTTGAAACATTTGCCCATAAAATGTTAAGGTTTTAATGATGATTTCTTTGCTTTTGGTGTTTTTTTTGTAATATAAAAATTTGGAAAGTTAGCATAGAAGAAATTAAAATAGATTTTCCCATGTGTAGAAAAAATTTAATATCATATTAGCTAAATGGTGGAAGTAATATACATTTGTGCGTGCAAAGAAATCATAAAAACTAAAAACTGAAAAAGAGATGCTTTTTTTTTTTTTTTTTTTTTTGCGGCCTCTCACTGCTGTGGCCTCTCCCATTGCGGAGCACAGGCTCCGGACGCGCAGGCTCAGCGGCCATGGCTCATGGGCCCAGTCGCTCTGCGGCATGTGGGATCCTCCTGGACCAGGGCACGAACCCGTGTCCCCTGCATCGGCAGCGGACTCTCAACCACTGTGCCACCAGGGAAGCCCTAGATGCATTTTTAAAGATAGTTTATATTTGAATAAAATAAATCTTATATAGAAAATAGTTCACTCACTGATTAAGATGAACACTTGTTACTTAGAGGTCCTTTATATAATACATATCTTTATTTGATCCATTCGTATATAAACAGAGAAAATTAAATTTTTTTTTTTTTTTTTTTTTCCCTCTACAACAAACTAAATCAGTTATACATACACACATGCTCCCACATCTCCTCCCTCTTGCATCACCCTCTCTCCCACCCTCCCTATCCCACCCCCCCAGGCGGTCACAAAGCATAGAGGTGATCTCCCTGTGCTATGCAGCAGCTTCCCACCAGCTATCTAATTTACATTTGATAGTGTATATATGTCCCTGCCACTCCCCCACTTCGTCACAGCCCACCCCTCCCCCTCCCCATATCCTCAAGTCCATGCTCGAGTAAGTCTGTGTTTTATTCCCGTCCTACCACTAACCTCTTCATGACATTTTTTTCCCTTAGAGTCCATATATATGTGTTAGCATACGGTATTTGTTTTTCTCCTTCTGACTTACTTCACTCTGTATGACAGACTCCAGGTCTATCCACCTCATTATAAATAACTCAGTTTCATTTCTTTTTATGGCTGAGTAATATTCCATTGTATATATGTGCCACATCTTCTTTATCCATTCATCTGTTGATGGACACTTAGGTTGCTTCCATGTCCTGGCTATTGTAAATAGAGCTGCAATGAACATTTTGGTACATGAGTCTTTCTGAATTATAGTTTTCTCAGGGTATATTCCCAGTAGTGGGATTGCTGGGTCGTATGGTAGTTCTATTTGTAGTTTTTTAAGGAACCTCCATACTGTTCTCCATAGCGGCTGTATCAATTTACATTCCCACCAGCAGTGGAAGAGTGTTCCCTTTTCTCCACACCCTCTCCAGCATTTATTGTTTCTAGAGTTTTTGATGATGGCCAATCTGACCGGTGTGAGATGATATCTCATTGTAGTTTTGATTTGCATTTCTCTAATGATTAATGAGGTTGAGCATTCTTTCATGTGTTTGTTAGCAATCTGTATATCTTCTTTGGAGAAATGTCTATTTAGTTCTTCTGTCCATTTTTGGATTGGGTTGTTTGTTTTTTTGTTATTGAGCTGCATGAGTTGCTTATAAATTTTGGAAATTAATCCTTTGTCAGTTGCTTCATTTGCAAATATTTTCTCCCATTCTGAGGGTTGTCTTTTGGTCTTGTTTATGGTATCCTTTGCTGTGCAAAAGCTTTTAAGTTTCATTAGGTCCCATTTGTTTATTTGTGTTTTTATTTCCATTTCTCTAGGAGATGGGTCAAAAAGGATCTTGCTGTGATTTATGTCGTATAGTGTTCTGCCTATGTTTTCCTCTAAGAGTTTGATAGTGTCTGGCCTTACATTTAGGTCTTTAACCCATTTTGAGTTTATTTTTGTGTGTGGTGTTAGGGATTGTTCTAATTTCATACTTTTACATGTAGCTGTCCAGTTTTCCCAGCACCACTTATTGAAGAGGCTGTCTTTTCTCCACTGTATATCCTTCCCTCCTTTATCAAAGATAAGGTGACCATATGTGTGTGGGTTTATCTCTGGGCTCTCTATCCTGTTCCATTGATCTATATTTCTGTTTTTGTGCCAGTACCATATTGTCTTGATTACTGTAGCCTTGTAGTAGAGTCTGAAGTCAGGGAGCCTAATTCCTCCAGCTCCATTTCTCGTTCTCAAGATTGCTTTGGCTATTCGGGTTCTTTTGTGTTTCCATATAAATTGTGAAATTTTTTGTTCTAGTTCTGTAAAAAATGCCAGTGGTAATTTGATAGGGATTGCATTGAATCTGTAGATTGCTTTGGGTAGTATAGTCATTTTCACAGTGTTGATTCTTCCAATCCAAGAACATGGTATATTTCTCCACCTATTTGTATCATCTTTAATTTCTTTCATCAGTGTCTTATAGTTTTCTGCATACAAGTCTTTTGTCTCCTTAGGTAGGTTTATTCCTAGATATTT
Organism: Kogia breviceps; assembly: GCF_026419965.1. Taxonomy (NCBI): domain Eukaryota; kingdom Metazoa; phylum Chordata; class Mammalia; order Artiodactyla; family Physeteridae; genus Kogia; species Kogia breviceps. The sequence goes on from NC_081325.1 coordinate 33,408,673, forward strand.
TATTCTTTTTGTTGCAATGGTAAATGGGAGCGTTTTCTTAATTTCACTCTCAGATTTTTCATCATTAGTGTATAAGAATGCCAGAGATTTCTGTGCATTAATTTTGTATCCTGCAACTTTACCAAATTCATTGATTAGCTCTAGTAGTTTCCTGGTAGCATCCTTAGGATTCTCTATGTATAGTATCATGTCATCTGCAAACAGTGACAGCTTTACTTCTTCTTTTCCTATTTGGATTCCTTTTATTTCTTTTTCTTCTCTGATTGCTGTGGCTAGAACTTCCAAAACTATGTTGAATAAGAGTGGTGAGAGTGGGCAACCTTGTCTTGTTCCTGATCTTAGTGGAAATGGTTTCAGTTTTTCACCATTGAGAACGATGCTAGCTGTGGGTTTGTCATATATGGCCTTTATTATATTGAGGAAAGTTCCCTCTATGCCTACTTTCTGCAGGGTTTTTATCATAAATGGGTGTTGAATTTTGTCAAAAGCTTTCTCTGCATCTATTGAGATGATCATATGGTTTTTCTCCTTCAGTTTGTTGATATGGTGTATCACATTGATTGATTTGCGTATATTGAAGAATCCTTGCATTCCTGGGATAAACCCCACTTGATCATGGTGTATGATCCTTTTAATGTGCTGTTGGATTCTGTTTGCTAATATTTTGTTGAGGATTTTTGCATCTATGTTCATCAGTGATATTGGCCTGTAGTTTTCTTTCTTTGTGACGTCTTTGTCTGGTTTTGGTATCAGGGTGATGTTGGCCTCATAGAATGAGTTTGGGAGTGTTCCTCCCTCTGCTATCTGTTGGAAGAGTTTGAGAAGGATAGGTGTTAGCTCTTCTCTAAATGTTTGATAGAATTCGCCTGTGAAGCCATCTGGTCCTGGACTTTTGTTTGCTGGAAGATTTTTAATCACAGTTTCAATTTCAGTGCTTGTGATTGGTCTGTTCATATTTTCTATTTCTTCCTGGTTCAGTCTCGGCAGGTTGTGCATTTCTAAGAATTTGTCCATTTCTTCCAGGTTGTCCATTTTATTGGCATACAGTTGCTTGTAGTAATCTCTAATAATCTTTTGTATTTCTGCAGTGTCAGTTGTTATATCTCCTTTTTCATTTCTAATTCTATTGATTTGAGTCTTCTCCCTTTTATTCTTGATGAGTCTGGCTAATGGTTTATCAATTTTATTTATCTTCTCAAAGAACCAGCTTTTAGTTTTATTGATCTTTGCTATTGTTTCCTTCACTTCTTTTTCATTTATTTCTGATCTGATCTTTATGATTTCTTTCCTTCTGCTAAATTTGGGGGTTTTTGTTCTTCTTTCTCTAATTGCTTTAAGTGCAAAGTTAGGTTGTTTATTCGAGATGTTTCCTGTTTCTTAAGGTCTGATTGTATTGCTATAAACTTGCCTCTTAGAACTGCTTTTGCTGTATCCCATAGGTTTTGGGTCGTTGTGTCTCCATTGTCATTTGTTTCTAAGTATTTTTTGATTTCCTCTTTGATTTCTTCAGTGATCACTTCGTTATTAAGTAGTGTATTGTTTAGCCTCCATGTGTTTGTATTTTTTACAGATCTTTTCCTATAATTGATATTTAGTCTCATAGCGTTGTGGTCGGAAAAGATACTTGATACGATTTCAATTTTCTTAAATTTGCCAAGGCTAGATTTGTGACCCAATATATGATCAATCCTGGAGAATGTTCCATGAGCACTTGAGAAAAATGTGTATTCTGTTGTTTTTGGATGGAATGTCCTATAAATATCAATTAAGTCCATCTTGTGTAATGTATCATTTAAAGCTTGTGTTTCCTTATTTATTTTCATTTTGGATGATCTGTCCATTGGTGAAAGTGGGGTGTTAAAGTCCCCCATTATAATTGTGTTGCTGTCGATTTCCCCTTTTAAGGCTGTTAGTATTTGCCTTATGTAGTGAGGTGCTCCTATGTTGGGTGCATAAATATTTACAATTGTTATATCTTCTTCATGGATCGATCCCTTGATCATTATGTAGTGTCCTTCTTTGTCTCTTGTAATAGTCTTTATTTTAAAGTCTATTTTGTCTGATATGAGAATTGCTACTCCAGCTTTCTTCTGATTTCCATTTGCATGGAATATCTTTTTCCATCCCCTTACTTTCAGTCTGTATGTGTCCCTAGGTCTGAAGTGGGTCTCTTGTAGACAGCATATATATGGGTCTTGTTTTTGTATCCATTCAGCCAGTCTGTGTCTTTTGGTGGGAGCATTTAATCCATTTACATTTAAGGTAATTATCGATATGTATGTTCCTATTACCATTTACTTGTTTCGGGTTGTTCTTGTAGGTCTTTTCCTTCTCTTGTGTTTCTTGCCTAGAGAAGTTCCTTTAGGATTTGTTGTAGAGCTGGTTTGGTGGTGCTGAACTCTCTCAGGTTTTGCTTGTCTGTAAAGGTTTTAATTTCTCCATCAAATCTGAATGAGATCCTTGCTGGGTAGAGTAATTTTGGTTGTAGGTTTTTTTTTCCTTCATCACTTTAAATATGTCCTGCCACTCCCTTCTGGCTTGTAGAGTTTCTGCTGAAAGATCAGATGTTAATCTTATGGGGATTCCCTTGTGTGTTATTTGTTGTTTTTCCCTTGCTGCTTTTAATATGTTTTCTTTGTATTTTTTGACAGGTTGATTATTATGTGTCTTGGCGTGTTTCTCTTTGGGTTTATCCTGTATGGAACTCTCTGTGCTTCCTGGACTTGATTGACTATTTCCTTTCCTATATTAGGGAAGTTTTCAACTATAATCTCTTCAAATATTTTCTTAGTCCCTTTCTTTTTCTCTTCTTCTTCTGGGACCCCTATAATTAGAATGTTGGTGCGTTTAATGTTGTCCCAGAGGTCTCTGAGACTGTCCTCAGTTCTTTTCATTCTTTTTTCTTTCTTCTGCTCTGCAGTAGTTATTTCCACTATTTTATCTTCCAGGTCACTTATCCGTCCTTCTGCCTCAGTTATTCTGCTATTGATCCCATCTAGAGTATTTTTAATTTCATTTATTGTGTTGCTCATCGTTGCTTGCTTCCTCTTTATTTCTTCTAGGTCCCTGTTAACTGTTTCTTGCAAATTGTCTATTCTATTTCCAAGATTTTGCATCATCTTCACCATCATTATTCTAAATTCTCTTTCAGGTAGATTGGCTATTACCTCTTCATCTGTTAGGTCTGGTGTGTTTTTATCTTGCTCCTTCATCTGTTGTGTGTTTTTCTGTCTTCTCATTTCGCTTATCTTACTGTGTTTGAGGTCTCCTTTTTGCACGCTGCAGGTTCGTAGTTCCTGTTGTTTTTGGTGGCTGTCCCCAGTGGCTAAGGTTGGTTCAGTGGGTTGAGTAGATTCCCTGGTTGGGGGGACTAGTGCCTCTGTTCTGGTGGATGAGGCTGGATCTTGTCCTTCTGGTGGGCAGGTCCTCGTCTGGTGGTGTGTTTGGGGATGTTGGTAACCTTATTATGATTTTGGGCAGTCTCTCTGCTAATGGATGGGGCTGTAGACCTGTCTTGCTCTTTGTTGGGGATAGGGTGTCCAGCACTGTTCTTTGCTGGTCCTTGAGTGAAGCTGGGTCTTGGTGTTGAGATGGAGGTCTCTGGGAGATTTTCGCCGTCTGATATTACGTGGAGCTCGGAGGTCTCTTGTGGACTAGTGTCTTGAGGTTGGTTCTCCCACCTCAGGGACACCGCCCTGGTGCCTGGCTGGGGCGCCAAGAACCTTTAATCCACACGGCTCAAAATAAAAGGTAGAATAAATAGAGAGGAAAGAAAAGGAAGGAAGGAGGGAGGGAGGGAAGGAAGGAAGAAAGGAAGGAAGAAATGAAGGAAGGAAGCAAGAAAGCAAGGATGGAAGGTGCAGAGGAAGAAACGGAGGAAGGAAGAGAGGAAGGGAGGAAAGAAGGGGGAAGGAAGGAAGAAAGGAGGGAAGGAGGTAAGAAAGGAAGAAAGAAAGGGAGAAGACAGAGTAGTATAAAGTATAGTTATTAAAATAAAAAATAATTATTAAGAAGAAAAATTTCCTTTTAAAAAACAAAAAAAAAACAAAAAAAAACAAAAAAACAAACAAAAAACAGAAAAATGGGTCGGTCTAACCCTAGGACAAATGGTGCAAGCAAAGCTATACAGACAAAATCTCACACAGCAGCACACACATACACACCCACAAAAAGAAAAAAAAGGGGAAAATAATAGTATATCTTGCTCCCAAAGTCCACCTCCTCAACTTGGGATGATTCGTTGTCTATTCAGGTTTTCAACAGATGCAGGGCACTTCAAGTTGATTGTGGAGTTTTAATCCGCCGCTTCTGAGGCTGTTGGGAGAGATCTCCCCCTCTCCTCTCTGTTCGCACAGCTCCTGGGGTTCAGCTTTGGACTTGGTCCCGCCTCTGCGTGTAGGTTGTCCGAGGGCGACTGCCCTTCGCTCAGACAGGACGATGTTAAAGGAGCAGTTGATTTGGGGGCTCCAGCTCACTCAGGCTGGGGGGAGGGAGTGGCACGGGGGCGGGGCGAGTCCGCGACGTCAGAGGCCGACGTGACGCTGCACAGGCCCAAGGCGCGCCGTGCATTCTCCCGGGAAGCTGTCCCTGGATCCCGGGACCCCGGCAGTGGCGGACTGCACGGGCTCCCGGGAGGGCCGGTGTGGAGAGTGACCTGTGCTCACACACAGGCCTCTTGGTGGTGGCAGCAGCAACCTTAGCGTCCGACACCCGTCTCTACTGTCCGTGCCGACAGCCGCGGCTCGCGCCCGTTTCTGGAGCTCCTCTACGCGGTGCTCTTAATCCCCTCACCTCACACCCGAGGAAGCAAAGAGGCAAGAAAAAGTCTCTTGTCTCTTCGGCAGCTCCGCGCCCGGTTCTAGGGCTCCTTTAAGCGGCGCACTTAATCCCCTCTCCTCGCGCCCAGGCAGCAAAGAGGGAGGAAAAGGTCTCTTGCCTCTTCGGCAGCTCCAGACTTCTCCCGACCTCCCTCCCGGCCAGCCGTGGCGCACTAGCCCCCTTCAAGCTGTCTTCACTCTGCCAACTCCAGCCCTTTCCCCGGGATCCGACTGAAGCCTGAGCCTCAGCTCCCGGCCCCGCCCGCCCCGGTGGGCGAGCAGACAAGCCTCTCGGGCTGGTGAGCGCCGGTCGGCACCGATCCTCTGCGGGAATCTCTCCGCTTTGCCCTCCGCACCCCTGTGGCTGAGCTGTCCTCCGCGGCTCCGGAGCTTCCCCCTCCGGCGCCCGCAGTCTCCGCCCGCGAAGGGGCCTCTAGTGTGTGGGAGTCTTTCCTCCTCGGCTCCCTCCCACTGGCGTAGGTCCCGTCCCTATTCTTTTGTCCCTGTTTATTCTTTTTTCTTTTGCCCTACCCAGATATGTGGGGAGTTTCTTGCCTTTTTGGAGGTCCGAGGTCCTCTGCCAGCGTTCGGTGGGTGCTCTACAGGAGAAGCTCCACGTGTAGATGTATTTCTGATGTCTCTGTGAGGAGGAAGGAGATCTCCGCGTCTTACTCTTCCGCCATCTTTAAGCCGTCCGAGAAAATTAAATTTTAAGCTAGTGTTGACTCAGGTCCTTATTGTAATTGTTGGAATAAAGATTGTGGTATTCATTTTGGCATAGTAGGTGGCCACTTAACCTAAAGAAGGTAAGAAAATGGTAGTGATAGAAGTGGTACTTTTTTTTAGGGAAATAAAATAAAAGACCTATTTTTTCCTTTTTTACCATTTGGGTCATAGGATTCCCCCTTCTGAATTACTTTTTTTTTTTTTTTTTTTGTGGTACGCGGGCCTCTCACCGCTGTGGCCTCTCCCGCTGCGGAGCACAGGCTCCGGACGCGCAGGCTCAGCGGCCACGGCTCACGGGGCCAGCTGCTCCGCGGCACGCGGGATCCTCCCGGACCGGGGCACGAACCCGTGTCCCCCGCATAGACAGGCGGACTCTCAACCACTGCGCCACCAGGGAAGCCCCCTGAATTACTTTTAATAGAATTCTGATCCTCCTGTTTGCTGTGCTTAATACCATAAATTCATTCAACTTAATGCTGGTGTACCAAGTTATATTCTGGTTGGTGACTCCCCCCCCACGCCCCCTCACCAATGTATTTATAAATTGTATTGAGTATATTTCTTTAGTCTGTACCAGGTTATTTGAAGCAAATTTTGTGCCCCAGCTTTTTTAAAAAATATTTATTTATTTGGCTGCGTCAGGTCTTAGCTGCAGCATGTGGGATCTTTGTTGCCGCGTACAGGATCTTTAGTTGTGGCATGTGGGATCTAGTTCCCTGATCAGGGATCAAACCCGGGCCCCCTGCTTTGGGAGAACGGAATCTTAACCACTGGACCACCAGGGAAGTCCTTGTGCCCAAATTTTTATTAGCCTTGTTACCTTAACTAATCTTACTACTCTGTGGTTCATAAATAGGAGTTCATAAGCCATTTTCCTTTATCCTAAAGGAGGCAATTAGCAAGTTATTATTTCAGTGTTTTTGACTGGGTACAGCAAAAGCCTATAAGAATAATAGCAAAAACCAAAATTTTCAGCAGGCATGTTACTGACCACTTACACTGTGGGGCTGGAAACAGGATATGCAGAGTGAATAGAGAGACCTTTGTTTGGGTAGTTTTTAAAAATTATTTTTTAATGTCCTGGGAATTTGCAGTAGGTTGGCAACGTTCGTGTTTGCTAAGATGAAAGATACCTTTTAATATAAGTGATTTAAAAAATTACCTGTCATGGTTTATTCTCTCCTGTCCCTCTATTGGCTTGAGTAATTGGGAGTTAGTTATTATTTTCTTCAGTTATTATTTTCTTCGTAGCTAAGCAGGGATTCATTTAATAAATTCCCATTTTAGTATTTGGATAACTTATGTGGGTTAGTAATCTCAATGTAGCAGCAAATAATCATGTATAGATCAGAGACTCCAAAAACCACATGAGGCCATGTGATGGGTTTTCTTCAGAGACAGTTAAGACCATCCTGTAGCAGTCATTGTCCAGATATGTCCTTTATTTTTTGATTGAGTCCCTATCCATTTGGGAAGAATGTTTTCACCTTTATTTTCTTACTGGCATTTTAAAGAATTTTCATGTGTCATCAGCCTAATTTGTATGCGTGATAATAAATTCTGTTTTTGACTATCTTAGGAATTCAGGTCTCAGTTCAGACTTGAGTGGGCATTCATTGCTTGGATGGGTACAGGTAGCTGGAGGGGAAGAAAACTTTTTAGTATTTTTTTAGTATATAAATGCTTTTTTAGTATTTCTGGCCAATTAGAATATTTTCCCCCTAAAAAATATATGTAGTATGGAAATCTAGGTAAGGATGAGTTATCATATGTGCAGTTTGAAGATAATTTAGGCCAAAGTAAATGATTTGATGATAAATCTGTTAAGAATACTATTTACATGCATAGATATGTTTATTGCTGTCCAGGAGTCATACAAAGTGACCTAAAAGACAGTTCTTTTCCTCTTTTGCTTGAAAAGGATGTCAGCCATGGATATTATATCATTTGAGAGACACTTAGGGCACAACCCTAAGTGTCAAAGTGTCAACATGTCAAAGACAAGTTGAAAGTGTATAAGAGCAAACAAACAGATAACTGAAATAAACTAATACAATTAATATGTACAAAGTTTGTGTGCCACATGCAGACTGAAGCCTGTTTTGTTTGGCTTGTACATTGCTTTGCAAAAAACTAAAAGCTAAAAATGAGAAGATCTGACAATGGCTGCTTAACCTATCCTCATACAGATAGTCACTGGAGCTGCCCCCTTTAGATGGGCATGTACTCTTCGGTTTGTTGCTGCCCTCCTCATTATGTGTACGTCACAGTCAGTAGTTAAGTTAGACTCAAGGATTTTACCTACTTCCAGAGGAATGGATCAAAGGAAAATAGGCACTCTTTTCCCTTGCAGTTAGGAATCCACTTACTGGTAATGGTGATACACTATCTGGATCTAACAAGTGATATTGAAACAATAGTATTTGTTTTTATTACAGTTTTCTGTCAGTTGAGATACTTGAACTGTAGTTTGGGAATGTGTGTTTTATATGCCCAAGTAACTTTAGAACATGAGGTAAAAATGGTTTTAGCAGTGAGACCCTTCTTATTAAATATATATTCATTATTTGTAATAGGAAACCACCTCTCCCCCAAGTTGGTGGATAGTAATTAATTTTAAAGCTTTTACTTCTTAAGTAAGAAGAGTTGCTCAGGATTAAAATTAAATGACTCTGAGAAAGTCAGAATTTTAACATTTATTTATGAAAATAAGAAGCACTTTGCAAAATCTTTTAAAAAATTTGAGTGTTTAGTCTTAAATGTTTACAAAATCAAAAAGACTAATTTGTAAATCTCAAATTACAGTTAATTTAGATTTAGTCCTATGAAAATGGTCCGGTATGGACAGAAGGATCACCAAGATGTTACTAGGGAGACCTGTGAATGGGTCTCCTGTTTCTTGATAATTACAAAGTAAAGCTGTGAGGCTCAAGTCCTTTGATATATATATTTTTTTAATGTGAAGGGTGAGGAAGGGAGACTTGTAAAACTTGGAAATTGAGACTGAGCCATATTTTGTAATTTCTTATATTCAGGAACCCTTCTCCAGGCATCGTTTGGAAGAAATCACATGATATTTGAGTTATACATGGATGAAGTCAAATTTACACCCCCTTATCTCTTCTGCCTTTAGAATTTTTGTTAGATAGATGTTTCCTTTTTATATTTTGCAGGATAGGTATTTTTATTGTTGTAACAATTTTTGAATCTCTTAATAGTAGTTAATATTAGTTCCCTGATCTTTTACTATGAAACTAGGCCTATTCTTATTTAATATACTTCGGAGACACTGATTGAATTTACCTAGTTGTGCTTTTTTGTCTGTGTTGGTAAAGTGTCTACTTGATTAAGAAATTGATTTGTATAGATGTTGACTTTTGTTTATGAGAAAAAGATCATACTCCTGATATTAGCATTAGTTGTTGATAAATAAAAATTGTGTGTTGTAATGAAAAGACTGCTAAACTGGGAATCAGGAGGCATTTTTGTTTTAACTTTTCATAGCTTAAGTTTGTATTTTGGGGCAAGTTTAGGTTAACATTTTTGGGCATTCTTTTCTTCATCTGTAAAATTGAAGAGTTAAACTTTGATTATTTTTTAAGATCATTTCCAGTTCATCTGACATCCTATAATCTTTTAATTCTAAAGAGTTGCCTTTCTAGAAAACAAAAGTATCTTATTAATCATTGCATATTATTTCCCCACTGTAGGAATTTTGAAAGTTGTGTTTTTGTAATTAGTCAGCATTTAATATAGCACCCATATCCCTCTATGCACTGTTGCTTCCTACAGTAAATAAAATTCGTCTCAACCTATACTGACCTCTCATCTCTTCCCCATTTTCCAGCCATAATGTTCCAAGTTATTACCTCTAGAATGTGCTTTATACTTTTTTACTTCCATGTTGTTGGTCATACTATTCCCCTTCTGTGCACTCTTTTCCATTCCACAGCCCCTTTGAGCCCCCATAACATTTTGTTTATAGTTATTTTGGCATTGTATGATAGCTATTTACATGTTGTGTTATTCTTTATGTGAGACTGTAAACTCCTTGAAGAAAGATGTTTATTTTTCATCATTTTACTGATCTTATTACAGATTCACATAGTGCTTTTCACATATAGGGGGAGTTAATTAATATTTGTAGAACTGAATTTGTAAGATGGTTAGTACAGGATACAGTCAATGGCTATGAATGGTGAAAAATTATCAGGGTAATAAGGAAATTAACTTAGCCATTCTGAATTAAAGCAGTGTTTTAGCCATCTATGCTGACTGCAAACATTGTATTCCATGGTCACTCATGTACTATTTATTCCTGCCTCCCATCCATTCATTCTTACTGACTCATCTACATACTTAACAGTTCTAGTTTTCTCTGTAGCCCAATTAACTCCTTGCCTTCATTCATCATTGTAGTTTAGCACTGCCATGGTCTTCAACTTTTAATAGTATCTAATTTTCTTAGTACATTCTTGCTTTGATTTATATATACTTTCCTTTCTTTTACCTCCTTGATCTTATGCATAGGTTTATCAGCTTTAATTTTCTATTGCTTTTTGTACTCTCCTATTCACACTTCTTTTCACTTGCCCTTTTACTTTTGAGAAATCATTCATTCTATGTTTCTTAAAGGCAAATGCTCTTTGGTTGCTGTCTTCAGGTAAAGTTTACATTGACAAGTGTCTTAGAATCAGCCTAAGATTGGGGGTCGATGGCTATCAGGAAGAGCCGGAGTTAGCTCTGTCAGACTAGTACTCCTGTATCTTTTTTTTTTTTCATCTTTATTAGATTATAATTGCTTTCCAATGTTATGTTAGTTTCTCTTGTACAACAGAATGAGTCAGCTATATGTATGCCTGTATCCCCTCCCTCTTGGGCCTCCCTCCCACCCACCCCTCTAGGTCATCACAAAGTACCGAGCTGATCTCCCTGTGCTATACAGCAGCTTCCCACTAGCTATCTGTTTTACACATGGTAGTGTATATATGTCAGTGTTACTCTCTGAGTTCATCTCACCCTCCCCTTACCCACCTGTGTCCACAAGTCTGTTCTTTAAGACTTGTCTCTGTTCCTGCCCCACCACTAGGTTCATCAGTACCATTTTTCTAGATTCCATATATATGTGTTAATGTACGGTATTTGCTTTTTTTTCTTTCTGACTTCCTTCACTCTGTGTGACAGACTCTAGGTCCATCCACATCACTACAGATGACTCAATTTCGTTCCTTTTTATGGCTGAGTAATATTCTATTGTATATATATATATATATATATATATATATATATATATATGTACCACATCTTTTTCATCCATTCATCTGTCTGTGGACATTTAGGTTGCTTCCATGTTCTGGCTATTGTAAGTAGTGCTGTAAGGAACATTGGGGTACATGTATCTTTTTGAATTATGGTTTTCTCAGGGTATATGCCCAGTAGTGGGATCTTTTTAGTGGGAGAATGTCTACAGTGGCAGTGCTAACATCAGACCTTTGGTTAAAGGAGTATCTGTTACTGATTACAAAAGATGCTGAATGTTAATGGGCATTTTTACAGGTAGACTTTGGGGGGATGATATATGAATTGTAGAATTTATCGAAGAATTTCAAAATGACTGTATTGGGCATGGGTGAATTGGTAGAGATGATTTTTCCCCCCTTTGGGTTCAATAATCTTTTTACTCCTGAATTAATTATTGTCTGCTACAGATATATGGTTGGTTTGGACTGAATAAAAAAAAACAAAGGGCAGTAAGACAATGAGTAAAGAAAACTGAAAAGAGACAGGAGAAGTAAAAGATGTAAGGTAAAAAGTTGCCTGTCTTTGTGCTATTTGGAGTCAATAGTATTTATTGAAAGATTCTTGAGAACATTATGTTAGAGAAAGGGGACTTGAGAAGATAATGTGAGAAAGTAGCCCAGAAGAAAGTTTGTTGGACTGTATTTAAACCTATGTTGTTTTTAGTTCTATTTTTATAGCACATCTTAATCTCTTAAGAGTTTACTGTATTACTAAATATTTAAGTCAGATATTATATTTGTATAATAGTAAAGAGGAGCTCATTCATTCCTTAAGGAAGTATATTGATGGTTAAATAGCTTTTCTTAGAAAACATATGGATACTTTTATTAACAAAGCATCCCTTTAAAGATACAAAAGAGGAAAAGTACTCATTGTCTATCCTGTTTTATCAGATAGTAAATAAACAGGGAGTATCCAGGACTCTTTTTGCCTAGTATTTGTAGTGGAAGCATTTTATAGTAAAGAACAAAATTACATGTAGACTTAAAAAATAATTTTGGTTAATTTTGATTTTAGAAAATATTAAGCCATTTATTTTATTTTAACAGGTATCTTTCAGATGAAGGCATTGAAGCGTGCACAAGTTCTCCTGACAAAGTCAATATAAATGACATCATCCTGATTGCTCTCAATGTAGGTTTTATTTATTAACTTATAAATGTTTTAAATCTGGAAGCTATATTTATGAAAAGTATCTCATAGAATAAACTGGATTTTATGATGAGAAAAAAATCATAAATCATCTTGCATTTTTATTGTCCATTTTAAGTTGCAGGGCTGTTTGTTGGATTTGGTAATCTCATATAAGCCAATTATTATAAATATATATTTCTTTAACATCTGTTATTCAGAATTCAATGAAAAAGGGAAAAATGCAATTAAAACTTTTTTTTTCACCCTGTGATCAGTTACAGAATTTCATTACATTTACAGTAGCTATGTAATAGTAAAAACTGATCATATTCATGAAAAAAATTGACAATGTACGTAGAAACTCTAGGTTATAGCTTCTTGACAGTTGTATTTTTTTCTTTCCAAGTAACTTTTCCTGCAGAAAATACAGAAAAGTAAAATAATAAAGCCAAATAATTACCTTTAATGTTTTGGTGTATATTTCTTTCCATGTTCTTTCTCTCTACCCATTTGTATAGTTGTATCTTTTCTATAATTGGGATTGACTTTTGAATTTTTTTAAAGTTATAAAAATTGTTTGAAGTACAGATATAAGTAAATTAATATTCTTTTTTCAATCTTGCAGTTACCCTGTGGGAGTGTTTTTTGTATCGCCTTTGCAGTCACAGTCTATTAATCAACTTCATATACTATGATACATAATCAGTGAAATTCAGAAGAGAATTACTGCCTGATAAATCCATTATGTCAGTGCAAAGTAGGTTTAGCATAAAGCAGAAAGGGTGACAACTGATGAGAACATGTGAAGTATAAATAAATATATAACTGTGTATAACTTTTCAAATTACTTAAATTTATATTTACATAATTAAACTTGGGTTTAAACATAAAATTTATATTTTGAAACCTGTGATTTTTTTAGCTGCTTTGAAATTTTATTCAGAAAGACCAACAGGTTTTTTAGAAATTATGTGTGTTATCTGTGACTACAAATGGGAATATTTGCTAGACAATTTAACTTTTCTTGATTTGCACCCAAATTAGTGAATTTTATTTTCAAAAAATGGTATAAAGAACCCTAGTTTCTTTGTTTATTAAAAAAAGTCCTAAAGATGATAGGAAAAAGGCTTTGTGACAATCTTCTGTTCTTTTTTATTTTTCTTATTTATATACATAGGTAAATAGCATTGAGCTATGTATAAATTGGGTATGAAACTAAGTAAAATAAGTCAACATGAAGTATTTGTCCTATGTACATAAGAGGTACATGATGATTATTATCTTAGTGAATTAATTTGTCTTTATAATTTTCTTTAAAATATATAGTTAAATACTACAGTCCAAAGCTATTATGCAATATAATAGGATTAAAAAAGTACTTTTAATTGGGATGAAGTCTACACCAGACAAATAATCTAAGTTTCAAGTTTATAACCTTTAAATAAAATCAGGTATATACAGTATTTCTGTTTAATTTTTTTAACTTTCGAGTGATTGTGGGATGTTATCACTAATTGAGAAAGACTTGCATTATTAGTTATTACATATAACTGATTACATATTAGGAGAATAATCCATGCATAAGCTTGCTTATGTTCTCTTCCGCCAGTGGGAATACACTGAATTTGTTCCTTTATTTAGCAGTGAACAAAGCAATGGTATGTGTATGGTTTTCCTGCCCAAGGAAGTCCATTAGGCTATTATTGGGCTGCTTAGGAAGGTACTCTCTGCTTAGCATGAAATAAAATTCCAGACTCCCCCCATCAAAAAGCAGGTGTTTACCATAAATCACATTGTTAATACAAATAATTTAGGCAGTGAATTACATTTTCAGTTAGGGAATGGTTCAAGTGCCAAATTCCCAGATGACACCTTCGGGCCAACTTTGTAAGCAGGCCCTTCTAAAGATAGTAGCCTCAGAGCTGCTATGTAACTCTTTTTTGCATGGGTTTTTATGTTGAAAGGAGGGAGGTTCTTAATTTTTTTCCTCTGTAGAATGAGGAGTAAGGATATTAAGAAATAACCTTGGAATTCAGCATGTAGTTTTGCATTCAAATTCCTGAATTATTCAGAAAAAGATTAAATGATAGCCTAGTCTTAAATTACTAAATAATGTGTAACAGTAAAAATTTTAAAAGATTATTTTAAAATTTCTTTTAAGATTCTGTATAATACAAAATGATTTGCCAAATAGATATTCTGCTGAACTTACTTGAAGAAATAGTCAGGAGTCTTGTGTGTGTGTGCACACGTGCATGTTATAGGTTAAATATTTCTCCTGCATAATTGCTTATTCACTATAAATGTATTTGTGGACCCATTTATCGTAGTGACTCTGATATAACAGCATCTGAATCATAGAATTGCCTTTGCAGAACTCATAAATTGACTTTGAATTGGATGTTTAAAGATTTGGTAGGTCATTTTCATCTTGCTAAAAGAACAGTGAAATAACATTCCTTATATGTGTGTATGGCACTTTGAATACAGTATCTCCTTTTAGCCTGACAACAGCTTTAGAAGATAGAATTGGTAATATATTTTCCATGTTACAGAGGAATAAATTAACTGGATTTAGAGAATTTCTGATGTGTCCCAGGTCATATTAGTTAATTACAGGATGTAAATCAAAGTTTAGGATTTTAATTTAGTGCTCATTTCTCATTTATATTAATGCCTCATTTTATTTTAATTTTATAATTAGTGATAAAAACCAGAAATGAAGGACCATGATGTATCATACAATTTTTATATATTCTGTTTTTTATAGGTATTTAAATATTTCAGCTTTTGAGTGACTTCAAGATAATGCTTATGTTTTTATGAACTGTTAAGTTGTATTATTGACTTGTACACACTCAGATGATAACAAGATACATGTTTTATATTCGCTAAAGTAAACATGATAGCTAACATTCATTAAATGCTTACTGTTTGCAAGTCATTGTGCTGAATGCTTTACATGCATTATTTAATCTTCAAAACAATCCTAATATAGGAAATACTAGTATAGGAAAGTATTTCTTTCCCCATATGTTGCTTAGTATTTTCAAAGTCAAAGCTATGCAACTTGAGGTATGGTTTATAATTCTTTCACTCTGTTATTGGGTGGAGGTTGCAAAAAGGATAAACCTGAAACATTGTTAAACAAGTATTTGGATTTGGGGCTTAGTTTACCTGGCAGTTCCATTCAGTGAGTTTTACTTTAGGAGTGATCCTTGCATTACATTGAGAAATAAATTATAAATCATTGTAGTAAAAGACTGGAAAGGATCTGTGAGGGTTGTATAACATGTATGCTTGTTTCTTAAGCTGATCATATATGGATATTTCAAATAAGAGGATATTCTATTATTGTAGGTGTTCAAAGAAGACTATCCTACTTCTCTATATGTAATCCTTTTATAATACAGTAATTTTAATCATCTAGTATTTTCTCCTTAAGTCTAATATAAATTTCTCTCTTATAAATTTTGTGATTAAATGCACTCTAAGTCTGTTTTGTTTTGCTCTTGAGGCAATGAAGAGCTTCTCTTTACTATATTTAAGGAATAACAAAACAGTACAAATTTAGTTATTAATCTAACCTCACTATCTCAAGCAGCAAGATAATTTCTTAGCTTAAATAATTAGGCCTTTTTCATGAGTAGTATTAGTTTTCTTCTGAACAAATTTACTATTCCTTTAGTTTTCACTTCTTCTTAAAGAAGAGAAAATCCTGAAAAATTCTGTTTTTATATGTACACTGTGTAGTTGAAGTTCTGTTTTTATGTCAGAAATCCTACAACTTTATCTTAGTCCTATGTTGTCCTTTCTATGTTTCACTTTGGTTTGCTGAATAATATGTACTTGGGAATTTTCATGTGGTTAGTCATTTGTTCACCAACTTCTGTTTCTGTAATTTGTTTAAAAAGCAAATGAAATAAGTATTTACTACAGTATAGTCTTAGATTTCTTGCTGTTGCAGTGGTATTGTTCTCTGGGATATTTTTATGTTATGTAGCTTTGTTATGTCATAAGTATTACAGCCTATAGACTAAAGTGTTTTCATGTCCCTGCATATCAAGGTAATATAGAATTTAGTTGTGAAAAATATACTCTGTTTATATGTTCAAAGTAGTCATTTAGTTTTGGATTGTGGCATTAATTTTTTAGTAAGACTATATAGTTTCATAAAATCAAGTTTTAGATTTTAATAAAGAAGACTTAGTAAGTTAAAAGGGTATCTAGAGAAGTATGACCAGATATAAATAAGGCCTTTGATGTACTTTAAACAATGTATGTATGGGAATGTGTTATTAGAAAAGATTGATTTTATATTTATATAGATCTCATAGTCAGTTGAAAGACATTTATTTAAATTTTGTTCCACACACCTTAAGTAACTTTATCTTTTGTTTGTGAGTGAGATTAGATTTAGATTCACTTTTCTCTATAATTTTGTTTTAATAATAATATTTTTATTTTAGACAGACTTGAGAACAATTGGCAAGAAATTCCTCCCCAGTGACATCAATGGTGGAAAGGTGGAAAAGGTAATGAAAAATGTTAACTTCACAAATTATGCTAAGTACAATAAATATGAACATCTACTAAATTACTGGAATTATTTTTGTCAATGAAGACTGCAAGTTCAAAATATTTTGGAGGTGAACAAGTCACAGAGTTATCATTATAGTGAATTCCTATACACATGGAAAATGATTAAAGCTTAAACTTTTAAACTTTTGGTGACTTTTCAACATTAAAAAAAAACTTTTGTTTCAGGAATTGTAACTATGACACACTTACTTTACATGTGAGACTTACCAGATATTATTGGTGCTCAGGAAAAGGACCTTTTTGTATCTTTTTATTTTAGTTACCTGTTAACCATATTTGTTTAATGAACTTATTAGTATAAAACTATAAGATTGGGAGAGATGTTAGGAGCAATTTGGCAAAGCCGTGCATTTGGTTACTGCTATCATTTTGTGTAACATATATGTATTCATGTTATGAACTTTTTCAGTGATGTTTTTAAAATACAAGGATACAATTTTTAGATACCAACTAGTCAGTCTTTTACTTCTTATTCATTGTATTCAATTTCTTCTTTTTATTTGAAAATACATGTAAATTACATCAACCAAGAATTTTATATGTGCTACTGATCACTTTTTGAACTATTACGGAACATCATTATCTATAGTTTAAAGAAATACTTTGAATGTATGTGTTTGAATAAGTATTCTTATCATTTTAACACTCAGATATTTAAGATAGTTGCTGTACCTCAGATATTTTAAATTTTAGATAATTTTAAAAGGTCTGAAATGTAACAACATATTTTTCACATTTTCCCTTATGCAGTAGATGGTAATCATTTAGCTGGAAAGAAAACAAGAGTTTATTTTATAATTTACAATAGTTTTTGAAGCAGATACTCAGAGAAGAAAGTTCCACAAACTCCTCAGCAGTTCATTTTAATGTTTAACAACACTCTGTGTGAGCAAACTTTAATTGTATTTTAACCTAAATTTCTTATGATGCACCTTGAAGTCCGTAACGGCTTCTTTATCTTCCCTCAGGGGAAATGGAGAACATCTGGTTACCTTCCCTTCTGAATAAATCTTCATATACTTGAAGCCTTGTAAATCACAGTACCACAGGTTTCTTCTTGCTAAAAGCCATCTATCTTGGTTTCTCCGTTTATTCTGTCTCGGGCATTCCATTCATCTTCATGGTTCTTCTCAGAGTCCTTTCCAGTTCCTTACATTTCTTTTTCTGGTTGTGGTTGTAGTTCTCAGACTTCAGCATACATCAGAATCATCCTGAGGCCTGGCTAGAACACACATTGCCAGCCTCTAACCTCTCCCACTCCCACGCCTCTGTCTCCATTGAACTGGGATAGAGCCTGAGAATTTGTATTATGAACAAGTTTCTGTGGGATGTTGATTCTGCTGGTCTGGGAAGCATAATTAGAAAACTTCTGGAGTATAGAACTCCAGATTAGGCAGCAGTCTTGGACAGGTCTGATGAATGCAACAGTTCTTTACAGGAAAACTAAGTAACATCAAAGCAGTGGCTGCACATCCTTATGCTAGTTGATTTAAGAAAACTAGCATGCTGGGTTAATGATTTTCCATTGTTTCTTCATGTGTCTTTAGGGATTCTCAGAATCTATCTCTGCTATAAGCTCATGGGAAAAGGTACTGATAAGAGTTTTCTCTTCCTCCAACTTCTCAGAGCATTTTTAAAAAATACTTTTTTATCAGTTATCTATTTTATACATATTACTGTATATATATCAACCCCAATCTCCCAATTCATCCCACCACCGCCCCCCAGCCCCGCTTTCCCCCCTTGGTGTCCATACGTTTGTTCTCTACATCTGTGTCTTTATTTCTGCCTTGCAAACTGGTTCATCTGTACCATTTATCTATATTCCACATATATGCGTTAATATATGATATTTGTTTTTCTCTTTCTGACTTACTTCATTCTGTATGATAGTCTCTAGGTCCATCCATGTCTCTACAGTGACCCAATTTCGTTCCTTTTTATGGCTGAGTAATATTCCATTGTATATATATACCACATCTTCTTCATCCATTCGTCTGTCTGTGGACAGGTTGCTTCCATGACCTGGCTATAGTAAATAGTGCTGCATTGAACATTGGAGTGCATGTGTATTTTTTTTTTAATGAATTTTATTTATTTATTTACTTTTGGCTGTGCTGGGTCTTTGTTGCTGTGCACAGGCTTTCTCTAGTTGTGTCGAGTGAGAGCTACTCTTCATTGTGGTGTGCAGGCTTCTCATTGGGGTGGCTTCTCTTGTGGAGCACGGGCTCTAGGCACATGGGCTTCAGTAGTTGTTGCACACAGGCTCAGTAGTTATGGCTCACAGGCTGTAGAGTGCAGGCTCAGTAGTTGTGGCACACGGGCTTAGTTGCTCCGTAGCATGTGGGATCTTCCTGGACCAGGGCTGGAACCCGTGTCCCGTGCATTGGCAGGTGGATTCTTAACCACTGCGCCACCAGGGAAATCCAAGTGGTGCAGGTGTCTTTTTGAATTATGGTTTTCTCTGGGTATATGCCCAGTAATGGGATTGCTGGGTCATATGGTAATTCTACTTTTAGTTTTCTAAGGAACCTCCATACTGTTCTCCATAGTGGCTGTATCAATTTACATTCCCACTAACAGTACAAGAGGGTTCCCTTTTCTCCACACCCTCTCCAGCATTTGTTGTTTGTAGATATTCTGATGATGCCCACTCTAATCAGTGTGAGGTGATACCTCATTGTAGTTTTGATTTGCATTTCTCTAATAATTAGTGATGTTGAGCAGCTTTTCATGTGCCTCTTGGCCATCTGTAAGTCTTCTTCGGAGAAATGTCTACCTAGGTCTTGTGCTGATTTTTTGATTGGGTTGTTTGTTTTTTTCAATATTGAGCTGCATGAGCTGTTTATATATTTTGGAGATTAATCCTTTGGTGATTCGTTTGGAAATATTTTCTCCTATTCTGAGGGTTGTGTTTTCATCTTGTTTATAGTTTCCTTTGCTGTGCAAAAGCTTTTAAGTTTCATTAGGTCCCATTTGTTTATTTTTGTTTTTATTTCCATTATTCTAGGAGGTGGGTCAAAAAGATCTTGCTGTGATTTATGTCAGAGAGTGTTCTTCATATGTTTACCTCTAAGAGTTTTATAGTGTCTGGTCTTAAATTTAGGTCTTTAATCCATTTTGAATTTATTCTTGTGTATGGTGTTAGGGAGTGTTCTAATTTCATTCTTTTACATGTAGCTGCCAAGTTTTCCAAGCACAACTTATTGAAGAGACTGTCTTTTCTCCATTGTATATCCCTGCCTCCTTTGTCATAGATTAGTTGACCATAGATGTGTGGGTTTATCTCTGGGCTTTCTATCCTGTTCCATTGATCTATATTTCTGTTTTTCTGCCAGTACCATATTGTCTGGATTACTGTAGGTTTGTAGTACAGTCTGAAGTCAGGGAGTCTGATTCCTCCAGCTCCGTTTTTTCCCTCAAGATTGCTTTGGCTGTTCGGGGTCTTTTGTGTCTCCATACAAATTTTAACATTTTTGTTCTAGTTCTGTAAAAAATGCCATTGGTAATTTGGTAGGGATTGTATTGAATCTGTAGATTGTTTTGGGTAGTATAGTGTTTTTCACAGTATTGATTCTTCCATTCCAAGAACATGGTATATCTCTCCTTCTGTTTGTGTCATCTTTGATTTCTTTCACCAGTGTCTTATAGTTTTCTGAGTACACGTCTTTAACCTCCTTACATACGTTTATTGCTAGGTAATGTATTCTTTTTGTTGCAAGGGTGAATGGGATTGTTTCCCTAAAATATCTTTCTGATCTTTCGCTGTTAGTGTATAGGAATGCAAGAGATTTCTGTGCATTAATTTTGTATCCTGTAACTTTACCAAATTAATTGACTAGCTCTAGTAGTTTTCTGGCTGCATCTTTAGGATTATCTAGTATAGTATCATGTCATCTGCAAACAGTGACAGTTTTACTTCTTTTCCAATTTGTATTCCTTTTGTTTCTTTTTCTTCTCTGATTGCCATAGTTAGGACTTCCAAAACTATATTGAATAAGACTGATGAGAGTGGACATCCTTGTTTTGTTCCTTACCTTAGTGGAAATGCTTTCAGTTTTTCACCATTGAGAATGATGTTTGCTGTGGGTTTGTCATATATGGCCTTTAATATGTTGAGTTAGGTTCCCTTCCCTTTATGCCCACTTTCTGGAAATTGTTATCATAAATGGGTGTTGAATTTTGTCAAAAGCTTTTTCTGCATCTGTTGAAATGATCATATGGTTTTTATTCTTCAATTTGTTAATATGGTATATCACATTGATTGATTTGCATATTTTGAAGAATCCTTGCATCCCTGGGATAAATCCCACTTGATCATGGTGTATCATCCTTTTAATGTGTTGTTGGATTCTGTTTGCTAGTATTTTGTTGAGGATTTTTGCATCTATATTCATCAGGGATATTGGTCTGTAATTTTCTTTTTTTATAGTATCTTTGTCTGGTTTTGGTATCAGGGTGATGGTGGCTTCATAGAATGAATTTGGGAGTGTTCCTTTCTCTGCAATTTTTTGGAAGAGTTTGAGAAGGATAGGTGTTAGCTCTTCTCTAAATGTTTGATAGAATTCACCTGTGAAGCCATCTGGTCCTGGACTTTTGTTTGTTGGGAGATTTTTAATCACAGTTTCAGTTTCATTACTTGTGATTGGTCTGTTCATATTTTCTATTTCTTCCTGCTTCAGTGTTGGAAGATTATACCCTTCTAAGAATTTGTCCATTTC
This sequence comes from Kogia breviceps, assembly GCF_026419965.1. NCBI lineage: Eukaryota > Metazoa > Chordata > Mammalia > Artiodactyla > Physeteridae > Kogia > Kogia breviceps. The sequence continues at coordinate 33,429,974 of NC_081325.1, forward strand.
TTCCAGGTTGTCCATTTTATTGGCATAGAGTTGCTTGTAGTAGTCTCTTATGGTGCTTTGTATTTCTGCGGTATCCATTGTCATGTCTCCTTTTTCATTTCTAGTTTTATTGATTTCAGTCCTCTTCCTTTTTTTCTTGATGAGTCTGGCTAAAGGTTTCTCAATTTTGTTTATCTTCTCAAAGAACCAGCTTTTAGTTTTATTGATCTTTGCTATTGTTTTCTTTGTTTCTATTTCATTTATTTCTGCTCTGATTTATGAAATCTATCCTACTAAGTTTGGGTTTTGTTTGTTCTTCTTTCTCCAGTTCCTTTAGGTGTAAGGTTAGGTTGTTTATTTGAGATTTTTCTTGTTTCTTGCTATAAATTTCCTTCTTAGAACAGCTTTTGCTTCATCCCATAGGTTTTGGATCATCGTGTTTTCCTGGTCATTTGTCTCTAGGTATTTTTTGATTTCCTCATTGATATCTTCAGTGATCTCTTGGTAATTTAGTAATGTATTGTTTAGCCTCCATGTGTTTGTGTTTTTTATGTTTTTTCCCCTGTGATTTATTTTTAATCTCATAGTGTTGTGGTCTGAAAAGATGCTTGATATGATTTCAATATTCTTAAATTTACCGAGGCTTGATTTGTGACCCCAAATGTCATCTATCCTGGAGAATGTTCTGTGTGCACTTGAGCAGAAAGTGTAATCTGCTGTTTTTGGATGGAGTATCCTATAAATATCAATTAAATCTATCTGGTCTATTGTATCATTTAAAGCTTATGTTTCCTTATTAATTTTCCATCTGGATGATCTGTCCATTGGTGTAAGTGAGGTGTTGAAGTCCCCCACTAATATTGTGTTACTGTTGATTTCTTCTTTTATAGCTGTTAGCATTTGCCTTATATATTGAGGTGCTCCTGTGTTGGGTGCATATATATTTATAATTGTTATATCTTCTTGGATTGATCCGTTGATCATTATATAGTATCCTTCCTTGTCTCTTGTAACATTCTTTATTTTAAAGTCTATTTTATCTGATATGAGTATTGCTACTCCAGCTTTCTTTTGATTTCCATTTGCTTGGGATATCTTTTTCCATCCCCTCACTTTCATTCTGTATGTGTTTCTAGGTCTGAAGTGTGTCTCTTGTAGACAGCATATATATGCGTCTTATGTTTGTATCCATTCAGCGAGCCTGTTTCTTTTGGTTGGAGCAATTAATCCATTCACATTTAAGGTTATTATTGATATGTATGTTCCTGTTCCCATTTTCATAATTGTTTTGGGTTTGTTTTTTGTAGATCCATTTCTTCTCTTGTGTTTCCCACTTAGAGAAGTTCCTTTGGAACTTCTACAAAGGAACAAAGTTCCTTTGTTGTAGACCTGGTTTGGTGGTGCTGAATTCTCTTAGCTTTTGCTTGTCTGTAAAGCTTTTGATTTCTCTGTCGAATCTGAATGAGATCCTTTTCAGGTAGAGTAATCTTGGTTGTAGGTTCTTCCCTTTAATCACTTTAAATATATTGTGCCACTTCTTTCTGGCTTGTAGAGTTTCTACCGAGAAATCAGCTGTTAACCTTATGGGAGTGGGAGTTCCTTTGTATGTTATTTGTTGTTTTTCCCTTGCTGCTTTTAATAATTTTTCTTTTTCTTTATTATTTGTCAGTTTGATTATTATGTATCTCAGCATGTTTCTCCTTGCTTTATCCTGCCTGGGACTCTGCACTTCCTGTACTTGGGGGGCTGTTTCCTTTCCCGTGTTAGGGAAGTTTTTGACTGTAATATCTTCAAATATTTTCTCGGGTCCTTTCTGTCTCTCTTCTCCTTTTGGGACCCCCCCTAATGTGAATGTTGGTGCATTTAATGTTGTCCCAGAGGTCTCTTAGGCTGTCTTCATTTATTTTCATTCTTTTTTCTTTATTCTGTTACACAGCAGTAAATTTCACCATTCTGCCTTCCAGGTCACTTATCTGTTCTTCTGCCACATTTATTCTGCTATTGATTCCTTCTAGTGTAGGTTTCATTTCAATTATTGTATTGTTCATCTTTGTTTGTATGTTCTTTAATTCTTCTAGGTGTTTGTTAAACATTTCTTGCATCTTCTCGATCTTTCCTGCCATTCTTTTTCTGAGGTCCTGGATCATCTTCACTATCATTATTCTGAATTCTTTTTCTGGAGGGTTTCCTATCTCCACTTCATTTAGTTGTTTTTCTGGGGTTTTATCTTGTTCCTTCATCTGGTACATAGTCCTCTGCCTTTTCATGTTGTCTGTCTTTCTATAAATATGGTTTTCGTTGCACAGGTGCAGGATTGTAGTTCTTTTTGCTTTTGCTGTCTACCCTTTTGTGGATGAGGCTAAGAGGTTTGTGCAAGCTTCCTAATGGAGGGACTGGTGGTGGGTAGAGCTGGGTGTTGCTCTGGTGGCAGAACTCAGTAAAACTTTAAACCGCTTGTCTGCTGATGGGTGGGGCTGAGTTCCCTCCCTGTTGGTTGTTTGGTCTGAGGTGACCCAGCACCGGAGCCGACAGGCTATTTGGTGGGGCTAATGGCAGATCCAGCAGGGCTCACGCCAAGGAGTACCTTCCAGAACTTCTGCTGCCAGTGTCCTTTCCCTGTGGTGAGTCACAGCCACCCCCCACCTCTGCAGGACACCCTCCAACACTAGCAGGTAGGTCTGGTTCATTCTCCTATGGGTCCACTTCTCCTTCCCCCTGCGTCATGATACACACACTATTTTGTGTGTGCCCTACAAGAGTGGAGTCTCTTTTTCCCCCTGTCTTCTCAAAGTTCTGCAATCAAATCCCGCTAGCCTTCAAAGTCTGATTCTCTAGGAATTTCTCCTCCTGTTGCCGGACCCCCAGGTTGGGAAGACTGATGTGGGGCTCAGAACCTTCACTCCAGTGGGTCAACTTCTGTGGTATAAGTGTTCTCCAGTTTGTGAGTCACCTACCCAGCAGTTATGGGATTTGACTTTATTGTGATTGTGACCCTCCTACTGTCTCATTTTGCCTTCTCCTTTGTCTTCGGATGTGGCGTATCTTTTTTGGTGAGTTCCAGTGTCTTCCTGTAGATTTTGTAGCAGTTAGCTGTGATTCTGGTGCTCTCTCAAGGGGGAGTGAGCACACACCCTTCTACTCTGCCATCTTCTCACAAAGTTTTATACGTGGTCTCTTCAGAATTTCCTTTGAATGTAGCTAACAAAAATAAAATATAACTTAGAATATTTGAATCTAGAATTTTCTCTGCCAAATTTTATCCTTTGAATATTTTTAATGCTGATGTAGATTTAGTTTATACATAAAATGAAAAGATAGAAAGTAAGCTCTGTTCATGTGAAACAGAAGTAGAGTGAGATATCCCCTTTCTGCTCTTCCCATTTATATTTTTCCTTCAGATGCCAAATATAATTCTCTTTACAGTATTCATGAAAATGTTCTGAAAAATAATTTTAATAGAATTTTTAGAAGCCAATGCACGGGAATTACTCATTTTATTTGCCTTTGGTTAAAACTTCATACATTATATAAAAATATAACTACTTTCAGGCAAAAGTAAATCTTTAAAGTGTATTTTTGAACTGAATTACTTGTGCGTCTTTGTCTGTAAAATAAGACTAATACAGTAAAAGTTGCTTTATTTGTGCCTTTATTGGAAAGCTTTATTACCCAGCACTTCATCATGTTAATGGTGACACAGAATCATTAAGACATGGGTCTAGACACTAAAATTATGTAATAGTTCTTATTTAAAATAAATTTTAAATAAAAAATTTAAAATAAATTTTATTTTAATCTGTGCATAAGATAAGCAGAGTATTTGAATAAGTAATCTTCCTATTACTTGAACATGTCAAATTTTGGTATAAAATAATATTGTTTTCTAATTTTCTTTTAATAGTAAAAAAATAATGAATGAATGAAAGAACTGTATTACCTAGTGATTTTCCAAATAGATCATACTAGAAACTAATTTTGCAAAAACTAATTTAGACAGAAAATTTAAAGTGTGAGATAGACTAGATGTCCCAGAAGCAGAGTGTGGTTTTGATGTGCTTCAGTCAGATATGATGTGGAGAGGGAGAATAAAACAGTAGGGGCTGGTAACATATTGGACAGATACAGATTTTAGAATTATTGGGCTGGATTTAAATACTCATTCTTCTGCTTATTATGTTTTTGTGACTTCTGGTAGTTATTTAATCTTTCCAGACTTTAATTTTCTTATCATTCAAATCTTATGTCCCTTATGATATTGAAGCATTAAATGATGTTAATCTATGTGACATCTTAAATGTAGTATATGGCAAGTATTGAGCATTTTGAGACATTTAGGATGGTATTTTTGTTCTGGAGATCTAAGAGTGCATGTTTATTACCTCAGTTTGTTATCTTGTTACTTAGAGATCTCCAAGGGAATGCAGTAAATGAAGTAAGGCAAATGGATACTTCATTATTGACTGTGTTTTAGCCCTAGCCACTAATGCAGAACTTTATCACTTGAGCTAGGTTGATCTTAGTATAATAGAATCAAAGTAGGTCAAATTCCTGCTCTATTTCTACTAAGTTCCATGCCTGCCTGTGATACTACCACTCCTAAGAAAGAAAGCCAAAGGAAAAAGAATTGGAGAGCATTTGCCCCAGTGTTTAAGAAGCAAATCCTTAATAAGCAAGAGAAGAGAGGAGGCTGTCTTTTTAGGAGTTACTTCCATTAGTTTTGTGTGGGTCCTTTAAAAGAGCCGTAGTCCTGTGTCTTCCATCCCCCTTGGAAGCTTATTCATTAGGCGGAGGCTCCATCCAATGTTCTAGAGATTCTGCAAGACAGAGCAGTAATCCTCTTTAGAAGTAGCTTAAAGGAATGTAGAGAGGAGTCTTCAAACTTCTCCTGAGAGGCCAAAAGTAAATGCTTACATGCTGTGTATTGTTATTATCATAATTAATAAGACTTAGATAACAGCATTTGGAAAGGAAGTGTGGAGAGAGCTATGATCAGGTAGGAGAGATGATAGGTATGTAGTTAGGAGAAGACAGTTAATCCTGGAACATTGTATTTACATCTGTTTTGTCCTAAGACAAACTGGAACCTTCAGAAGGGCATTGTCATCTGAAGTTTGAAACTGAAGTCTTAATAATTCTGTTAGTTATCACTGATTATTTTGTGAGGAAGTAGGATGGCCAAAAATGCAATAACTTTGTTAGTAATTAATGTAATAGGTTTGTTCACATTCTTTCCTCCCATTCTCTTCTTAATATTATTTTGCAGTTTCCATATTTTCTCCATAAGATTGCTTGTAACCTTGATACAAAGGTTTCAGACAAATTTAAAAAGTAGTGAGAGTGGGAAGATGACACTTTTCTCCACGTCTAAGCCTAAGCTAGATTTTCCCATAAGCAGTTTATGTTTGACTCTTAGGCCATAAAGGATTTTAGAGTGGAGCAGGATGTGCCAAGGAAGCTATATGCTGCAACTTCTGAGTTTTTCAGGGCAGGCTTTGTATATCTAGATAGTACAAGGTCCTGGAATATTTAGCTTGAAAGGTAAAAATCATGGAAAGAAGTCATGACAAAATGGAAGTAAAACTATGCTTCCTATAAAGCTGTTTAATATTTTTCATATTCTTCTCCAAGTTTAATGTTTTGTGGTAGTTATTTTCATAGCTTTAGCCTCTGAACCAAGGTGTAGAAGTTAATTATAAAATATAGGTTAATGTAAAAATGCTTTATTACCAGTCCAGCTGTGTGAGGACTTTAATGCATTACTGGGAAGCCCTAACAGGAAAGGCTTTCCAGATCTGTGTTTATATTTTTCATCTAAGTTTTAGGACTGACAGGTTGTATATGCATTTTTAAATGTGAAACTGTGATTAAAGGCCTAATTTTTCCGGATAGAAGTGACCTTCTCAAAGCCTCAGCAACACCAACATCAACCACAAGATGGCTTTACTGTCTTAAAATTCAAAATGAATGCCCTCTCACCCTCAGACAATATAGAACTTGGATGTTTTCAGAAAAAAAATAATTGAAAAATATTTTAAGTTAAATAAATTGTGTCATGTTTTATGTATGTTAATAAATAATACAATCTACCAGTGTTTCTTTTAGTGAGTTATTCAAATTAAACATGCACTTTTAATTTTAGAAAAATGGATTACTAAAATTCTGATATTACTGTGCTTTATTTACAAGTGCTTATTGGTAATTATTAGTAGGACTTATGTGTAGTTTAAAAACAACTGCACAAAACAGTATATAGAATATATATTAAATACTCTAATGATAATTGAAAAAACAAACTTCACTTTTTTTTTTTCTAATTCTCCCAAAAAAGGAAAAGTGATAGTGTGAAGGATGGAAATAGGCAAATTACACATTGAAAGAAGTGTTACTTTTGACTGGAGTCCCACAATGTTTTTCTTGTAATTGATTGCCTGTAATTGCCCTGATTGAATAAGAGCAAATTATCTGCTGTGCTGTTACTTTGATGTATAAATTGATGTTTTTTCAGGCAATCTCAAGTTTGGGAAAACCTATTCAATATTACGTTGTCTTTTTGTCTATTAATAGACATTTATAAAACCCTGTTTTTAAAATTTCTAAGGGGTAGAACCTTTTAGATCTTCAAGTAGGTATACCACCATATTTATGATTCAGGAAGTTTTTCATTTATTATTATTTATTTATCCATTTAAACTCTCTTGACGTATATGAATATCAATGGAAAAAATTTGAGATCAGGATTAGAGACTACCTTCCCAAAGCTATTTCTTTCTATTTCTTTCAATGTTCCTTTTGCTTTTAACCTGCTTTCTTCTTGACCTTTATTGGTACAAGCCCCTAACTTACCTAGGAGAACCCTGGTTTTCAGTAAACACTTCTTCTCTTTCTCTTTATTGAGAACCTACTTTGTGCCAGGTCCCATGTTAAATAATCTGTGTAATCTTTAGAACAGTATTGAAAAATAGAAATCGTTACCAACCTCTATTTTACTTTAGAGATGAGGGAACTGCAGCTTTTCTAAAATCATAGTCTTTTGTTGCTACAGGGCCTTAATAATTGCCATGTGAATGGAATGTTCTTCCCTCTGCTGTCGGGCAAACTGCTATTTAGTCTTCAGATTCCAACTTGAATGCCACTTCTCTTCTAATTTTCTTGACCTCTTTTGAACAGAATTAATTTTTAAGAGTTAATATTCCCACTGCCCTTTATACCTGCATGTTTTTAGTATGTAACAAATTTTATCATAGTTTTAGAATGTATGAAACAAAGAAGACAGACTTTGGTGTGTGGTATATCTGAGTTTGAATTCTAATTCTACCTCTTACTGGCTGGATAACCTCTGTCAAAATACTTTATCCTCTGCTCTCAATTTTCTCATTTAAGACACACAAATGATTCTAATATACTTTTTAGTTCTGGAGGTAAATTTAATAACTTATGTAGGACTTCCCTGGTGGCGCAGTGGTTGAGAATCCACCTGTCAATGCAGGGGACATGGGTTCGAGCCCTGGTCCGGGAAGATCCCACATGCCGTGGAGCAACTAAGCCTGTGCACCACAGCTGCTGAGCCTGCACTCTAGAGTCTGTGAGCCACAACTACTGAAACTCATGCTCCTAGAGCCCTTGCTCTGCAACAAGAGAAGCCACTACAATGAGAAGCGTGTGCACCACAACGAAGAGTAGCCCCCGCTCGCCGCAACTAGAGAAAGCCCATGCGTAGCAACAAATACCCAGTGCAGCCAAAAATAAAATAAATAAGTAAATAAATTTATAAAATAAAATAACATGTAAAAATCCTGCCACATTTTCTGGTGTATCTAGTAAGTGCTAAATAAATTATAGTAAAAATACAAGGTAACTTCTTTATCAAGCAATTTTTGAATGTATATATGTGCTAAGTGAAGGGGCTGCAGAGATCAACAGGACAGCCCCTGCCTTCTTGAAGCATATACCCTAGTAAGAGATCAAGAAACCAACAATGTCAGTATAGTGGAACAAATGCTATTTCAGAAGTACATACAAGGGAGGGGCAGCCTTCTCAGCTTGTTAAGCTTAGTGAGATGATGTGGAGAGGTTGCTTTTCTTCTTGCTAGACTGTTAGTTTTTAGACTTGTAATTCTCAATAAGGGAATAATAGGTAAATCCCCATTTGGGGGCATGTTTAACATCTTACGGTGGGAGAGTGTATCTGGTGTGTGTATAAAGGTTATATATGTATACACATGCATATACACATACACGTATTATTTATATTTAGAAAATAAAACTACCCCCACAAAGGTTTTTTATTATACAAACTATAGACGATAGACCTTGACAAAATCTTTCCTGATGAAGATAAATAAGTTATCATTTATACTTCCTAGAACCTGAATTCTCTTCCTTTGTTTGGGGGAATTTCCCATTTTCAAAGTCTTGGTGGTGGAGAAGAAAATGCCAGATACTTTTTCCCCAGCCTCCTTTGCACCTATCTGTGCACATGTACCTCAGCTTTACTAGTTCAGGTATAGCTGCATAGGACATGGGTTAGTCACACAAAAAAGCAGGAACTGTGGTGAATCCTCTCTGGTAGTGGCAGAAGCTACAGCAGTATTGAGTTTCTAGGGTAATAGCTACCAGCAGTGCTGGGGTCAGTGTCCAGGGCTAGTGAGATTGATAGTACAAGGTGTAGAGCTAGATGCTTGAGTGTGCTGAATCTAGCTTGTTCCAACTCATGAAGGCTGAATGTCAGCATCTCTTCCCTGTTTAGAGGTGAGTAGTTGAAATCAGCCATGGAAATTGGCAAATGCTACAAATAAGGGCTTCTTCTCTACCCTTCGTATCCCAAACTGTTTCATCAACATACTACTGCCATTAAACTAGTCTGTGGTTTGATTTTCACTGTTATTCTTGCTGTGAAGGCTACAGACTTAGTTCTCTAATACTCCTGACACTTCTGTGAACTATCCAATGTCTTAATTTCAAAATGTTATGTAAATTATTTGAGCAATTTTAATGTAATATTGGATATATACAAACATATCTCTTTTGAAGCTTAAAAATGAGGTGAGCACCTGTGAAGCCTCAGCCTGATGTAAGAACTAGAACGTTACAATACCATACTGTCCTACCTCTTCCTCTCCCAAACACCAAGAAATGATTGTTGTGAATTTTCACTTCAGCTTTTCTTGACCTACAGAAGAAATATTTTAGTTACATATGTAGTTATTTCTGTATAATATGTTTTGTTTTTAAGAGAGAGGTTTCTTTAAAAAAAATAAATAAATTAATTTATTTATTTTTGGCTGCGTTGGGTCTTGGCTGCTACACATGGGCTTTTCTGTAGTTGCGGTGAGCGGGGGCTACTCTTGCTTGTGATGCGCGGGCTTCTCATTTCAGTGGCTGCTCTTGTTGCGGAGCACGGGCTCTAGGCACGTGGGCTTCAGTAGTTGTGGCACGCGGGCTCTAGAGTGCAGACTCAGTAGTTGAGGTGCATGGGCCTAGTTGCTCCGCGGCATGTGGGATCTTCCCGGATCAGGGCTCAAACCCATGTCCCCTGCATTGGTAGGTGGATTTTTAACCACTGAGCCACCAGGGAGGTCCTACTGTTTTGTTTTTAAGCTTTACAAAATGTTAACAGATTGTCTACTGTAACTTGCTTTTATCATTCAGTGTGATGGCTGTAACATATATCCATGTTGTATATACCTAATATTCATTCATTTTCACTTTTATATAATATTAAGCTATCTAAATATACCATAATTTACTTATTCATTCTCATGTTGATGGATATTTAGATGTGTTTCTTTTTCCTTCTTTCTTTTTTTCTTTAAATAATAGATGCACTACTACTACATCTAGGAACAAACTTGTATATTTTTTCTGATGCATGTGTGTAAGAGTTTCTTTAGGGAATATAACCAGGAATTGAATTATTGTATGCTAGAGTAAACCAGTGTTCAGCTTTACCAGATAATGCGAAATTATTTTTCAAAGTGGTTGTACCAATTTGTATTACTTTCAGTAGTGTATGTGAGATCCCATTGATCCATGTCTTTTGTGGCACTTGATATTATCAAATTTTTCTAATCTTTTGGTTGTAACATACATTATTCTTCCTCAGGCTATTCTGTCCCTGATGACCGCCTTCCCCAATATACATTTTAGAATCAAATGATCAAGTTTCTTAAAATGGGTCAGAGTTTTGAATGAAATTGCATTGAATCTGCATATCAGCTTGAAGACAATTGACATCTTTATGATAACTAATTACAAGTGAAATGCTGGTAAGCTGCCTCTCTGAAGAGGAAAAAATAAAGCCCTAATATGTAGTAGTTGCCACTATTTGTAATATAAAAATTCCTGCAGTGGCTGATTATAAGCTATACTATGAAATCACCAAAGCTGGAATTGGGAAGAAGTGCTCATAACAGGCACTTGTGAACTGGCCTGAGCTGGCTCCAGCACACCTTTGGATATATCTCTTCATTTATTTAGTTTTGTCCATAAAGTTTTATAATTTGTTGAAAGTATATAGGCTGTGTATCTATATGCAAGCTTTATGCTCAGAACTTCCTATTTTTGTTGTTGTAAGTGGTGTTTTTTAAAAAAATTACTGTTTTTTTCTCTGTGAGTGGTACATAAAAAGGTAACCAATAATTATATGCTAATCTTAAATTTGCTATCTTGTACTTATTGTTCTTAATAATACATCTGTGTATTCTTTTACGTTTTCTCTATAAATATGCCTTTTGTTGACACTTCACATGAATGAGATCACACAATATATACTTTGTTGTATTTGGCTTCTTTCACTTACTGTCATGTTTTTGAGGTGAATCCATGATGTAGCATGTATCAGTAGTTTGTTACTATTTATTGCTAAGTAGTATTCCATTGTATGGACTTTACTTTTTCCTTTCCATTCTCTAGTTGATGGACATTTAGATTGGTATTCATAGGTCTCATTGTTTTTTCATTGCTGCTGAAAGTATCTTTGTGTTTTTATTATTATTATTACTCCTTAGATTGTTTATTTGCATTATTACTCTTTGCTTCCTGGTCAGTCTTGCTCAGTATCAGTTTCATCAGTCTTTGCAAAGAACCAACGCTAGACTTTGTTAACCCTCTTTATTGTATTTTTAGTTTGCTATTTCATTAATTTATCTTTATTTTCTTCTTTCTTGTACCTTATTTGAACTCATTCTGTTGTTCTTTTCCCAACTTGTTAGTTCGACTCATTTATTTACTTTGTTTTCTAATATAAGCATCCCGAGACTATTAATTTTTCTTCTACCATTGCTTTAACTATATCCCAAAGGTTTTACACATGGTATTTTTGTTATCATTTGGTCCTAAATATTTTTCAGTTTATATTAAGATTTCTTCTTTGTTTTAATAATAGAATATTATCTTTTTTTTTCTTTTTGTTACAGATTTCTAATTCAGTTATATTGTGATCAAAGAATTTGGATTGAAAGATAGCTGTATTTGAAACTTTATAGAGACTTACATTATGGCTTGATAAATGTTTATATGTCACATGCTTGCTTAAGGGGAATATTTTTTCTCTAGTTGTTAGGTTCACAGTTCTATATAAATTCTCTAGATTAGGCTTATTGTTTTATAGTCTGTGTTTGAAAATTCCAAATTCTCAACTCCTTAGAGTCTTACATTTTTTTAAAAAATTAATATTTTTATGATTCTCAGGTTTTGTAGCTTATTTCATTGTATCATATTTTCTTGTAATTTTATATTTCTTTATCTTTCTGCATGGAAATCTTCGGCATCTGAATCAGGAAAGCTGATAGAAAGGATTATGGAGCTAGTGTGGTGCTACTAACTAACAGTGAGTTGAGATTCTGGCTAAGGTTAACTTTGCTGCTTTTCCACAAGCCAAAAGCTGAGGCTCTCAATTGCAGTGTTGTTTTGATCAGAAGCAAACATAGATTTTCTCTGGAGGAAAATGTCCTCCAAATTGAGGCTTACCATAGATGCATGCATGGGTGACATGGAAAAGTTCTGAAATTTCTAACATTAATAAACAATTCTCTTTTGTTCCAGTTTTCTTGAGTCTGATACTATCCTTAGGATGGTATAGGGTGTGACAAATGATACTTGTTTTCTGATTTCTTCCTGTCCCACCCCCATGTTTATTAATATCAAATTTTGTTAAAATGATATTGAGTTATTTCAACAGAGCAAAGAAGTAGATGAGAAAGAGGGCGTCATAAAAATTTATCCTTCAGGCTTTTAAAGTAGCTGTAAGCAGAACCACTATTTCATATTCCAAGGCAACTTACTTGAATCATTACCAAGTTGCTTGGATCCTCAGGTAGAGATGTGAATAGTCCAGCAAAAACTTCTCTTGATATAAATATGAGTGGATGAAAAAATGAGCCCTAGAAAATTTCTACTGAAGCCACTGGAAATGCATTTGGAAGTAGTAACAGAGTAAAGAAATAAATTATGATTTTAAGTACTTAAAAAGGACTGTGGAAAATGAAACTTTTTTATTCTCTTAGTTTTAACCCACTTTGCAATATGATGGACGATTTATCAGAACTTAATCATACTCAAAGATTCCTTCTGAGTATATGGCCCCATTTCTAGGGTTGATGGAAAATGTGATACTTATGTTGTTAGGTATAGATAGAGTGAGAAATTTATTTCTCAAGGAAATGGATAAGATTATAAAAAGAACTGGCTGGCAGATTTTTCATAGTATCATAGAATGTCTAAATTTAGGTAGTTTCTTGATTCCTCTAAAATTCTCAGTTTTAACCGTTTATCTAGGTGTGATCAGACTATAGATAAGTGGTTCCACGTCCTCGAAACTTTGGAGAGTCTGATTGTAAACAAGAATGTTACTTAATATGATCAATAAATTAATAAACTAATACAGTCATTTAAATCTGACATTCCATATCAATTGATATGACTAGTTAGGAGTTCAGATGATAGAGAGGTCCATCTATCTACGGAAAGGAAGGAATGAAACCTGGATGACTTTTTTCTGGCCCCAGAGGGTATCTCTGGTGTATACCTGATATTGTTTATTAGAATTAGAGATGTTCTGCTCTGTGGTTTGTGACCACCTAGAGGGCTGGGATAGGGAGGGTGGGAGGGAGACACAAGAGGGAAGAGATATGGGAACATATGTATATATATAGCTGATTCACTTTGTTATAAAGCAGAAACTAACACACCATTGTAAAGCAATTATACTCCAATAAAGATTTAAAAAAAAAAAAACCTCTCTAATCAGTTAAAAAAAAAGAGAGAGAGAGATCTTTCTTCTAACCTATTTAAATTTTTTACAGTAATTTCTTTTTTTTTTTAGCGGTACATGGGCCTCTAACTGTTGTGGCCTCTCCCGTTGCGGAGCACAGGCTCCGGACGCGCAGGCTCAGTGGCCATGGCTCACGGGCCCAGCCGCTTAGCGGCATGTGGGATCTTCCCGGACTGGGGCACAAACCCGCGTCCTCTGCATCGGCAGGCGGACTCTCAACCACTGTGCCACCAGGGAAGCCCTACAGCAATTTCTTTTACTTGCTCCTTATTGCTCATGTAAAGGCAAAAGTCAGACATTAAAGAAATCTTGGGCAAAATTAATCCTTGATTTTTATTATTTTCATTTAAATATGATATCTTTTTTCACTTTGGGTTTGCTCTTGACACTAGATGAGCAAGGATTTTGAAGTTAACTCTCATTCAGTTTTGTGGATTCTTTTAGATGATTTTAGATTCAGGGTTAAAGTTATGATTTAGGATCTTAACATTTTATTCTACTATTTGTGTTTTATTTAGATCCAGTACTTCCCTGTTTTTTGACTACAGAGGATAATAAACTGAATATTGTAAACATAATAATGAAAAAAATCGTTATATCTACAATTTTACTTATAGAATCTTTTTGAATTGTAGAACTAGTCTTAAGGCCTGTTGATTCAAATTGAGAATTGATTATAAAAAGACTGTGTGTAATTTGGGAGTTTCTAAGGAGAGTCTAATAAATTAGTACCTTCTTTTTTACTTTGGTTCTGAATTGACTGAGAAAGAAGTGGCAGATGTGTGCCAAAGTCTCAACTTTACTACTGATAAAAATTAATTTGGAAGATATGGCTTGGTGGGAGAGCCAAATGGATGCATTAATTGAACCACAAACCTGACAGATTTGTACACTCACTTATTGCAGTGCCAGTCCAGTGAAGAGGCTGAGTAGGGACCTCCTCCTCAGGGTCCTTACCTAGATCCCAAGAAAGGAAGGGTGAGGATGAGCCCAAAATATACAGTATATTCTTCCCAATCAGATAAGTCATTTCATAAATGGATGTGTTAGTTTCCTGAGGCTTTTGTAACAAATTCCCACAAACTTGGTGGCATAAAACAACAGACATTTATTCTTTCACAGTTCTGTGGGACAGAAGTCTAAAATCAAGGTGTCAGCAGGGTTGGTTCCTTTCAGAGGCTCTGAAGGAGAGTCTGTTTCATACCCCTCTCATAGCTTCCAGTAGCTGTGGGCAGTCTTTGGTGTTCCTTGGCTTGTAGATGTGTAACTCCAATTTCTACCCCATTTTTTTTCTTCCCATGGCCTTTATACCCAGTGTCTTTGTGTTTATTTCCCCTTCTCTTCTAAAGAAGCTCATCATTGTATTTCTCCTAATCCGGGATCATCTCATCTTTAGATACTGATCTTAATTAGGTATGCCAAGTCCCTTTTCACATATAGGGTTATGTTTACAGGTTCCAGGTGGACATATATCTTTTGGCAGGGCCACTATTTAATTCACTAAAAGGGATGGAGAGGCCAGGAGTTGGAGTAATTAAATAAGTAAACTTGCTGCTTGCTAGGAAGCATCAAGATCTGGGAGCAGGTGTTCCTCCCTAGCATTCCTAGCTTTTTGTTCTCATGGTCAACCAGTTGTAGGAGATCAGCAAAAATGGTCCTGTTCCCCCTCTGTGATTGCGTTGTTGGCACTATCTTCAATTTGTTTCTTTGGCAGAATCTTTTAAAGCCACTTGTCCATTTTGTGATCATTAATGGTTAAAACTAGGTAATATCTGTATATCCATTTAACTGCACACAAATAAATGTTGGTTTGTCACAATACATTGAAAGCAAACAAATCAGTGAAGCTGCCATGTCAACACCCTTGAGATGTAGATTTCCCCAAATCTATAAAGATGCCTTGTGACCTATATGTCATATGGACTGAATGAGAGTGCCTTTGTTGCTCTGATTATGAAGTATTAGGAACATTTAATTTCTTTCTTACTAAGAATTAAATAGAAACAATTGTTTTCCTCCCACACTTCAATGGATGTGCACTCCTTAGTATCATTGTGGAACACATAAGTCTAGATCACCACTGATTGTCTAATAGAACTTTTTGCAGTGATGTAGGACAGTCTGTATATGTGTTGTGCAGATATGGAACACTCAAAATGTGACCAGTGTGACTGAAGAATTGAATTTTTAATTTCACTCAGTTTTAATTAATTTAAATTTAAATAGTTATATGTGGTTAGTAAAGCAAAGGCTAAATATTTGTCAGTGTCTATGCTAAAAATATTGGGAGTAGTAGAATATAGAGAATGATGAGCATTATAAGAACCGTAACATGCCGCTGGTTTAATTTAAATGTCTTTATTTTAATGGCATTAGCAAAAGTAAAAGAAAAAGTTTATCCTGAATTAGTAGCTTATCTACATTTGTTAAAGGTTTTAGACTTATTTCAACTTAGAATTTTTTTTTCATACTTGAAAATTAGATGTAAGTTTCATCTCTTTTCTCTAATTATATTCTCTAGGGCTAAATTTATAACAAAATTACTCCTTTTCAGGAAAGATACTGGTAAATATGAAGTAGAAATTTGTCAACCTCGGAACATACTTACTCAAGAAATTGTGTAAATGTTATTTCACATTTCTCTTTGCTGAAAATATAAATTAAACTAATGCATACAGAAAGATTTTACTTGAAAGGCTATAACAAAAAGCTTTTTTTTCTTGTAAATATGATACTAAATGGATATAATATAATGTAGAAAGTTTACTTTATGTTAAATTTATTTTTCAGACATGTAAGCAGATTTTGCTCTCATTTACCAGTTATACCATAAGTGTTTTATTATATAAAAACTTTTAACTTAATATTCAATAGCTAGTTAGCCCATCAATTTTTTTTGTCTTTGATTAAAATATGGCTAGATAGGATGTTTATTCTCCTTACTGCCAATGCATAACAACATAGCATTAAACTCATTTAAAAAGGAAATGTGACAGTAAGTCAAGTATAGTTCACACTTCTTAGATTTTATATAGTTTAAATTTTGGAATATGTATATATATATATATTTAATGCCAGAAGAAGGTGTACTTTAAACCTGATATTTTTGAGCAGAAAACATTCCTTTCAACTGCTGCTGTAAAGTTGATGTCCCTTAAAAAATTACCAATTTCTTTAATTCTAGAATGTCTGTTTATGTACATGGGTGGAACGGGGGGGGTATATGTGAACAATTTAGAGCACATAAGACTGAAAACATCTTTTAATATACATTTAATTCAGAAAAATAACTTTATCCCTAAAGTTTTTTCCTGTTATTTTCTGAAAATGAATTCAGAATTATATTTTAAAAATTCTTCAGGAGACTTTTTTGAAGTTTTATCTTTAAGTACAAAAGAAAAAAACCCCACGCTGATGTACGTAACAGTTTAAATTTTGAACTTATTTAATTGAAGTTATCATTATAAATAATAAAGTATAACCATTAAGGAAAAGAGAAACATTTTAAGTGAAAACAAAGCTATGGCTAAAAGTGATATTTATTCCTTTGTCTTTTGACAGCTTGAAGGTCCATGTGTTTTGCAAATTCAAAAAATTCGCAATGTTGCTGCACCAAAGGATAATGAAGAATCTCAGGCTGCCCCAAGAATGCTGCGTTTGCAGATGACTGATGGTCATATAAGTTGTACAGCAGTAGAATTTAGTTACATGTCAAAAATAAGGTAATTGGCACTTTATGGTGTATATTTGTTACAAGTGTTTAAAGGTACTGTTCACATTGGATTTTATTTTTAAGACCTTTGAAAAGAAGGAATGAACTCTTAAGTGCATGATACAGTTTTTCAGAATAAATTAAAGGGTTTGTATTTTTACTTTATCTGTAAAGAAACATAGTTTAAAATGGAGTTAGTTGCTCCTTACTTTTAATGTTAATAATTAAAAACAGAAATTTAACGTGTTCTTACATGCAAAGTAAGCTTTTCAATTTTATCACTAAATTTTAGGTCATTAAAATTTTTTCAGAACAAAACTTTCTTTAAATATGTTACAGTTTCTTCCTTGACAGTTAGTTGTATCCATTGCGCTGTTTAGCAGTTTAGAAAAGCTTATAAGCAAATGAGTTTTCTTGGGGGAAATGATTGAAGCTAGAGAGGTTTTGTATGCCACCCGACTTTCTAAGAGGAGGAAGAACTCCATAAGGAAAAATTTTCCAAATCTTTGTTTTGGCTATTTTCCATAAGAGGTTTTTAGAGTCATGCCTGTTGGAATGGAGAAAAGCAGTGAGAAGCAAGAGGAAAGTGTCACCTTTATTCTCAGTGTCCCCATTAGATCAGTTTAAACTCTGTTTTCTGAGATGGGAATTTTCATTGGACATTTGCAAACCCCGCCCCCTTTTCTTAGTCATTTTATATGCTGTGTTTGCTGCTCATGGTCCTTTGAGCTTTTTCATTTAGTGTAAATGCCTAGACTTTGCATCTCTCCTGCCCAAGAATTTATTCCAGCCTCTTTATCCGGTGCTGGAGGGACAAAGGTATTTAAAAAGAATTTAGATTTTGTCTCCAAGTAGCTTATATGACAACAAGGTAAGCACACAGCATACAGATTATAATAAATATATCAACTGAAAAGAATAGGAGTTCAGAAAATTACCTTTACCTGGGGGAGTCAGGAATGGGACTTAAAATATGAATAGGTGTTTTGATAGAGATGAGGGGGGAATAGCACATGCAAAGACATGGTACCCTGATAGCAGATGAATGAAAAGTTACACTTGGAGGAGTATAGGTGATTGGCATTGTGGTATGTGGGAGGAGATGTGCCTTGTATGTCATGTTCAATGATTTCTTTTTTTCTTCCTTCAACTAGTGTCTGCCTTTAGTGAGGGAGCTCCTTCCTTAGAAGATATATTTATTCGTCTAAAATGTTGATTGACTTTGTGATTATGTTGTCTTTTTTTTGAAGAATAGAAAGAGTCCTACTTTTATGGAGAAACTTCCATAAAAGGAAACGCAGCTTTTCCTCCTTTGACAAATTTAATCAGATCCCTTCCAAGGGAGTACACAGATGCCTGAGAAGAAAGACTTGCCATGTAATGGCTTATTCTCTCATTTTACTGCTGTATATTTCTCTGAGGTAAATGAAAACACAGGATCAACCCAGAGAGGAGGGTCCCTTACACTGTTTTCTTTTGTTGAATTTACTACAGTTAGACAGTTAAAAAAAAATGTTGCTACTTTCTCACTCACTCATCATTGAAGTAGCATGTCTACTTTTGGTGCTGTAAGAACAACAGCTTACAGAAATGTTCTCACATATGAACAATTTGGGAGACCATTTTCAAAATAAGTTTGGTTATTGGTTATCTTTGAAGGAAGGTAGAAGAACTCACTAGAGAGGATAAACCAGGAACTGGTGTAGAATGTGTTTTCTCTACTGGACATTGCATTTCTCTGGGGTGCTTCTTTCCATTCATCTATCCTACCTCCAGCCCCACTTCTCACTGTATTTTTGTTTTTGTTCTGTTTTTGTTTTTTTTTTTAAATTTCAATGAAGAGAGGATAAAGGAACTTTGGAGTGCAAATAAAGTATTAATTAAACCACAGTATGCTCTCTGAGTAAGAGTTAGTTATGGCCCTGAACGTGATGTAATAAAAATTATATTAAAATTTTAGCATCTATTTATTCTTTTGTGGGAATAGAACTATAATTTAATTTGGTGAATAGAACTCTTTATCAATTATCTTAATGAAATTATATGTCCAACTTCAAGTAATTCACCATGTTTTCCTTCTTAACCTGTTAGAGAAAGAGTTTGGGAGGTACAGTTATTTTACATTAAAAATCAGCTCATTATCTGCTTTCAGATTAGCTTTTAGTTTTAAAAATTACAATTTAAATGCCCCTGTAATTTACTTGCTATTTTTTAAGGTCTTTTGTAGTTTCTTATGTTGCTAATTTGTGTTTTTTACATTTTCATTTCATTTCCAATTTACTAATGTGTTAGAAATTATTGGCGAAAAATGGTTTTAAAGAACACATATTGGCCTTATTCATTAATAATTTCTTTAGAGGTAAAGAGTATAGCAGCCTGGTACCCTTGGTGCTTAGTTTTTTTATTTATCCCTAAATGATGACTATAGAGTTAGAAAATCTGTATATGCTGATTACCTGGAATTGGGAAAAACTTCACTTAGTGTAAGTGTATTCAGTTGTTGCTGATCTTGAAGTTGGATAAACGTTGTGGTAAGTTGCCTACATTTACCACCACACAGCTCTCTACTTAAGAGTTAGGTTAGGCAAGGCTGTCCATGACTATTTGTTTTCTAAGTTACACAGGATGACTAAGAATGATTAAGCTTGGAGTCCTCAGAATAATTTTTACCAGATAATGTCTTACTCCATATGGGCTCTTTGAAACCTTAAAAATAGGCATATTCTATTTCTTCTTGTTAATAACTATTTTATCAACCATCTTTCTTAAAAATAGACCAGAGATACCAGTGCTTTCATTGATTTGCTATTGCATTTATCAGCACATGGTGAATTTTATGAGCTTTTAAAAATTTGACAATGTGAAGTCTTTCAGCATGATTTTCTAATTTATCCTAAGTGTTTTAGGACTATCTTTATTCCTATTTGGAGTTCTTTACCCCTTGCTGTATGTGCGAAGAGATGCAGTGGGGCTTGGTATATGTACTTTTACTTTAGAATAAACCTGTGTGATGAAATGGATTTCTTCCACTGTTTCCTTTGTTAAAAGATTGATAGGAGGGTAAACATCTTTTCTCTGGTTTTTGTAAAAGGGGTCATGGTGTTATAATGTTTGCCCCACATCTGATAATGTTAACCTATTATGAAAAAATACTTTTGAAGTCAGTATGCTTTAGAGAAAATAACTCTCATTTGATGTTTAACTGGATAGTTAACCAAAAAGAGCATTGTTTCGTGTGGATTACAGTAACTCATATAGGTGTTAAATGTCTAAGATTATTACTGGTTTGATATCTCTTCTGTATTGAAATTTAATTTTATAACATAGTATATCTGTGCAGTAATGCACGAAGCTCAGAGGGGGAAAAAAGGGCAAATCTTACATTTATACAACATGGCATGGTTGAAAAAGTACTTTCATGTCTTTTATTCTATTTATCTTTACCATAAGTTTGTGAGCTGTGATTTTTATCCGGATATTTTTTGTTTCTGTTTGTTTGTTTATGTTTAAACATAAACATATGTTTATTTGTTTTTATTTGTTTACTGACTTACTTTTTATTTATTTATTTTGGCTGCTCCGGGTCTAGTTGTGGCACACAGGATCTTCGTTGCAGCATGCAGGATCCTTAGTTGTGGCATGCAAACTCTTAGTTGTGGCATGCATACGGGATCTAGTTCCCCGACCAGGGATCAAACCTGGATCTCCTGCATTGGGAGCACCAAGTCTTACCCACTGGACCACTGAGGGGGAAGTCCCTATACATATTTTTTTACATGTAGAAAAAAATTAAGGTAGAAAATGACAGTCTTGTACCTGGTCTTCTGACTTCCTCCCTGATGACCTAGTCACACTATATAGCCAGTCACTTGAAAAATCGTTTTCACACTAGTGCATTTTGAAGAATTTTACCAGGTCACGGTATAAGACTGATTTCCAGTTTGGGGAAGGAGCTTAAATATGTTTTAATTCTTTTTTTCCCTTTGCTTTAGCCTGAACACACCACCTGGAACTAAAGTTAAGCTTTCAGGCGTTGTGGACATAAAAAATGGATTCCTGCTCTTGAATGATTCTAACACCACAGTTCTTGGCGGTGAAGTAGAACACCTTATTGAGAAATGGGAGTTACAGAGAGTAAGTGTAAACTAAGAATGGATTGAACTTTTAAAACACTACACTCTTTTTATTGTATTCTCTATTTTAAGGGATCTTCCTATGATGGATAGTAAAATTAGTTCTTTATGCCAGAGTTGAATAGAATGGAACACAGTGATCTTTACAGAAACTATCTACCTTTGTTTAAGCATATTGTTCTTCTAAAACAGATGTCCTTTTCAGTATTTGTTACATTTTATTACATATTTTAAAGGCCATTCTTTACTGATGAGTTTTCAAAACTGCCAAGATACCAATTATAAGATATGTGTAATGTATCTGTATATAATTCTTTCTTCAGAAAACAAGTGTTTGTGCATATATATGAATAATGTATGTGTATTTGTCTTATCTACACACACACACACACACACACACACACACACACACAGATACAACTGAAAGCAAATTAGAATTTCACTGTAATGAAAGGGTTCTTATTGCATTTATCTTCCTAGTCACATTAGTTGAGGTTTTCACCGTTTATGTTAACAGTATCTTCATCCTCCTAGTCATCTAGGTTATCTAGTAATTGTCCTTCTACTTTGCTTCTAGCCACCAGTTTTATTGATCTTCTGCAGTCAGATCTCTTGTCAATCCCTTGCTCTCAGGTTCCATTGCCATTATTGTAGTTTAAGTCTCTGGCCTGGACTACTTGCAGTAGCCTTTTAACTGGTTCCACCATATATCCTTTCTCCATCTTCTAACTTATTGTACTTCTGCTAGATTATCTTCAACATAATTCAGACCATGCTACACCCTGCTTTTATTTCACATACCTTAATCTGGGATTCAGGTCATTTATAATTTAGCCCTAGTTCCAGCTTACCTTTTCAACTTTCTTAATTTTTTCACATAGGTTTTGTTTTAGCTAAATGGAACTACTTACTCTTTCTTTGATTCTCTAAGCTTTCCTCAGTTGCACTTTTGAAAAAGAAAAAAGATTTTCCCACTTTTAAGACATTCATCTTAGTTTCTCTCTCATCTCCATGCTTTTAGACTCAAAATAAGTGCTCGATTTTTTCACAAAATGAAATAATTGCTCCTTTATTGAATTTAGAATACTTTATTCGTTGTATTAAGAAGTATATTACTTTTTATCTAGCTCTGAAATTATACTTATTTCTTATCTCCTTTGATTGTAAGCTTTTTGAGGTCAGAATTCTTATTTGTGCTATCTTTATTCAGTTCTACAAATATTTGTTGAACAGTGTGTAGGTCTTGAGCTGAGCTCCTGTATCTGTATATCATGTAATTCACCTAGCAGTCTTGTAAGAGAGTGTTATGTCCATATGGATCAGAAAATAGGCTTTAAGAACTGTTAAACTTATTTTATGATTAGACCACTAATAGGTGATGGATCTGAGCCTTCCTGTATCTCCAAAGTGGTGGCCCTGAGTCTTATATATAATAAACATCATAACAAATAATAGTGAAATAAATGAATTACAAGCACATAGAGCTAATTACTCTTTGAGTTAGAATTCATGTTTTTGTGCCACTCTCAGATCTTGTCTGTTGTGTAAAGTGAGCCAAGGGGCCTAGCAATATTTCAAGCTTTTGGTATTTTAAGATAAATTACTCTTTTTTATCTTCTAAGTTTGAAAGTGCCTCTGTTTGGGATGTAAATAGATAAGGAAATTTAGGCACATTTTTTGTTCCTTAGTACTTATTCCTTATGATATGAATGGTCTACACTTTGGGTTGCTGTGAAATATAAGATACTATTATATACTATATAAGATACTATTAAATATAAGATAATATTCCATAACTGCATTGTTTGATTGAAAATGTTGCACAAGCAAGTAAATCAGAAGTGGTTTGATAGTTTTATATAAATAGCAAGTTTATGAACTTTGAATTTCCTGGAGAAATCCCACCCATTTCATGTGATCTTTTCCTTTCACAAGTTGATATATTGTATTTTCATTATCATTAGAGATTTTTTAAAGTGTGTTAAAATGTTGTCAAGTCAGACCAACATATTATACATAATTTTTACAACCCAGCCAGAACTACCTTACTAATTGTAAAGTCAGTCAGACATTCCTAGGAACTTCCTCACCTCTAGCACACACACATACACACACACAAACACATGTATGGATCAGTAGTAGTTTGACAGTTATTCTTGTAATGTTTTATTATATATTTTTGCACTTTGTTTCCTGAAAGCCATGCTAGTATTTCTTGTTAGGGGGCAGTAAAAATTTATGAAAAAGAGATTAAAAACCTCTTAATATGATAATAGTTCTCTTTGGTTTTATAGTTTTTTTGATTTTGGTAACCAGTGTTGTAGAAATCATGGAGAGTTCAAATTACTTGAGCATCTGGCAGGTGAAACACATAGAAATCAAATGTACACATAGAAATAATAAACCATAGAGTTAATTTTGGAAGTAATGGGGTCCTAGGCATTCTTGCAAAATAAATAGAGGGGGAAGAGAACATTGGATAGTATTTAAAGCATGTGTAGGTGTTGTAGTTGTAGCAAGTTGGTTATAGACAGGTGACAAAACAAAAACTCAAACCTCAAAGTATGATAAAGATAGGTTTTGGAGGGTTCTGTAGCAGATATAATTTGTAAAGTAATGTAGTTCTGTAACATTTTAGTGCTCCCCCCCTCACCTCCTATGACACATAAATTTTTAAAAATTCTTTCTGTTTTTAAAAATTGTAAAGTATACATAACAAAGTTTAACATTTTTATCATTTTTAAGTGTAAAACTAAGTGACATTAAGTACATTCTTATTGTTACACACCCAGCTCTCTCCAGAATTTTTTATCTTCTCAAACTGAAACTGTACCAATTAAACAATAACTTCCCATCCCCCCCTCCCAGTCTCTGGCCACCTTGCACTCCAGCTACCTCATAATAGTATAGTCATATAGTATTCATATTTTTGTGTCTGACTTATTTCACTTAGCATAATGTCGTCAAGGTTCATCCATATTGTAGCATGTGTCAGAATTTCCTAACTTTTTAAGGCTGAATAATATTCTGTTGTATGTAAATGCCACATTTTGCTCATTCATCCACTAATGGACATTAGGGTTGTTTCCACCTTTGGCTATTGTGAATAAAGGTGTTATGAACATGGGTGTACAAATATCTGCTTGAGTTCCTGCTTTCAGTTCTTTTGAGTTTATACTCAGAAGTAGGATTGCTGGATTGCATAGTAATTCTGTTTAATATTTTGAGTAACTGCTATATTGTTTTCCACAGCAGCTGCACTATTTTACGTTCCCATCTGCAATGCTTAAGTGATCCAATTTCTTGACATCACTGCCAACCCTTGTTATTTCATGTTTTTTGGATAATAACCATCCTAATAAGTGTGAAGTGGAATATCATTGTGGTTTTGATTTGCATTTCCCCAGTGCGTAGTGATGTTTAGCATCTTTTCATGTGCTTATTGGCTGTTTCTATATCTTCTTTGGAGAAATGTGTATTTAAGTCCTTTGTCTATTTTAAATTTTGTTGTTGTTGTTTTGTGAGTTTTTGATTTATTCTGGATATCAGTTCCTTATCTGATATATGATTTGCAAAACATTCCATTGGTTGCCTATTCACTTTGTTGGTAGTGTCCTTTGATGCAAAAGCATTTTAAATTTTATTGAAGTTCAGTTTTACCTGTGTTTTTCTTCTGTTGCCTATGTTTTTGGTGTCATATCCCAAGAAATTGCGAAATCCCAATGTCAAGAAGCTTTTTCTCTAAGTTTTCTTGTGGAAGTTTTATGGGTTTAGCTCTTTGGCTCTTAAATTTAGGTCTTTGATTCATTTTGAATTAATTTTTGTACATGGTGTAAGTCTTTTGCATGTGGATATCCAGTTTTCCCAGCACCATTTGTTGAAGAGAATCTCCTTCCCCTATCGAATGACCTTATCTCCCTCATCAAAAATCATTTAACCTTACATGCAAGGGTTTATTTCTTTAGTCTATTAGTCTGTCTTAATGCCAGTACTGTTTTGACTACTGTAACTTTGTAGTAAGTTTTGTAATCAAGAAGTATGAGCTTTTTTCAGGATTATTTTAATTAATTAGGGTCCCTTGAGATCCCATACGAATTTTAGGATGGATTTTTCTGTTTCTGCAAAAAGCATTCTTAGGATTTTGATAGGAATTGCATTGAATCTCTAGACCTGTTTGAGTAGTATTGCCGTCTTAACAGTATTAAATCTTCCAACTCATGACCATGTGATGTCTTTTCACTTATTGGTGCCTAATTTCTTTTAGCAATCTTTTGTTGTTTTCATTGTATAGATCTTCTTTGTGTAATTTTATCCCTAAGTATTTTATTCTTTTTTATTCTAGTATAAATGGAAGCTTATAACTTGCAGTTGTTTTTTGCTTAGCCTAGTTCTCAGCAGTGACTTAAGGGAATTCCTATACAGGTTTCTGGAGCTTCATTTCTGTACAGGCCTCTCTTTTTCAAAACTCTGCCCCAGAGCTTCCAATTATTTCAGCCTGGCTTGAGCTATGAGACATTTTCTCAACTCAGCTCTCTGTGCTCTCTGTCTGCATTATGCCTCCAAGCAGAAAGGCAGAGTTCACCTGTTTTTTTTCTCTTTACCTTTGCGATTACAGTCCTGTGCTACTCCTTGCGCTATGTCTTAAAACAGTTGTTTCCTACATGTTGTCCAGATTGCTAGTTGTGGAGGGAGATTAAGTCTTGTCTCTTACACAGTCATAGGATGGGAAGTAGAAATCCCGTAATATGCTTTTAATTATATACTGTGTATTGAGAGATGGTATTATTGGCAGCTTATGTGAGCTTTTAAGGAAGTCATGGCATAAATTGAAATGATTTATTGCTCTTTGAATGGTCTTTTTCTTTTATCTAAATTAAAACCAGGGAAAGGACCCCTAGATAAGTTTATGCATTTGCTGTTTTTTTTAAAAATAGGTTAACATCTTAAATACAGTTTATCAATAAATGTGATATTCATATAGTTTAAATTGTTCTTTGTTTAATTAACTGAATATTATTGTTGTCTTTAGTCTTAGTTTTTTTAATATAACTTATATAAAATACGTAGTATTCTTTTTATAATGCAGGGACTCTAGAGTATGTATAAGGTACATATGGTAATTTTTTAACTTATTTTTCACCATTTAAAATATTTTAAAAATAACATTTTCTTTAATGATACTCATTAAAAATGCACAAAAAACTTTAGAGTTGAGAAGACGTATTAAGTGACAACCAAGGCTTAACAGATATATGTTAACACCTCAAAGACAAAACAGATAGGAGCACTAGATGGGGGAAACGATTCCTTATGGCATTTTTTTTAAAACATCTTTATTGGAGTATAATTGATTTACAATGGTGTGTTAGTTTCTGCATTATAACAAAGGGAATCAGCAATACATATACATCTATCCTCATATCTCTTCCCTCTTGAGTCTCCCTCCCTCCCACTCTCCCTATCCTACCCCTCTAGGTGGCACAAAGCACCGAGCTGATCTCCCTGGGCTATGCGGCTGCTTCCAACTAGCTATCTATTTTACATTTGGTAGTGTATATATGTACATGCCACGCTCTCACTTTGTCCCAGCTTACCCTTCCCCCTCCCCGTGTCCGCAAGTCCATTCTCTAGTAGGTCTGCATCTTTATTCCCATCCTGCCCCTAGATTCTTCATGACCATTTTTTTCCCTTTAGATTCCATATATATGTGTTAGCATATGGTATTTGTTTTCCTCTTTCTGACTTACTTCACTCTGTATGACAGACTCTAGGTCCATCCAACTCACTATAACTCAACAAATGACTCAATTTCATTTCTTTTGATGGCTGAGTAATATTCCATTGTACATATGTGCCACATCTTCTTTATCCATTCATCTGTCACTGGACACTTAGGTTGCTTCAATGTCCTGGCTATTGTAAATAGAGCTGCAAAGAACATTGTGGTACATGACTCTTTTTGAATTATGGCTTTCTCAGGGTATATGCCGAGTAGTGGGATAGCTGGATCGTATGGTAGTTTTATTTTTAGTTTTTTAAAGAACCTCCATACTGTTTGCCATAGTGGCTGTATCAATTTACATTCCCACCAACAGTGCAAGAGTGTTCCCTTTCCTCCACACCCTCTCCAGCATTTATTGTTTCTAGATTTTTTGATGATGGCTCTTCTGACTGGTGTGAAATGATATCTCATTGTAGTTTTGATTTGCATTTCTCTAATGATTAATGATGTTGAGCATTCTTTCATGTATTTGTTGACAATCTGTATATCTTCTTTGGAGAAATGTCTATTTAGGTCTTCTGCCCATTTTTGTATTGGGTTGTTTGTTTTTTTGATATTGAGCTACATGAGCTACTTGTAAATTTTGGAGATTAATCATTTGTCAGTTGCTTCATTTGCAAATATTTTCTCCCGTTCTGAGGGTTGTCTTTTCATGTTGTTTATGGTTTCCTTTTCTGTGCAAAAGCTTTTAAGTTTCATTACGTCACGTTTGTTTATTTTTCTTTTTATTTCCATTTCTCTAGGAGGTGGGTCAAAAAGGATCTTGCTGTGAATTATGTCATAGAGTGTTCTGCCTATGTTTCCCTCTAAGAGTTTGACAGTGTCTGGCCTTACATTTAGGCTCTTTAATCTATTTTGAGTTTATTTTCGTGTATGGTGTTAGGGAGTGTTCTAGTTTCATTCTTTTACATATAGCTGTCCAGTTTTCCCAGCACCACCAATTGAAGAGACTGTCTTTTTTTGGAGGGAGGGGTTGGCAGTATGCGGGCCTCTCACTGTTGTGGCCTCTCGCGTTGCGGAGCACAGGCTCCGGACACACAGGCTTAGCGGCCATGGCTCATGGGCCCAGCCACTCCGCGGCATGTGGGATCCTCCCATATCGGGTCACCAACCCATGTCCCCTGCATCGGCAGGCGGACTCTCAACCACTGCGCCACCAGGGAAGCCGGAGACTGTCTTTTTTCCCCTGTATGTTCTTGCCTCCTTTATCAAGAATAAAGTGACCATATGTGCATGGGTTTATCTCTGGGCTTTCTATCCTGTTCCATTGATCTATATTTCTGTTTTGGTGCCAGTACCATACTGTGTTGATTACTGCAGCTTTGTAGTATAGTCCGAAGTCAGGGAGACTAATTCCTCCAGTGCCATTTTCCTTTCTCAAGAATGCTTTGGCTATTTGGGGTCTTTTGTGTTTCCATACAAATTGTGAAATGTTTTGTCCTAGTTCTGTGAAAAATGCCAGTGATAGTTTGATAGGGATTGCATTGAATCTGTAGATTGCTTTGGGTAGTATAGTCATTTTCACAGTGTTGATTCTTCCAATCCAAGAACATGGTATATCTCTCCATCTATTTCTATCATCTTTAATTTCCTTCAGTATCTTATAGTTTTCTTTTTTTTAGAAAACTTTTTAACATCTTTATTGGAGTATAATTGCTTTATAATGGTGTGTTAGTTTCTGTTTTACAACAAAGTGAATCAGTTATACATATACATATGTTCCCATATCTCTTCCCTCTTGTGTCTCCTTCCCTCCCCCACTCCCTATCCCACTGCTCTATGTGGTCACAAACCACCTAGCTGATCTCCCTGTGCGATGAGGCTGCTTCCCACTAGCTATCCCCCTAAGTTTGGTAATGTATATATGTCCATGGCACTCTCTCTCTTCGTCACATCTTACCCTTCTCCCTCCCCATATCCTGAAGTCCATGCTCTAGTAGGTCTGTGTTTTATTCCTGTCCTACCACTAGGCTCTTCATGACTTTTTTTTCCCTTAGATTCCATATATATGTGTTAGCATACGGTATTTATTTTTCTCCTTCTGACTTACTTCACTCTGTATGACAGACTCCATGTCCATACACCTCACTACAAATAACTCAGTTTACATTCTTTTCATATCTGAGTTATATTCCATTGTATATATGTGCCACATCTTTATCCACTCATCTGTTGATGGACACTTAGGTTGCTTCCATGTCCTGGCTATTGTAAATAGAGCTGCAATGAACATTTTGGTACATGAGTCTTTCTGAATTATGGTTTTCTCAGGGTATATGCCCAGTAGTGGGATAGCTGGGTTGTAGGGTAGTTCTATTTGTAGTTTTTTTAAGGAACCTCCATACTATTGTCCATAGTGGCTGTATCAATTTACATTCCCACCAACAGTGCAAGAGGGTTCCCTTTTCTCCACACCCTCTCCAGCATTTATTGTTTTCAGATTTTTTGATGATGGCCATTCTGACCGGGGTGAGATGATACCTCATTGTAGTTTAGATTTGCATTTCTCTAATGATTAATGATGTTGAGCATTCTTTTTTTTTTTTTTTTTTTTTTTTGTGGTACGTGAGCCTCTCACTGTTGTGGCCTCTCCCGTTGAGGAGCACAGGCTCCAGATGCACAAGTTCAGCGGCTATGTCTCATGGGCCCAGCTGCTCCGCGGCATGTGGGATCTTCCCAGACCGGGGCATGAACACGCGTCCCCTGCATAGGCAGGTGGACTCTCAAGCATTGTGCCAACAGGGAAGCCTGAGCATTCTTTCATGTGTTTGTTGGCAATCTGAATATCTTCTTTTGAGAAATGTCTGTTTAGGTCTTCTGCCCATTTTTGGATTGGGTTGTTTGTTTTTTTGTTATTCAGCTGCATGAGTTGCTTGTAAATTTGGGGGATTAATCATTTGTCAGTTGCTTCATTTGCAGCTATTTTCTCCCATTCTGAGGGTTGCCTTTTGGTCTTGTTTATGGTATCCTTTGCTGTGCAAAAGCTTTTGAGATTCATTATGTCCCATTTGTTTGTTTTTCTTTTTATTTCCATTTCTGTAGGAGGTGGGTCAAAAAGGATCTTGCTGTGAATTATGTCATGAATTATGTTGAGGAAAGTTCCCTCTATACCTACTTTCTGCAGGGTTTTTATCATAAATGGGTGTTGAATTTTGTCAAAAGCTTTCTCTGCATCCATTGAGATGATCATATGGTTTTTCTCCTTCAGTTGGTTGATATAGTGTATCACGTTGATTGATTTGTGTATATTGAAGAATCCTTGCATTCCTGGAATAAACCCCACTTGATCATGGTGTAGGATCCTTTTAATGTGCTGTTGGATCCTGTTTGCTAGTATTTTGTTGAGGATTTTTGCATCTATGTTCATCAGTGATATTGGCCTTCAGTTTTCTTTCTTTGTGATGTCTTTGCTTGGCTTTGGTATCAGTGTAATGGTGGCCTCTTAGAATGAGTTTGGGGGTGTTCCTCCCTCTTCTATCTTCTGGAAGATTTTGATAAGGATAGATGTTAGCTATTCTCTAAATATTTGTTAGAATTCACCTGTGAAGCCATCTGGTCCTGGGCTTTTGTTTGTTGGAAGATTTTTAATCACAGTTTCAATTTCAGTGCTTGTGATTGGTCTGTTCATATTTTCAATTTCTTCCTGTTTCAGTCTTGGCAGGTTGTGCATTTCTAAGAACTTGTCCATTTTTTCCAGGTTGTCCATTTTATTGACATAGAGTTGCTTGTAGTAATCTCTAATAATCTTTTGTATTTCTGCAGTGTCGGTTGTTACTTCTCCTTTTGTATTTCTAATTCAATTGATTTCAGTCTTCTCTCTTTTTTTCTTGATGAGTCTGGCTAATGGTTTATCAACTTTGTTTATCTTCTCAAAGAACCAGCTTGTAGTTTTATTGTTCTTTGCTATCATTTCCTTGATTTCTTTTTCATTTATTTCTGATGTGATATTTATAATTTCTTTCCTTCTGCTAAATTAGGGGTTTTTTTGTTCTTCTTTCTCTAATTGCTTTAGGTGAAAGGTAAGTTTATTTATTCGAGATGTTTTCTGTTTCTTAAGGTAGGATTGTATTGCTATAAACTTCCCTCTTAGAACTGCTTTTGCTGCATCCCATAGGTTTTGGGTCATCGTGTTTTCATTGTCATTTGTTTATAGATATTTTTTGATTTCCTCTTTGATTTCTTCAGTGATCTCTTGATTATTTAGTGTGTACTGTTTAGCCTCCATGTGTTGTATTTTTTACAGATTTTTTTACCTGTAATTGATATCTAGTCTCATAGTGTTGTGGTCAGGAAAGATACCTGATACAATTTCAATTTTCTTATATTTACCAAGGCTTGATTTGTAACCCAGCATATGATCTATCTTGGAGAATGTTCCATGAGCACTTGAGAAGAAAGTGTATTCTGTTGTTTTTGGATGGAATGTTGTATAAATATTTATTAAGTCCATCTTGTTCAATGTATCATATAAAGCTTGTGTTTCTGTATTTATTTTTGTTTTGAATGATCTGTCCATTGGTGAAAGTGGGGTGTTAAAGTCCCCTACTATGATTGTGTTACTGTCGATGTCCCCCTTTATGGCTGTTAGTATTTGTTTTATGTATTGAGATGCTCCTATGTTGGGTGCATAGATACTTACAGTTGTTATATCTTCTTCTTGGATCGATCCCTTGATCATTATGTAGTGTCCTTCTTTGTCTCTTGTAATAGTCTTTAGTTTAAAGTCTATTTTGTCTGATATAAGAATTGCTACTCCAGCTTTCTTTTGATTTCCATTTGCATGGAATATCTTTTTCCATCCCCTCACTTTCAATCTGTATGTGTCCCTAGGTCTGAAGTGGGTCTCTTGTAGATAGCATACATATGGATCTTGTTTTTGTATGCATTCAGACAGTCTGTGTCTTTTAGTTGGAGCATTTAATCCATTTATATTTAAGGTAATTATCCATATGTATGTTCCTATTACCATTTTCTTCATTGCTTTTTGGTTTGTTATTGTAGGTCTTTTCCTTCTCTTGTGTTTCCTGCCTAGAGAAGTTCCTTTAGCATGTGTTGTAAAACTGGTTTGGTGGTTCTGAATTCTCTTAGCTTTTGCTTGTCTGTAAAGGTTTTAATTTCTCTATCAAATCTGAATGAGATCCTTGCTGGGTAGAGTAATCTTGGTTGCAGGGCTTTTTCCTTCATCACTATAAATGTGTCCTGCCTCTCCCTTCTGGCTTGCAGCGTTTTTGCTCTTTGTGATCAACTGTTAACCTTATGGGGATTCCCTTGTATGTTATTTGTTGTTTTTCCCGTGCTGCTTTTAATATTTTTTTCTTTGTATTTAATTTTTGATAGTTTGATTAATACAAGTCTTGGTGTTTTTGTCATTGCATTTATCCTGTATGGCACTCTCTGTGCTTCCTGGACTTAACTATTTCCTTTCCCATATTAGGGAAATTTTCAACTATAATCTCTTCAAATATTTTCTCAGTCCATTTCTTTTTCTCTTCTTCTTCTGGGACCATTAGAATTCGAATGTTGGTGTGTTTAATATTGTCCCAGAGGTCTCTGAGACTGTCCTCAATTCTTTTCATTCTTTTTTCTTTATTCTGTTCTGCAGTAATTCCACTAATTTATCTTCCAGGTCACTTGTCCATTCTTGTGCCTCCGTTATTCTGGTATTGATCCCTTCTAGAGTATTTTAAATTTCATTTATTGTATTTTTCATCACTGTTTGTTTGCTCTTTAGTGCTTCTAGGCCCTTGTTAAATGTTGTGTTTTCTCCATTCTATTTCCAAGATTTTGGATCATCTTTACTATCATTATTCTGAATTCTTTTTCAGGTAGACTGCCTATTTCCTCTTCATTTGTTAGGTCTGGTGGGTTTTTATCTTGCTCCTTCATCTGCTGTGTATTTCTTTGTCTTCTAATTTTGCCTAACTTACTGTATTTGGGGTCTCCTTTTTGGAGGCTGCAGGTGTGTAGTTCCCATTGCTATTGGTGTCTGTCCCCAGTGGCTAAGTTTTGTTTATTGGGTTGTGTAGGGTTCCTGGTGGAGGGGACTAGTGCCTGTGTTCTAGTGGATGAGGCTGGATGTTGTCTTTCTGGTGGGCAGGACCACGTCCAGTGGTGTGTTTTGGGTTATCTGTGACCTTATTATGATTTTAGGCAGCCTCTCTGCTAATGAGTGGGGTTGTGTTCCTGTCTTGCTAGTTGTTTGCCGTAGGATGTCCAGCACTGTAGCTTGCTGGTCATTGAGTGGAGCTGGGTCTTGGCATTGTGATGGAGATCTCTTGGAGATTTTCGCCGCTTTGTTTGTTGTTGTTGTTATAAAAGTCTGTAATTTATTACAGATTGTAGGATGGGGAGATAGCTTTTTTATAATTTGTTAGATTTTAGGTTTATTACAAAGTATAACTGCTCAAAGAAATCCAATATCCAGTGGATGAATTAATTATGTACTCACATACCTATACACAGATAAATTCCTATACAGAGAGTTCATTGTTGAATATTCACAGGGTTTACCTCTGGTCTCGGTGAAGAGGGCCACTCCCTCACCTTGATATCGGTATGGCTGAAATTCTATTTACAAGTCTCAGATCCTCAGCAATTCTAGACTCTCTGGTTGCCCCCAGATCTTTTTCCTTCCTTTAATCATCAGTTTTTACTTAACAAAGTTGATTTCTGGATTGAGTTTCATTTTTAGGAGAGAGATTTTAATCAATTAATCTGGTAATGTGTCTGATTAATTGACAAGACAAAGGCCTACAAAATCAGATAATTTCCCCCATCCTCTAAGGTCAGCTGAGTTTTGGCGGCTCCATTTAAATCCTGGTTACATATACTTCATCAACCCTGCTTTCTTAGACCTTGCTTTCAGGTAACTCAGTACACATGTAAATCCAATGTACAACCACTTTGTATACCATTCTCTTCCTCCTTTCACTTTTTTTTTGTTTTTACTTATTTTGACGTTATTTTTCACCCTTAGCTGGTTTATATCTAATTCTACCCTTTGATTATTTATTTATTTTTTAACATCTTTATTAGAGTATAGTTGCTTTACAATTGTGTGTCAGTTTCTGCATTATAACAAAGGGAATCAGTTATAGACATACATATGTCCCCATATCTCTTCCCTCTTGCATCTCCGTCCATCCCACCCTCCCTATCCCACCCCTCTAGGTGGTCACAAAGCACCGAGCTGATCTCCCTGTGCTATGTTGTTGCTTCCCACTAGCTATCTATTTTACGTTTGTTAGTGTATATATGTCCATGCCACTCTCTCACTTTCTCTCAGCTCACCCTTCCCTCTCCCCATATCCTGAAGTTCTTTCTCTAGTAGTTCTGCGTCTTTATTCCCATCTTGCCCCTAGGTTCTTCTGACCATTTTCTTTAATTTTGTTTTTTTTTTTTAGATTCCATATATATGTGTTAGTATACAGTATTTGTTTTTCTCTTTCTGACTTACTTCACTCTGTATGACTGTCTCGCCGTTTGATATTACATGGAGCTGGAATATCTCTGGTGGACCAATGTCCTGAACTCAGCTCTCCCACCTCAGAGGCACAGGCCTGATCCCCGGCTGGAGCATGAAGACTCTGTCATCTACACAGCTCAGAATAAAAGAAAAAAAAGAAAGAAAAATAAATAAATAAATAAAATAAAATACAGTTATTAAAATAAAAATTAATTATTAAAATTTAAAAAGTAATTTAAAAAGAGAGAGAAAGAGGAGAACCGCCAAACCAAAAAACAAATCATCCAATGTTAACAAGCGCTAAAAAGTATACTATAAAAAGAAAAAAAAAACAGAAAACGGACAGACGGAACCCTAGGACAAATGGTAAATGCAAAGCTATACAGACAAAATCACACACAGAAGCATACACATATACACACAAAGAGAGAAAAAGGAAAAAAAGTATATATATATATATATATATATCGTTGTTCCCAAATTTCACCTCCTCAATTTGGGATTATTTGTTGTCTATTCAGGTATTCCACAGATGCAGGGCACTTCAAGTTGATTGTGGAGCTTTAATCTTCTGCTTCTGAGGCTGCTGGGAGAGATTTCCTTTTCTCTTCTTTGTTTGCACATCTCCTGGGGTTCAGCTTTGGATTTGGACCCTCCTCTGCGTGTAGGTCGCCCGAGGGTGTCTGTTCTTTGCTCAGACAGGACGGGGTTAAAGTGACAGCTGATTCAGGGGTTCTGGCTCACTCAGGCCAGGGGAGGGAGGGGTACGGATGTGGGGCGAGCCTGTGGCAGCAGAGGCCAGCGTGATGTTGCACCAGCCTGAGGCGCACTGTGTGTTCTACTGGGGAAGTTGTCCCTGGATAACGGGACCCTGGCAGTGGTGGGCTGCACAGGCTCCCGGGAGGGGAGGTGTGGATAATGGTGGCTACAGCAACAGCCTTAGTGTCTCATGCCTGTCTCTGTGGTCTGCGCTGATAGCCGTGGCTCACGCCCATCTCTGGAGCTCATTCAGACAGCACTCTTAATCCGTTCTCCTCATGTACTGCAAAACTAAGAGGCAAGAAAAAGTGTCTTGCCTCTTCGGCAGCTCTAGACCCCCTCCTGGACACACTCCCGGTTATCTGTGGCGCACCAGCCCGCTTCAGGCTGTGTTTATGCAGCCAATCCCAGTCCTCTCCCCAGGACCTGACTGAAGCCAGAGCCTCAGCTCCCAGCCCCCGTCTGCCCTGGCGGGTGAGCAGACAAGCATTTCGGGCTGGTGAGTGCTGGTCGGCACCGATCCTCTGTGCAGGAGTCTCTCCACTTTGCCCTCTGGCACCCCTGTTGCTGCGTTCTCTAACGTGGCTCCGAAGCTTCCCCTGTCCACCACCCACAGTCTCCGTCCGGGAAGGGGCTTCCTAGTGTGTGGAAACCTTTCCACCTTCACAGCTCCCTCCCACTGGTACAGGTCCCATTCCTATTCTTTTGTCTCTGTTTTTCCTTTTTTCTTTTGCCCTACCCAGGTACGTGGGGAGTTTCTTGCCTTTTGGCAGGTCTGAGGTCTTCTGCCAGCGTTCAGTAGGTGTTCTGTAGGAGTTGTTCCTCATGTGGATGTATTTCTGATGTATTTGTGGGGAGGAAGGTGATCTCCCTATCTTACTCTTCTGCCATCTTGAAGCTCCTCCTCCTTATGGCATTTTTGAAGGACTTTATAATGTGAGAAATTGGTTTTGCTAGGAAGTTATTTTTTTCATTTCTAGAATATATTGTTATCTCTCTAATCATAAATATGATAGGGAAAAAAGAAAACTAAAATTAGTAGCATTTGACAGCTTTTTTTTAATTAAAGAGCAATCTGTTGAATACTTCTTTGAAGTATAAATTGATTTGCAAAACAAGACTTTTATTAAGGAATTTTTACTGTAATTGAAATTAATCTCCATATTATAAACTATAAGAGTCTGATCTCTTTAAACAGTTAGAAATCACTTTTATCAGTATTCCTATGAACTGTTTCTAGTTAACAGCACTTCTGACACCAAGTGTAGAGTTTACTTTTCCACATCAAGCAATTCTCCAGTTCTCTCCAGTTGGATACCAGGTGGATGTCCTAAAATTTAATTCAGTTCTTACACCAACTACGTGGAGTTAGTACAGACCCCATAGGTTAAGAACTCAGTCTAGAGTACAGACCCCATAGGTTAAGAACTCAGTCTCAGAGGACTGCCCCTCACTTCAGGTGCCAATTGAAAGTAGTAGGTCCTGACGTTATCCACTCTTCTGTCCAACTTGGCTATAAATTAGGGGTTCTCAGGATCCCCTGCTCAGATTTGATAATTTGCTATAATGGCTCACAGAACTTAGGGAAACACTTTACTTGCTATTACTGGTTTATTATAAACGATGTTATAAAAGATAAATTGCCAGATGAAGAGGTTAATAGGGCAAGATCGGGAAGGGTCCTGGACACAGGAGCTTCTGTCCCTGTGGAGTTTGGTGTGTACCACTCTTCTGGCACATGGATGTATTCATCAGACTGGAAGCTCCCTGAACCTCATCGTTTGTGGGGTTTTAATGGAGGTTCATTACATAGGCCCGCTTGATTTAATCACTGACCATTGGTGATTGACTCAATCTCTAGCCCTCTAATCACATGGTTGTTTTTTCGGCAACCAGTCCCCACCCTGGAGCTTGCTAGGGGCCCATTAATAGTCACCTCATTAATATAAACTCAGGATGCTCAAAGGCTCTTATTATGAAGAACAAAATGTGCTCCTTACCCCTGTGATTCAGGAAATTTCAAGTGTTTTAGGGTCTCTGTTCCAGGAACTGGGGACAAAGACCAAATATATATCTTATTAATTAACAGTATCACAAATATGTTGTTTGCTAATAGATTTTTATGTCTAAAAATTTCATTTGGAAGATGATTTCCAGATAATATTTTTCTGTTAGATTATAGTTTTACTGTGCATTAAAATGAAATTAATTGGGCCTTCCCTGGTGGCGCAGTGGTTGAGAGTCCGCCTGCCGATGCAGGGGACGCGGGTTCGTGCTCTGGTCTGGGAAGACCCCACATGCCGCGGAGCGGGTGGGCCCGTGAGCCATGGCTGCTGAGCCTGTGCGTCCGGAGCCTGTGCTCCGCAACGGGAGAGGCCACAACAGTGAGAGGCCTGCATACCGCAAAAATAAATAAATAAATAAAATAAAATAAAATGAAATTAATTAAAATGAAATTCTTGCTACCAAAGTTTATCATGTTTGTTGAGAGATTTTAACTGTGTTTTCTTCTTATGGGAGCAACTTGGCAAATACTTCTGAAAATCATATGCCAATTTGGGTTTTGGAAAGGGGAAGTAAGGGGAGAGCCTTTTCCTAGTTATTGAAGTTAGGAATAAGATATTTTATATAGTTTGAAGTTAATAATAGAAGGCTTTTTTTCTATTTCCTATAAGAATCTACTAAAATGAGTAGATTCCTGGTGCATTGTAAGTGTTGTTAAATATATTTTTAATGTATAATTTCTGTTTTACAACCCACTTTTCTCACAGAGCTTGTCAAAACACAATAGAAGCAATATTGGAACTGAAGGTGGACCACCTCCTTTTGTGCCTTTTGGACAGGTAATGACTTTCATTTTGGCAGATGAATTTTAGTCAGCAAAAAGTGTTTTTCATTTGTATTCAAGCTGTGTTTAGTTTTGTGCTGAACTGTTCACTCAGAGGTCATAGGAGTTATATGGAAATATATTAACTACAGGAAATCAATAATTGTGGTTTTTTTCTCATTATTGTAATTAAAGTTTTTGTGTAGCTTCTTTTCTCAAAAGCTGTTAACCCAAAGATTGAAACAGTTAAGAGACACACCTGAAATACAGCTTAAAATTAATTAATATCAGGTGGTGGTGGGGACTTTTTTGAGAGAGAGAGAAATGCAAAAGTAAGAAGACAAAAATATGCTATAATTTCTCACTTTGTTCATTAAAAACAAGAGGGAGAAAAAATAAAAGCATCAACAGAAAGATTGACAAGAGACAAAAGAGTGAAAACATGAGGCAGGGAAGGGCATGGGCATCACTGCACTTTAGGAGAGCCTGCTGTCCCAGGTGTCCCTTCCGAGATTCTGTTCTTCTGCATTGATCCAAATGCCCATCTCAGTCAGGTACTTAGTCTTATTTCCAGTTGGTATTTTCATTTTCAACTACAGCAGCCCTGATTCTTCTCTCACATAAGCTAAAGGTTTTCCCTCTGTTTCTTAACTTTCAACCCCCTTGCTGCAAAATGTTACCTTGAGGCAGCTCCTCAGCTGACCAATATCTTGTGTCTTCCTCGTTGTACTAAGCATCAAATTGCCTTTAAAACAATCTCCTCCAGCTTGTCCCTGCTTTATACCTGAAGAATCTGAGAATAATCCCTGTGGCTGCTTGCTCTTTGCCACATGATGCCACTAAAATTTAGCTCTTGGTAATCCGCCTTGCATTTGTGCTTTATTTTCCTTCAAGAGTGCTGGCTTAAAGTGAAGATGAGTTGGGGACACAACAGCTAGGAAACAGACTATATCTCAATAACAATTAAAAAAATTTTGGTATGAAAAACAGATACCTAGTTGATCAGAAAATAAGTGGGCAGGATCATTTGACTGGCATCCTCTTCAAAACACTTTTTGGAGGGTCTACCCAAAATTAAGTAAGACATTCTTGCATCGTGGCTATTTTGAAAGTATTTAAAACATATGTCATTTTTTATTTTGCCTTGGAACATGGGACAGTCAAGATAATAGGAGGCATGATCTATGCTGATGATATTCTTATTTCTATCAGTGAAAAACCCCAAGAATGAAAACAGAGTGTAAACATTTTAATAATTTATATTTGAAAATAATAAATGCTGTGTTTATAAGAATTTTCTTTCCCCTTAAACATTTTGGTGATAATATTTGTTTCAAAAATTGCTCACAGAGACTTATGATTTAATTATTTTTAAGAATTTGAAGTGTGTTTATAGCTTTTTTTTGTATTAGGAAGTATATTGAAAGTTATAGCTTAAATAATATTATTTGTTTATGAAGTCCATTGTGAAAATCTGTTATTCAGCATCTTAGCCTTGAACATGGGTTAAAGACAGAATATGCTTGGCTGTGTGTTAGAATCAGCTATTTTATATTTATATTATTGAAAATAAAAAATCTGTATATTTGTATGACACATTTATTTGAGAGCATATTTTTATTCCTCTTTAAAATTATCAAGTTGAAAAAGGTTCATTTTATAGGATTTTTGCTGCTAGAATTAGAAGAGAGAACAGAATTCAGGACTTATTTTTAGACAATGATGGCTTTCTTAATTTGTCTTGAGACTAAAAATCTAAAACTTTGCAGCCTGATTGGGGGAGGGAATATGTTTTTAGCTTTTGGCTTATAAGTTGAGAGACACCTTTCTATATGTTAAAATAACTATAAACCCTCATGGATATTGTGGCATAATGTAGAAATCAAGTGCTTAATAAAAAACTGAATTTACTTCTTGTGCAATAGTCTAGACTGTTTGAAATTTTAAATTATTTTAAGTCATTATCCTAAAATGAAGCTTAGCTCTTTTGGTTTGATGTATATTTTAGATATTGGGTTGGCCAACATGTTTGTTCGTAAGATGTTATAGAAAATCCCGAACGAACTTTTTGGCCAACCCAATATGTGCCCTGTTTTAGATTGTCTACATTTAGTGTAGCTTCATTTACCAGTTATAATTACTTAAAAGTTACTTCAATTAGTTTTCTACCTTTATTTTTAAGTCTATGGGAAATAATTGTATTTTTATGGGCTCTTAGCTGTTGTGATACAAATATTTCTTTTGAAGACATTACTTTCTTATGAAAAACTTGAATCTCTTTTGGAGCTACTGAAACAATTTATTTTTATTTATTATTACCAGAAGTGTGTATCTCATGTCCAAGTGGATAGCAGAGAACTTGATCGAAGGAAGACATTACAAGTTACATTGCCTGTCAAACCTCCAAATGATAATGATGAATTTGAAAAGCAAAGGACTGCTGCTATTGCAGAAGTTGCAAAAAGCAAAGAAGTAAGAAACTAAATTATTATGAATTTCTCTTATTCCTTGCCATTATGTTCTGTTTAGATTACTCACAATCATTATTGTCTTTTCACATAAAGTAACTAATTGAACAAACTTTTGACATTTTTTTTCCATA
This sequence comes from Kogia breviceps, assembly GCF_026419965.1. Classification (NCBI taxonomy): domain Eukaryota; kingdom Metazoa; phylum Chordata; class Mammalia; order Artiodactyla; family Physeteridae; genus Kogia; species Kogia breviceps. The sequence goes on from NC_081325.1 coordinate 33,470,503, forward strand.
TTCCATCAGTAGAAAATGCCCTGGTGCCTTTTGGAGTCTTATGGTTACACATTTTACTCATAAACATTCCTTTTCCAATCTCCTTAACAATTCCATTAAGTTACCTTTGCTAGCAAACCACCCTTCTTTTCTCCCACTTTCTTTCCTTCTTAATAGTATACAAGTGAACACAACTTTTTTTTTTTTTTTTTTTAATGGAAGAGGGTTTCCCACTATTAGTTGGGATAGATGATACTTTTTGAGGATAATTTTCCCCTATAATAGAAATTTTTGAGGAATTTAGGTAAACATTAGAGGGTAAATCAATGGCTCAGGATTAACATTTTTGTCAGTTTTTATTCTTTAATGTATAGTAAAAAATAATTTTTATCTTTGGATTATATGTGCATTTATACATACCCTCCTTTATCATTTACTTCTGCTAGCCAAAAGGTTTTCTTTTCATTATTTTTAATTGCTTGCCTATTTGAAATATGTGTTTTCTCTAGTTATTTATTGATTTTTAGATTTTGACAAGAATTTTAGTTCATGAATTGGTTCCTTAGACTTTTCTTAACCAGTGGTATTGAAATAGGTTTCTTTATTCAGAACCAGTAATAAATCTTAGCTAACAACTGTTTTCCTATTTAAATTCAGATTTTAAGTAGGAGACTTTGTGAATTTTGGTAGTTCTTCCTGTAGTGTCTTTCTGTCATGATTATGTAGGGGACAAGAGCACAAATTCTGGAATCAGGCAGACAGGAAACATATCCTGCTGACAACCTTGGATAGGTTACTTAAGTTTTGTACCATATTTTCTTTATGAAACTGTGAGAATTAAAATTGCTAATCTTTAAAACATTTAGAATACTACATGGCACAGATTATGATATTGTTACTGAACTCCAGCTCGGCAGCTTGTCACTCAAGAATCCAATGCTGAGAGTGTTGGGTTAAAGGAAAGATAGCTTTATTGAGGAAGCCAGCAATCCTGGGGAGAAGGTAGATGCATGTTCCAAAAAACCAACTTCCAACTTGCCAGGTTTTGCTTGGAGATTATATAGGGGAAAGAGGAAAGGGCTACGTGCTCATGGGGAGGGGGCTGTCTTCTATTTTCAGAGATGTTTTTCTTGATCACGTGATTCCAAGTAGCTAGCAAGTCTTACTTGTGGTTGGAATGTTAAGTCATAAATCTTTGACTAGCTGTTCCTGGAGAATAAGGAACAAGGGTGAGACCTATAGAATAACTAATCTTTAGTCTCGATATACATCAACAGCTTTCTTCATCCAACAAGCTAAGCTAAGTTAATGGTAAACTAGGGTAGAAGTCAGGTATATTAAGCGTAAGATCACAGCCATATCCTAACTAAGAAATAGAGTTAGAATAATGCTGAGAAGCTGTGAGCCCCTAATTATAGTCTCACTGCCTCAGTTACAATAGTCCTTTGCTAAAAGCCTTCAGTAAATGTGACTATTGCTATTCCTCAAGTTTCCTCTAAGACACATTTAAAAATCAATTTTAGTATTTCTGAAATTAATTCATTTTGCACAGTTTACATAAAATGCATTTCTTCTTTCCCAAAAAGCTGTTAAAATTATGGAGTATCAGAAAAAGATATTGGGAGTATATCAATTTCTTAATGATTATAGGAAAGTTGTTCTTTTGATTTACATTTTTCTCAGACAAATTTTCTTTCTAAAATCTTGTTTGATATCTATTTTCTGAAAGATGGGAATCAGACAAGTTAGGAAATTACTGAAGTAATCCAGGGGGAGAAAAGTTTTTGGTAGCAATGGCAGCTGTGTAGGTGGTGCAAAGTGTTCAGATTCTGGTATTTTGAAAATACAACCATCAAAGTTTCTGAGAGATTAAAGATGGAGCTTGAGAGAAAAAGAGGTGTTATGAATGACTTCAACGGTTTTGGCCTGAAAAATTGGCAGGTTAGAGTTGCTTACTTTGTACTGGAGAAGACCGGGGTGGAACAGGGTGTTATTAATATAATTAGTATATTAATACTGAGGTACCTCTTAGGCATCCATGTGGTAATGTTTAATAGGCAGTGATACAGAGAAGAGTGTAGCTGAAAGGTGAGCTTTGGATTGGATGTATGCATTTGAAAGTGGTAGGCGTATGGATTATATTTAAAATCATGAGGTCAAATGAGATCACGAAGGGAATGAGAGCTGAAGGGAAGAGAAAAGGAGGAGGAATGAACCCTGTAGCATTTCAACCTTACCAGTTGACTGAAAGAAGTTGAACCAGCCAAGGTGTGACCAGTAAGATAGGATCAAAACAAGAGAAAACAGATTATTTCCTGGAGGATGATGTATTGAATTTATCAAAGACTGTTGAAAAGTTGTGTAAGATGTGGCCTGAGAATTAATGTAGAGTTAGAGGAGTCATTCATTCTCTCCACATTCCTTTATCATTCATATAGATGGTGGTAAGATAAAGTGTAAGTGTGCAGATATCAGTGGGTGGGTTGATGTAAAAATCTATGTAAGTTCTTTAGTGATTATTTCCATTTTTTCAGTGAGGAAGTAAACATGGTCAAACAGACACAATGAAGAAGATGTTTGAGATTTGAGGAGTGAGGAGAACCTGTAAAATAGTGGTTTTTATTATTTGTATTATTTGTCTACTTTCTTAGATTCTAGAATCCTATTACTGGATCATGAACATAATGTAACAGATTCCTAGATAAGTTTGGTGCCTTGCTAAAGAAGATTGGGAGGGTGAATGGGCTAAGAAAATGTAGTAAGACTGCAAGACAGCATTAAGGCCCACTTGAGGTTTATGGTCGTGATGATGTCACAGATGCCTAATTCACATAATATGGACGTGATGGTGTGGCTCATACAGGACAACACCAGTTACCTTATGGGTAATGTTACGTTGTGATGTTTCTAGATATTTGTATGTTTAGTGGGTAACAACTGTTTTAAAGCAGTGAAAAGCAATTCTGAAAATGCTATTTATCCTATTCCTTAATCCATAAAATGGAAAGAAAATAGTAAGGAAATACCTCCAGAAGATGGGACTATTTCACTGGCACCAAAATAAAAAGCACTTTTGGAGTTATGTAATTTAAATTCCAGAAATATATTTAATTTGGAACAGGTCAGGCTCCAGACTTTTCAGGTAACTATGTTCTAATATATTAAGCAAAACAGTAATATTGCCATCTGTTACGAGTGTTTACCATGTGCCAGTTATTGAATTAATCACTTCATGTTGATGATGTCATTTAATCATCACAACATCCCAGTGAGGTAGGTGTTTTGGGTCCATGCCATGTGGCTTGTGGGTTCTTAGTTCCCTGACCAGGGATCGAACCTCTGACCCCTGCAGTGGAAGTGTGGAGTCCTAACCACTGTACCACCAGGGAATTCTCTCGTCCCTGTTTTAAGGATGAGAAACCCGAGGTTCATGGAGGGTAGAAGTTAAGTGACTTGCCTGAGGGCAGGAACTAGGAAGTGGCTCAGTACAGATTTAGTCCCAGCCTTGTGTAGCTCTTAAGCCTGTATTCTTACCTGTCCTACATTGTCTCCCAATCTAATAAACTTTGTATCACATTAATATAAACTCACATTTTTCCTTGTGGTTATGTAAGCAATGACTATCAAGACATTCCAAAGCTACTCTTTTCTTTTTTTGCTGGGATTGCAGAAACCAAAAATTGAATGAATCCAGTAATGGGTCTTTGGTCTTTGAGATGCAGTTTTAATTTTGATTTGAAGTAAACTTAAATATTGTGGTGTATCAACTACCTAATAGAGGTATTTAATATGTTGTCCATTGATGCTTATCTCACATCATTTTTCTATTTTTCAGGTTCTATTTCTTTACATTTTCATCTGATTCAAAATAATTTCCCAGTCTTATATAAATGTATATCTAGGATGTTTTCTTATTGTAATCATTTTAAGATACATTAAAAAATATTGATAATTATATCTAATAAAAATCAAGTCTTGGCTTCTGCTTTTATTAGCTGTATTAGAAAACTATAAAGATGTTATATATCCAGATATTTAATTTAATATTGTACAAATAACAACTGTGGAATGCTTTTCAATCATGAATTTGTATCTTTCCAAACTGATATTTTTTGTTTTTTGGTTTTTTTTTTTTGTGGTACGCGGGCCTCTCACTCTTGTGGCCGCTCCCGTTGCAGAACACAGGCTCCGGATGCGCAGGCTCAGCAGCCATGGCTCACGGGCCCAGCCGCTCCACGGCATGTGGGATCTTCCCGGACTGGGGCACGAACCTGTGTCCCCTGCATTGGCAGGCAGACTTTTAACCACTGTGCCACCAGGGAAGCCCCAAACCAATGTTTTTTATGTTCTAGTCTTTCTACTGTAGTTTTGACAAAACAAAAATGAGATCAAATTCAAATTTGATTACACATATAATGATTCAAATAAGTCAGACAAAATAAGAAATATGGACTTTAAAGCTTTATACGTAGTCGGTAAGATATAGCATATTTGGTAATTAATGTAAATAATAAATTAGTAATGAGACTTTTAATCCCATGTTAAAATTTGTATTATTTGTCTACTTTCTTAGATTCTAGAATCCTACTACTGGATCATGAACATAATGTAACATTCCTAGATAGGTTTGGTGCCTTGCTAAAGAAAGCCTTGCCATGTAGCTGGATTTGTAACTCAGGTCTCATGATATCACTCAAGTATTTTACCCTAGAATAATTTTTGACACCTAATCTCCATAATACTTGTACTATTTTCTTTTATATTATTGTCTAGTTAAGTTTATTCTGATGATTTGCCTTGGAGATTTAAAGATTATAATCATGTAATTTTCTTAATTGCCTCATCTGGACTTGTGAGATTATGACTAGTAGATATTTAGAAAGAATTAGTTAACATTTCATTTTTTTCCTGTAAAACATAATTAAGAAACTTAACTACTTCAGTTTTTAGTCATAGTTTAGTCTTTAGAGCTTTTTAAAATGTTATTTATTTACATTTCTTTTATCTTTCTGTTATCTGAAGACCAAGACATTTGGAGGAGGTGGTGGTGGTGCTAGAAGTAATCTCAACATGAGTGCTGCTGGCAACCGAAATAGGGAGATTTTACAGAAAGAAAAGTCAAACAAATCAGAGGGAAAACATGAAGGTGTCTATAGAGAACTGGTAAGGCTGAAGAACCAACCACAAAATTTATGTCTTTTTTTCTTTAATAGACTTGGTTTTTTAAATTCTTTCTTAGAACCACCACTGGCTTTTTGAGTATATTATAAATAGGTGTCACAACTCTAAGAAGGCTTTCATTAAGGATTCCAGTTAATAATTTCGAGTTATTCCATGGAAAATTTGGATTGGTTAAAAAATAATTTACTTAAGTAAAATTTACGTTTTACTTAACTTTCTAATGTCTGAATGATGTCTTTTAGAATGGATTGATAAAAAGTCATCAAATTAAACAGAAAACGCTCAATGGAAATTATATTCTAAAAGATGATGCATCAGAAACATACAGTTATGGGCTGTTCCCTACCCTTCCCCACATCTTTTCTCAAATTTTGTCTAAAGTGATTTTGTTTTGCTGTGTTCATTGGGAAAAATATATTGAAATAGTAAATGTATATTATAGACTCAATTGCAAAATATTCCTGGATTTTTGAGATAATGGGAGGAGTCAGAGATATTTCTGGTATGCTACAGTGTCCTCAGATATAAGGGAACTGACAGGAATTCATTTTCCTCTGCCTTTAAAGGTTTAATGACTTTGGGTGATTTTGTCTGTAGAGTGCTAAGACTAGCTTAAATAATGGGGTTTCATCATCTCATATAACAAGAAATTTGGAGATAGATGGTTACAAAGATTGGTAAATTCAGCAGTATAACAGTATTGGAGCTCTGGTGAGCATCTCTAGTTTCTTGGTTTTCTTCTCTGGGTTATAGGATCCTCTGTGTGTTAAATCTTCATGCAAAAAGTTCAAAGGCAAGAAGGAAAGGGGACATTTATCTGGGTGTGGGTCTGTTTTATCAGATAAAAAAATAATTTTGGGAATCTCCAGTAAATTCTGTCTATGGTTCATTGACTAGAACTAGGTCACATGCTCACTCCTAAATCAATCACTAGCCAAGGAGAATAGGTTTATAACAGAGCCAGACTATCTTTTCCTTGAATACATGACCATCTCTTTCTTTAAAAAAAAAAAGTCAGTTTTCAGGTTTGAGTGGATACAGTAAGTTGAAAACTACAGTCTCTAACTCAAGAAGCTCTTAAACTTGAGTGAATTGAGAACCCTCGTCTGGGGATGTCTTGCCGTAGAACACCAAAGACCAGCAGTTTGGGATTGTTGTGAGGAGTAAAAACATATGAAGGGAGTGATATCACAAAGTTGGCAGAATGGAAAGCTCCAAGAATTGGGCTGTCCACCAAAACAACTCTTAAGCTGACAAACATTGTCTGAAGCAACTATTTTACAACTCTGGAGTCAAGTCAAACTCTTGCAGCATACAGAGTGATGATTAATGAAGAAAGAGGCTGGTCACTGGCTGACCAGGGAGATAATGGAACAAAGACTCCAGTGATTACATATCACAAGGAATAAAATCCTTACAAAAGAAAATCTGGAAAAGTTACTAAACAAACTTACAGCTGCAGTCTTCATTAAGTAACAACAGCAGTCCCTGAGGAGGAGGGAGAATCTGATTTCCAAAATTACCATCAACAGAGCATTCAGAATTTTCAGTTCTCAACAGAAAATTACAAAGCATACCATAAAACAGGAAAGTATGATCCACTCATAGGAAAAAAAAGAAATTGAAAGAAACTATTCCTGAAGAAGCTCAGGCATTGGGCTTACTAAACAAGAACTTAAATTAACTGTCTTAGAAATGCTCAGAGGTGTGAAGGAACCATTGACAAAGAGCTAAAAGAAATCAGGAGAACAATATATGAACAAGTGGGGAATATCAATAAAGATAAATTATAAAAATAAACAAAATAGAAATTCTGGAACTGAAAAGTACAGTAGTGGAAATAAAAAACTTAATTAGTCAGGTTCAACATCAGACTAGAGCAGGCAGAAGAAAGAATCAGTGAACTTTAATATAGGGCAATTGGAATTACCCAGTCTAAGATGTAGAAAGAGGAAAAAAATGAAGAAAAATAGAGCCTAAGGGACCTATGCGGTACCATCAAATGTACCAACATACACATTATGTTGTGTATGTTCTCTTCCCAATAGAAGAGAAAAAGGGACAGAAATAAATATTTGAAGAACTAATGCCCCCAAATTCCCAAATTTGATGAAATCTACAAATCTAAGAAGCTTAGTGAACTCCGATAGGATAAACTCAGAGACACACCAAGACACATAATCAAGTTGTTGAAAGCTACTGGCAGAGGAAATCTTGAAAGCAGTGAGAGAGAAGCAACTCATCAAATACAAGGGATCCTCAAATAAATGGCCAATTTTTCATCAGAAAGTATGGAGGCAAGGAAGCAGTGGGGTGATACATTGAACGTATGGAAAGAAAAAAAACCTGTTCACCTGTAATTCTGTGTTCAGAAAAACTGTCATTTAAGAATGAAGGAGACTATCAAAAGGACAGTTTGAAATTTTAATGACCAGGAACCCTGTTCTTTTGCATGTTGCATGGTATTCAGTTCTTTATTTTCAGCAGTTGAAAGAGGACTTGATTGGGATGTCAGTTGACAGGTCCTTAAAATAATTTTTGATAATAGTGGAATAATAGGTTGAATTGTGTCCCATCCATCCCCCACTCCCAACAAGATAGCTTGAAGTCTTGACCACCAGTACCTTAAAATGTGACTGACTCTCTTTGGAAACAGGATCTTTGCAGAGATACTAAGTTAAAAATAGGTCGTTAGGTTGGGCCCTAAGCCAATATGACCCTATTTTAATCTCCTTATACAGAGGGGAAATTTAGACACAGAGATAGACACTTACAGAGGGAAGTTGACCTGAAGACACACAGTGAGAAGATGGCTGTGTGACTGGAGTGATACATCTATAAGCTAAGGAGTGCCCAGGATTGCCAGCAAACAACAGAAGCTAGAAGAGGCAGGGAAGGTTCTTAAATCTGTCAGAGAGGGCATGGCCCTGCCAACAACACTGAATGAGAGTTAACTGGTTAACTGCAAATCAGGTTAACAAGAAAGGTACAATAAGTTATACCAAGGTTGGATATTAATTGATTCTTGAGTGTGTTTGGTTAAATTCTATGTATGGGACAATATTCTTAATTAGATATTTACTTGGGAGATAATTGGGAGAGGGAGAGGCTTTGGAAGGATTTTTTTTTTACATTTAGATAAGTTTTTGAATAAGAAGGATGAATTATAGTTTTAATGTCCAGTCCTTTTTACCTTTACTTTAGTATATCTACATCAGGGATGTAAATTTTCTCTTATGTGTCAACTCTGATCTGTTGATAGTTGCTACTATATTTAGAAAGGATTTTGTGTTTGGAAGTCACAAAATCAGGGTTTGAAAAAAAGTCAGGGTTTTAAAAACAGGATTTTTTAAAAAATGCTCTGCTTTTAACAGCGTCTACATGGGTATCAGTAGCTGTCTGCACCATGCATGCCATGTGTAATGCTATCTTAAAGCCTACCCATCTTAACTCTTAAATGTATAAAAGTTAGTTATGTATTCCTCAGCTGGTTTTGATTCAGTAAATTTCTTCACGGGATATGTTTATGTTACTTAAACAGTCCTTTAATTCTACTCAGGTCTAGATTTTTCAAGATTTGGGGTTCTGACATTTGTAAAGTAGATTTTTTATTTGGGGTAGAGGCTGTCAAAGCTTCATAGATAGTATTGCTAATAAATATAGAGCAGAGTACTGAAACAATAGAGAGTAGAAAAAAAACCAAGCTACTGAGATGGTACCATTTTGTTAGCTTCCTTTTATACTTTGCATTTTTGGAGAGGTGCTATATAAATTGCACTTCCTTAGGACAGAGAAGTATCAACCATGAAAATTTTTCATTAGGTAGTTTTCACTGCCTGTATTATTTTCAAAAGCCTTATTCTGACATATAAAATTTCTTTTTTGTTTGTTTTGTATTTGTAATGGTACAGAGATAGTACTCAAGGCACAACCCTGCGTATCACAGATCCTTCCTTGACTATTGGTATGAAAAAACAGCAAGTGATGTTTTAATATCACAGTTTTTCCGTAAATAACAGATGTAATTTTTAGATAAAAAACAGTATGTAGTTAAAAACTTATACCTTGCTTGTTTATTGGCTATCAGCATAACTTTTCTCTTCGTTCCTTACAGGTTGATGAGAAGGCTCTGAGGCACATAACAGAAATGGGCTTTAGTAAAGAAGCAACAAGGCAAGCTCTCATGGATAATGGCAACAACTTAGAAGCAGCGCTGAATGTACTTCTTAACAGCAATAAACAGAAACCTGTTTCGGGTCCACCTCTGAGAGGTATAATTCATTAAGCAATGTGCCAGACAGTATTATTTGATTTTCAGAGAAATATATGTTGTCAACAAATACTGGGTTTTGTTGCTGTGAAGGCTATAACTTCATTTACCATTATGGTAAATGGAAGGAGCAGAAGTTTGGGAACCACAGAGACTTATGTAGGTTATTCTTAGTCTCATTATCTTCTTCTTTATATAAAGTAGGTCTAATACCTTATTTAACAAGGTCATGAATAATACAGAAAATGTAAAGTAACTAGGTCTATTAACTATTTCTAGAACTAGGCCATTTGTATAAATGACTGATTAGTCTATAAACTTGTAATAATTAATAGGAACATGACTTTTATTTAATGTTATTTTAAAATTATTATATGGTCAAATGTATTACGTGATTTTTCAAGTCCCAATCCTATATTCTTTTAAAAAAATAAGTGGTTGCTATATAGTAGAGATTGGCACAACATTGTAAATCAACTACAATTTAAAAAAAAAAGTGGTTAAAGAAAAATCTTATAAAAATGATTTATTTACCTTAAAAGATAATTTACATGAACAAATTCAAATTTCCAGATAGATCATTTACAGGATTAAAGGTGCTACTTAATATAGTCATTTTAAAACATTTTTGTTATAATGGATATAGAATATACAGAAAAATATGAAAAGAAATATATATATAAAGGTCTACTTAAGATGTCTGATGATTACATTTTAGTGTATATTCTTCTTTTGTTTTTGCATGTATAATGTATATGTCTTGCTTTACTTCTTAAGGTAAAGGAAAAGGCAGGGGGCGAATAAGATCTGAAGATGAAGAGGAACTGGGAAATGCAAGGCCATCAGCACCAAGCACATTATTTGACTTCTTGGAATCTAAAATGGGGACTTTGAGTGTGGAAGGTAGGCCAACTTAAAGTAGATTTCTTTTTATTCCTTTTATTTTAATTAATTATTTATTTTATTTATTTATTTATTTTTGGCTGCGTTGGGTCTTTGTTGCTGCGTGCAGGCTTTCTCTAGTTGTGGCGAGTGGGGGCTACTCTTTGTTGCGGTGCATGGGCTTCTCATTGCGGTGGCTTCTCTTGTGGAGCATGGGCTCTAGGCGCATGGGCTTCAGTAGTTGTGGCATGCAGGCTCGATAGTTGTGGCTCGTGGGCTCTAGAGTGCAAGCTCAGTAGTTGTAGCACACGGGCTTAGTTGCTTCGTGGCATGTCAGATCTTCCTGGACCAGGGCTCAAACCCATGTCCCCTGCATTGTCAGGCAGATTTTTAACCACTGCACCATGAGGGAAGTCCCTAAAGTAGATTTCTTTTTAAAACACCACACTTTATTTGGAATTGTACAAAAAAGGTATAATATACTGACAGTGTGAATGTCTACTCTGAGTATTTACAAATTTATTTAATTACAAATTTCCTGTTTGACAAAAGTACAGAAGAAAATTTTAATTGTTGCATTCTGAAAATATTAAAGCTTATTTTGCCCTCTAACTCTATGGGCAATATCACCAAACTCTTTCCCTCAGTTTACTAGATGACAGATTTAGCTATGAAAACATATTGTTATGTTGAAGAGATTACTATATAATTTTATTTAACTTTTTTTATTGTGAAATTGGTCTATTTTTTCTCTACATATTACACATTGTATGAAAATATGTGGTTATAGTTAGGGTTAAATGAGCACAGTGAGTGAGTATGCACCCACATTGTGATATATTTCTTAGTATGATATATTTTAGTGATAAACATAATACTGAAAGAGATATAATCATGTTAAATGTTTATTTTTTAATTGAAGTATGGAATATGATAAATATTTTGTAGGATTGTAAGATTTTAATATATGATTCCAAAAAGTTAGGGAAATATTCTTTTAGATTTAGTTTTCTCTTTCAGATATATTTCAAATTAAATTTAAGCTCAGAGATAAAACACTTTTATAATAAATTTGAAGTGTACAGATTTCATGAAAATGGAATCTTTTGTTAGATGACAAAGAAAAGATAATGCATTGTTTGAAAAACAAATGTTGGATGTAGAATGTAGATGAGATTTGTAAGTAGACAGATGTAAGAGCAATATTTTCTTGCTTTTAAAGTATGATGAATTCATTTCCTATTGCTGTTTCACAAATTACCAAAAGGTCAGTGGCTTAAAACAAGGCAGATATACTATCTCATAGTTTCTGTGGTTCAGGAGTCAAAGCACAGCTGAGTTGAGATCTCTGATCAATGTTTCACATACTAAAATGAAGATTTCAGCTGGGGCTGTGATCTTGCCTCAGGCTTGAGGTCCTCTTACAAGTTAACTGGTTGTTAGCAATATTCACTTCCTTGTGGATGTAGGACTGACATTCTTGCTTTCTTGTTTAATGTTTCCTGGGGAGTGCCTTCAGCTCCTAGAAGCCCTCAGGTCCTTGCCACATGACCTCCTCCCTAGGCAGTTCACATGTTTGCTTCTGCAAGATTAGCAGAAGAATCTCTACTGCTTCTTAAAATCTAACTTCTAGATATTTTTGTCCCAACCTCCCTTTATACTATCACAATCAGAGCTCCTTTGATTTCCTTTTATCCTTCTGTCTCCCTACATTTGCTTTTGACTCCTAGAGTCTCTCTCTACTAAATCATAATGAAGTTGAGACCAGGAATACTAATTCTACAGTGACCTGTGTGTCTGTCAGCTTTCAGTTCTCACAGAACACATCCTATACCAACAAAATTTAGTATACTAGCATTCCACTTGGGAAAAGGTATTAAAGTTAATTAAGATACATGACATGAATAATACACTCAAATCCAAATATCAGTGTTAGAGAGATTTACTTCTCAGGGGACAGAAATTTATAAACACATATGTTAATATTGGATATTGTTTTAGTAGACTGTTTTGTATTTACATTATTGTTACTAATATGGTACAGAGTCAGCTAGAATGTGAGAAAGATATAGACATTATAATAGTATTTCACACCCTAGATTTTCACAAGGAATATAACCTGTGACCTTCATAAATCCCCAAATTAAAAAATTAGGTATTTCTAATGTTTGTAGAGGCTCTTAAATTTTATCCAGATTCACATGTTCCTTTGATCATCCTAACCCCACAAATTATCCCCCTCCAACATTAGAGTTTCCTGTCCTACTTGATAACCACTATTCTCAGAGAAGCAAATTTCTGTTCTTTCCTAGAAGTACTGTGTGGGGAGGCCAGCTAACGAAGATGGGAGATAGGCAGAGACTTCTTAGAGTAGGTGGCATTTAGACAGGTCAGAGGAGGAGTGTTGGGGGAAGGGCAGTCCAAATGTAGGAAACTCTGCATGTCCAGGCTTGAAGGCAGCAGAACTCCAGTTCCTATGCCTGGGAGGTTATGGGAGAGGTGGAGGTAGAAGGCCAGATGTAAAAATGGTAGTCTGGAGCCAGATCAAGAGGATTTTGTCCTAAGGAGTTTTTATTTTATCCAAATGACAGTGCAAAGCCATGAAAGGGTTTGTGGCATGACAGTAACAAAGTTTGGTGCTTTCAGAAAAAAATTTGTCCATTGGCAGGGTGGAAAATGGGATTGAGACTAAAGTGAGGCTACTGTGTTGTAAGAAATTATTCATTCTATATATGCAGTATTTTATGTAGTATTTATTTGTACGTGGTCTATGATAAGCGGCAGGGATACAAAATTTAATAAAATACCTCATTCAGAAAATTCATGGAAATAGATGGATTTTGTAGCTCTTGCCCCAAAGAAGCTTACTGTTAGTTTGTGAGACAGAAGAAACCACAAACTTAAAAGGTCATACGAATGCTTATTAAGAAGAATATTATTATTTACTTTGTGTAAACCTTTTTATCATTTACTTAGTGTAAGCAACACTAAACAAAATACAGACTTAGCAGAGGTATTTTGAATATAATAGTCAAATCTGATCTGGCATTTTTGTAATCTGTAATAATATTACATTCTTTATTTCAAAGTTTTATTGCCAAAATAAGGCTAACTAGTTGTTTTGAATGGCTAAGAAATCCTTTAAATAGGCAGCCTTGAAAATACTGCTTGGTTTGCTATTTCATTGTTTTAAATGTTTGACCGGAGAAATTTATCCTTTCAGTAATAGCTCTTCTCACTCTAAACTCTTTCTTTCATGATGCTGACATCACATCAGAGGAGATTAATGATCACAAACATGAGCACAAACAGCGGGACAATAAATTGATACATATGTGGACTGAAGATTATCATGCTTGTAGATGTTTCTTATGCAGGCATGCCTAGAAGATATTGCAGGTTCGGTTCCAGACCACCGCAATAAAGTGAATATTGCAATAAAGCAAGTCACATGAATTTTTTGGTTTCTCAGTGCATATAAAAGTTATGTTTATCCTATATTGTAGTCTGTTAAGTGTGCAATAGTATTATGTCTGGAAAAACAATGTACATACCTTAATTTAAAATGCTTTATTGTTAAAAAAATGCTAACCATCATCTGAGGCTTCAGCAAGTCATAGTAGTAACATCAAAGATCACTGATCACAGATCACCATAACAAATATAATAATAATGAAAAAGTTTGTAATATTGTGAATTACCAAAATGTGACGCAGAGAATGGAAGTGAGCAAATGCTGTTGGAAAACTGGTGCCAGTCGCTTGATTCAGGGTTGCCACAAGCCTTCAATTCGTTAAAAAAAAAAAATGCAATGCAATATCTGCAAAGCGCAGTAAAACGAGGTGTGTGTGTATTCTCTTGGCTCTGTCTTCATGTAATCCTGTTACAATAAAGGTGACAGGATTAATGGAAATGCTTGATGTGTTGTCCTCCTCAGGTATCTTGCAAAGATCATTCTGTTACTCCTTCTCTTATTAATTCTCATACTATTGAGGTATTCCTAGGTGAGCTGAGGTTCATAGTAAAATAAACAGTTGAGGCAAGCTAATGAATTGTTTTTCTGCTTATTTCATGATTTAATGTTTCTTTTTAATTGAAAATAAAGCCCAGAATAACCTCTTACTTTTGTAAAATTGAATCTCCACTTTGGTTGTCCCTTAGAATTTGGTCATTATTCCATAAATCTTATGTTCTAAAATTAACTCTGCATTGATGGGAGAAAATATTGGCCATTTTTCTAAGGAAAATCTAGAAAGCTTTTCAGGATAGAGTCTCCATAAATTTTAATGGTTAAATGCCTTATGGACAGCTGATGAAAATAACTATGGGCTTTTAATTTTATTCATGTTCATATCATCAGTGTCATTATTTGTATCTGTTACAGACCTAAATTGATTATAAAGAAGTAATCATGATTCAATGATGTGTATATTTGGGTTTTTTTTTTAATGTTTGTTTCTAATTCAATTGAATTATCAAAGCTCTTTTGCTTCTATGTTTTGTATCATTTAAGCTGCCTGAGGAGTTCGTTTAGTTCAGGTAACCCTAAAAGTCGTATTTAGCTGAAAAAACCTAGGCCTGGATGGACTTGTTATGTAATATCAAATTCTGTGTAATGTGTTAGGCTTGTTGGAAAAAAAATACATCCTCTAAGAATGTGTTTCTTACAGATTTAATGCAGGTAAGTAACACATTTACTTTCACATTGTATTATATAATTTTCTCTAAAAGAACAAAGGTCACTATCATTTCTTTATTCTGATTTTTAAAAATTTCCACCAGAGGTACAGGCTTACCTTGGAGACAATGCGAGTTTTGGTTCCAGACTTTTACAAGAAAGCAAACATCACAATAAAGCGAGTCACACAAATTTTTTTTGATTTCTCAGTGCATATAAAAGTATACTATACAGTAGTCTGTTAAGTATGCAATAGCATTATGTCTAAAAAACAATGTACATACCTTAATTAAAAATTACTTTATTGCTCAAAAATGCTAACCATCGGGCTTCCCTGGTGGCGCAGTGGTTGAGAATCCGCCTGCCGATGCAGGGGACACGGGTTCGTGCCCTGGTCCGGGAGGATCCCACATGCCGCGGAGCAACTAAGCCCGTGAGCCATGGCCGCTAGGCCTGCGCGTCCGGAGCCTGTGCTCCTCAACGGGAGAGGCCACAGCAGTGAGAGGCCCACATACCGCAAAAAAAAAAAAAAAATGCTAACCATCATCTAACAATTCAGAGTTGCCACAGATCTTCAATTTGTAAGAAACGCAGTATTGGCAAAGTACAATAAAGTGAAATGCAATAAAATAAGTAGTGCCTGTAATTGATCATCACATGTACTTTTCCTAGAGATTTTCTCGTATCATTAACTTTTTTGTTGTGTCTTTTAATTCAAGTCAAATGTAATTCTAGTTGACATTATCAATATTCTGAAAAATATGAGGTTGGATTACATTGTTTTATGAGAGTAATCACTAAAGTGTTCTATGTGATATGTAATAATTTGATGTCAAGTTGGTTGATGTCAGTATTCAATTGATGAGTTTGTGATAGGGTTGTGTTTGAAATGGCTCATATATAGGCTCTTAAAAAAATTTTGGTTTCATAGACTAGATAGAGTTCATGGCCAGATTATCAGGCCAGCTTTCAACTTTACATACCTTAAGTTTATCAATATATTACTTCAGTAATACATAACTACCATTTGAAACAATGCCCACTAGAAATATGTATTTTAAGTTTCAGCTTGGGACAAAAAGAGTAGGTTTTATTCTTTCTATTATCATGGAAGATATCTGGGTTGGCCAGAGATAGAGGCAGGGGTTGCCTTAAGACAGTAACTTTACTGTTTTAACTTTTTACATCTAAATAAAACCAGGAAAACCTTCTTTTTTTTCCAAATGGGAAACAAGAGGCATTGTGAGAAAAGTGGACAGAGTAACTTTCTTAAATTCATACTCCTCTGTTTCCTTGTTTCTATAGCTTATTTTGTAACTTAAGTATGTGTTACAAGTTTTATTTATGTTTCTCCATATTTTGTGTCAAAATTTAAAAAAGTAGACTAGAGAATATGACCCAGTTGTATAAAGGGTAAACACTTAGAAAAATATGAACAGAATTCAAATAGAGATATTTTTTATGAAAAGGATAAGATTTAAATTAATCAATTATAGGAACTGAGAACTCATCCAACATTCATAAATGTTGGACATGGTCATAGGTGATCAAGCTTCCCCTTTCCAGGACCCAGTCTCATCTTCTACTTTTCCTCTTTTATTCCTTGGTTCACAGAATTCTGTAATCTCTCAAGAAGCATGATTATCTGAGTCACACTCCTTTTGGCTTGTTGGTATAATTGAGAAGAGCACCTCATAGCTAGTTGCATCTGTGTCCTTTCTACTTTCAAGCTTGCCAGCTTGTTGCTTTCTTATAGGACTTACTGAAGGCAATAAGAAATAACCAACACTTTTCATCACCCTGACATTTTCATACCAAGTTCTCTAAAGCATTGGCCTCATTAGTTAGGTGGTCTCAGTTCCAAGACAATAGGCTACAGTTTAACCAAACAATGAGTAGTGCCAACTTCTCTTAGGGGATGAAGCAGCTTTCACTACCCTGTACCCTTCCTTTACTAAACAAGTTTTACCTTTTAGGTCTGTCACTTGGTATCACTCTTTTTCCTGGCACTAATTTCTAAATTAGTTTGCATTAAGCTGTAAGCCACAGAAATCCAAATATGGAAAAAAGTAGTTTATTGGCTTATATAACTGGAAGGTCTTTCTCTGTCTCTGAATTGTGTATTGATGGGCTGTCTTCATGTGGTAGCAAAGATTGGCCCAGGTAGCACCAGGTATAGCATAAGACCAACGTTTATAAGGGGGCATAATGACATATAAAGATAGGCACATAAAAACACTTATCTTAATTTTGCAAGCACGTTTTTTCTGGGAAAAGATAAATACATTTCATCATATAATTATTGATTCCCCAAGCTCAACTCCCAGTGGGGATGTTGGCATTTGTGTGTGTGAAGTGGCTGAAATAGGAGTACAAAGAGACTTGGATGGTCTCTTTGACAGTTGTTGGTGTTAAATCTCCATTCATAATATGCAAAAGTAATAAAAAAAATTTCTCAGAAACAATCAAATGGCTCTTATACCTCGAATATCAGACAGAAAAAGACCTTCCATCTTCTAATGTCTATATCTTCCTCCTTCTTAATCAGGAGAGCTTAGGACATCTTAATTGATTCTGGATTATATGTTAAAGGGAAGGGAGTAGTTATCACTGAAAGCAGAGTTCTGTTACCAAAAGAAGGGGAGAATTGAATGGATGCTGTGGCAGATAAATACAACTGATTCTACCACTAACTTAACTCACAGCTCTTGTATTTACTAGTTGTATGTCTTTGGGAAAGTTATATAATCTCTCAAACCTTAATTTCATTCTTGGGGAATGGGGAAACAGTAGCACAACCTAAGTTTAGAGTTATTGAGAAGATCAAATTAGATTATGCATAAAAGTGCTAAGCACAGTGTTTGGCACAGAGGCCTCCATATAATGGTAGTTCTAACACCAACACCACTATCATCATCGTTAACATCATTGTGATTAGCAGTAGTAGCAATAGCATCCTCCACTCATTGTGTTCTCATCTCCTCCCCTACTACCCAGCTTTGGCCCTCATCAACCCTCCACTGACTCTTTGCAGAACTTTATCATCTCATCCTCCATTTTGCAAACAGTGATCTTTCAAGACACAAATTTGATCCCACTACCCCCTTGCTTAAAATGCTCCATTGACTCTTCTTGTTGGCAGAATAAAATTCAGATTATATTACATATACTATTTTTGTGGCGTTCCATTTCTTTATTTTCTGTGGCTTTTGTGAGAAGTAGCATTCTTCTTGGTAATTGGTACTGCATAATTTCAAATTCCACATAATATTCAGATGTAATATATTTAGATGGTAGCAGGTATGATATTAATGGTTGATGAGTAATGCATATGAAGTCGCAGGCTTTTGATGGTTGGTAGGTGTCTTTTTTAGTTTTGTTTTATTTTCATTTAATCAAGTTTCAATTCAGTTTAAATAGTTTAACTTATAGATTTATAGCTTGAATTTTAAAGAATGAAGAATAGGGATACAGGAAGGGAATGTGATAGAATGGTAACAGTTTAATTGGAAGGCCAGAAAACTAGGTCAAGAAGAGAAGGAGAATGTGTATGTGTTAGGCTAGATGTTCTTGTGAAGGATTTCCTCAAGAAAGGATTGCCCATGTATTGAGTATCGTGTATGTTTACATCGCCCATGTATTGAGTATTGTGCATGTTTACATCCATTTGCATCAAACAGCATTCCTCCTCATTTCCCTCTGCAACTGATTGATTGAAATTGATGGTGGAATGCTTACTTGGAAGCCAGGGATGAATGATTGCTATGTGAATAGTCATAAGCTGTTAGCAAAAGAGAGAAAATGTGTAGTTATCTACCCACTGTCTGTCACTTTCTCTCTATCCCTAACTACCAGTATGACCTTCCCAGTCCTTGATTTTTTCTTATAGGACTGATTTCTTTCTACCGTTCCTTTTTTTTTTTAAGTGCAAATTTACCCCACATATCTAGATAGTGCTTTAAGGTTAACTTGAGATAGTTGTTTCTAATTCTGTCATGTGGACTTGTTACCTTAACAGTGAACAGACTGTACCAGTGATACTGTAGTCTATACTGGTATAGTGTCTGATTTTGAATAAGTACAGATAAGTACTGAAATTAAGAGTAAGTGTTCAGAATCTGTTTTAGCAGTTTGTCAATGCCTCAACGTTTGTTACTGCATTTTACAAAAGTGACAGTCAACAGTTGATTGGAAATTAAAACTAGAACCAATAACTACAACAAAAACCCTGGTCCTTAACTAGCATTACTTTGAAATGCTCTGATCTGTGTTGTTATGATATTGTTGTCCCTAGATTTGCAAGCATTCTGACAGCATAGCACCTGATATTATCCAGGTAGTTTAAGGTGTTAGATAAAATAGCAGGTGGGGGCTTCCCTGGTGGCGCGGTAGTTGAGAGTCCGCCTGCCCATGCAGGGGACATGGGTTCGTGCCCTGGTCCGGGAGGATCCTGCATGCTGCGGAGCAGCTGGGCCCGTGAGCCATTGAGCCTGCGCGTCCGGAGCCTGTGCTCCGCAACGGGAGAGGCCACAGCAGTGAGAGGCCTGCGTAATGCAAAAAAAAAAAAAGCAGGTTCAAAGTGAAAATATGACACAGTGCTGCACAGGTAATGTCTGGATTATTAATGTAAACTTAGTAGTTATTTGAATTTAAAAATTAATTGTATATAGAAATTTACATGTGGATTTAGGGATAAATTTAGTGAAAAAGTTTAAAGGTAATATATGGAAAGTTGGTGAAAATTGGCTTACCATGAATTTGAAATACACTTTTATTTTGGGTTTTTTTTTTTTTTTTTTTTGCTGTACGTGGGCCTCTCTCTGTTGTGGCCTCTCCCGTTGCAGAGCACAGGCTCCGGATGCGCAGGCTCAGAGGCCATGGCTCACGGGCCCAGGCGCTCCGTGGCACGTGGGATCTTCCCGGACCGGGGCACGAACCCGTGTCCCCTGCATTGGCAGGCGGACTCTCAACCACTGCGCCACCAGGGAAGCCCGAAATACACTTTTTAAAGATATGTTAAGTTTTTAAAGAATCAAGGAGAGATACTCAGCAGGCAGTAGAATTTAGAGATTGAATAGAGCTGGAAGAGCCAGCAAAGGAAACTGAGAAAACAGCTGCCCAAAAGTAGGAGGATTAGAAACAGAGATAAGGATGGGAAGTGTCCATTGGGTTTACATAGCATTAAGAGTGTGCTGGTGAATGTTTAACAACTGGCTCTGGGGAAAGAGGTGGGAGGCAGGGGAGGGATGCTCTGATTTTTAGCTTTTCCTGATTTCTGTGGTGTAAATATTCCACTGTGGCTAATTTCAAGCTATCAACAATTAGTTAATTTCAATCTGCAACCAGATTGCAGATTTTCTGAAAATTTAATAGTCAGTTTTTGTGCAATATTCAGACTGGCTCCAACACACCACTGATTGGAGACCTTGACAAAAATAGTGTCAGTAAAGTAGTGGGGTTAGAAGACAAGCTGAAGGATATCCAGTAGATAAATGTTCTATGGATGTTAAAGTGATTATTTTGAAGAGAGTGGTAAGAAAGGACATATTTAATATAGCATGAAAAAGTTATGCTTTAGGCTTGGGGTGATGGACAATTTCTCTTCCTATAACATAATATTTTTAAAAGGCTACAGTTTATTTTTTACTGTATGGAGAACATAATCATTTAATAACCACTTGTGTTTATATGTACCTGCTAAGAATGAAACATAGTTCCTTGTCTTAACCTTTTTAATCTAAGTCGGAATTCATACAGAATAAATTTATAGAGGAAGTAACTTTTTACAGAGGAAACAAAGTATAAATTTTCAGCTGAGATTTAAAATTTTATAGCCAAAGAGTTTTGTGATCATTACAGAATATACATAATATCTAATGATATTTTACACAAAAGCCCTGATTTGTATAACTGAGAAAATTAGTTTAAAATTTTGATGTGAAAAAAATGTAATTGTGCTTATATATAGACAGAAATATTAGAAAGTGTTATGCTTCTGTTTTAATGTGAATTCATGTACTAATCAGTTAATACCATCTTTTTGTAACAAGTATCTTTAATGATTTGTTTTTATTTTGCTTTATTTGCTGAAGGATTACTCAGCAATAATTTTAACTATTCCTCTTGAATTAATGTCTGCATTAGTAGGTAACCTGTTGAACTGTGGTACTATGACTTTTTTTTTTTTTTTTAACATCTTTATTTGAGTATAACTGTTTTACAATAGTGTGTTAGTTTCTCCTTTACAACAAAGTGAATCAGTTATACATATACATATGTTCCCATAACTCTTCCCTCTTTTGGGTACTATGACTTTTTAAAAATAGTATCTAGCCCATAAATGGCCATTCCTTTGGTTTTGCGAAAGAGCTTTTGTGATTTCTGCATCACACCAGAAACGAACAAATGTAGGTGATAAAATTGTAGTTAACATGTTGGTTACATTCTGTTTTGTTCCTGTGGGCAGGCAGCTTGGCATAGTGAGAAAATCGTGGGTTTTTGCTTCAGTTAGATTTGAATTAAGCTCTGGCTTCAACATTTTCTAGCTGTTAGCCTTGCTTTTTGTTAATTCACTTGTAAAATGGGGATAATAATATTGCCCTTCAGTGTAGTTGGGAGAATTATATGAAGTAATGTAGTCAAAAGACCTTAAAGTAGAGTCAGGTACGTAGTAAAGTCTTTTTTTTTTTTTTTTTTTTTTGCGGTATGTGGGCCTCTCACTGTTGTGGCCTCTCCCATTGCGGAGCACAGGCTCCGGACGCGCAGGCCCAGCGGCCACGGCTCACGGGCCCAGCCGCTCCGCGGCATGCAGACCAGGGCACGAACCCGCGTCCCCTGCATCGGCAGGCGGATTCTCAACCACTGCGCCACCAGGGAAGCCCCGTAGTAAAGTCTTAATTAAGTCATTTCTTCAGGTAGGTGTCTCAGAATAAAATGAAGAGTCATCTTGGGAAATAAAATATACCTGTTTCTCTACTATAAAAAGCAGATACAACTGTGACTGGAGAATGAATACTCTGCAAAGAAGTATTAATATTTTAAGATACCTGATTAATTAAGGACATTCTTATGTACAAACCCAAATAATTTGTGACAATTAATAAATTCATTCTTAATGATCCTTGCATTTCAAATCATGGGGCTGTAAAACATTGTAATCAATTATCTTGTAAAGATGCATTTTGAAACTCATGATCTGGTCTAATAGGAACATTTTATTACAAGGCAAATGAAACTCATGTAGTAGTCTTTGATTAATTTTATCATATGGACTTTTATCACTTTGATTTTTTAGATGTTTTCACAGTTTTATCTATTGTGTGCTGAATTTTTCTGTCATTTTTTGCTAATTTTCTTTTTTTCCCCTCCTATTTAATATTAAATGTTACCAATTTCCATTTATGCTTTTGTTTCATCTTTTCCCTTCAGGTCATTAAAAAAAAAGAAAAAAATAGTGATGCATTTTATTCTCCTTCCTATACAGAAGAGTGTCTCAGAATATTCCTATTAGAGTGACTGTAGACCTGGCCCCTGGTGCCAATTAGTATTTTGGCGGTTTGGAATGATCATGCCTCCTCACGAAAGGTGGCAGAGAGCCACTAGATTCCTACTGCAGAATTGAGGAGCTTTCTATTTGACTTTTGGGCTATTTCTTAATTTATTTAAAATCACCGTTCCAGAATTTAGTGATTGAGCATATTCTTTTATTTATTTAATAGATTAGTTCAGTTTCAAAATATTTACTTTATATCTGACTTCATTACTTAACTACCTAAGATAAAAGGTATTAGGTTTAAGGAAATCCAAGAAGAATGAAACTTTTAAGGACCTTCCTTGGCTTACTGTTATTTTATTTTGGAATGAAATGGATGTATATGAAAACTATGTTCTTTTAAAAGCACAGTTTTATCTTCTGCCTCATTGAGTATTTTTTTTAAGGCGTTCTTATTTAAAAAGCAGTTTCCTTTATAGATTCTTCTCTCTCTATATTGCCTCAGCATAATAATGCAAATGAAGTATATTCGTTAGTAGTAAAATTAATTGTTTTATTCTGTAATCTAATGTACATCTTCAGTTAAAATAGATTAGGTAATCTTTACCTTTTTTCTTCTTTTAGAAGAACTGAAATCAAATTCTCCCACATCTACCAAGCCTAATTGAAGCCTTCATTCCATATATATGGTTATTCAACTGCCATTTATAGTCCAGGATACTCAGCTACTCTCATGATGACTTAAGTTATTTGTATTTCCTGATCATCATAGATTTTGGTGTCCCTAACTGGAATAATTTTGAAAAATTGATCCCTAAACACAGATCTAAAAAGCTTACTCCCCGAATATCTATTCAAACCTTGTTGTCAGGAAATAAAATACCTTCATATTTGATTTATTTTGGAAGCTGAAAAATTTCTTCAATTCAATATATAAAGGACTTTACCTCTCTTTATTAAATAAACCCCACAACACCTGTATGTTACGACTACTGTAGGGACTATTGATAATGTATATAAAGTGCTAGTGTGGGGTACCTAATACATAGCAGATTGTCAGCAAGCAACGGCTGCTGCCTTTATTCTCTAATAATGACTGGAACAAATGCCAAAACATGCTTTCTGCTGAAAATGCTCATTTGTATCCATTTTTCTTCTCTCTAAAGAGAAAATTAATATTGACTACAGTGGTTTAAAAATAAGATAAAGCCATCTTGGGAAAAAGTGATTTTGTAAAAATGTCTCTGTAGATGGTCTTGGCTAGTATTTGAGATCTTGCATATTTGAAAAATCTTTATTCGTTGTCACAATTAATGGGTGGTTTGGCTGAATATAGAATTGTACTTAGAAAATAATTTTCCTTTAATTTCAAAGACATTTAAAGTCTGTTAGATTGCCTTCTAGCTTCCAGTGGTTCCATTGAGAAGTATCTTTTCATTTTGAGCTTTGATCTTTAGTCTTGACTTGCTTTGTCACTCAGGAAATTTTAAAGGTCTTCTCTTTATTCCTATTGATCTAAACATTTTATCTGGTACCTTTTTTCCTCCATTGGGTGTTTGGAAATGTATGGAGACAGTTTAGGTAGTCACAGTGACTAGGAATGCTGAGGGAGAATGCTTTCGGATTTAGTATCTGAAGGTCAAAGAAGTTAATTTTCTTGCAAATACAGGAAACATTCTCACCCAGAATGTCAATAGTGCCCCTGTTAAGAAGTATTGTGACCGTGGGGAAATGTAAGAATAATCCTGATCTGCACATTGATTATAGTGTGTGACAAGAGAAACAAGATGTGTACACCAAAGTCCAGTCAATATGATTGGTAATAGTGTTATAGACGTGCTATGTGAAACAATAGAGGAAGAAAGAGTGACACAGTACAAACTGAAGTAGAATAAAAATCATTATGTGAAATATAACCATCAGATTATGAGTATATATTTACCATGTTACTGATTTTGATTTCTAGTTGTACATTATCTGCACTATTTTGCTTAATCATATTTTTGACAGTTTTTTCTGTATTTCCAAGTAGTACCTGTTCTTAATTACTTTGATAGGTCTATAGTAAATATCTAATTGTAATCCAAACACTTGGCAATTCCAGATCCAGTAAGATTTGAGAAATACTTTTTTTTGCGAAGACTAGAACTTGACTGACAATGATAGCTATACATTTTAAATGGGACTGGGATTCAAAAAGGAGTTGAGCAAAGGTTGTACTTGTACAGTTTCATAGCAGCTTCTATGTTATCAGGTTGCAGTTCTATTTCATTACTGTCTTGGGAAATGAATTACCAGAAGAGCATATATAGATTGGCTATGTTATAACAGTGCAAACATTCGGTGACAAAGACAACTTGTTTTTGAATTATCCACCATTTATTCATGGTTCATATCATTGCCTTACTTCACGAATTGGCTAACCAGGCAAACTGTGCATTAGAAATACAGGACTCTAACAAAGTAAAGAGGGATTAAGATAATGAAGTGGGAAGATAGTGGAAGATGTTAAAATAGTAGTTTGATAATTAAGTATTAATACAGAGTCTTCATTTTAATATGCATATGATATACTTTTACTTTTCAGAACCTAAATCACAGCCACAGCAGCTTCATCAAGGACAACACAGATTGTCAAATACTGAGCAAAATGGACTAAAAGATAATAATCAACCAAGATATCTTCCTCGAAATGATACCAGACAGCCAAGAAATGAAAAACCTCCTCGTTTTCAAAGAGACATCCAAAATTCAAAGTCAATTTTAGAAGGCAGTGGATTACCTAGAAACAGAGGTTCTGAAAGACCAAGTACTTCTTCAGGATCTGAAGTATGGGCTGAAGAGAGAATCAGGTGTGATAGACCATATTCTAGATATGATAGAACTAAAGATACTTCATACCCTGTAAGTTCCCAGCACAATGATGCTGCATTTAAAAAAAGGGATAACTCTATGCAAAGCAAATCAGGAAAAGTTCCATCCTATGCAGAGGCAAAAGAAAATCCACTTCCTCAAGAATCCATAGATTATAATAATCAAAAACGTGGGAAAAGAGAAAGCCAAACAGCAAATCCTAATCATTTTTATGATAGGAAACCACGAACAATAAATAATGAAGCTTTTAGTGGTGTAAAAATTGAAAAACATTTTAATGTAAATGCTGATTACCAGAATCCTATCCGAACGAATAGTTTCATTGGTGTTCCAAATGGAGAGACAGAAATACCACTGAAGGGAAGGCGAGTAGGACCTATTAAGCCAGCAGGACCCATCACAGCTACACTCTATGATGATAAAATATTTTACAATAGTGGGCCCAAAAGAAGATCTGGGCCAATTAAACCAGAAAAAGTACTAGAATCATCTATTCCTATGGAGTATGCAAAACTGTGGAAACCTGGAGATGAATGTTTAGCACTTTATTGGGAAGACAACAAGGTATGCATGTTATAAAGTTATTAAATACTAATAGTACTGAATGTAACAGTCTAGTGAGACCAAAGAAAGCCATTGCTTTGGGACTGAGTTGCGTTCTATGATTGTACTTGTTTGTAAGGTCTTTGAATAGATGTATACATATATAACTTATCAAAGGGAAAATAAAATATTTAATGGATGCTTAGGAGTCCCATAGGATTTGGTTATGTTAGGTTTGATTTTTCACTTGCATATCAGAAAAGTATTGTAAAAGTGATTAAGTGAAGTTGATGAGCTACTTCAGTTATCATCAACTGAACTATTAATATTTTCTTTCTAGTAAAATTATACTGATTCACAAGGAAGAAAATCAGTTGAATGGCACACAAATTCTGCAGATTTCATTTAATTTAAAGATAAATACACAGTCAGCCTACTTTTAAAAAAATTAAGAGCAGGAAGGTTAATTATTTAGCTAATATTAAATAATTTAAGAAACAAATCATTTAAACAGTCTTCAGTTCTACATTATATTCTGGCTAAAAGGGAAAGAGAAATCATGAAAAAAAAAAAAGAAAGAAGATGAGGTTGAGAAGGAGTACAGTGCATCAGATAAAAGAGCCTGGCTGAGAGGGAGAAGACCAACACAGTGCAAACAGGAAGGGGAAGAGGACAGAGGGACCCTCAGAGAGAAGGGCCTTTGTACGTGTTTCTCCTTCTGCCCAACATGCTCTTCCACCAACTCTTCTGATCCTTGAGGACTTGGCTCAGATACTTCCTAGAAAAAGCCCTTCTTTTCTGCCTCCTCATCCCTTCTACATTATTGTCTTTCTCAATCAGTGCCTTATTCACTTTCTAAAACTTATCACAGTCTGTAAGTATTTTTGGTTTTGGTTCCTGCATTGATAACGCTTTCCCCTACCATGATTTTAAGTTCCTTGAAGGCAGGACTGTATCTCTAGTTTTTCCTCTATTGCCCTGTTCCTCTCATAGTGTAGGGATTTCATAATTATTTGTTGACTTTGTTAGCTAGTTCATTCTCAAGGGGGCATTTACACAGGAAAAAAGTCGAGTCGTTAGGGGACTGGAGATACTAGCAAGGTAATAAAAACAGAGGTGAGTTATAGTGTGAGGGACCTAGGTGGATGTGAGGATCAAGTCAAAAATATTTGAAATAAATATTTCATGTGTTGAGTAGTTTCAGTTGATAAGGGTGTGCCTGTGTGTGGCTAAAAGGAGTGGTGGAAGTAAAGTTAACTGAAAATTTCAAGGAACTGAAATTCAGGCTAGGAAGTGTGGTTGGATATCTTTTAAAAGATGCTGTAGGACTTGGGATCAGGAGGTGTTATTTAATGATAGCAGCAGCAAGGAGGGGTCCAGGTACAACTAGATGGCATAGTCTTTTAAAGTTTTGGTATGAATGTGGGATAACATTTGTCTAGCAGCAGCATCTCTACTGTCAAGTTTTTTTGTTTGTTTGTTTTGTTTTTTTTTTTTGCGGTATGCGGGCCTCTCACTGTTGTGGCCTCTCCCGTTGCGGAGCACAGGCTCCGGACGCGCAGGCCTAGTGGCCATGGCTCACGGGCTTAGTTGCTCTGCGGCATGTGGGATCTTCCCGGACCAGGGCACGAACCCGTGTCTCCTACATCGGCAGGCGGATTCTCAACTACTGCGCCACCAGGGAAGCCCAAGTTTTTATTCAAGGCTAAAAGCAGAGGAGGAGACAGCACTAGGTGTGTCTTTTCATTTTTTCAAGAAAAGCAAAAGCCTTCCCAGAAATACCAACAGACAATTTCATTGGTTGTAACTGTTTCACATGGCTTCTCCTTGGCTATTAGGGAGACTTGGAAAGCAAGTACAGGCGTTCTTCACTATCTAGACTCTTACTCTTGCAGCTGAGATCACTCACTTTCCAAAATACAACAACTATTTGATTTGGCTAGTGAGTGGTTACTTATTCTTAACTGTTTCTCCATTATGATGGAGGCAAGAAGTAGTTAGAAATCAGTGTTAGTTTATAGAACTAACATTGTCTACCTTAGAGGGAGGGTTCACTTCTGTCAGATGCTTCTGTGAAAGGTTAAGATGAGGATGGAAATTTTATTTTGCATTGGACAGTGTGGAGTTGATGGTGACCTTGACGAGCAGAGGAAGTAAATGATTAATAATTAATCATTAATAATGTTTGAAAGGCTTGGTAAAAGATTCAGGTTTTCCATTGAAATCCCATAAGGATTGTGCCCTAGTAGTAAGTGCAAAATACAAACAAGTCAGTACAATGCCTCAAATCAACCCTTTACATGATTAAGGATATCTCCTTGTACTCTGTCTGCCTGCCTCCCAAAATATAATCCTCTTTTGGAGAAAAGTAACATTTTCTATACAGATCCTCTTCATAGTATTTCATCTACAATGTCTAGCATCCTATAAAAAATTATGAGGCATGGTTAAAAATACAAAGAGAGAGAGAGAGAATATGAAAGACCAGAAACAAATAAAGCAACAGAGAATAACAGACCTAAGATATTCAGATATTACACTTAGACAAGTTCTTCAACAAATATTGAGTATTCAACAGACCATAATTGAGTAGCTGCTAAGCGTTAGGTGCTTGGGATATATTAGATAGTTTTGTCTGTGCTATTACCCAAATGCCTTCAAATACCTAATGAGATTGTTATTAAAGCTTTACTTTCAATTGTAATTTTCTCAGAAAATCAGTGATACTGAATTCATCTATTGCCTCTACTGAATATATTAAAAATAATGTCATATAGCTTCTGAAAGACAGTGCCTAATATTTCCCAAAATGTTTTGAGCTTTTAGAGTATTCTTAGAATAATTGGATGATCGTCTAAGATGACTACTTTGAATTTACGTGGATGTATACATTCAGTTTAGAGTGAAGGACTGTAGGCGCTGTATAGATGCACCTTTAAGCAAATAAGATAAATAATATTCACTCTCTGAATGAGATGGCATTAGTTATCTTCTGAAACCACCTAATTTAAGAGATAACTTTTAAGTGTCTTTTCGAGAATAGGCAACTTTCCAATATTCTAGCCAGAGATTAAGGTAAAGATTTAAGAAAAGCATTGTCTATAACTGTCATTAAGAAACCATAATCTTAATTGCATTGTAATGATGTTTTGGAAATAATCACTATCATTTAAAACATTCCTCATGATATTTTGCCTTCTTTCAAGCTTTACTTCCATAGAAGGATTTGAGCATTTGGGACAATGCTTTTTCTCCCTGTATATCTGCCATAACTAGTTCAGCTCTTTCAGCCCTTTCAACTGGGATATTGTAACAGCCTCCAAATTGATCTCCTTGCCTTAAATCTTATTCCTCTTAAACTTGTCACTGAAACTGCCAACACTGTGATCTTGGTCTTAGAGCATGTCATTCTTCCGAGTTAAAATCTTTCACTTGTAGTCTTTAGCATGCATATAGAGCCTCTGTCAGCTGGTCCTTACCTTGTCCTATTGGTTGACCCTTCTCACATCATGCCATAGTTAATTTAAAACTGCTTGTTTATTTCCTATACTCTTCTTCATGTTTTATGTCTCTGAAACTTTCCCTGGAACACCCTCCTCAGTTCTTAACTTGGCTAAATACTCTTCATCCTTGAAGACTGTATCCATTGTTATCTGCCTCAGGAAGCTTTCCCTGAACTCCTCAGCTTCATTAAGTGCCATATCACTACACCTTTATTGCAGTACTTTCCACATTATATAGAAGTCATTTTTCACATGTAGTTCCTGAAAGGATGTCAAGTTATTTGTTTTCCTAGGATATATTATGACTGGCTGTCATTGTTGAACTTACCTGAACTGACATTAATTATCTAAGAAGCTTACAACTGAAGCATGGGTCCAGAAAGACAGCAATTTACAGAACACAGAAGTGTAAGGCTAAGAAATAAAGGAGGAAGGGAGAGATGTGAATGTATATTAAGAACTCTTAAGATAAGGAAAATTCTAACATGGTATCTCTAAATATGCTAGCATCCAGATCTGGAAAGGAAAATACGATGGATTAACTTAATAACTTTTGTAGTATGAAGTATACTAGTTAATCAGTGAAAACAGACTTCCCTGGTGGTCAAGTGGTTAAGACTTTGCCTTCAAATGCAAGGGGTGCTGGTTCGATTCTTGGTTGGGGAGCTAAGATCCCACCACGTGCCTTGGGGCCAAAAAACCAAAAAAATATAAAACAGAAGCAATATTGTAACAAATTCAATAAAGACTTAAAAAAAAAAAAGCATCACTTATTTAAAAAAAAAAAGTTTGCGAAAGCAGGTTCTTTCCTGGTATACCCAGAGTAACTGCTATTGTAGAAGATTGTAGAGAATAAGAATTTTTGTTGTGTTTAGTATTTTTTGATTTTGGTAAGTCTATTAATGTTACTGAACTCATGCTTGGCTGTTCATAGCTTGAAAGCTAAATCTCGAGAGACAAGTGTTGGGTAAAAAGAAAGATGGCTTTATTGAGGAAGCTGGCAGTCCTGGGAAGAAGATGGACTTGTGTCCCAAAAAACTGACTCCCCATTGCTGATCAGGGGGCAAGAGCTTTTAAAGGGGACTTTCAGGGATGTACGGGTGGAGGGAGGGGTTGGTGGAGGGGATCTACATGCAGGACAGTACAGTCAGCTCCAGTAATCATCTTGAAATTTGTCATGCAGTGATCTGATCAGCATCATATGATTGTTTTAAGTACAAGTAATCTTCAACTCCAGCGTCAGTGTGTTCCCATTATCTTGAGGCCAGTTCTTGGAATTGTGTAAGATGGAACAGCTTATGTCATGGCTACAGTCATCATGTGGTTAACTTTTTCTACCTCGTGGGGATTTCAGTATTTGCAAAACAGCTCAAAGGATACAGCTCAGAATATTTATCTATAGCCCTGGAGGAGAAACTAAAGGTCCTTGACTTTGCTTAATGGCTAACCTATCAATATTATTATTTTGTCTTACCTGACTATTTTCCTTTGTTTCTGCATTTTCTCACTTCTTTGATTAAATTTATTCTTTGGCGAAAGTTTTTCTACAGACAGGAGGCAGGTGGAGGACATGGAGGGAAAGAGGTGTTTGTCCTAGGAAGGTCCTATAGGGTCCTGTTACATTAAGAGTTACTGTTAGAGTGTTATATTAGAGCATCCAACTGCCCTAGTTTGAAGAAAACATTCCTTAAGAGTAAATAAGAGTTTTATGAATTTTTCGTTTCCATTTCATATTCACTAAGCAACGTTCAGACGTATAATTTGAGTCTTGAATGGGTTGACCTATAGTGGAGGGAATACTCCAATCAGTTGACCTACTCCCAGTTACCTCAACAGATAAATTTAAAAATTGTAGTTGTTATGTAAATTCAGTTCCTAGTGAGTTTGTTAATGTGTGTTGGTTCCAAGAGCCAAGGAACACTGGGTAAACAGTTGAAATAAAAGTGTCCAGTCTTACAGTGTCTCAAATCCTATAAATCCTGGATATAAGTAATGTGCTTACTTTTTACCTGAAAACCCTCTGCCACAGCTGCCTCTATGACTGCAACAATGAGCCTTTTTCTGTTTTATTTGGTCATATATTTCTGTTTTTTAAATACATTGTTCCATACTTAAATATTCTGATTAGTACATAAGAATCATCTTACCAGTGTTAGTCAAAGGGCTTCAATGGCTAACAACAAAACATAACACTAGTTCTTTTTAAACCCATTAGCATGTGACTGTTCTTCTCTATTGACCCTCTTAGTTCTGAAATCTTACTACTGCTCAGTGTATGTATGTCAGAACTCACATGGCTGAGAGAATTTCTCTCTTAGCCAATTTATGATTATCCAAAGGTAAGCTTTCTTTCTTAAAAATATTATTCTCTTAAAAATTATTTTCTTTAAAATATTGTATATTTCAAAGTTGCTAAGAGAGTAAATCTTAAAAGTTCTCATCATAAGAAAAAAAATGTAACTGTGTTTGGTGATGGATGCTAACTAGACTGATTGTGGTAATCATTTCACAATATATGCATATATCAGATCATTATGTTGTCCACTTAAAACTAATACAATGATATATGTCAATTATGTCTCAGTAAAAATTGATTTAAAAAATGAGCTTTCAAAAAATACAAATATTGTAACATTTTGACTATTTACATTTCCATCATGTATCACCCTTTGTAGACAATATTGATTGTCATATTTAAAACTCCTTTTTGTCTCCTCAGTTTTACCGAGCAGAAGTTGAAGCTCTTCATTCTTCAGGTATGACAGCAGTTGTTAAATTCATTGATTATGGAAACTATGAAGAGGTGCTACTAAGCAACATCAGGCCCATTCAGACAGAGGCATGGGTACGTGATCCAAATTCTGTACAAAGGCATAAGCTGTTTTGAAGGAAATACATAGCTCTAAAAGATTAGTCATAGTAATATGAAATTTGCCAGTGGAAAAATATTTTGAATTTGCTTAAAACAGGCTACTCCTGAAGTAAGATTTTAATTTAATAATTACACTGAAGTACAGTAAAAATGAATGCATTGCAGTTGCTTCTCTTGTGTAATGCTTTGTTATATTATGCTTTGGAAATAGGTGCCCTTATTTATATGTTGGCAAAAAATGTGTATATGTTTTTATGAGTTCTTATGCATATTTTGTTCTTTCCGAGTTTGTTACTTTATATTTGACTAAATTACGTCCAGCAGTTGTCAAATTTAAGTCTCTGTTGGATACATGTATATTCTTTATTATTTTAGTTACATGTAAAATTAAGAAAAACACTTTAAATTATATATGAACTCATACTCCATTTACTACACGTATATTTATATATGTATATGTTCAGATTAAATTTAAATATCTTTGTTTAATAATTATTTGATTAATTTTGTTGCCAAATGTTATGTCAAAGCTGTGATGATTTTGTTGATGTAATTTAGACTGTATTGGCCTTATGGAGTCCATTTTATACAGGACTTATGTGACTTTACATAGATAGATTCTCAGCTACATTTAGGCAAAAACAGGAGGACAAGGCATATTAGAATTTGTTTCATAAAGTTTTTTTAAAATTTATTTCCTTTCTGTAATTTGTGGATAGCTGTTAATAAACTTATCACTAGAAGCCTAATTTGTTGCTGTTTCCCTAAAATGTAAAAATATACTAGAAAACTGTATCATGTAGACAGTAGCCTTCATCATTGAAGCACACATTCTCATGAGCTGCTTTTAGTTTAGTTTAGATTTGGTCTTTCTAGATTTTTCTGTCATGACCTCTGTGTCACTGCTCCCTCTCGCCTCCCCAAAAAAGAAGATAAATAAAACAACAACAAAAAGCCTAGTAGCAGCAATCATATTTGGGTCCATAGATCTTTATTCTTTACCTTTTTATTCTAGAAAAATGATCATTTTCTAGGTAGCTTATTGTTTCATATTTTACAGTACAACATTCATACATTTAAGAGATCCTTTCCTTCACTCTCATTCTCTAAAGTTTAGCTGCTTTTTCCCTAAAAGACTGAAATACCATCAATGTCTAATTTATATCTTTCCTTAGAGAAACTTGATGTAACTATATCTTTGCCCTTTTGATTCCCATGCAATGGCTATTTTTATTCTCTTTTCATTTATTCTCTTTTTCATTAATACTCACATCTTAATGTAGTTTTGATGGTAATAGTATTTATTGAGTCTGTATTTCTAGAAGTTGAACCCTAGTTTGCTATTCGTCATGTGATCCCAGTGTTTTCGGCCATTACAGTCAGAGTCAAAATAAAATTTTTACATTTAGTGTTTTTTTAGGAGATTTAATAAAAGATTAATTTTATTCTTTTCTCCCTAAAGAAAAATTTAAGTTTCCTTACTTTGTTTCTTCTCTACTTCCTCTTTCTTTTCCAGAGTGGACATAACTGA
Source organism: Kogia breviceps (assembly GCF_026419965.1). Classification (NCBI taxonomy): domain Eukaryota; kingdom Metazoa; phylum Chordata; class Mammalia; order Artiodactyla; family Physeteridae; genus Kogia; species Kogia breviceps. The sequence goes on from NC_081325.1 coordinate 33,504,308, forward strand.
TGAGCACATTTCTCATTCCTCACTGTAGCTTTTCCATTCAGAGGTGTTTGGTACTGAAGTGATCATTTTCTTTCTACAGTCAGTGACTTTTCTTTTTTTCCCCTTAATAGTCCTCATTGCTTTATTATTGATTTTAGGTCTTTGTAAACTTAGCTGGACAATAAATTTATTACGTGACAGCCCACGTAGTGATTCTGAACCACAGCAATACTTTCATATTCTCCCTGCCTACTTGTGAATACTCTTCTAGGCTTTATTGTGCTATTTTTTTTTTTTTTTACCTATTTACTTTTTCTACAGTCAACTTAAAAATCTTTAATAAGATATGTGAAATATTTTTCAGGTAGAAGCAGGATAGTATTACTAAATCTTTTGGAGATTCTGGTATTTCTTTTCTCCTATTTACAAGTAACCAAGTGATTGTTGATGTTTTATGATTTTGCATAAATTAATATAGCAAATATTTTTGGATCATGAACAGTGTTATTGAGGATAAGATCATCCTTTCTTCCTTATCTGTGTGAATAATTGACTTAGTTGTAGAAGCAGCTCCTTCTTGATAAATAGAAGCCACCAGCTTAACATATCTTAACCCATCTCCATTAAAAAAAAAATACATATGTGCGCATATACATAAAAAGCTTCTGAAGAAAAACAGTCTATGTAGCTGTCAGTACATTTAATGTAGAACTAGTGTAGAGTTCTCTTATCCTCTGAGAGTGCTGATGTTGGGGTCTATGAGCACTTTTTCTTTTTGTAACTTGGGAATTGTAACAAGTTTTAAGTTAATCAAAGCAAAACATTCACTATACCAATAAGAAGGTAACTAATTGATAAGTCATACTAGAAAAATTAAAGAGCTGCAAAGGTATAGCAAGGTGTTAGAAGCCTTAGCACAATTATTCACTCACACTATGGACTGTGTAATTTTTAATTTTTTTCAACTCTTGCACTACATATGTACATTACTGTTTTTAATTATGAAATGATTTTGTATATTTTATTAAAGTTTATGTTTGTTATTGGCACAAGATTATGGAAAACCTCTTGTTTTCCTAAATGTAGCAATGATCATTCATTGAAATTTTTTTAATAGTTTGCAGGAAAAATAACCAAGAAGCCTGCATATAAACCAAAAATCTTTATAGAAATCAGTTGTCTGTATTGTCTCTTAAAGGTGTAAGGATAAATTATTAAATAAAAAGCATGAAATGAGATTCAATGACTAAGTTAATAGTCTCTTATATGGAAAATTAAAATAAAAATCAAGTTAATAGTTTAAATCTGTTAATATTTTTCTCATGAAGTTTAAGAACTAATTGCCTTAAGTCTATCTCTAGACAAATTTCTATTTTCCCCTTCTATCTGGATGTACCTTTTTACTTCCAGAACATACTCAGTGATGATATTTTAGATGGTAAATATATATCTTCTGATTATGATTAAATACTTTATTTCCTCCAAAATGATCTACTGAACTTTTTGTTATGTTATGTCATACTTGATTTTTTTCTTCTAGCTAGATTAAACCTGTATCTTTTAACTATGGTAAAATATTCTGTCTTAATTTTAGTGTATTTATTATAGTAAACTCTCTATCATATATTAATGTGAGATTCACAGCTCATTCTTAACTGGATAAATCCTCTAACTTTTTTTTAAATGTTCTTTGTATATTACAGGATTTTCCTTATTTTACCAAAGTAAATGAAGCATTATGGAATCTCATATTATTTGTAAAACTATGTAGGGAGAAAACCATAATATTATTTTATATTTCTGACCACTGTATGAGAAAACTTTAGGGACAAAGGAAACCTATTTGTGTTTCCTGCAGGCGCTTTTCAAATTTATTCTTTTTAACTCTAAAACTAATATCAGGAAACCAGTTAAAAAGATGCCACAGGCAATTTGGAATTACTGTAAAATACCCTGGCGTTGCTGCTCAGACAAATCTTTTGTGTTTTTAGAGTGTTGTTGCTTCTGAATTACTTTTCTAAACCTGGAAAGACAGTGTCAAGTCCTGATTTCCCAGAATATTTATGACTTGTATGCCACTGAGACTTCTATATCCCAAGAAATGTTTTAGAACATGCTGATTTCTAAACTTTCTTTTTAAAGGTTCATAGTATCAGGAAATGATCTTTGTTCAGCTAATGTTCCAACTAGAAAAATTATGATTGTATCAATAATGGTTAGTTCTAAGACCTTAGCATACACATCATCTTGGGCAGTAATTCTGGAAAGTGACAGATGGATTGTTATTGTCTTCTAACCTACCTTAAATGTTTTTCTGTAGCGTATTTATTTATTCAACAAATATTCATTGTATGTATGTTAGGTGCTAGGCATTGTTCTGGGTGAGGAATATATGTTAGTACTCAAAACACAACAAACGTCCTGCCCACAAAGTTAGAAGAAAGTTGTATTTCCAATTATGTGAAACAAACTTAAATATCTCATGGGAGTGTTCATTCTTACCTCTTGAAGCTTTAAAATAAGATATAAGTGGGAAAAATGTTGTTTACTGATTTTTAATTTAAATAATGTTTAGGTCTTTATTTTATTTCACCTTATTTGAAGATAAAATTAATACAGAAGAAGAAAGTATCATTTAATGAATTTTATCTATTTAAAATTTCCTGTTTATCTACTTGATTTAAAAAGTAAATTTCTTTTTAGGTGGGTTTGAGTTTCTTTTAAAAATAATTATAATGTATATTTTTTTCAGTTATAGTGTACTTTAAAAAAAGAACTATCAGTTTCAAGTTTTACTTTTGAAGTAACTTTGTACAAAATTTATTTTATAATGACATCCTGGGAAGCACATTTGAAAATTACCTTTTCAAATTCAAATAATGTTCAGAAAAAAACATAAAGTATTCTACCACTAATAAAAACATTAAAGAGAAACATATTACCCCCCAAAAAACCCCTAACCTATTTAATGAGGAAGGAGATTGAGAGTTGTGATATGTAAATTAATGAGTTAAAATGGATCCTAAATGTATTAGAACAAGGTCATGTTAGTAATTTTAATGATATAGTAATAAAGTTAGGCTATATCTAGTTTGTATTTGATATCAAAGATCATAATAGATATTAAAAAGAGGACAATTGTTATAGAAACCATTAACTTCAAAGGGAAATTAGAATTATCTAACAGTGAGGTTCTGCCAATTAGAATCCAATAAAAAGTGCAGGCACCTATTTGATCATAGTCCAGAAGGTTTTTCATTTCTGATAATAAATTCTTAAATAAATTAGTGGGTATAATTTACCATACTTAAATTTCTGCACTAAAAGCATAATTTGAGTAAGGTCAGTGAAATACTGAAATACATTTTCTTCCACTATACATATTTTGCGACACTTCCCTTTCAGAGATTGCCATATAGGCAATGCTCATTTTCTTTTGCAGTGTAAACACAAGAGTAAATCAAAAGGAAACTGTACAGCTAGTTCAGCCCCATTTAAGAACATAATTTTCACCTTATAGGTGATGGAATTTGGGGGATTCCATGTAACATCTTTAAGCTCTGTTTTAATAAAGTTTGGTTGTATTTGATATGCTTTATTTATTTCTTATCTATCACCCAGCTTTTCACAATTCCCACGGGAGGTTGTGGATTATACAGAAGGACTTTACTAGAGATATGAAAGCTTCTGACATAGAGGGAGAGATGATTCATTCATAAATGATGCCATATACATTGATATATCAATTTAAATACTGTTGACATCTACCTCCTGAATCCCAAATTCAGTTTGTGAATTTGAGATTATTATAAAACCTAAGAGATTATTATGAAAATATCGAGATCTAGTTTTGACTGGGCTGTATTATTCAAGAGACATTTTATTTCACCATTAAATTAATACTAAGAAAATAGTATGCTATTTTAAGAACATATACAAAAGTACTGCTTGAATTTTGCTATCTGATAATTTAATGTATTGTAATCTATTCAAAGGAACTGTATATAAAAGTATCTTTAAAAGGTTTCTGGGTAATCTGAGTTTTCCTTTATTGAGCAGTGAAAGTACATCATGTTATTATTTCATGTTCCTTTTTACTGAAGGTAAAATAACTCCCAAAGTGAAATAACATGGTAGGGTATTACCTAAGATGTGCTGTCTTTTTAATTTGTTTCTAATTTTAATTATAATTCATAAAACAATTTAAGCCTTATATTATTTAAATATTAAGAATCAAGTTAGCATAACTGTTTGAAAAATCTTTTTTGTGTACATGAATAATACCAATAGCTATTATGTTAATCTTTTATCTTCTAAGTCTCCCCTTTATTAATAGCAACTAAAAGGATGGACTCCTGAATTATGGTGCTGGCCAATTGAGAAGTAAATTCTAGATGCTTTAGATTTATGCTAAGTGTTGTATAATTTTTATTTTTTCTTCAAAGTAGTCTTAAGGAGGCAGGAGGCATCCTGGGTATGATCTACAGCTGAAGGGGACTAGGATTGTCAGATGAACTTATTTTTTCCTTTGAGATTTTTGATTTAATAGACCCAAGGTTTGTTCTGTTTCAAGTGTAAATTTTATTTTTTCATTTACTTTACTTACCTGGATTTTTAAAACTGTAATTTCAAACTGCACTGAATTTTACCATTCCTTCACATATGTATGCAGAAGACTTGCTAATATACTCATTGCACAGGAAATAAAGTAGTAAAATAAATGCATCTGAGGAATATTTTTGTTTTGTTTTATTTCTTGTTCCCAAAGATGTTAAAATCTTATATTGGGCATGTGCCTTTGACTAGGCACTCATGTCAGTATGTTTTAAAGATTTTTATAAGTCTGAAGAGGCATCCTTCTTGAATTTAAAAAAAAAAAAAAACAGTGCACACAGTTCTGTTTTAGTTTCTAGTGAATTTCTGAGCCTCTTTCATCTATACCTAAAAAGGCAGAAAAATATGTTGCTTATTGCACCATAGACTTGATTCCCTTTCAGATGGAGCTCCTAGAATGCATCTTTCCAATTCTAAAGACAGTGGTTGTGGACTTTGTTAGTGATAGGCTAAAAGAGGACTTATGATACATATTTGATTGCGTACCATAATGAGTCGTCAGTTGTCCATTTTCTTTTTTAACCTTACATGATTATTTGTGTTTTTCTATACTCTTGCTTTTGTCACCTTATTTATTAGTCATCTCTCTGTGTTTTCATTCTATTTCTTAAACATCATTGTATCCTTTAGACTTTGTTTTTTAAACTTTATTTTCTTTTCACATTTAGTGGGTGGTATCTCTTGATGTATTTGGTTACCCTTCCTACTGATCCTAATTTCCTGAACTTTACTGGACCTATGCTGTTTGTTCTAGAATCATGTGCAGTAGGCTTCACTATCACACCTCTAGAAAAAGAGTGGAGTTGATCTGTCTCCTTGTGAGAAACACTCTGGTGTTAATAGCTTTCAGTTCCATTAAACTTGGGAAATACTGGCAGAGTTTTACACCTTAGTTTGAAATAACTCCCTTAGTAGTGGCCTGTCGTTGGCTGAGAGCTCCATTCAGAAGGGACAGGACGTTCTGCAACAGTGAGTACATTTTATTTGCCTTAAAACAAACAAACAAACAAAAAACATATAGTTTGTTAAGAGTAAACATAATGATGAGGTTCTAGTTAAGTAGCTCAGACCATCATAAGAATTAAAAAGTTATTATTTTTTTGTACATACTTCTTCATGCCTAGTACATCTAGCTCAGGGTTAGTTCTGTTTCCTGGTTAAATTAATTTGGAAAATGCTGGGTTAAAAAATTAAGTATACTTTTTGATTACAGAACTTCTTTGAGCCAGTAACAGATTAATATGTATTTTAAATCTCCAAGAGAGAGACATATATAGTGTTTATTGCTTCACAAACTTATTTGCTCATGGGACCCTTTTTTTTTTCCTGTATAAAATTTGTTATAGAAAGTCTACAGGAGGTACTTTGAAAAACATCGTAGGTCTTTTCTTCTTTCTAGTTTTCAAATTTCACATTTTTAAAATAGGGTGAAGATTTATCTTCAGAAACATTGTTTTAGATGTTCCAGACTTCTTCTTAATAATATAATTTTGTACTTTTATGTTATAAATAGATACTAAATATATAAAAGGCAATTTTTCCTCAAACATGTTCCATGATTCTTTACCTTTCTATGAATAGAGGACAAAATATACTTCTGAAAATTTATGTCCCTTGTAAGTACTTGTGCCATTAGTAGTAGTGTTTTATTACATAAAAATAAAATTGAGATCTTTTACATGTAATTATATACAACTCACTGATAATTTAATTTTAACTTAACTCTAATTCTAGAAACATTTATGTATTAACTTTTTTAAATTGCCATTCATGAAAACTCCCATTGTAGCTTTTATAATATTGCTATTTCTTTTCTGTAATTCTTGCCTAATAACCCACATGATATTTATATGTTTCAGCAGTAAGGCATTGTCATTATTTGTTTGGGTATTGTATTTGTTATTCTCCAATAATCTAGCCTAAAGCAAAATCTGAAATCCTTTTTTTTTGTTAAACTGACATTGGCTACTGAATCAAAAGAAAGTATCAAAGCAAGTTAATTCCACTAAGTGTGTGGGCATTCTTAAATGAAGAAGAGGACTCCTAAAATGCCAAAAATTCTGTTTTGTTTCAACATTTGTATTGCTCCTTTACTAATAGGCTATGTGTTCTCAAGCCTTTGACTAGTATTATTTCAATTAATTATAAGCTTGTTAAAAGCCTCAGAGAAAACAAACTATTGAACTTAACTGCTCTTGATCTTCTGTTCAAGAGATCAGAAAATCTCTCATTTTCCTTGTAACAGTTATTAAGATGAATTGATAATCTTGGATCTAACTCCAGAGATCACTTGAGAGATCTAGAGGGGAAAAAATTCTTATTTTAAGAAACATATCCTTTCCAGGCAGTTATAATTATAAACAAGGGCAGAATGTATGGTTGGATAATAGCTAGTGAAAGTGCAGAGGAACTCTATTAATAAGCAGTAGATATATACTATAAGTACCATCTGTTTTAGAGCTTGAGGGGATTTGATTTTAAGTGAGCACATGAACTAGTCAGTTCATGGTGGCTGAAAAGTGGAAAGTGGAAAGTGGAAAGAGGTCAGTAATTATTTGTTGAATGATTAATGTAGTCCTAGTGGTCACCCATATTACTTCAGACATGAAGCCTGAGTGTAACAGTTTAATATGATAGTTTTTCCACAAGTATTCTGAGTGCTTTTTGTAACAAAGCTACTTTAGAAAATAGATCGGCCTATATACGCAAGGGATTAAAAGGATATAAGACAAGTAGAAGATAAATTTCCTTCCTTCCAGAAGCCACATAATAAATATTAATAAGGCCTCTATCTGGCTGGCATGGTTCCAGTCTGGGAACCATTGTTGGCATGGTTCTTGATTATAATTTTGTTATGCCTGTTAAATGAATGGTATGGTGTGAAGGAAGTAAGTGGGGAAGGCCAAAGTTGACTTTTTTAAACTAGTATTAACTTTAACAACTTTTCATTGGAATTGTTATTTTACCTGAAGTGTGCTCATTTTTCCCCCCAGATCATGTGATTGGGAAGTTAGGCTCAACCCTCCTGGTCATGCTTACACAAGAGCTTATTATACAAAGTAAGATACTAGAAGTCAGTTTCATTCTGTTTCCATATGGTTCAAATTCTAAAATTTATGGACTTGTTATCTTTTTTTAATGTTGGTAGCCATTTTTGATACTATTTAATGAATGATTGAGGAGAATATAATGAGCATTTTATCTTGAAAAGATTTAAGTAAATAAATAAGGCTTAAAATAATGTGGAGAAAAGTATTCTAGTGTATTTTTTTCTTTATAAAGTGATCAGTTGATATGAATCTTATTAAGAATTCCTGAATTTGACCATCAGTACTCAAATGAATGTTAGAGTTAATTAGATTTTTAAAATATGGAATTGAAGTCTTAAAGCAAATAGAAAAGGGAGACAGATCAAGAACTTGAGTAGTAGTTCAGAAAGCCTCTAAAAGCTTTGGGCACAAATAAAGATATCCCTGGTTGATCTTTTATGTGCCCTGATTAGTGTTAATGCATACTAAGCACTTGGCCTTACTGATAGTAATTCTCATAAATAGAAAAACTGTTGGCCTTACTGATAGTAATTCTCATAAATAGAAAAACTGTTAGAGACTGAGATGTAGTGGAGCTGATTACAAAATGATCTAGAAATACTAAAACGTTGGTCACATGCCCAGTCCATTTAAATTGTATCCTTGTATTCTTAGGAAATAAGCAAAGCAAAGAAAAATTCTCATTGAATGTGTTTAAAATTAAAATATATAATTCCCTAAGAAAAATTAAGGAATGATACAAGAAACTTGAGACTGAGAACTCTAAATTTTTTTATAGAAAATAACTTATAAAAGGCTACAATAAAAGCATTTTAGATATAATTTAGAAATGAATATAAGATTTAAATTTCAGGAAGATATGCACATTTTCCTATTGATTTATTGAAAATACTTAAAATTGGCCACGAAAAGACTGAATATTCTTTTCATTCTAATGATTATAATTGCTTTAATGAAATTAATGACTGAGGGAAGACATTTAAGATAGGAAAAAAAAATGACCACAGGGTAGGTTAAATGTAGATTTGGTATCTTGATTCTTAAGCATTTTTCAAAATAATTTTCATAATGGTATAATTTTAAAAGTTTGACTTAAACTGCTAAACAAACAAACTGCTTTAAATAATTTCAATTGTAAGAACAAGTTTTGCTTTCTGAAATGATAATTGCTATTCTTTGAAGTTCCAATAAATTTCACATAAATGGCAAAAAATACTTCTGACATTTTCTACTGCCAGTTGCCATTCTTGGATCCAAGGCTGAGAAACATTTTCAGATTCTGTGTGCTTTATCCTGAAAGAATTTGATGAAAAGGGGTCACTGAGAGAGTGAAATGTCTGCTCTGCTTGGCCTTTGAAAGAAGGGGAGATGGCAGGGCTAGTCTTGGGCAAATTACTTCCACCTCCCTTTTTGCCCCTGCTTCAGCTCCAGGGGAGCTGGAAATGCAGAAGGAGTCAGAAGACCTGGGTCGAGTCCTGGCTCTGCCACTTACTACCTATGTGACTTTGGGTAAGTTATTTAATGTCTCTGGGTCTCAGCTTCAGTACAGGGTTGTTGTGAGGATTAAGTAAGATGATCAAAGGAAATGTGCTTTGTAAACTCTCAAGGTCTATAGAAATTTAAAATTTTATTATCGTAACCTGGCCTTCTTCTTCCCAGTTCCTCCATAGTCTAGTATCCTTGCCTATGCATTTTTAAAGCAGCCCAAAATGACAACTCCTTTTACTTTTCCCTGTATCCTCTCCATTTTGGAACTCTTATTCCTGTCCTCTGCATGCTTCAGACTTAAGTATTCTAAGAATATTAAACCAGACTGGTTAAATTAATCTTCATTGTAGAGTGTGGATTGTGTTGCCCCTTTTTACCCTTCCCACTCTCACCTTTCTTCTTTAATCTTCTCAGAATTGTGCACTTAGAAACGTGGAAAAATCTTCAGTGCATGGAAATTCGCACAGTGTTGGCAGAAGTCCCTTAAATCGTGTTACCCAGATCACTTCTCCTTTAGTTAGTAAGGTTGATTGGGTAAATGGAAATATGATTGTGTCTCTTGTCCTTTCTTTTTCTCTGTGGGAAAGGAGATGGAAATAGTTCAGAGTTAAAAGTTCTTCTGAAATCTCACTGATAAGCTAGATCCTAAGTTGAGGAATAATCACAGAGAGGAGACAAGGGATTTAGTGGCCATTTCTTTGGTCAGTTCTTTGAGTTATATCTGACTTGGCCTCATCTTTGATTCTCAGTAAACTCTAGCCTACCCTCAGCCAAACTAAATTTATAACACCTGTTGTCTTTACTGGGTGCTCAGTTGATAGAGCCTGCATGGAGCTAAGGAGGAAAGAGAATTTGCCTTCTGCATCACATCTGGTTTCAGATCAAGGGAACTTTAAGAGGCCATAACGAGAGCTTATAGCTCTACTTGATCCAGCCTTCCCACGTAATCAAAGAATGCTTGATTTGGCTATGTGTTAATAATAGTAATAATAGACCCTTATGTTAACTGCTTGCCATTAATGCCTAATTACCATGGAGCACAATAACAGTTACTCATGTCATGATTAGATTAACTTTCTTAAAATTTTTATTTTATTTTATTTTTACAACCTTGAACCATTGACTTATGCTCAATATGGTTTCTTGCTGAAGTAGCAGTGTCATCTTTCTTAAATACAAATTTGAAATATTGAACTCTGGTGGCAATCAAATGCAAATTGAAACAATTAATTACAGTGTTAAATGTGTGAATTAATGGGAAAAAATTAAATGATAATGTTCATGCTGGCAAAGATGCAGTGACACAGTACTTTTGTACATTGCTGATGGCAGTGTAAATTGGTGTGATCTTTCTGATTTTTTTCCAAGCCTTAAAAGTGTTCATTCCCTTTAAACTAATAATCCCACAGTTGTTAATCTGTGCTAGTGAAAGATCAAAGGAATAAGTGAATTTCTGAGAGATGATCATTGCAGCAATAACAGGAAAAACTAGAAACTACTTAAATGCCTAATAAGAATGGTAAAATAAAGCATTATTCATCAGCTGGGTGAGATATTTTACAATTGTGCTAAAAGATCATTATGAAGGCTGTAATATCATGGGAAATATTTATGATGAGTGAATGAAAGCAATTTATACAGTTGAGAATGCCCTCAAAGTAGTGGTTGTTTTAGTGTAGTAGAATTATGTACAGACTCTGTATATGTATATATACTTACTTTTCAATTTTATAAACTTTCTGTAATTTTGTATTACATTTTTTATTTGAAAAAATAACAGCAAGCAAAATGAAATTAGCAAGAAGAAAGTTGATCATGATTAGGGAATTTTATTTTTAAAAAGAAATCCCTAAAATTTGCAAAAAGGATCTGAAAATATGGGAGTTTAAAAAAAGAAATAATGAATAAAAACATAACTTCTTTCTAATTTTGCCCTTTGCCTTCAGTGAAGTTAACAACAACATGATTATGGTTTTTCATGATAAAATACCATGATCTTTGAACTTGTTCCTGTCTATAATTAGTAAATGAAATACTCCTACAACTAAACCAACAGATTTACCTATACAAATTACCACCTTCATTCAGTCTATCCATACAACCTACTTTCCAGTTCCTTGCAAAATTCTCTCTTAATCACTGTCCGCAGAACACTTCAGAATTCAGTCTCTCCCAAGTGCTTTCAAATGCACAGCAAAATACATTTCTTCTATGAAATGTTTATTTAATCCGTACAGGCATACCTTGTTTTATTGCACTTCACTTTATTACGCTTTGCAGATACTGCATTTTTTACAGGTTGAAGGTTTGTGACAACCCTGTGTCGAGCACGTCTACTGGCATGATTTTTCCAACATCATTTGCTCACTTTGTGTCCCTGTGTCACATTTTGGTAATTCTCACAATATTTCAAACTTTACTATTATATTTGTTGTGGTGATCTGTGATCAGTTATCATTAATGTTACTACTGCAAAAAGATTTCAACCCGCTGAAGGCTCAGATGATGGTTAGCATATTTTAGCAAAAAAGTAATTTTTAATTAAGGTATGTGCTTTGTTTTTTTAGACATAATGCTGTTGCACATTTAAAGACTACAGTGTAGTGTAAATATAAATTTTGATATGCACTGGGAAACCAAAAATTAATGTCACTCCCTTTATTGTGATATTTGCTTTATTGCAGTGGTCTGGAACCAAACCTGCAATATCTCAGAGGTATGCCTGTACTTACTTAACATTCATAATTTTGGGAATATGTTAGTATATAATTATGATACTTTGTTTGACTCTTTGTCCCTGTTTTAGTTATTGATACATTATTAAAATATTAACTGTAAAGTGATATTTTTATATTTGAGGTTTTATTAACATAATTTCAAATATATTTTAATTTGTTTCAAAAAACTTTTTGAGCACTTATTATGTGACTTTATCTCTCCACCCAGAACAGTGCCCAGCACAACACATTTCCTTAGAATGATTGCATGCTGGACAATGGCAATGCATAGATGAGCAGTCTCTACACTAAAAGAGTCAGACTAGCAGAGGAGCCCAGCAAGTAAAGCACCATAGATGGAGAGTGTTTAACTCAGTCAGGAACTGACTCATAGAAGAGGCAAGGCCTTCCCTAACTATCGTATTATAAAACAGCAATGTGCCATCACACAAACTCTCTATCCCCTTTGCCCGCTTTATTTTCTGCATATCCTGTCCCTCCTTCCAACCCCTAAGTGAAAGCAATGTGAGAACAGGGACTTTATCTCAGCTAATACTTCAGCATTCAGAACAATCCCTAAAACATAAGGCTCTCAATAAGTACTTGGTAAATCTGAATGAATGAAGTTTAATGTGAGTCTCGAAAGTTTTGAAGGACTTAGCTTGGGAAAAAAATGTGTGAGAGAATAGCAAAGAGTGTAGGAGGGCATGGTAGGGTGAGGTATTTTGGCAGCAGTATAGGTTGGGTGTAGCAAGTGTCAGCAGATGAGGCTGGCTGCAGAGGCAGTTGGCTTGAAGGATGGGGGAGTCAGGTGGGTTACAGTAAGGAGTTGGAATATTTATATCTGAGAATAAGGACCAATGAAGGATTTTGGGTAGGGGAGTGTCATGTGATTTTGCTTTAAGAGATTATTTCTGTGGAATGGAAAATGGGTTTCAGTGAAAGCAGAGAGCAAGGAGACCAGTTATTGCAATAGTTAAGGCAAGAGATGGGGACTTTGGAGTCATCAGAGTCTAGGCAAAAAGTAAAAGAGTATGGGTGAGATTGTGTGTAAAAAGAAAAAAGAATGTGTAAAAAGAGAAAAGACGAAGACAAGAGTCAACTTCCATGGAATTTCACAGCTGAGGGGTGGGAAGGGACATCAAGTAGCTGTAGCTTAGGAGGACAAGGGATTGGGCAGATGGGGAGGGATGCTTAATCCACAATATAAAATGCTGGAAAGGTCAAGGAAGATGAGAATTGAAAAGTGGCTGTTGGATTTGGCAATCGACAGGTTCTTATAACGGTAGAATGCACTTTCATTGGAATGGTGGATGTGCATGACAATTTGTGGTTTCTTGACAGTAAGTGGCACATAAGAAAATGAGGGTTAGGCTACTTATAGGATCTTGGTTGTGAAGATAATGAGGATAGAAGAAGAGAATAAGGAGTAAAGGAACTCGGTGAAAATCCAAGCATGTTTACATCAAAGGCAGTGAAGAAAAGAGAGAAAGAGAGGTTGTAAAAATAGGTGTAAGGATTTAAAAAAATCCAGGCTGTGGTGAGAAAGTGGGGTACGATCACTTTGGGTGACTTTGGGTATGTTGAGGAGTACTAAAGAGAAGAGAGGAAGGAAGTAAATATAGGTGTGGATGAGAGTAAGCTGGGTTTCGGGGAAGGAAGCTGAATAATTCTTAACTAATGAACTCTTTTCTGTCAAGTAAAAGCAGGTCAACTGTTCAAAGTAATGAGGTCAAAAATAGGAGAGGAATTTTGAAGAGAGATATAAAGATTTAGAAATCACCCAGGAAAATGGGAGAAAAAGCTGACCAAGAATGTATTTTCACAGCAGAAGTTTTCAACCCATAGTAAAACTTACGTGCAAAGCATTCTGTGACAGTTCATTCTCAGTTTCTGGTCTTTTAGTAGCTGCAGGAAAAGTTTAAGTGGATATAAAAATGAGAAGAACTTTACAAGTTTATTAAGTAGAAACTAACAAGTTAACCACTCAGCCAATTTTCAGTAGAGGTTCTCATTAAGGACCTGATATCTGAAAGTCTGCACAGTCATAATGACTATGTTATTGCCCTAGGACCTCAGCAGAATGCAGTAATGGAAAATGCCCTGTGAAGATGGTTTTAAGCTCTTGCTAGTAACATTAGTATAATCCTAGGAATGTTAACAAAAGTTTTAGGCCTTCTTGAGCTAATCTTCGTGCCCCAGGTAGTGATACATTAAATAGATAAAAATGTTAATTAGGTATTTGAACATTCAAAGTCGCAATGACCCTGTGTGTGTTTGGGTGTGCAAGTGTGCAAGCATGTGAGAGATATCATTGTTTAAAAAATTGTGATAGTTACTAAAATGTTCATTTAGAGTGGCTTATCTCAGTAAGAAGAGAAGAAAATAAGGTAGAAAATTTTTAAACTCCTGTTTAATCTCTTAAAACTTAACCTATTGACTTTTCTATCTATTAACTGACCTATTTACAGAAGGAGATTTTCCTAACATGGACACAGTTTTAAATAAGGAAAAAATTTTTAAATGCTTATCATAATTTTTTCATGACAGATATAAAGAGTTGTCTAGCTATGGAATTATAAAACAAAATCCAAATATGAAACCAGTTAAGAACATAAGCTGTTCACAATCATAGAATTAATTTATAAGCTACCATGGAATATTCTTATTCTGCCTTTGAAGTGGACAGCCCTTTCTCATTGCTGCCATACCAAAATATTGATAAAGATTTCTGAAAAAGGAGCCTCAACAACTTACTTTCAACTTTCCTAAGAGAGCTTAGGAAAGTTATCTATCTCAAAGTTTATGCCACAGAACGTGATAACACTCATTAAACAGAAACAATACTATGAGGTTTATCAAATTATGAAATTGAACATTTATTTAAAATGTACTATTAAGTTCTTAGGTAAATTTAGGAACTTGCCAATTACATATACAAAGCAGAATAGTTTGTATTCATTTAAGCCTCTGAGGATAAATTTCTTGGAACATGTAATAGTTAATGGGAAGAATCTGGTGTGAAAATATTTGTATTGGTGAATTTTACTGCTTTATTATACTTTCCTTCTCATTAGTAATATTTTTCAGAAGTGTCTCCATGTCTGTGGATACCAAGGGTGGGGGACATTAAGTTGGATGAATTTCATAAAGACAATTACAGTGAGCTTTCTGTATCCACAGGTTCCACAGACCGTGGATCAAAAATATTTGAAAAAAAAATTATAGAAAGTTCCAAAATGCAAAACATAACTTCGCTGCATGCAAGCAATAATTTACATAACATTTACATTGTAATAGATATTATAAGTAATCTAGAGATCATTTAAAGTCTACAGGAGGGTGTGTGTCAATTATATGCAAATACTATATACCATTTTATCTAAGCACGCACAGATGTTGATATGGAGGGGCAGTCCTGGAACCAATCACTCATGGGTATTGAAGGACAAATGTACTGTATGTATTTGGTAAGCTAGTAGGATTTGTCTCAGTAAAGAAGATTGCCTCTGGGTTCCTTTCTTCACTGGAAGAAAAATGAACATGTTGCTAATTGACCAGATTCTCAGCCTCACTTTTGTATCACATTGGTTATTAACACCAATAATTGTAAAATCACTTTGTAAATGTAAAGTGCCACATCAAGGCTCGTTTAGTCTTTGTGTTCTCAACCTCTGTAACTCACTAGAATAATGCAAATTGCTTGACTCAAACCAATAAAAGAAAAACTGTGTTGAATGTGACATTATAAAGAACTTTACACTTGTGAAGGAGTAATGATAGCTAACTTTATTGAACACTTAATGTTGTACCCAACATTATTCTAAGTTCTTTACTTAACACTAATTTATTTAAAGTATAGTAGCTGTTTATTGATAGTGTAGCCATTTCAGGGTAGTTCATTCTCTCATTGGGTGATTCATAGTAGGCGGTGCTCAGAGTAGATAGCATTGTGGATAATTTGTGTTCTATAGTAAGAACTATAGCACCTAAATGATATCACATACATTTTGTTTTATAATTTCATGATGTATTTAAAATGTAAATGAGATGGAAAGCACTTGATTTTGATCTATTTATATAAGCCTTGTAAAAGTTTAATATGATAGGTAATTCTCTCCTTCAGCCTCGGCATCTACTGAGATGTGTGGAAAGAGCATGGATTTTAGAGTCCAGCATAACCTGGGCAAGATACATAATCTTTTGGTTGTCTTAAAGAACATAGTAGCTGCTCAATAAATATTTTGTTCAGTCATCAAATGATCTAAATGCCTGGCACATAGGTTCTTAATTACTTTTGTTTCCATTTCTTTAGTTTTCCTTCAAGGATTTAGAAATAGCAGCCTCCCTTATTGTTCACTTCCTCAGAGTGATATTTGTTGACCCTTGACTGCCGCAGCAATTACTGATTGGAACTTCCAGATCAGGAGTTGGGAAGGAAACCGAAACTGCTTCCTTGTACCATCTTTTTCTTTGAATTAATTTTTTCCTTTTATATTTCCTGTTAAAGTTTTCTTTTCTGTTTGAGTGTTACTAGGATAACAAACTTTTGTATTAAGAGTCTTACAATATAACCCTAATATAAAAATTCACAAGTCTTTTAAAGTAAACTAGTTTTTCTCATAAAGTGAAAGAACTGCAGTCCCTTTAAGCTAATAGTATTGCCTGCAAAGTTATAAAAATTTCCATCATTTTCTTTCACATTTTTGAAATCCTATGGTTTATAACAGCCTTCATAAATTGGCGACTTCTATCCCAGCTCTGACACAGAGCTTTTCAGCCTGTCCTGCTGTCAGTGTACCTGCTGCTTGACATTGATAGGATTCTTGTCAAAACTGGGATTTTGCATAAATTAGTGTTTAACCCTGGACAGGCTTTTCCTCTTCGTTTCAGTGCAGCTTTTAAGAGACTGTGCTGCTCTTATCCATAGATAATGAAAGTGAAATTTGACTATTTTATCATACATTTTACACTTTGAAGGAGTACCATAAACTTTACTAGTCTTATTTATTTTTCTTTTTTTAAAAATAACTGTATTTATTTATTTTTGCCTGCGTTGGGTCTTCGTTGCTGTGTGCAGGCTTTCTCTAGTTGCTGCAAGAGGGGGCTACTCTTTGTTGTGGTTCATGGGTTTCTCATTGCCGTGGCTTTTCTTGTTGCAGAGCATGGGCTCTAGGCACACAGGCTTCAGTAGTTGTGGCACACGGGCTCAGTAGTTGTTGCTCCTGGGCTCCAGAGCGCAGGCTCAGTAGTTGCGGCACATGGGCTTAGTTGCTCCGTGGCATGTAGGATATTCCCGGACCAGGGCTCGTACCCATGTCCCCTGCATTGGCAGGTGGATTCTTAACCACTGTGCCACCAGGGAAGTCCTCTTACTGATTTCTCATTAAGCCCTAATTAGTAATTCTCAGTTTTACCAATTCTTGTACAATATAGACACCATCACTGAGCCTACTGTCCCTTCTTGTCCAGAGGACCTATTTGCCTTACTTTTTATTTTAATAAGCAGCTTACATTGTATGTGGGAGAGAAAGTGAGAGGAAGGGGAAGGAGTTTCAAGTTGCATAAAGGAGTATACTTTAAATAATCTTATGGATGAATTTAGAATTTTTGAAAAGTAGATTGTTTTACCTTAATACTTTCCAGAAGGTACATATTAAGTATTGTGGATAATTTGTGTTTTACAGTAAGAACTGTAACACCTAAATGATATCACATCCATTTTGTTTTATTAATTTTATGATGTATTTAAAATGTAAATTTTGATCTATTTGTATAAGCACTTGATTTTGATCTATTTCTTGGGTATTTGAAACACCCAAGAAAATCTTTTGACTCTAATGCAGAGACTTTATACCTTCCTGATTTGTTCTTACCATCATTGTTCCAGCCATGGCTGAACGGAAAGGACAATAGCTTCATTCTTGAACTACAGGAATATTTACATATTCAGTAGGAACAAACATTTATTTGCTTTTCCTTTGGGTATGAAGATGAGCAAATTATTCTCCATAGTATATTATCAGTTCCCCCAGCCTCGATTGAACATCTCAGATGTTTCAGGTGTGGAATTACATGTGACTAAAAACATGGTTCCTGAATTTCAATAAACCTAGAAATAGTATTATTACAGCAAATATAATATGTTTAGTAGCCTTAATTAAATCAGGTGATATATACTGTCTAATTTTTCTTTACCTAAGTTGATGGAAATGAGTTTATCTCCCTTATTATTCTTGGAGAAAGTCTTTGTGATACCTTTTCTTTCTTCAACAGTCTAACCATCAAAAAAATGATTGAAAAGAGAAGCTAAGCTTGGAAAGAAAATGCTTTCTTTTAAAAAAAGCTGACTCTTCATATACCGAACATTTTGAAATATCAACATGAGGGAAAAAACCTCATAAATTTAAGCATACTAAGAGTAATTTATACTTAGGTAACAGCAAGATGATATATCTTTACCAACATATTGAAATAAACTAGAATAAATGATTGACAATGTGAAGATTGGAGTTCCTTCTATACAATGCCTGCTTATAATTGGAACATATACACCAGGCACCATATATGTCTTGACCTGTGTTAACTGATTTAATAACTACAGGAACCCTATGAAATAATTATTAGTATTCCCACTTAATACACATGAAAAAGTACAAATCCAAGTTCAGAGCCATTAAGAAACTTGCTTAAAATCATTGAGCTAGTAAGTTGTAGAGCTGATGTTCAGTTTGCAGAGTTGCTGACATCATAGCACATGATTTTACACTTTACTTGTAAATGGAGGTAAATGATACCAACCTACTTTTTGTATAATGTATATAAAAATTTCATCATAGCAGTAAGTTTGTACTCAATATGTGATGCACAGTTTTGGTAAAGTAACTTTCAACTATTTAGTTCATTTAGTCTTAATTCTCTCTTAAAATTTAGAGAATTTTAAATTGAGAAGCAAAGATGTATATGCAAGAGGTATACGCTAGTATTTCTCAAGGGGCTAGAAAATATTTTACAAAGAGTAGGAAAAGAATCAACGTATTCCTTTAACCTACAGTTCTATTCCTAAGAGCTTAATCTGTATTCCTTTAACCTACAGTTCTATTCCTAAGAGCTTAATCTTATACTGTGAATCTCTTTTTATCTTCTAAATTTCACTGGAATCTAGTTTCAGGGTTAAACTACATTTTAGCCACCCATGTATGTTTTAGGTGGTAATCCTCCAGTTTCCACTAGGCAAAAAAAAACTAACAAATTACCAAGATAACGTTTTAGAAAAACTGACTTAACATTATATAGTTATTCAGAACACACCAATGATAACACTATGCCAAAGTAATATCTTTCAATAGTGCATGTATTCAGTTACAGTTAAATTTAAAACTTTAGGTTGGGAAAATAATTCTTTTCAAATATACAATAAAAGAGACCTGGGAGTAGGTTGTAGGCATTTTGTTTGATGACAAGTACAGTATGAGCAAGGAATGATCAAGCAGCTGCTAAAAACATTAAAGCAAGGTCAGATTGCACTAATGATTATATAGAGTTTGCTCATCATGGGAAATAGTAGTATTATGTTGCAAGCAGACCATACATGCAATATTATTCTGAATACTAGGTTACATAGAATAGTAAATATTAAAATGTATAAAGGAAAAGATGATCAAGATGATGGGAGATATTGGAAATAATGGTATTTGACAAATGATTCCAGGAACTGAGTCTTTTGATTTTAGAAAATAGAAGACTAAGGAAAGGCATAATACTTGTTTTAAAATAATTTAAAATCTTCTATATGGCAAATAGGCTTAACTAGAAAGCCCGGGTAATTTGCACTTTCTAGAGAAGGATACAAAGGAGTGATGCTGAGAAAGCCTCAGTATCCTTCACCACTTATATGACGGAGACAGAACCATCACACCACCTGTGTGTGATGTGTGGGGATGAATTTTGTACCTTGTAGGTCAGATCATTGACTCCTGGGGCACCTCACAATTCTAAAGCTACAGCTTTTATTAACTAGCCTGATAATTGATAAGGACTTTTAAACATGTTTTCTTTAAGTTTCACTAAAGAGAAATAATTTTACTTCATTATGCAGACGTTGTTAATATGGGTTGCTGGGTATGTATGGGATTTAAATGTGAAAATGATTATTACATTGTAATCTTATAGATAACTATAAATAATCTTATAGATAGCTGCTATAAGATTCAAAATTTTAATTCTTTTCCTGTCAATCTTATGTTCCTTAATTTTCACTAATGGGGTGAAAACATTAGCAAATGATTTTATTTCTGTACTGTTAGATATTGCAAACCTTTTCTTATAGTTATATAAAGCATGTCAAGTCGTCTCCTTTTCCTACTCCAACACTCAGTACCTTTTAATGGCAAAGATCTGGCCTGTATTTTATCAATTTGACATGGAGATTTTTTTTTTTCTAATTCTGTTTCTTTAGTCTATTACAGGTCACTGAAGCATACCATAAGTATTTGTCTCAAGTGGTCAGTTACATAAAATGTACTGGGCTGACTGTTTTAGAATAAAAAGCAGTCTGGCATTATGATGTGGTAATTATTACTTTCAGAGAAAGAATTAGTTAATTCCTTAAAGTATATTGTATTAGTTACAAATTTAATATGTAAAAATGGTATAACTTATGAGGGAGTGAAATGATTAACCACTTGTGATTAGGGCTCATAAGTTTTAACCATAAAATATTCTAAAACATATTTGCTCAATTAGCATATTTGGGAAAGCAGTTGCTTTTGCAAGGATAATTTATAGGCATTGACCTGAAAACATATCAACAGGCATAGATAAGCATTTTTCATTATTAATCATCATTGCTATACCTCTGCTGTTTAAATAGTGTTTCTGTTTTTTTTTTTATGGCATTTGATAAAATTTTAAGGGTATGGTATTGGTATTAAGGCAAGATGTTCAAAAAGGTTAATCATGTTTATTTTTAACTTTTTCTTAAAATATTCATATTTTATGCAAATAATGTCTTTAACTTTTGATTAATCATTTTCAGTAATGTGTCTGCTAATTTTCTCCTTTTCTTTGTTTAATTTGCCCTTTTTCTCTATAATTAAAAAAGACCACCTCTTCCTAAAAGAAACATAAACAGTGGTAACATTGGAATGATTTATAATGTGAAATTATTAGTTTTTGTGTATAGATGTTTTTAAAATTTCTGAAGAAATAAAAGGCAAGCAGGTGACAAGAGTCTTTCTCCTTGCATTGGCTCTTTCATTTTCTTCAATGGCTTTTCCACTTTCCTTATCTGACCAAAGCAATTTGAGGAATATTCTCACAACAAACCTGATTTTTAGCAAAATCTGTGAGTCTTGATAGTTTAATTGAAGTGAGCATGTATATATTACTGTCAAAGAATTACTTAATTCAGAATAATAGACAACGTATATGGCTTATTTGCTAAACTGTTTTTAGGTATTATCTCATGTAATGCTCCTCATAAACCTATGAGTTGATTACTGTTGTCTATGTGAGAAAACTGAGATGTAGAGAAGATGAGTAACACATGTAGGAAGTGGTGGAGTCTAAACTCAGACTCAGATCTGACCTAACAGACTGAGGTCTTAAATACCAATGCCATGATAAGGTATCTCTCAAGGAACTCTGAGTAGATTGGCATCTTTTGGAGCAGAAATATGCTTTCTACGCTGACTTCTGCAAAAGCTTTGGAATCTATTTAATCTTTAGCTTTAAAAGAGGAAATGAATTGGAGAGAGGTACACATTTTTACAAATCATATATTCATTCTTTGGACTTCACTATGGCATTTCAACAAAGATGCTGACCATTAAATGTTGTTTATACTAGCCTCAGGGCAGAAGCCATCTACTTATTTAAAATTAATCTTTAGCTAGCTATTAGAAAAAATAAGCAAAACTGTCTGAAGCAAGAAATGTAAAATATACACTATGTGATGCCATGGAAAGAACTTTGGAGTGGACAGCCCAGGGGTCTTATTGAAGCATGGCCACTTATATAACTTTGGGTAAGTTACTCTGAGCCTTAATTTGTTCATCTGTAGAAGGATGAGATTAAGTAATTCAAAGCATTGTTGCAAGGATTAAATGAGATAAAATCCCAGGCACATAGTAGAATAATCATTCATTCCCCTTTTTTTCTATTCCAAGTTTTAAATAAAGTTGGGTGTGTTTTTGAATGGAAGAGTATCAGTACTTTTATTATTTGAAGTTTGATATGGGTGACATTTTCTAGTCTCTTTTTTGTATTCTCCTAGTTGAAATACGGATGCAGCCTTTTGATGTTGAGTTGCATTTTCTTGAGTGTCTAAGCTGCCAAAAATAGCTTGTTTACTTTGTATTAAATAGTAGAAGATCTTAACGATGTTAGAGGAAAGACAATGGTGGATAGTACTGTATTTGCTTTAACTGTCATTGAAACATCCAGTTTTCTTCCATGTTAAAGTTTAGTTGTCTTATTTAGGTAGTGCTTTAGTTTGCAGAGTGCAGACTAAAGCCCTTGAGGTAGGGATTCAGATGATTTCCTAATATCTGATAGAATCATCAATAATCTTTACCTAATTCTTATGTAACTTTAGAGACTATACTCTTTTCTAAAAAGAGAATATCAGAACACAGTGAAATGTCTCAGAGTTCTCCTGAAATTCTACATGATACAGGAATGAAAACATTATATTGCCGTTCCTCCCCGGCAGCCAGGCGCGCCTCCAGTCCTCCCCTCGGTCCCCAGCAGCAGAACAGCAGCCGGGAGGCCTTCCGGCACCGTTTGCCACATGGCCGCCGCCTCTGCGGCGCTACGATGTACTGCGAGAAGTGGAGCTCCGGGGTGGAGATGTATCTCTTCCTTGAAGACCTGTGGGAGGGCTCCTGCATCCTCTGCCTCTGCTCCAGAGCGTTTGTGGAAGATCAGAAATAGTGCAGTTTGGGATTAAAAGGCTACTACGTTAAAGACAATGGCAACAGTGCAGGAGAGCAAGCTACAGAAGAGGAAGAAGGTGGTCATTCCCAGGGCACTGCAGAGTCATGTGACAGCAAAGATGTAGGCCCAGATGAAAGTGAATTTGATTCTGAGGCTGAACTCATAAGAAGTATGGGACTGCCACTTCAGTTTGGTAGGGTGTCTGCACATAAGAATTTTGAGGTATCTATGAATACTAGAAACAAAGTTAAAATAAAAAGAAAAAACATCAAAAGAAGTACTTAGATGAAATTAAGAGAGAATTTTGGAGACAAGAATGTGAGGAAGATGACATTTTGGCTTCAGATGATCCATCTTCATCTGAGAATGAGAACACCAGAAGGTATAAACTTCGAACCAAAAAAGACATTGAAGGTGAGAATCTTCCTGCTGAAAATACATTATCTCCAAAGCTGGAAATTATGGAGCTCTGGGAGAAGTACTGGAAGGAATACGGTGGGGAACTGCTGTGGCAAAGCTGGCAAGAAAAGCATGCAGGTCAGATGCCGTCCTCAGAACCCTGGAGCATCCTTAATACAGAGGAGGAATGGGAGCAGCATTATAGCCAGCTGTCTTGTATTATTTGGAACAGTTTCAGTATTGGGAAGCTCAAGGTTGGACTTTTGATGCTTCACAAATCTGTGATACAGATACTTGTGTGTCTAAAACAGTAGTTGACAGCAAGAAAGACGAAAATTGCACAAAAGCAGATGAACTTTCTTCTCCATCTTCATCAGTGGGTAGCGGAAGCTCTAGTAAAAGTGATAAAGATCATAATGAAATTATTGATGGACTTAGTAATATAAGTCTGAATTCAGAGGAAGTAGAACAGAGCCGATTAGATCCCTCTGTGAGTTGTGATGGACATCAGTGTTTAAGTGAAGTTAGCAGAAGAGAATGCGTTGCTTTGGGCCAAAGTGAACCATGTAATGGAGGAAGCAAGGAAAGCAGCTTGTCTGAGAAGAGAAGCACAAGCCAACCAGCTCAGGATTCACAAGAGTCATCAGAAGCAAACAAACACAATCAAAGACAGACCACACCTCATCGGCACTGATGGAGATGAGAGTGGCGGAGATCCACCTGAACAGAAGCCAAGCAAATTCAAGAGGAGCCATGAACTGGACATCGATGAAAACCCGGATTCAGACTTTGATGTCGACGGTTCCCTTCTAGGATTCGAGCATGGCTCAGGAAAAAATATGGTGGAATTTCAAATTTCAGTCACTGGCGGGTCAGGTATCCACACAAGAATGTGAAGTACAAGTCAAAGTACTTGGACATGAGAAGACAAATCAATATGAAAAACAAACACATGTTCTTCACTGAAGAGCCAGGAAAAACTCTTTTCAAGAAAAGCAAAACTTTGAGTAAGGTAGAAAAATTCCTAAAATGGGTTAATGAACCAATGGATGAGGAAGCATCGCAGGAGTCAGTTTCTCATAACAACGTGCAAGATACTTGCACAAGCAGTGGTTTAGAGGAGCAGGAAGTGTCTGTTGAAAAAGGGGATGACCCACCGGAGACGAGTGAACCAGAACCTGGAAAGCGTCATGCCATGTCTCCAGCTGGGGAAGTGGGAACAGAGAAAACTGACAGGGACAGCACAGAAGCAGCAGTGACAGATGTGGGTGACTGCCCCACCCAGGCTGCACCAGACCGTCTTCAGGTAGAAGCCGAAGCTGAAAATAAAAAGAAGAAGAAGAAGAGCAAGAACAGCAAGGGAATTGGTCTGCCTCCTGAGATCACTGCTGTGCCCGAGCTAGCAAAGTACTGGGCCCAGAGATACAGGCTCTTCTCCCACTTTGATGATGGGATTAAATTAGGCAGAGAGGGCTGGTTTTCAGTTACACCTGAGAAGATCGCTGAGCACATTGCTGGCAGGGTCAGCCAGTCCTTCCAGTGTGACACCATAGTTGACGCATTTTGTGGAGTTGGAGGAAATACCATACAGTGTGCTTTAACAGGAAAGAGAGTGATCGCCATTGATACTGATCCTGTTAAGATCGATCTTACAATAATGCAGAAATTTATGGGGTAGCAGACAAGATTGAGTTCATCTGTGGAGCTTTCCTGCAGCTGGCTTCTTGTTTAAAGGCTGATGTCATGTTTCTCAGCCCTCCTTGGGGAGGACCAGACTACACCACTGCCGAGATCTTTGACATCAGCACCATGATGTCTCCTGATGGCTTTGAAATTTTTCAGACTTTCCCAGAAGATCACTAATAATATCATTTATTTTCTTCCAAGAAATGCTAATATCGACCAGGTGGTGTCCTTGGCTGGGCCTGGAGGGCAAGTGGAAATAGACAAAACTTTCTTAATAATAGATTGAAGACAATCACTGCTTATTTGGGGGAACTGATCAGCAGATCAGCCTCTGAATCATAAGTGAGGTGGTATAGAGATCAAAAGATCATAGCGGTCAGAACACTATTCACTTGGAATTTCTTCTCTGTATTCACTGATACTTTGTACCCGTAGTCAAATGGGTATTTGTACCCTAATACACTTTTTCCCCACATTGATGCAGTACCATCCAGAATTTGCTTTTAAACATCCATTTATTTTATAAAGTTAGTGTTTTTTAAGTTTCTATTGAAAAAAATGTGAAATATATTTTGTAATATAGAAGTTTATATTCTTTTTCTATTAAAATGGCAGTGAAAGGAAGAAAAATAAAAACATTATATTGTCACCATGCATTTTGGACCAGTTGCTTAGTAATTAGATTTTGAATCCAATTTTGTTTCTTGTCTTGAATCAGTGTGGGTGTTTTTTTTTCTAATTAAATTTTATTTATTTTTTTATACAGCGTGTTCTTATTAGTTATCCATTTTATACATATTAGTGTATATATGTCAGTCCCACTCTCCTAACTCATCACACCACCACCACTACCCCCACCACTGCCCCCCTTGGTGTCCATATGTTTGTTCTCTACATCTGTGTCTCTGTTTCTGCCCTGCAAACTGGTTCATCTGTACCATTTTTCTAGGTTCCACATATATGCGTTAATGTACGATATTTGTTTTTCTGTTTGTGACTTACTTCACTCTATATGACAGTCTCTAGATCCATTCACATCTCTACAAATGACCCAATTTCGTTCCTTTTTATGGCTGAGTAATATTCCGTTGTGTATATGTACCACATCTTCTTTATCCGTTCATCTGTCGATGGGCATTTAGGTCATGCTTCCATGACCTGGCTATTGTAAATAGCGCTGCAATGAACATTGGGGTGTATGTATCTTTTTGAAGTATGGTTTTCTCAGGGTATATGCCCAGTAGTGGGATTGCTGGGTCATATGGTAATTCTATTTCTAGTTTTTAAAGGAACCTCCATACTGTTCTCCATAGTGGCTGTATCAATTTACATTCCCACCAACAGTGCAAGAGGGTTCCCTTTTCTCCATACCCTCTCCAGCATTTGTTGTTTGTAGATTTTCTGATGATGCCCGTTCTAACTGGTGTAAGGTGATACCTCATTGTAGTTTTGATTTGCATTTCCCTAATAATTAGTGATGTCAAGCAGCTATTCATCTGCTTCTTGGCCATCTGTATGTCTTCTTTGGAGAAATGTCTACCTAGGTCTTCTGCCGATTTTTTGATTGGGTTGTTTTTTTAATATTGAGCTGCATGAGCTGTTTATATATTTTGGAGATTAATCCTTTGTCCATTGATTCATTTGCAAATATTTTCTCCCATTCTGAGGGTTGTCTTTTTGTCTTGTTTGTAGTTTCCTTTGCTTTGCAAAAGATTTTAAGTTTCATTAGGTCCCATTTGTTTATTTTTGTTTTTATTTCCATTACTCTAGGAGGTGGATCAAAAAGATCTTGCTGTGATTTATGTCAAAGACTGTTCTTCCTATGTTTTCTTCTAAGAGTTTTATAGTGTCCTGTCTTACATTTAGGTCTCTAATCCATTTTGAGTTTTTTTGTGTGTATGGTGTTAGGGAGTGTTCTAATTTCATTCTTCTACATGTAGCAGTGTGGGGTTTTTTTCTGTCACAAAATATTTGGTTAAAATAAATTATTACCGGACGTGGTATATTAAATAGATTATCTTAGAGCTGCTCTGAGGGAAAGAGGGATTATAATTCTGCATTACACTATTCTAAGATGGTATCATTTCACTCAAAGTTTCAAAAACATAAATTAGTTTATTATCATAAAATTTGCTTATTTTGCTTATGTTTAATGAAGCCTGAGATTTTTATTTTTCCCCATTTAGATATAGAAGGTGAGTTTATATTGTCAAATGAGAAATTTAATTCATAGAAGTCAAAAGCAGGGTGTAGATTTTCCCTGTGATAACACGCAAAGACAACAGTCTCTGAACTGAGTCAGGGGCCTGTGTTCCTGTTCCTGTTCTTTCAGCTGCTCATTTTCTTATATTAATCAACCCACTCAACCTAGCTGGTTCCTAGTGTACAGCAGAGGTTGAACCAAGTTGGGTTTTAGTTTTTGTGCTTTAGGGGTTACAGAACTTGAAAGAACTAAAGAAGAGAAAGCCAAGGGGATACTGCTCACATACACATGTAAAAACATCCACTGTAACCTGAGCCCATCTATTTTATGTTGGAATTCTATATAAAATTTCATTTGAAAGAAGAGTATCACATTTACCCCCAAAATAGATGATGATAATGATAATTTTTAAAATTTAAATTTGCTCAATTAGATTATCCCCAGATCCTCTTCCAATTCTGGCATTCACTGTATCTGTATTTCTTGTCCTCATTACTTGGAAGCATAGTGTGAAGGACAGACTTCACACTATGAGACTATGAATCAGAAGACCTACTAACTCCAGTTATGGTACTAATTACTTGAGCAAATTATAGCTTCTTAGTTGTTTGGACTAACTGTTCTTTACAGAAACTATCTGTTTTGTAGTCTGTGGTTCCAGGCTACCAGACAGACCCAGTTTATTTTGTGGTGGAGTTGTAAATATGGAATTGGAATATATTTTTAAACAAGAGTAATTGGTAAGCTAAGGTTCAGTGTTAATCATAATACTTGACTCCTGTAGGCACAGCTGTTATCCATTATCTTCAATTACTTTATTACTCTCCAATTATCAGTTACTCTAATATAATAGAATATTAGTATAATTGATCTAAAATAGATTACTTAAAATATTTTAAGTTCTACTTTTGGAATCCATTCATTACATGATTTTTTTGTTTTTGAATGGGGCAGAGGTACTTTATTTCATTACTTGAACTAAAAAGTAAAATCAAAGGTCAAAGTTTTCCAGTGGAAACCAAGAGGAAATCTTATGAATATCCAAGGTATAATCAAAATTAAACACAACCTAGAGCCAATTCAGAAAGCTCAATAATCTTCAAAGTGGTTTTCATGCATTAATTAATGCTGATGGCATCCCAAGGATGAAAGAAATTTAATTCTCATATTTTAGTTACAGATAACCACAGGAAAAACCTGAATGGATCAAGATGTGCCATTTTAATAAGGCAGGTCAACAAATATTTCGTCAAATATTAAGGATCTACCACATCAGCAATATATGAGGTGCAAAGTATTACACTGATGTGGCCTACTTTACAGCCTGTTTTTTTTGTTTGCTTTAGACTTTATTTTATAGAGGAGTTTTAGATTCACAGCAAAACTGAGAGGGGTACGGGATTTCCCACATACTCTTCACCCCCACACATGCATAGCCACTCCTGTTTATCAACATCCCCCACCATCTATCAGTTGTACATTTGTTACAATTGATAGACCTACATTAACTCATTATTATTTTCCAGAGTACATAGTTTACATCAGGGGTCACTCATGGTGTACATTGGGTTTGGACAAATGTATTGGGACATGTATCTACCATAATAGTATCATACAGGATAGTTTCACAGTCCTAAAAATCTTCCTGTGTTTTGCATATTCATTCCTCCATACCCCCAACCCTTGGCAACCAATGATCTTTTTACTGTCCCTATTTTGCCTTTATTACATGATGTTTTGGGAAAGCACGTGTGTCTTTAAATTATTGTTTGCTTAGGTTTTATATTAAAATTAGTTTCTATTTCTATAAAGTGACTACACAAGTTAACCAGACAGGCAAAGGTGGTCTGGAAATTCATAAGTAGTTCATATGTGAATCACTCAAGGAGATATGTACTCATTATGATTTCAGTGTTCAAAATATTCAGAGTTCAAGGATTATTGCTGAGGGTACATTGTATACATTTTGTATGCTGGCTTGTGTTTTTGTTACTACTAGGCAAATTGTTACAAGGAACTGACTAGAAAAATTTTTATTAAATTTCACACAAAATAGCTATTAGAGGTAACAATATTAGTAAGTTTTTCCAAGTTTTTTTGTGTAGAGAATTGCCATCCCTGTGCCCTACTCCCACCAGTAATCAATAATCGTTTTCTCCTTACAAAGTCATGGCTGTGCAAAAATGCTGAAGAAATGGTAATGTAAGATAAGGCCATTCAGTTAGTTAAGTAAGTATGAAAATGTTGCTGAAGCAGAGGAAAACATAGTATTGTCAGCAAATAGAGACCTCCCCACAGAAGTTCCATAAACGCAGCTTTTAGGCATTAGAGACAGAGGCAGAAGAAGTATTCGAAAAGGAAAAGGGAAAGGGTGGCAAACCCAAACTTCCTGAATTTCAGAATTATTTTCCAGGCTGTCCTGGCACTTAGGAATAGGAACTTTCCTCCTCCTCCATTTGCCTAGCGAGCATCCTTGGCCTCTACCTACTGGATGCAGTAACAACTCCCCCCCACCTACTCCTTCAGCTTATAATAACCAAAAATGTCTCCAGACCCACTAGCTGCCAGTAGCACCCCTCAGATATAGCAACCAAAAATGTCTCCAGACATTGGCTACCTCCCCCACCCCCCCACTCAGTGGGTTAGGGAAATCACTCCCAGTTGAGAACCACCAGATCCACCACCTTCTTTAGAATGGTGGTTTATATGCTTACCTGCACATCACCTTCACTTGTGGAACAGAGAACCTGACCTGTATTTAAATGTGTTTCACACCTCCTACTGAAGTATGTTCCAGGTTCGAAGTAACTGATTTACAATGAGCTTTTCCAACAGCTCATTTATAAATGAGGAAATAATGTATTTGTCTGTATTCTCTTACTCAAGATGTAGTTCGTGCTAATGAGAGACTAAAAATGATATGCAGGAAAGGTGTAGTTGTGACCCGTCAAATGTGTTTTATAGGTAAAGTTGTGTGTCTCCTTTTTGCATTGGTGCTGTGACTCTTTTTCTCCTTTCAACATATCACTTCATTCATGTTTGGTGTCACAATGATTATTGCATATGTATCTTTTCATTAAAAGGGGTAATAAACTACTAAATATTGGCATAAAAAGAGGACGCATTTTGAATATTATTTATTTAGTATTTTGAAACCAGGTAAATCTGATAGCATGGTGAGCAAAAATCTGAGTCCCAATAAAATGGTTCTAAATCTCAAAAGCTTTGGTGAAGATGGCATTGGTCAGTTCCATTTTTATGAACGTTATCACCAGTCTTTTAAAGAGCCTTGTCTGAGTCAGAAACAAAATGGCCCTGGTCTGGACTCTTCCTCTAGTGAGCTCTGTGACTTGGGAAAATCACCTCTCTGGGTTTAGAGATTCCTCATCTGTCAAATCTAAGGGGACAGACCAGATAGCCTTCCAGGTCTGTGCCAGCTCAAAATACTGTCAGATTTTTTTTTAATGTTCATGGACTGTGAAATTAAAATTTTTTTTAGTTCTAAAGCTGTTACAGAGTAGGGAAACTAAAGGAAGAAGATAAAGGTATAAATTTCATTCAAAGATGACTCCAAATAAACTGATCTATTAAATTGAGCTGTGTGTTATATGGAAAGAGGTGCTCATTCAGTGCTAAAAATTACTAACTCTAAGATGTATGAAGTGGTTTTTGTGGGTAACCAGGTTTGCCCCCGACTACTCTGTGGGAAGAATATTTCAAAGTTAAAAGAGCAAGATTGTGCCTTTGACAACTGAAAACCAAGCTGTCAGAATTATTTTTGTTTTTTGCTTCCATTTTGTATAAAATGATTGTGAAGACATCAAATAATGTGAAAGAAATCCCATGGTTGGTCATCTCTGTAAAACCATTTAATTGGTTATGGCTAGTATAGTCTGAGATTTTTTAAACAGTAGAGATAGTTTTTCAAATAGCAACGTCATATTTATTATATAAATCCAGCTCACTCACTCAGTAAATGTAGTGTCCTACCTTTAATACTATATTTTATTGATAAAGTATATAGGTTTTTAGATGTCCTCTAACCAGTTTTGCAGCTGGGTGTGGAGAATAATAATATTCCATTCTAATTCCTAGAATAATTACTTCACCTTCTATAGCAGCAAACATATTTTCATCCTTCTCAGTTAATATGCACAGTTGCAAATGTCATATGTCATAAAAATAGTTTCTTTTCAAATTTAGCTATAAGATTTGACAATAATCATTCAGAGCAGTGACCATATTAATAAAAATATTTCTCTTCTTTCCTGAGCACTTTAATTTTTCTTCCTGCATCTTAATTGCTTTACTAAATTATAGACATAATATCTGAGGCGTCTAACCATTTTGAGATTGATTATTAATGAAAGGGGCATAGAGAAAGGAGAACTAATCTGGAAGTTTGTCTCTAAAACGTTGTTATTGAGTTATGCCAGATATATTGTCAGATTTCTCTATTCTCTTATTTAGGTGATGATAGCCCCTTAAGGGTGATCATTAATTTTTGGCAATTAGTTTATTTCTTTTACATGCAGACTGACACTTAAGGATTTAAATAGCAG
This sequence comes from Kogia breviceps, assembly GCF_026419965.1. Taxonomy (NCBI): domain Eukaryota; kingdom Metazoa; phylum Chordata; class Mammalia; order Artiodactyla; family Physeteridae; genus Kogia; species Kogia breviceps. The sequence goes on from NC_081325.1 coordinate 33,535,944, forward strand.
TGTCTGAATCAAAACTCAGATTTATCTTCGAAGTATTAGGGCAAAGTCACAAAGCTTTCCTGGACTTCAGTGTCCTTTATATAAAATGGAGATAATGGTTCTTAAGAATACTGTGGAGAATGCTTATTAATGGGTGATATGTTCGTGCCAAATATTAAATATTTCTAAATAATAGGATTTGATCAAATTATCATAGCATCTTTCTACGTGCATCAAGTAAAATTGCAATAGTTGATCTGTAAAAATTAAAGAATAGAACTCAGTCTTTCATATAACTCCATTTGCTATTAGGGTCAAAGGAAAGCAATCTTTTGGGACAGAAGATTCAACGATAAAGTAAGGAGGAGGAGGAAGAAACAGGGTAAATTTCCTAAATCATGCAAATTATTGTGCTCTGATAATTCAGCTGGAATTTAAACTCTACTTTTGAAATAGATACTGTTTCTTTCATAAACAAAAATGAGAGCCAATTTTTTTCTCTCTCTGAAGGGAACATACTTCACAGCTGCATTAATTTAAAACACTAAAATAACAGGGTGGCAGCACTCAGTAAGAAACCAGAGTGGCTTTTGGCTACATTTCTGTTGCTTCTAAGTCCTTTTCAAATATTGTAATTAACTATACTGTTTCTGCTGTTTATTCTGTTTATACTAATTTATCCATGCCATTCCTTGAGTTGCTGGTTCTACCTCCTTAGTAAGAAAGAATATGAGAAGAAAACAGTTTGCGTCTTACCGTGGCGATTTCTGTGTCTTGCATGAAGCTTTCTTTATATGTAAATTGTATTTCTCTCCTCATTCCAATCCATTATTTTTTCCTGTCTCTAGATGTAAGGTTCTTAACGATGTTGGAGATTTCATCAGATGAGGACAAACAGCTGGTGAACGTTCTCTGGCTCCTCAATCCCTTTTCCATATCTTACCAAAACCCCTTTCCATGATAAATACCTGGAAATATTCAGAAGCCCAAATATTCAATTAAAATTGTATTACATTGCTTGCTTTTCTGTGTTTTCACCACATTGTGTCAAGTCATTTGAGGAGATAACCATACTATTATGTGGAAATAGTTTCCTTTTCTAGAATTAAATTTGATTCTAATGTTACCACTATAAATTTCATCCTTCTATTAACAAGGACCAAGAGTTTTAACAATGTCCTTGCCTTTTTGTTTCTTTCCCCTGCTGCCCACTATTATAAAAGTTGACAGATGCAAATCCCAGGGCAGCTTAAGAGGGTATATCAAAATGGGGACCATAAAATGTATTTAATGTAGGAAACTTGGAACTGCTCTGAACATGTTAAATCACTCCTCTTTGCAAATAGGAAGAAGAAGCCACCTATGACCAAACTCTTGAATTCCGTAGAGGAGGTGATGGCCAGCCAAGACGATCCACTCGGCCAACCCAGCAGTTCTACCAACCTCCCCGGGCTCGGACCTAATGTGAGAAGGTAAAGTTGACATTGTGAGGAGCTTTCCATGTAAAGAAAGATACTATCATGTTAAATATATAAGTCCAGTTATATATAACATATTATATTATATATAATAAATATATAATATATTATTATATATAATAATATATAAATATATATAATATTTCATAATAACATAGACCTACCTCATTTTATTGTGCTTCGTTGTATTGCACTTCACAGATATTGCGTTTTTTACAAATTGGAAGTTTCTGGCAACCCAGCATCAAGCAATTCTATCAGTGCCATTTTTCTAACAGCATTTGCACACTTTTCTGTCTCTGTCACATTTTGGTAATTCTCACAATATTTCAAACTTCTTCATTATTATTATATTTTTTACGGTGCTCTGTAGTCAGTGATCTTTGATGTTACTATTGCAAAATGATTATGACTCACTGAAGGCTCAGATGATGGTTAGCACTTTTTAGCAATAAAATATTTTTAATTAAGGCATGTACATCGTTTTTTAGACATAATGCCATTGCACACTCAATAGACAACAGTATAGTGTAAATATAACTTTTCTATGCACTGGGAAACCGAAAACGTAGGGTGATTACTTTATTGTGATATTCACTTTATTGTGGTGGTCTGGAACTGAGCCCTCAGTATCTCTGGGGTTTGCCTGTAATAGAAGAAAACTAATGTTTTAAAACTACTTTCAATTATAAAGTATTTAATATAATACCATAGTTACAAACTACTTTTTCTCCAAACCTTTCCCCGCAAATGCTATCCCTAATCTCCTTTTTTCTCTATACCTACTCTTTTCTATTGGAGGTGATGACAATCAGTGAAATGACTATAGGTTTGAAAGCAGGAAGAAGATGAAAGAAAACAAAGGACTAAATAATTATCAACCTGGGTAATTGAGTTTATTTTTTGTTTAATTGATTTCAGTCCTTTTTAAGAAAGAGGAAATGTTTCATATATACAGGAATTGGATGAAGACATAACTGCTTATTGAGTTGTAATTTTGGGGCCTTATGCTGTCAATCCAGAAACTTTCATCTTAGAGTTTCAGAAAGAGAGTTGGTATCTGAAAATCATCTTCAGTAGGAAGGAAGAGAAATATAACAAACTCAGCAAATTATAGGACCAATCTAAGACATCTCATTTTGATGAACAAAGACCTTCTTAATATGTTTTTAGAAAGAAATACTTTCGCCATCTTTGGTAACATTTCTATTTTTTCCTTATGCCAGGGTTTTTGAATTTTTTTTTTAATAATTAGAGTTTTCCTGTTACAGCTTTTGTTATACATCACATAGACTATTTTAGACTTTATATCTTTTTTCTTAGGCTCTTCTTAGTAGCAAGACTATTGAGAATTTTTAAGGAATTGTTCCCAATTCCTTATTTCCTTATTCCTTATTTCAACTGTTCATTCTGATAATGCTGTTATCCACATTGTATTTGTCCCCTACTAAGTGACTCTCAAACCAGCCAAGACTGTTTAGCACTTGCAATGCAGCTAGCCTGAATTGAGATATGCTATAAATAAAAAATGCATACCAGATTTCAGACTTAGTTTGAAAAAAAACTCAATAATTTTTATTATTTATATATCAAAATTTTATATATATATATATATATATATATATATATATATATATATATATTTTTTTTTTTTTTTGGCGGTACGCGGGCCTCTCACTGTTGTGGCCTCTCCCGTTGCGGAGCACAGGCTCCGGACGCACAGGCTCAGTAGCCATGGCTCACGAGCCCAGCCGCTCCGCGGCATGTGGGATCTTCCCGGACCTGGGCACAAACCCGTGTCCCCTGCATCGGCAGGCAGACTCTCAACCACTGCACCACCAGGGAAGCCCAGTGATAATATTTTTAATATATTGGGTTAAATAAAAAGTTATTACAATAATTTCACCTGTTTATTTTTAATGTGGCTACCAGAAAAGTAAGAATTACATATGTCTCAGATTATATTTCTGGACAGCACTGTTCCAGAGTCTTATATCTCCTGCAGCTTCCCCAAAGCTCTTTCATTGGTTAGAAATTAGTTCTGTCATCCTAAATGAAGAAATGTTTTCTTATATTTTCTAGCCCTTTGCTCCTTATGTAGTAGTGTGCCTGGAGCAGAAGCCTGATGCTATTTGACTTCTGATTTACCCGAGTAAGCCAGTATAGCACCTTTTTCCTCTTATCGTTGGTTTTTCTTTGCACTTAATACAAGGCTGTCAAGTAAACAGACATGACCTATTGTCCACAGTATCACAGAAGAGCTACTTCTTGACTTTGGGCATTTTTCTGTAGCATGCAAGAATTGACCAAAACAGAATCAAAGTATACGTAAGGACTTCAGCAACTTTACATTGTGCACAGTTGAACATCCACTTTTAAAATAAGCTCAGTGTGCTTATAATTAAATCTTATTTAAGGTAAATGAAAACAGAATTCCCTGTTAGCTTTCCAGGGTCTTCTAAATTGTTTAAAACAAGTTTTAAAATGAGGCCAAAGGTTCTCAACCCTCTGATTGCTTTAGGACAGTGGATGCAGGACTCTAGGGCTCTTCAAGGGTGCTTTAGGGCTGTTGAAGGGAGGGCTGGAAATAGAGAGATGGTGGGAGTGAGTAAGAGTGTAGCCAATGGGTAGAACTCTCAGTCCTCTAGCCTCTTCTTTAGTGTCTTTCATATGTTTTATACATTAGGGTTCCATCAAAAATTTCCTTTGAAAAAGAGTACACTGCTTAAAAGTAAATTATAAACCATAGCCCTGGGATAATTGTAGCTTATTCATATCAAACTGTACAGTGCAAATTGTTCCTAATCAACTAAAACGTTACAATCTAAGTGGTTCTCTATGTTCCCTGAGCTAAGACTTCCATCTTTCCCAGATGCTTGCTTTGGATTATACTGTTGAGATGGAAATCCTCACAGTAAGAAAATTAATTTTGGTGGGGGACAGTCCCATGATGGTTTCATTAAAAAAACCTCACTGCAAAATTTACTCTAAAAATTAATTAGTAAGACACGTGATCTTGGTTGAAAAAACTTATTTATTCATTTTTGTACTTAGTTCAAACATATGTTATGAAAAATTATGAAGTAGAATTAAATATACTATCTTTGGGAGGTTCAGCAATAAGAATTATACTTTTTGCTTTTGTCATACAACTGAATATATTATTTTTTTTAAAGTTGATATATTTATTACTTTTTTTCTTAAGTTATAATTTTAAATGAAAGGTTTTTAACATAAGCCTTTTATTTTTTATTATTTTTTAATACATCTTCATTGGAGTATAATTGCTTCACAATACTGTGTTAGTTTCTGTTGTACAACAAAGTGAATCAGCCACATGCATACATGTATCCCCATATCCCCTCCCTCTTGCGTCTCCCTCCCACCCTCCGTATCCCACCCACCCCTCTAGGTGGTCACAAAGCACGGAGCTGATCTCCCACTAGCTTCCCACTAGCTGTCTATTTTACATTTATTTCCTCATTCCTGGTTTCCATTTAACTTAAACATTTAAAAAGAAGATATACACTGTATCCAGCCATTTGACTTCAGGCAAATATAAGCGTGAATTCTAATATATGCTGAAATTTTTGTAAGATTTTATTTAAAATTATTCAAGATAGTGAGAAACATTTAAGACACTTTCTTTTATCACTTCTAAAAAACATAATTTCGTAGTCATAATCTTTATGTTTTGGGTATTTTGCTAGGTGATGACACATAGTAGCTGCTAAGTAAGTGTTTTTTAAATCAATGTATTTTTTTTTTTTTTTTTTTTTTTGTGGTATGCGGGCCTCTCACTGTTGTGGCCTCTCCCATTGCAGAGCGCAGGCTCCGGACGCACAGGCTCAGCGGCCATGGCTCACGGGCCCAGCCGCTCCGCGGCATGTGGGATCTTCCCGGACCGGGGCACGAACCCGTGTCCCCTGCATCGGCAGGCGGATTCTCAACCACTGCGCCACCAGGGAAGCCCTAAATCAATGTATTAAATCAAAGATTTAAAGTTGTTGTTGTATAATTTACATTCTTTGATTATCCTAAGAAGGTTTTTTACAATCCTTCTATACCATCACCACCACTGCCCACCCCTGCATACTCATATACTTCCCCCAAAGTGGAAAGGGAATTAGATTTTGCTTGAGCCTGGTACTAAGGACAACATCAGTGCTTAGCGAAAGCAAGAGATAGCTGGGAGTTAGGCCTCAGTGGAGGAGGAGGTCTCTGGGGGCAATGTGGGAAATAGGCCTAGGTCTGAGAAAGAGTGCTGGCAAGTCAGATTCACCCCCTGAGGGGAGAGAGGGCCCAAAGCCTCTAGTTCCTGGGCTCCTCATTGTTACAGACAACTTAGAGATAAGAGCATATATGGATAGAGAAAGTTATTTAATCAATGAAAATGACCAGAACTATGTGCATTTGGAAAGGTCCCTGACATTATTGGAGTCCTAGGAATTAGATACCAGTTATTGGTGGTGGCAGAAGAGTATGGCTTTAGACACGTTAAGAGTTTGACTTTGATGTGTTTGGTGCTATCATGAACTTCTGAATAAGAATTATATGATTAAAATTAAGCTTAAGAAATATTGCTGTTATGACATATATATACTGCTATGTATAAAATAGATAACTAATGAGAACCTACTGTATAGCACAGGGAACTCTACTCAATGCTCTGTGGTGACCTAAATGGGAAGGAAATCCAGAAAAGAGGAGATATATGTATACATATGGTTGATGCACTTTGCTGTACACTTGAAACTAACACAACATTGTAAATTAACAATACCTCAATTTAAAAAAAAACAGAAATAAATATTGCTGTTGGATGTAGGATGGATTACAACACCAGGAGGGAAAGAATCTAAGAAGCTATTGTACTGGTCCAGTCAAAGAGTTACAGCCTCGTGTCCTGCTGTAAAAGGAGAGAAATGACAGACCTGTGTAGAAAGACCTTGTCACACACATCAGCAGGAAGCTCCCTCCCTAGTGCCATGGAGGTTAAGGCTAAGTATGCAAAGTGGTTTAATAAATGGTGACTCACTTTTAATTTCATTTCTAGTGTCTTATTTGTTTCATGAAAGAGTAGTCTTCACAGTTTTGCATATTAACCAGAAACCTTGAAACCAATAGCTAAGCATAGACTGCTATATAAATACCATGACTTTGTTTATTTTCTAAGGTCCAGGTTTTAGCACCATTTGTAGCTGGTAAAAGATGGATTTTTAAATGGCTTTTTTTTTTTTTTGACAGTCTAGATCAGCATCTTTTTGCAAAATTTTTCAAATCAAGGTCAGGGAAGTGATTGCCATAAAGATAGCTATTATTACAGGACCCCGTGATGCCAGCAGGATAGGCATTGTGTGAAGTTAATAGTACCCAAAGCTCTTTATTTTCTAATCAGGAGACTATTTACCTCAGAAGACTTCTGCACTGTTTGAATGCAGCCATGGGAATGCTACCCATCCCTGCCCAACCATTCTTTCATCCATGAGACTGAAATAGGACTGGAGCAAACAAGGCTTCTCTCACCACCTCTCTCAGCCTTTTCTGTTGTCACCACCCAGAGTGTTTCTGCTAGAGTGGTATCTGATAAAGGTGGGGAGCAGGCAGGGGGAGGCGACAGACTCAAGTAAATTACTTGTGAGACTAAACCAGCTCAAAGGTGTTCAAAGGGGAAATGGAGGTGGGTAGAATGGGGGTAGATGTGCATTGGCAGACTGCATCTTTTTTAGGTCATCCTCTGTTAAACTCTACTCAGTTAATCCGAATTCCTGAAGTCCACATGCTAGCAATAGAGGGACTAACAGTGATAGAGATGTACTTGAAGAATTTCTAGAAGAAAAAATTATTTAAAAGATTTTGCTTTTTGTTTATATACTGATTTATAGAAATTATGTTTATGAATTAACAGTGTCCAATTTGCTCTACTTGTGATCTATTGATACTTATACAAACACTTCACATTTACAGGTAAGTTTCAGCAGCGTATCTTGCGTATGGAAAAGTCAATTTGAGGGTCCAGTTTCACTTTCTTCCTCTCTTTTTAAATAGAGTCTTTGTGAAGAAGGGAGCTGTTGACTGAAACATCCTGGTCAAAACCTGTTGATAGACCTCCTACTTTCCCTTCAGAATAAGATGGAGCCATGGTGGATATTATTTGGAGAACTAAAAGACAGATTTTAGGGGAAAAACAAATTCAACCCACATAAAGAATGGGGAAAAAATACAATAAATTAAGCAAATACCTTTTACAAGTGAAATAATTTTTTCTTCTGCCATCAATAAAACCAGTGCACTATTAAATACATTGTTTTGCTGTATGCTTTATTTGCTGTACGTTATTTTTCTTGTTCATCTGGTACTAACCGCATACTAATTGCCTTCTGTAGAATGGCAATTACGGCATACTGATGGCTCCCTGTAATTACAGAATAAAATTACTTACACAGCTTGCCACATTTCTTACAAATTTTCTCAGGGCCTATTAACTCTTAAGTTTTGTTTCTTGATTAGCCCATGGTCGATTGTTTCTACAGTATCTTAATAAGTGAAAGAGTACAGGTGAGAAAAACATGGCTGATGGTATGGGGTTTTTTGTTTGTTTCTTTTACCATTTCTGTGCATCATAATCAACAAGGAGTTGGGTGGCCTGGGCATTGGTTTTTTAAAAAAGATCTCCAAGTAATGCTGGGTTGAAAACTAGCAGAAGGCCCATGGTAGTTTTGATGACTTTGACAACTGATAAGTCAATAAGGGAAGAGGCAGAAGAAAGTATCTGAGGTCTGAGAGTAGTTTAAAGAACTGGTTCTCTGCACTTTCTTGTTGGTAGATGGGGACAGTAGTATCTAGTACAATGTTAAGCCTAGAATAGACTAAGTGGATGGCACTAGTGTTGGCTAGTGGTTGTCATAACAATCCCTGAGAAGAGTTCTGTGTGGTAATGTGTGATATACATGACTTGACCTGATAATCAAGAAACGTTTAGATTCTAAAGCAAGTGAGGCCAGCCTATCTTCCCTGCTGACTGCTGGGTGCTGCTGGGGCACTGATGGTGGGAGTGCCATTTCTGACACAGCAAGATGTGCTTGGCTAAGTATACCAAAAGATAAGCTCCACCATGACTTTCTGTTATTAAGGCTAGTTGTAGGTCTGGATATGTGGGTGGAGTGTGTAATAGTAAAACAATTGTTAACTATTTGCTGAAGTTTTCCTAAGTGTCAGCACAGTGGTAAGCATTTTTCATTCATTATCTTTGTAATCTTCACAACTCTAGGACACTCTTCCCTCTTTTCCCCTCTTATTCTTTATTTTTGTTTTATTTTGGTTTGCATTATGGTTATATTCTGTTATGTTAATTAGCCCCTTAGGTTTGTTTCACAGTTTGTTATTGCCATTAACTGTGACATTTATTTTTGTTGTTTCTTCCTAGTTCTATAGCAGATCTATCTCTTTCCCCTTCATGGCCTCTACCTCACCCTCACTCCTTCATCTCCTTCCTTTCCTCTTTTCCTCTTATTTCAAACCTTACTCTTTCTTTGAATTTCCATATTTATATTCTTAGCTTAAGTTCTTTATTCTCCTTTCAAAAAATGGTTTTAAATATAGGTCAAAAATTATTCAATAAATATGTACTGAATACTACTCCCTGTGTTCTAGGCACTACGCTGTGAACAAGACCAGCATGATCTCAAATCTCACCAAGCTCCAGATGTAGGTCCTCTTAGCAATTTGTTTTAGTAGCTACATATTATCCTTTTCACATTCCTTTTTTTTTTTTTTTTGTGGTACGCGGGCCTCTCACTGTTGTGGCCTCTCCCGTTGCGGAGCACAGGCTCCGGACTCACAGGCTCAGTAGCCATGGCTCACGAGCCCAGCCGCTCTGCGGCATGTGGGATCTTCCCAGACCAGGGCACGAACCCGTGTCCCCTGCATCGGCAGGCAGATTCTCAACCACTGCGCCACCAGGGAAGCCCTCACATTCCTTTTATTTCTTTATTATAAACTACATTTCTTAAATATTTCATTGACTTTTATTTTTGCTAAACTACTAAAAATTATCAATTTTTAATTAAAATATTTTACCTTCTGCTTTGCTTTTCAAAATGATTTTAATTTTAAAATATTTTTCACCTCGGGGCCATGGACATTTGTTTTCTGAAGAAAGTCCTCAAGATAGGGGGAAGCACCTGAGGTTGTCTCTAAACTTTTGCCACTTCTTCAAAGTAGACCTGACCTAAAGGGTGGTTAGCACTGGTAACCATTTTTTTCCCACCCTATACCACTTCCACTTATTAAGATACTGTAGAAACAACTGTGGCTTAATAAATGAAGAAAACTAAGAGTTAACAGACTCCAAGAGAATTCCTAAGACACACTCCTTCAAAGCAAAGTACTAAATTTTGTCAATTAATTTGGCCTCCTCCTCCACACACTTTTCCTCACTACTTCCATCTTTCTCTTCTTTCTCTTTCATTCTTTTTTTCTTTCTCTCTCTCTCTCCTCTTTTTCTCCTCTTTCTCCTGTTTGTTTTTGTTTCTTTCCTTCCTTTCTTTTCTTTCTCTCTCCTTTTTTTGTTTCTTTCTCTTTCTCTTTCTTTCTCTCTCTCTTTCTTTCTTTCTTTCTTTCTCTCTTTCTCTTTCTCTCTTTCTTCACTTTCTCCCTTCCTCCCTTTGTCACATTAAATAAATAGTTCGTAGTTTGGTGGACCTTCCAGGCTTAGGCCATGATGACAGCAATACCACCACACACACACACTCCCAGCCTCATGTGATTCTCTCCTATTTTTATATAGTTACGTCTCTCATGGGCCTGTCTTTGTGACTCTTAACTAACTCATCATGGATAACCCAATACCTGCAAGGAGTAAACATGGAAGGAACAAAGAAGGAAAATATAACTGATAGTGGTAAGAGTGGTGCTTCCACTCTGACTGGGCCAGAGTGGCTGTCAGACTTGTCAGCCCTGACCCTTGACTGGAACATACAGGAAAACAAGACCTTGGCCTGTGTGTGAGCAAGCTAGGGTGTCAGTGCATGGCTTAGAGAACATTTAGTAGGCCCAGTCTGTAGTCCCATTTCAGGTACATAGATATTTTATGCTGTTTTTCAAAAGTAAAAAATGTGTGAGAATGTTTATCACTCTTTTCTATCTTGCATTCCATCCTTCCAAAGCAACTGAAAAGATGGTATTACCATTTTCTAAGATGAGAAGTACTGCAAGAAACCACGTTTTGTGTTAGCAAGGCAGAAATCTTACTATTATCCAAGCTTTATCACCTAGATAACTAAATGGGTAGTTTAATATGTGGAAGTCATATTTATGTTTTTTCAAAATATCAAAAAAATTTTTTTTATAAATTTATTTTGGGCTGCAGAATAAATCTTTGTTATATAATATCTTTGTTATATAAAATAAGTCTTTGTTACTGTGCATGGGCTTCTCATTGTGGTGCCTTCTCTTGTTACAGAGCATGGGCTCTAGGTGCACGGGCTTCAGTAGTTGTGGCTTTCTGGCTTCAGTAGTTGTGGCTCACAGGCTCTAGAGCACAGGCTCAGTAGTTGTGGCACACAGGCTTAGTTTCTCCATGGCATGTGGGATTTTCCCATACCAGGGATCAAACCCATGTCCCCTGCATTGGCAGGCGGATTCTTAACCACTGCACCACCAGGGAAGCCCATCAAAATTTTTTTTTAATTCTTGAGGTGAAATGCTGTAGAAAAAGATATTCAGTAAGACAACATAATATGTTTGCATAAAGGAAAAAACAAGGCCATAGACATCAGAAATGATTTTATAGAAATAGTGAAGAGAACAGGGCTAAGGTTAAAATTGTTTTAACTACAGAAGGAAAATCTTGAATTTGGTGGATAGTTTACATACAATGGGAAGGAGAAAGTACAATCAAGAGGAGTAGGTATTCAGCCTGAGGAATAGATTCCACATACGGCTGGCACAGGTCTTCCTCTCTGGGGTTCAGACATACTCATAATCCTGTGTTGTTCAGTGCCAATGAATGCCTGGCAGACAACAGGTGAGTGGCAGCACAGGGCTAGCTCCAAGAGAGATCATGGACAGGCAGGAGGTCACACAGCACCCACAGGGTCCAACACTAGGAGAAATGTGGGCCTTAGGGTGCAGGCCTGGGTCACACACTAGAGCTCAATCCTCTAGGTTCCCCTTTTTCCAGGTTTGACAACTAATGTGGGGAGAGGGCCTGGCACATTACAGTAAGTCCCCTACATAGGAACCTTCAAGTTGCGAACTTTCAAAGATGTGAACGTGCATTCACATGTCCAATCACATAAGTCAGTTCACCTGTCTGGTGTACGTTGTCATGTGTGTGCATCCTCTACAAGTGGTTGTGCTTTTTTGTGCTTCATTGTACAGCACTGTATACAGTAGTAGAGTATCTTTATTTCAAGCCCAGGATGTCTGGAAGCAAGTGTAAAAGCGGCGGTATATAGCCAATTGTGTTAGTTGGGTACCTAGGCTAACTTTGTTGGACTTATGAACAAATTGGACTTATGAACACACTCTCAGAATGGAACTCGTTTTGTATGTGGGGGACTTAACTGTACTTAAGGTCACCGATACACAGTTCAAGGTAATGATCATAAAGATGCTCAAAGAACGAGGGATAAGAATGGATATACACAGTGAAAAGTATAAAGAAGAACCAAAACAGAGCTGAAGATACAATAACTGAAATAAAAAATACACTACAAGAAATTAACAGTAGATTAGATGGTACAGAGGAATGATTCAGTGAACTGGGAGACAGAGTAGTGGCAATCACCCAAGCTGAATAGAAAAAAGAATTTTTAAAAATAAGGGAGGTTTAAGAGACTTCCAGGACAACATCAAGTGTATTAACTAACATTCACATTATAGGGCATGGAAAGATATAACCTGCTCATGGAATGGAGGTATTAATATTATTAAAATGACCATACTATCCAAGGCAATCTACATATTCAGTGCAATCCCTATCAAAATACCAATGACATTCCTCACAGAACTAGAAAAAATAATTCTAAAATTTGTATGAAAATACAAAAGACCCTGATAGTCAAAACAATATTAAGAAACAAGAACAAAACTAGAGGTATCCCTGGTGAAACCACTCCCTGGTTTCAAACTGTACTGCAAAGCTACTCCAAAACAGTATCATACTGGCACATAATAGGCACATAGATCAATGGACCAGAATAGAAAGCCCAGAAATTAAGCCACATTTATCTGTGACAAAAGAAGCAAGAATATGCATTTGGTAAAAGCCTCAATAAATGGTGTTGGAAAAACTAGACAGCAACATGCAGAAGAATCAAATTGGACTACTTTCTGACACCACATAAAAATATAAACTCAAAATGGATTAAAGGCTTAAATGTAAGACCTAAAACCATAAAACTTCTAGAAGAAAACAAGCAATACATTCTTTGACATATATATATATATAGCAATATAACGTTTTTTGGATATGTCAGGCAAGGGGAAAAAAGCAAAAATAAACAAATGGGGTTACGTCAAACTGAAGAGCTTTTGCACAGTGAAGGACACTATCAACAAAATGAAAAGGCCACCTACTGAATGAGAGAAGTTATTTGCAAATGATATATATAGATAAGGGGTTAACATCCAAAAATATACAAAAAATCATATAACAACATCAAGAAAACAACCCAATTAAAAAATGGGTAGAGGAATTGACATTTTTTCAAAGAAGGTATACAAATGGCCAACAGGCACATGAAGAGATGCTCAACATCATGAAGCAACAAGGAAATGCAAATCAAAATTACCTTACACCTGTCAGCATGACTATTATCAAAAAGACAATAAGAAGTATTGGCAAGGAGGTGGAGGAAGGGGAGCCCTTGTCGGAAAGTAAGTTGGTGCAGTTAATATGGAAAACTATATGGAGCTTCCTCAAAAAATTAAAAATAGGTCTGCCCTGGTGGCGCAGTGGTTGAGAATCCGCCTGCCAGTGCAGGGGACATGGGTTCGTGCCCCGGTCCGGGAAGACCCCACATGCCGCGGAGCAGCTGGGCCCGTGAGCCATGGCTGCTGAGCCTGCGCGCCCAGAGCCTGTGCTCCGCAACGGGAGAGGCCACAACAGTGAGAGGCCCACGTTCCAACAAAAAAAAAAAAAAAAAATAGAACTACTATATGATCCAGCAATCCCACTCTCCGAGGTGTTTATCCAAAGAATACACAAACACTAATTCAAAAAGATATATGCACTCCTGTGATCACTGCAGCATTATTTATAATAGCCAAGGTATGGAAACAACCCAAGTGTTCATCAATAGATGAATGGATAAAAAAGTTGTGGTTTATAGATACAATGGAATATTACTCAGCCATAAAAAAGAATGAAATCTTGCCATTTGCAACAACATGGATGGACCTAGAGGGTATTATGCTAGGTGAAATAAGTGAGACAGAGAAAGACAAAGATCATATGATTTCACTTATATGTGGAATCTAAAAAACACAACAAATGGATAAACATAATAAAAGAGAAACAGACTCATAGATACAGAGAACAAACAGGTGGTTGCCAGAGGGGATGGGAGTGGGGAGAGGAAAGAAATAGGTGAGAGAGATTAAGAGGTACAGACTTTAAGTTACAAAATAAATGAGTCATGGATGTGAAATGTACAGTGTGGGGAATATAGTCAATAATTATGTAATATCTTTGTATGGTGACAAATGGTAACTAGACTTATTATGGTGATCATTTTGAAATGTACAGAAATATCAAACTACTATGTTGTGTACCATGAACTTACTTGGTATTGTAGGTCAATTATACTTCAAAAACAAACAAATTCATAAGAAAAGAGATCAGATTTGTCATTACCAGAGAGAGAGGAAGGGGGTTGAGGGAATTGGATGAGGTGATCAAAAGGTATAAACTCCCAGTTATAAGATAAATATGTACTAGGGATGTAATGTACAATATGATAAATATAATTAACCCTACTGTAGGTTATATATGAAAGTTGTTAAAAGAGTAAATCCTAAGTGTTCTTGTCAGAAAGAAAAATATTTCTATTTCTTTAATTTTATATCTATATGAGATGATTGATGTTCACCAAATTTACTGTGGTAATCATTTCATTATGCATGTAAGTCAAATCATTATGCTATACACCTGAAACTTACACAGTGCTTTTCAATTATATCTCAATAAAGCTGGAATAAAAAAAAGAATGTAGGGTTATAATCAACGCTTCAGTAAGAGAGGCCTCTGAAAGGGTCTCTTGCATTCTCAAAGCAAAGCTTACTAATTTGTTTTAAGTGTTTCCTAACCTGAGAAATGACAAGAATGAGAAAGAGACATATTTGGGGAACATTTTTTTTCTTCTCATTCAATTACTCTCCTTTGAGAGCACAGGTATGAAACATACTAGTAGCACAGTGACTGCTTTGAAAGATTTGGGATCCTTCTGGGCTAGAGAAATACCAAGAAAAACTGGGTTGCTACTTAGAGAATATGGGGCTTAAAGAGGTGCTATTTGTTTGTTTTGTTGTTTATTTGCTTATATTAGAGATTATGCCCACAAGAGGGTGGGGTGAAACAGTGGTCAAAGGGAAAATGGAAAGTTAAAAATAAGGATACAGGTAAAGGAAAGAACTCTTAGGGAAATACTTGAAAATGAAGACAGGCTCTTTCAGCCCCCATTTTCCAAGAGGGCAGGTTGTCTGCATAATGGAGAACTCCCACCCCCACCCAGAACGTAGAAATCCTGGTATTAAAACTTCTTATGTTATGAGATTTTTTTCTGAGTCATCTGAGGGTGTTCTCTGGGCAGTAGCATGGATTCTTCTGGCACATGGTGAGGTCTTTTTTCCTTGCTAATTTTTCCATCTGCCTTCTTTCCAGATTACAGAAAGTCAATTCTATGACCAACCATGGTTAGACTGACCATGTAGGTTAAAAATATCAAGACATTGCTTGCTGGTATTGTCAGATCCACATTATATAATCCAGAGTCATAGACATTATAATTTGAGAGAATTATGATGGCATCATATTTAGTTTCACATTAGGATGATCTTAACTGAAATTCAGAGATTGCTGGGCTCAACCTCAATGAAACTTTTATAAAAGGCTTTGAGAGACTAGCTGCCCATCTTGCAGGGTCTAGATAGTTTTTTAAAAAATAATAAATTTAGAACAGCAATAGTAAGGAAATGTAGCCTCATGAAAGGGCAGAGAGAACTTTTTTTTTGATACCTATTTTTATGTCGTCTGGTTTGAGAGATACAGAAATACCCATAATTTTCACAGGCTGTTAAATGCTTTGAGGTTTATAGGCAAAGAACAAAGTTAGAGGAATGTGGTGACATATTCCAACTTCAGGTATCATATTCTTGCCCTTTCGTCACTAAAGAAAGGCAATTTTGTTAAAGTTCGAGTTTCACAGGATTTCTGCTTGTGTCAGGATAGAGCAACAGAGGATGGTTTTACCTTCCTGCCTGAAACACATGAAGAACTGGACTAAATACATGAGACATTGGAACTCAAGACATTGGACATGGGCAACAGGTACAGTAACTCTTGAGAGATGAGAAGCAACTGGGTGAGCCTTACAATTGCTTGAGCTTACTGCCTGGAGGAAGTTTTAAGGCCATGGTGAAGGGAGGGGGAACCAGGTGGTACCTGTCAGTCTCTGTGAGTTGAGAGATAGAGGGGAGAGATTAGGGAAGACAGGGTTGGTAGATTTAGCAGGGCAGAATACCAGAGAAATGGTGTTTGACCTAAATCTAATATGTAAAACTATAAAAGAACTGGGAGAAAACAGGAAATCTTCATGACCTTGTGTTTAGACAGAGTTGTTATGTATAACATCAAAAATATGATCCATAAAAGAACAAACTGATAAATAGTACATAATCAAATTAAGAACTTATGCTTCTCAAAGACACTGTTAAGAAAATTTAAAAGAAAACAAGCCAAAGATTTGGGAAAAATATTTGCAAATTACATATCTGATAAAGGACTTGTATACATAATATATAAAGAGTTCTCAAACACAATAAGAAATCAATCTTATTGAAAAATGGGCAAAAGATTTGAACAGTTGACCAAAAAAGATATACAGATGGCAAATAAGACATGAAAAGATGCTCAAAATCATTAGTCATTAAGGAAATGCAAATTAAAACCATAATGAGGTAACCGCTACACACCTATTAATATGACCAAAATTGAAAAGACCCTCCATACCAAGCGTTGGCAAAGATGTGGAGGAATGGAACTCCCATACACTGCTGGTGAGAATGTAAATAATACAAACTGCTTGTATAACGGTTTGACAGATTCTTAAAAAGTTAAACATATATATACCCATCGTATGACCCTGTCATTCCACTCCTAGTTATTTACCCGACAAATGAAAGCAGATATTCATACTTAGACTTGTATATAAATGTTCATAGTATCTTTACTTGTAATAGCCCCAAACTGGAAACAACCTAAATGTCCTTTAATGTGTGAATGCGTAAACAAGTTGTGCTATATCCATAAATAAAATACCACTCAGCAATAAAAAGGAATGAGCTGATCAATAGTTCATGCAACAACAGAAATGAATCTCAAAGTAATTAGGCTGAATGAAAAAGGCTAGATGCTCCTCCGTAGAGGGAGGGGAAAGGGAGGGACAAAGAGGGGGGAGAAGAATTTCTATACACCAATCATACCTCAATAAAACTTCTTAAAAAAAATTGTAAACTCAATGTGGATGTTTTCTTGCTCTTCCCCTAACTCACTGAAATAATACTGGACACTACTGCTGCATTCAATGAAAAAGTCACATCATAACTTTTTACTCTTCACTGGGTTGTGGTGACAGTATTCTGACAGATATAAATGGCTTTGTTAGAAAATATTTCACCTCAAAAATATTAATTCTTTATGATCGTTTTAGAGATATGGAATCTTTAAAATTGGCTCTGTCATTTGTAAAGCTTTTAATTCTCAGAGGCCAGATAGGTCATTATAATTATTGTTATTTTTGTTGTGTTAGTACTACTTAGACTTTTAAACTAACTCTTCTTGAGGCCTGGGTTTTATATATATGTGTGTTTACCTAAATTTTCTATTTTCAGAGTTTTATCTTTCAGAAGACTCAGGCATTTCTTTAAAAGGACTAGGGTTGTGTTGTTTTGTGTGTTTTTTGTTTTTTTTTTTTTGTTTTTTTTTTTTGCGGTACGCAGGCCTCTCACTGTTGTGGCCTCTCCCATTGCGGAGAACAGGCTCCGGACGCGCAGGCTCAGCGGCCATAGCTCACTGGCCTAGCTGCTCCGCGGCTGTGGAATCTTCCCGGACCGGGGCACGAACCCGTATCCCCTGCGTCTGCAGGTGGACTCTCAACCACTGCGCCACCAGGGAAGCCCAGGACTAGGGTTTTTAATAGAAAACATTTGCTCGTCTGAGCCCTTTTGTTTTTTCCTTTTATTTATTATACAATTTTCAAGTACTGACAGAAGTAACTCTAGTACCTGTGGTCTAATTTGCTACTTAATAGGTACCTGTTTTAATTTCATAAATCCTTTAGGTCTTTAGGGAAAATAAACCCATAAGTGATTAGCTCTGGCATTTTTACAGTACATTAAATTCTTCTAAATTTTACATGGCATTTTTTCAAAACGAAGTACGTTTTCCCCCTCCTATTTTACATTGGATCTGTATGACATATACATGCTAAAATAAATACAGTGGGCTTCCCTGGTGGTGCAGTAGTTAAGAATCCACCTGCCAATGCAGTGGACACGGGTTCAAGCCTTGATCCGGGAAGATCCCACATGCCACAGAGCAACTAAGCCCGTACGCCACAACTACTGAAGCCCACACCCATAGAGCCCGTGCTCCACAACAAGAAAAGACCACAATGAGAAGTCTGCACACCGCAAGGAAGAGTAGCCCCCACTCACTGCAACTAGAGAAAGCCTGCGTGCAGCAACGAAGACCCGACACAGCCAAAACTAAAGTAATTAATTAATTAATTTTAAAAATAAAATAAAATAAATACACTTACGTGGTAGCATTTACACACTATCGTAACTTCTGTTCTTGGTACTCAGGTTTATGTGCACTGAAGAAATAACTCGTACATTTTGTCTTAACCTGTTGCTTTCAATGTATAACATGCTAAAACTCATAAACTGAGATGTATGTGATAATCACAAGGTTGAAAATTTTTATAACCATTTTATAGGAAACACTTTATTTTGAGATGGAACATGGTAATTTTTCCATGTCTTCATGGTATTTGCAAAACGATACCCTTTATATACAACTGTTTCCAACTAAATTCTTCTTTGTATCCCTTAAAAACATTTTGGGAACACATTTCTTTGTCCTGCTGAATAGCAAGGCCCAGGGAATTCAGACCTTTTACTATTTTCTTGTTCATGAATATGGGTAGAAACAGATTCTGGGTAGGCCGGATTACAGTTTAGTCATCTCCTAAAACAATTTCCTCTGTGAATAATTCAATCAACTTAATACAAGAAAATTGTGCCATATGCTGTAAATAAGCTGCTTATATGAAACCCGCTTTTTCCAACAGGAATTGTTCCTTCCAGGTGCCATGTATACCACTTCTTGGAACTTAATTCTTGGACTCCACACAGTGAATAGTTCCTACTTAAGTGTCATGGTCAAGTCCAGTTGTTCAGTTAGTATTTCCTGGATTCAAATGTTTCTACTTCAACCCCTGAATCTGATTCTTTACTTAGATTTTAGACACCAATAAAAGGAAGCTACTTATATTATCAGAGTAACACTAAAACACTGCACCAGTGGAATTACTTACTAAATCACATTTGTAAGGAAGTGGACACCTTTTGGATTGTTTATCCAGCCCCCTTCTCTTGGCACTGCTTTTCCCCCTATCTTTCATACTTTCAGAAAGAACCACTATGTTTTCATATTATTTACAGCAGGGAGGAAGTAGAATCATGAAGTAGTTGGGATCAAAGTCTCTACTGCTTCTTGACCTTGTGAACTTAACCTTTCTAAGTCTTTGTTTCCCCATTTGGAACATAGTAGGACCTACTTTGTAGGATTATTGTGAGACAGAGAGAAGCAGCTGCTGACAGCCAGATGCTGGCCTGGAACTCAACTCTTTTTTTGCCCATAAACAATTTCACAGAATATCAACAGCAGACAAAGTCACTTGGAAAATGAAGAAGAAAGAAAAAACAAAAACACTCTATAATCATGTCTGAATACCAAAAGAAACCAAAAAACAAAACACCAGAGAAATAATTTAAAGAGCCAAAACCAAAACAAGAATTTGTCCAAACCACAAAAATGACTGAACTTCTCCCTTTTCTGGCTAATTTGAAAGACTTCTGCTCCTTTACCAAGTAGAGTTTCAGCTCTGCTTCGGTCATCCCACCACTGAGATAACAAGTATGAAGATATCCAATCATAGAATTTTCCTGCTTCTTGACAACATCCAATGCTGAGCAAAGCCTACTTTTCTTGTACCATTCCCAAAGTCCCCTAATACAAAGCCAAATCCTACTGTGTTAACCACATTTTCTGGTTTCTGTATTTGATGTTCTGACCTCTGGGGCATTGCTTTCATACGAAAACTAACCAATCCAAAGTCCATTTATCCTCGTGAGACACTAATCCCCTGCCCCAATCTTCCCAGGGCTAGGCATCAGACAAACAGGGGCATCCTCTACACCCCAGAGTCCACTGAAATTATTTAAACTATTGTAAACCTGGTCAGCCCATCCGTTCTTGGGAAAACCACAATATATGAAAGCTCTTCCCAGTTTCCCTCTCTCTCTCTCTGCCTGCCACCAACCTTTGTGTTCTCTCCTGTGACATGTCCTCCTACTCTTGGAAACTGTGCATAATAGACTATCTTTTCAATGGCACTTGTCTTCTAATCTGTTGTCCACGCCAAATTTGAGTAAAACGAAAATCTCAGGTACATTTTAAAATACCTATAACAAGTCCTTTCTAGCATCTTCTTACTAAGACATCAAACAGTTTTCCATGGCATATGGTCTCTCATTGCAATGAGCCAATAAACCAAGTTTGTTCAACAACAGGTATATTTCTGGAAGTCTTTGGCTGGTCCTTCATTGATCATCAATGCTTTCCAAAGAAAGATCTCAATCAAAAGGGGGAAATGTGAAAGGAAAATCAAATTGGAGTTGGTATTGCTAAGAGAGCTCTCTAAAATGGAGCTGGGAGACTAATGAGGAAGTGAGAATTATGCACATCTCAACCCAGATGGAATCTGAACTTTTGACCACTTATCAGGCATCCAGAACATCTGCCCAAAGTTCCAGAAACTGAAGCTACTTATTGGATCCTTACCCTAAATAACTTGTGACATCCTATCCTTTAAAGGCAAATCTTCCTTTTTGCATCACAGCTAATCATAATTCTTGCAAGGCAACTTTAACAACCTTGTGGAATTGCCTTTATGAGCCCCTGACTCATTCTCTTCCTTGGAACACTCTCAGTTTTACCCAAATCAGTGTCTCCTGAATTGTAATTCCTAAGACCCCAGATAAAGCTCTTTGTCCTTTGCAGCCTTGATGCTGATTATTGTTTGACATTACATGACATCAGAAGTGGGATCCTAAGTGACTTACCTTTACCTATGGTGCTGCCATGGAGACTGATTATTGTTTGACACTATCACTAATTTTCTCAGTGTTTTATTAGGACCCTTCAAGAACTTGTTATATTTACCACAAGTATAGAGATGCTGCTGCTAGTGGTGCCATGGGGTGGTTGTTATGCTTCCTTCCTCTGATCTTTTTTACTTGTGAGCTGTATTGCCTTCTATGGCACTAAGTTTGTTTAAGGTCTCAAGCCTTCCAATCTTTCAGGCTATGTTTTATGACATGTTTGTCCACATACTCCCTGAACATGAAAATAGAACAAAACCAAAAAACTATATACCTTCTAGCATACAGTTAAAGAGAAAAACTGCAGGCCTTAAATGGCGTCACTTATGCTAAAGCCAAACCTAGATTTAATACCTAACCTAACTGCAGTTTCAACTGTCACCAGAAGTATAAGCTTAATCACTAGTCTAAAATTTACTGGTTAGCACCACTGAGGTAGTAAGTCTTGTGGGCCCTCTTCATCCCCCAGAGGAAGAAGAGGCAACCTGTATGATAAAACCCTTGTCATTCTCTTCCCCACAAAAGCAGATGTCCTGGCCTAAAAATAATCCTTTCTTTTCTTTTGCTAATAGCTCCCTTGTCCTACCCTTCTTTCTATAAAAACCTTCCATTTTATACAATCCCTCAGAAGGCTCTCCCAGTTGCTAGAAGGGATGCTGTCTGATTTATGAATTGCCTAATAAAGCCAATTAGATCTTCAGATTTACTTGGTTAAATTTTGTTTTTAACAATATTGTTAAGTCGACATAAAAAATTTTTATATGAAAAAAAAATTTTATATGTACTTTTAATATCTTTATATATTTGTAACAGGGAAGAGCCAATTTTGACCCCATGTTGGATCTGTTTCTTTTACTTTAACCTCTGCTTTTCATTGCTTTTGTTATAATCACACATAATGGCTTGCCTCAGGGAACCCTGCCCCTCTGCCTGAATGTTAAACTAAAGTGCCTTTGTTCAGCTCACAGGGAGACAATCTGACTCTGCCCACCTGTGAATGGCTGCAGAAAAGAAGAAATTAACAGATCTCCTCCCTTTGGCTGGCCATTCCAGGAGGTGTTTGCAAGACTTATGGCCTTTGACTTTACTTTCCCACTTCTTCCCCATCTCTGTTCTATAAAATAAACTGGCATCCAAACCCCAATAAGATGGTTTTTTTGAGACTTCAGTCTGCCATCTCGGTCAGTCGGCTTCCCGAATAAACTCGTATTCTTTGTCTCAACACCTCGTCTCCCAATTTATTGGCCATTGTGCAGTGAGCAGAGCGAGCTTGGACTCAGAAACATATATTCTTCAAAGCCTTGGAGCTACACATTTAACTCATTCAGTTTTTGAACAGTGTTGTCCATTTTCCATCAGTAAGCCAAAGCCAGTCCTCAGGTCAGACCAGTCATCCAAATAAAAGCATAAGGTGTGGGGGATCAGAAATCACCTAACTTTATTTTCTTCCCCAACTCAAACAAACATGGCAATACCTTTCTTTTAAGACATTCACCTCACTTCTGAATTCTAAGATAGATGGAGCCTGGCTGTGAGTTTGTTGTCATGATGAAAGAAGATAACTTGAGTACTTCATGGCCAAGTTCTCTTTGCTTAGCTGCTCCAGGATCCCCTGGCAAGTTGCAAAACTACCTCCAGCCATAAAAATATGAGAAGTTTTTTTCTCCACTAGATACGGCTGATAAGCTAACCCAGACAGTCACCCCATTTACCATGTAAGTCAAAGATGAACTATGTGTGACAAATAGTACTATCAAGTACCCTTACTTGAGGACTAGTTATTGTTTGTCTGAGAACATGTATGTAATGGGTTCTATCTGCTTGGTTATACAAGGGGGTCGGATTATTTTTTCTGTCACTGCAGTCTCTCAGCAGACTGCCTGTGGTGTGTATTACATTCTGATTTAACTTTTATTCATTAATGTACCTGTTTTCTGTCTCCACTACCTTCATGAAGAGGTTTTCTGGGTTGGAAGAAGATTTTTTTTTTTAATGTTATTTCCCCAGCAGGTGCAAATAGTTCTTTACACAGGTTCCCCAGGGTAAGTAGTGAGCCTGAACCCCTGGGAACCCACAGCACTGGGGAAGCTCTGTTCCACTGCCTGCAGGGCCATGGGGTCAGCCTGTGAGGGCTCCCCTTGCGCCACAGGGTCACGTTGTTACCAAGTCCAAGATTGGGGAGATGATGTGTTGAGGCAAGGAATAGCAACTTTATTCGGAAAGCTGGGCATCCAAGAAGATGGGGCTAGGGTCCCCCAAAAAACCATCTTATCAGGGTCGGATGCCAGTTTCGTTTATAGAACAGAGAGGGAGAGGAGGCAAGGAAGTAAAGTAAGAAGGCCATTAGTTTTGCCTGGCTTGACAAGCCTCAGGGAAGGGAATGTGTTAATTTCTTATTTTCTGCAGCCATTCTCAGGTGGGCAGGGTCAGATTGTCTTCCTGTGAGCGAAACAAAGGCACTTTAGTTTAACATTCAGGCAGAGGGGCAGGGTTCCCTGAGGCAGGCCATTATGTGTGATTATAATAACAAAAGCAACTAGAAGCAGAGGTTAAAGTAAAAGTAACAGATCCAACATGGAGTGTGATTTTGCTCTTCCCTGTTACAATGTCCTCTGACTTGCTTGTGGTAATCCAAGCACCAGTTAGTGAATGCAGGGCCAGCACTGACAGGATACACACTGCTTTTCCTGACAACTGCCTCTCAGAGTTGGCTCTGACAGCATGTATCAGCCTCCAGATTCCCTGGCTCAGTGGGCGGCTTCCTCATCACCATGGGAACTGCTTTGTGGGAACTCTGTGATTTGGGCTGTGAAGGAAGGCTTCTTGAAGAATATTGCTGGTCCGACCATCTCTTGGGAAGGACAAGTCTTTTCTCTGTGATTTTTCTCTCTATTTTTTCCCCTCTTCAGAACTTGCCTCTGCCTTGTTTTGCTGACATGTTTTAAAATATTCTCTCAGTGGATATTAAAAGCTAGAAAAGGCCTCACCATGTTTAAACTTCCCTTTCCTCCTATGCACTTCCCTTCCCTGCCTGATCCTTACCCTGGGACTCTGCTTGCATCCTGGGCTCAGCACTTCCCTGGGAAGCAGGATAGATCTGAATACTGGCAGGTCAGGGACATCCACACAGTCTGATTTGAGGAGTACTGAGCCTGCCCACCTCCAAAGCTCTAAATTCAGTATTCTGGAACAGTAGCACTTTAAGCAACTTGCCTTTCAGCACAAAAAGGATCTCCAGATGAATTTGCACCATAGAGGCTTTATGAGAAGGGGGAAAAGCTGGGTTCAGATCTAGGCTAGATATTTGCCAATGGGGACAAGTTATTTTATTTTTTTAACCTCATTTTCTCTCTCTAAAATGGAGAAAATTACCCATCTTGCTTTTTGTAAGCCCTAAATTGGTGCTTTTAGAGTAACTAAGATGTTGCAGAAGCTCACACCAGACAACATGCATTGGCTCCTCTTCAGGTGAAGAGCAGGCCCCTGAGGGTGCTGAATGAGAAACAGGGCTGGGGAGCTGGGGAAGAGCTAAGTCAACACTGAGGGAACACCTGGGTCAGCATGAAGGGAAAACCTGCCTCAGATGGGGAAGAGATATTGTGAGAGGAAAATCAAAGTGGAGTTGGTATTGCTAAGCGAGCTCTGTAAATGGAGCTGGAAGACCATTGAGGAAGTGTGACTTATTATTGTCCTAATGAAGGTATCCAGAACATCTGCCAGAAACTCAAGATACTTAATAGAACCTTACCCTAAAATAACTGGTGACATCCTATCTACTTGTTGGACCCTCAACCCTAAAATGACTTGTGATTCCTTAAGGACAAATATTTTCTGATTCATGTCAGAGTCTATCACAGTTCTCACCAGGCAACTTTTAACAACCTGTGGGCAAAGAATGTTGCCTGCCATTTCAGTAAACAAAGCATATTGCTGCCATAAAGCTATTGGCTACTGCAGCCACCACCAACACTCCACCCAGATGGGATTCAGGGTGGAGAAAAACAGGATACTGGCCCTAGATAGTTAAGATACCCATCAAAGGAATAATTTCAGTGAGCCCAGACTCTTGCATCTTTCATATATAGAAAGGCACTAAAATCATTAACTTGAGATGTCTGATTTTTAGCGATTAGCAATAATTTTTGATGTTTGACTACGTTTTTTGTTTTGTTTTGTTCTTCAGCAAAAACTCCTGTATATCCTGTCTCTCCCTTACCTCTTTTGAAAAGTTCCTCAGAGCTATCTGAGAGGTTGTTTCCAAGCTATAACCCTCAGTAATGCCCTGAATAAAACATAATTCTCCAATTTTTTTTTTTTTTTTTTGCAATACGTGGGCCTCCCACTGCTGTGGCCTCTCCTATCCGTTGCGGAGCACAGGCTCCGGACGCACAGGCTCAGCGGCCATGGCTCAAGGGCCCAGCCGCTCCACGGCATGTGGGATCCTCCTGGACCGGGGCACGAACCCGCATCCCCTGCATCGGCAGGCGGACTCAACCACTGTGCCACCAGGGAAGCCCAATTCTCCACTTTTAAGTTGTGCGTTTTTGTTTTTTTCAGTTGATAGTTTTGACAACCAGTGAAGGGATTCAGAGCAGACTTCTCTCCTTTGCCTGAACTCTGTGAAGATCTGGAACCTGGTACAAGCAGAGGCCTCTTGGGTCTGTCTGCCTCCTGAGAGAGTCCAGATAAATTTGTGTGAGTCTCTCCTGGTTCTCAGATATCCCATTATTGGCTGATGATCCTAGGTTTTATTCAATTGTATTAAATTCCTCTTTGGAGGAGTAAGTTATCCTTGAAACTTAGTTTCTAGAAGAGGTACCTGGGTTATCCTCAGTTGAAAGACACTGGGAAGATTCTTGCCTAATTTAGACAATGAGAAGGGTTGGTCTGGGTAATTAGATGGGCATTTTTCCTTGAATTGGTTACTTTAATGGAGTTTGTTGGAATAAAAGTGAAGATATCTCATGAGAGCTTTCATCTGTGAATAAGGAACATCTTCCTCCCAGCTGACAAAGGCTTTCTCAGGGAACTGAGAAACTTTTGAAAGTGGTGGCAGCAAGTTCTCATACTGTGCAGCTATCCCTATAGAGAAACCCACTCATTTTATTAAAAACTTGCTCTGCTGGGGACACACATGAGAGCTGGCCACTCAGTGATCTGAACACCCCCCGTGGTCTTATACTACCCAAGGGAGAAACTGAGACATGTAAGAGGGCTGAAACTCCTAGAGGAGTTAAGCTCACAAACAGCACATTGATCCACCACATGATCATCACTAGCAATTTATCTTGGCAGACTGCCTTGGAATGGAGAACAAAGTTTTCAAAACAAAAGAAAAGGAAAAACAGATTGCCAGCTTCCAACTAATACCCCAGCCAGGCTTTTGTATGTATGTACAAAACTTATATTTACAAGGAAATCTTGTCCTGAAAATGCCCAAGATGTGGCTCTTTTATTACATACACAGATAAGTTAGAGAAAACTGGCTTCATAAAATATCTTTTCAGAATTCTGACCTTAAAGAAAACAAAACCCCTTACATTTCTCTCCCTGGGTCTTTGAGATGTAAATGTTCTACCAGATCTTAGGCATTGTTTGCTGTTGTTGTTTTTTCCTTTTCTGTGTTTTGAGAGCTTGATCTCTACCATCCAGAAGGTACACATATAGTGTACATTTGGCAGCCAGTCAAATAGACTGGGATTCTGAGCAGTGTTTTGTCTGGCTGTGCCAGCTCACAAGGGTCTTTGTCACCTTAACTTTTGTTGCATTACCTGTATAACAAAAGCTCTTTACTTTCTTAGGTGGTTTTGGGGAGTAAGCTTTCTAGATCTTGTGAAGGCTGCATCTATTGCACTCTCTTGTGGGGATGCCTCCTGTGACCTGAGCTGCTATTTAGATACATATCATTAATGACCAGATGATAGATCCTTTAAATTGAAAATATTTCTAAATTGGTAAATTTTTAGAGAGCACTCATTATAAATAGCTGGTACCTATTGGTGAGAGAAACAAGTTAGAAGAACATCGTATATATATCTATATATCATATATATAGATATATACTATCTATATATCTATATAGTTAACCTAAGAACTCCCTTAGTTTAAAACAAATAGAAAACCAATTTGAGAAGCCTTATTTGTGGTCTCCACTTCCCCTCAATGGGCCTTACAGATGCTAATAAAAACATTAGGATAATTAATGTTAACTGGGTTAACAGGGAAATAAGAAAAAACTGAAGAGAAAGTCTAGAGACTTCTTCCCAGTAAGGTGGAAATTTTAAAGGAACTCATCTCAAAAGAATAAAAATCTTTAGATGGTTACTAAGAAATAAGACATTAAATAAAGTGAACATTAATGGGATTCAAACAAAAGTTTTTTATACAACATGACCTAAGGTTGGATGGGCCAAAGGGGCTCCCTATTTGTCCCAACATTAAAGGGCCCCAAACAAGTCCACTCTATTGACCTCAGTTAAAATCTATATATTTAAAGGCTGGAAGAAAATTACACTGAGATATCTGATCAACAATTGCTTGGGGAAAAGGCCAATTAATCAAGTTAAAAGATTGACGAGGGGCTTCCCTGGTGGCGCAGTGGTTGAGAATCCGCCTGCAGATGCAGGAGACACGGGTTCGTGCCCTGGTCCGGGAAGATCCCACATGCCGTGGAGCAACTGAGCCCGTGAGCCATGGCCGCTGGGCCTGCGCGTCCGGAGCCTGTGCTCCGCGATGGGAGAGGCCACGACAGTGAGAGGCCCGCATACCGCAAAAAAAAAAAAAAAAAAAGATTGACGAAAAGACCTGAGTCCCTCGGCTCAATCTTTCACTGGGGATCCCAAAGCCTTTACACAAAAATAGGTAAAATGGCTGGGGAATTGAAAAGAAAGCTTCTGCGATTCCTTAAAAGACCAAAGCTTGTTGATGGGGTCTTAATGGAAACTAAACTTAAAGGTATTAACGTTGACAGAAATGAGAACATTTATAAAACTTGGTATATTTAAATGGGCTTTATATAAAATGGTTACATCACTTTTGCTTAATTATATTGTGTGATAGACATTATGTCTCACTGGGGTGCTTCACCCCCCCTTGGTATTATAAGACAGGGCCTATAAATGTGTCCTTCAGACAATAGTAATTAAACATACTGAAAGAAAACAACAGGATTACTTGAGCCTGCACAATATGAAATAAAAACTGATAAATAATATTCAGGGGCTAATGAAAATAATAATAAAAATTTTTTTGCTCTGGGTTTAACTTGTATGCTCAAAAAGAGGTCCTTTGTTGAATGCCTTGTGAAAATTCTGAAAGCGTGATAAATTGATCCTTAAAGTTCTAGAACATAGAACTCTTGATTTTCAATTTATTTGGGAATCTTCTCACTGATATAAAAAAGCAAGTTAATGAAAATATAGTTGGGCAAATCAATCTTTTAATATCATTTATGTGGCAGACCAGTTCTTTAGGGAATTAAAGCAACTGTCTTTGTTTTGCAAATCAGAAGTGTAGATACAGCCCACAATAACCTGAGACTGAGTCTAATTAGTTCAATCATATAAAACCTGAAACCAAAGATTTTTTAAAAAGGAAAAAAGTGCCCTTTTGAAACTCAAATCACTGGAAAGACTCCCTAACACAAAATCTAATTCACAGCTTCCTTAAGAATTTATCAGGAACAAAAATATATATCTTAAAAGTCTTTTCCACAAATAGTAAAGACTTAGTCATCTGAGCAAATAAATTTAATGTATTCCAACTGTTCTTTATAAACTAATAAGTTTATATTGTAAGACCTGATTCATCACTAAATGTTAAAGTGAAGATATGAGATCTCTAGTTTTGTCTGTTTACATATCTGTGTGTACATTATACATATGAGATGTCTCTATCTCTAGAAAATATTATCAATATTAAATTTAAAGAAGAATTCTATTTAATTGACTTAAAAGTGTTTACAAATTAAGTATTTCTAAATATAAGGAAAACTGGCCAGAATGAATTTCAGGTTATCCAGGAAATATTCAATATTAAATTAATATTTTGCATTAAAACTAGCTTAAACTTATTGTGTTAATCAATATAGACATGTCTTACTTTTATTGTACCTAGGTTTACTAAAGGTCAATAAATTAATGTTATTTCTGTTACAGAGTTCTTTCAGAAAGGAGAAATTAACTTGGCATGAAAATTTCATAAGTTATAAAATAATGGTAAATGGGATAAGAGTTTTCAGGTGAACTCTTTAGGAATAATTATGTTTTGAGTATGTCTATCTAAAATAGTGTCTCCAGATTTTTGGTAACTTGAAATTTTAGAGTTTTGGTAAGTTAAGTTAAATGATGGGAATTCATTGAGTATCTAGGTCATTTTGAATAAGATGAAATACTGGAACATTAATTGCTAAACAGGTCTAAATTTACCTACTTTTGTCTCCTTAAGAGAGGGAAACTGAAGATGTTTAGGTTTATTAGACACACGTCTTATACCACATTGAGAAAAGAAATTATACTATTAAAAGGTGTACATTTCTAGAGGTTTTGGAACGTTCCTAAATGTTTGCCAATCAAGAAATACTGGAATGACAAACAGTTCACAATTGCTTGCTGCTTGTAGGTTTTGCCTGGATATCAAAGTTTTTAAGGGTTAAAATTGTAATTAAAGCTACTGAAAATTCTAAGGGAAACATTTTAGTATGCAAGGAAAGTAGGATGTGTGTTTTCAGCAAAACAAGGTATGAGGACTAGAAATACATTTTGTTAAGGGGAAAGATTAATTTTGTCCTATAGCTGGTTATTTCTGGATGGAAAAATAAGGGACAAACTAATATGGATACAGAAAGTTGTGGAAGGTTTATAGAAAGAGAGCCCTGAAAAAGGGTCCTTGTTCATGGTTAGGCTGGAATTGAATTGAATTGAATTAGGTAAATGAATTTAGTTATTGAGAGTGAGCTGGTGCAGGACTGGAGTTGGTTTCTCCCTCTGTTAAAAGAACAAAGTTTT
Source organism: Kogia breviceps (assembly GCF_026419965.1). Lineage (NCBI taxonomy): Eukaryota > Metazoa > Chordata > Mammalia > Artiodactyla > Physeteridae > Kogia > Kogia breviceps. The sequence goes on from NC_081325.1 coordinate 33,566,080, forward strand.
CTTGCAATGTTGATCTACTTTTGATAACAGATTGTGAGTTTCTTTGCCTTCTAAATGATCTGTATCTGCCTTAAAGAAACTTTTATTGTCACTTTGGTTGAGTGAATAAGTATTGTTTCACAGTGACCTATGATCCTATTTGACCAACTGTTTCAAAAAACTTTTGAGGGGAATTCCCTGGCAGTCCAGTCATTAGAACTCTGTGCTTTTACTGCGGAGGGCCTGGGTTTGATACCTGGTCAGAGAACTAGGATCCCACAAGCCACACAGCACAGAAAATAAATAAATAAATAAATAAAATTTAAAAATAATAAATGAAAAATTTTGATAATATTTTTTGACAGACTTCCCAAATATAAAATTCTAATTAAGATTCTTTTAACCTCCAGCTAACTTTGAGATGCTTCAAAGGGTCCCAGAAACATCTGAAAGAGAGATATAAACAATTTAGATTTATTTGGTACATTAAATTACATGGGAACGATTGTCAAAGAAGTGGTGATAAAATCTTTGGCTATATTATTTGGATAAATGTCCAAATGGATATTCCAAAATTTATGTGGAATTCCTAAATTCTATGTCCTGGTATAATATTATTAGTCATAATTCTAATTATTATCTTAAAATGTATGTCACAGAAATAACCAAGTTTCTTGTCAATTGCATTGTAATCAGATATTTAACTGCTATTTTAAGTCTTTTGTCATTTATAGACAATTATTGTTTTACTCTGATGTTTTTATAAAATTAAGATCTTCAAGAAGATTCATAACAAGGACTTTTTGACAAATAAGAGTTTCTGATGATTCGTAGATCATATCACTGAACTGGTAAGAAATTATAAAATTCTAATGGAAAACCTGATGGTTCATCCAGATCAACAGGAATTAATTACATGGGGCTGAATGAACTGATCAATATGATTTTTTTTGACATTTTTACTGAAAAATACTGGCATTTAATATTTGTTTTCTAGGAAAACTTTCCTCATATGTTAACTATGACCTACAACAAGTTAATAAAGTATATTTTTGTAAACAAAGATGAAACATTTATCTTTTTCTCTCTACCTGATCCTTCCAGAATTTTGTTTCTCCAGCCAGCTCCCCTGTGGACTTGATGGCTTATTGCAATCAGATTACTAGTTATACTAAACATTGTTTTAATTTGTTTTCTCTTGTTTTCAAATTAGTTATGCCTTGTGCCTCTCTCTGCTGTACTGTGACTTTATTAATGTTACAGCTGTATTACTTATATCCTATCTATTTTATAAGATTGTTGTCTCTTGCATTACCCAATGTGTAACCAGGGCTCCAACAGAAGTAATGATGACTAAATGTCTCGAGGCAATCAATCACATATATAACTCTACATAGAATAATTTTAATAGTGCAACTCTGGATATGGGAAGAAGCAATAAAGGAAGACATTTCCTGAACCATAGTAGACTAGTTAGACAGGTGATCCAGAGAATTTTATATTATAAACAGGGCTTAATCCAAAAATTAGCACTTAAGGGGTCTATCACCAGAATATTTGCCTGATCTAGGAATGAGCCTTCTTGGCATCATGCGACAAAATTGGTCATGAAATGCCTCCCAAACATTGGTTGAATTTATGACCAAGAGGAGGCACTATGGACCAAGAATGGTACCTGCCATTTCAGTAAACAAAGGATATTATGGCCATAAAGCCAGCAACCACTGCAGCCGCCCCCAACAGTGCACACAGAGGGGAACTCAGGATGGAGAAAAACAAGATTCTGGCCCTTGATAGTTAACATACATTTCAAAGGAATGATTTCAATAAGACCAGACTCTTTCATCTTCCCACACATAGAAAAGCACTAAAACCATTAATTTGATATGTCTGTTTTTTTGTGATTAGAAATAATCTTTTAATGTTCGACTACATTTTTTTTTTTTTCCACAAAAACTCCTATATATCCTGGCTCCTCCCTCACCTCTTTGGAACAGTTCCTCAGAGCTATCTGAGAGGCTGTATCCTGGGTTTAAATCCTAAGCCCACCAAATAAAATGTAGTTCTCAAATTTTAGGTTGTGCATTTTTTCAGTTGACAAACCTTGTGGTCTTTATAAGCCCCTGACTCTTTCTATTCCCTGGAATCCTCTTTTGATTTTACCTGAATCTGTGTCTCCTGAATTGCAATTCTTAAGACCCTGAATAAACTCTTTTCTTATTTGCAGCATCCTGAATTGTGTTTTGGTTGACAGTATATAGAGAAAGAGTTATGGAAGAAACACTTCTACAGCTTCATAATTTTACCAATCTTATGGCACAAATATTGTATTAGATCTAACTGGCTTATTTTCTGTAGGTTGTCACGTGTTGAATTAAGAATTTAGAAAATGGATAATGGAATGAATATTTACTTTGCTCTAAGATGCAGTTTGAGATGTGGACACTTTTTGACAAAATCCAGTGTTTAAAGATGTATACAAAATAGAGTTTTTCAAGAAAATACCAGTCTAAAACCCTGTATGTTTAGTTTTGAAATTAAAAAATCTCTGAAAAATTTATTGATAAATTTGTGGCAAACAGTTTTGGCAGCAAAACTTCACCAGAAATGACACGAAGTTTCATAATAATTCATATAATTTATTATATGAATTCATAGAATTTATTTATCCCATTTAGTGTCAATATTCATATTTCATGGCAGAAATATTAATATTTGATATGGATGCTGCTTCTGTAAAAAATTAATAAGCAGAGACCTCAATTAAATAGACTTGAGAAACTGAAGGGGGAGTACTTACACCCTGCAACAATAGCAGAGCCCAACAGGAAGAAGAAAGAGTTTTTCTTTCCTGGCAAGGACTCAGCCAATGAAAAGCTGTGGACTCTGTTTAGTATATCCCTCCCAAGTTCCTTTTTCTCTGAAAAAGCATTCTTCCTTCCTTGCCGGGACTTGTAGGTGGCTCACCAGGATTGCAGACCCTGAATTGCAATTCACTGTTGATTCTGAGTAAACCCGTCTTTGCTGGGGAAGTATCTGACAGTCTATTTCAGGTCAGCATTTCATATGCCATTTGAGGGTGTCATGTAATAAAGTACTCTATTACTTTGCTAATATCCAAAAAATTTCGAATTCAAAACACATCTGGCCCTTAATGTTTCAGGTGAACTATTGTGGACATAGTTTCATCACAGTTAATTCCTGAATGTGGAAAAAATTTAGTATAATTTGTAAGACAACATTGGTGTGTTTGTGTCCTTTTACAAACTAATATCAATATTTTCCTACAACTTTGCAAAACATTAGGAGCATTTTTTTCACGTGCTCTGTTATCATATGAGATACAGATATATTATCCATCAAATATATCTTTTTTTTCAGGATTCATAATTCCACTACCATAATCACTATACACAAGTATAAAGAGCACCTGAATAGGTCTTTGTCCCAGGATATTTTGCTTTGCCTCCATTCTTATTCCAGTGAACTATCTGGACAACCTAGAAGAAAACTAAGTGTACTTGTAAGTCTCAGCAGTAGAGTGGATCTTGGCAGAAGACACTCCATAGTGTAGCAGAACTGGTTATAGTGGAACTTGGTAGAATACAATTTAGTTGTAGAGTACAGCTTTGGAGATGGCAGTTGGAAGTTTGACTCTCATGTCCACCACTCCCTGATGAGACATTGTTCACAGGTGAGCCTCAGTTTAGAGGGCATAATAATCATACCCACCTGAGAGGGTTGTTGTGAGGCTTAATGGAAATAGATACATGTCAGATGGTAACTGCTCTGGCAAGAGCCCAGTCTAATCATCCAGTGTCCGACATTTTATTTATTTATTTATTAAAGATTTATTTAATATTTATTTGTTTATTTTTGGCTGTGTTGGGTCTTAGTTGAATCAGGTGGGTTTCTCTCTAGTTGTGGCACTCAGGCTTCAGGGAGTGTGGGCTCTGTAGTTTGTGGCAAGCGGGCTCTAGTTGAGGCACAGGAGCTCAGTAGTTGTGGAACACGGGCTTAGTTGCCCCGTGGCATGTGGGATCTTAGTTCCCTGACCAGGGATCTAACCCACGTCCCCTGCATTGTAAGGCAGATTCTTTACTGGACCACCAGGGAAGTCCCCTGGCATTTTAAAAAATTGAAGTATAACTGACATAACATTATGTTAGTTTCCAGTGTACAACACAATTTGATATTTGTACATATTGCAAAATGATTACAACAATAACTAGTTAACATCCATTACCTATTTTTTCTTGTGATGAGGACTTTTAACAATTTCTCTTACCACTTTCAAATATACAATACAGTATTATTAACTATAATCACCATGCTGGACATTACATCTCCATGACTTTTTCATTTTATAACTGGAAGTTGGTACCTTTTGACCAACTTTGTCCATCTAACCCCTCCCCTCCCTCACTCCCCACTTCTGGCAACCACCAGTCTGTTCTCTGCATCTATGAACTTGGTTTTTCTTTTTTTTTAGATTCCACATATAAGAGAGATCATACTATCAGTGCCTGGCATTCTTGGCTGTAAACTGAACCCTCTCACATGTCCAATATCAATGATGCCCCATATATGATAACTATCCCATACTCAGGGACTACAGGTTTCACTATTCCCCCTCAAACCCATTGTCTGTTATGCTTTATGCTCCAAGGAATCACCTGTTGCCACTTACTCCCAGTCTTTTGCTGTCTGAATGATCCACTTGTTTTCTATTGTCAATTTCAATTCTCTGCTGTGTGTCTTCACCCACTGAGTGGTCCTTATCTTCTTTCTCCCTAGTAAGGGTCAAAAGAAGACCTAATAAAATTTACTGAACAAATTTCAGGAGAAAAATCTTAATACTGCTTTACGATCCAAAATTAAAATTCTCAAATTACATTGTATATTCTAAAGTACATTTTAACAAATAGCAAGGCAGAAGTTGCCAGGTTTTTAAAGTACTAAACAGCAACTTATGGTCTTTTCAGAATTCATTTAACTAGCACTTTCTAACAATATATGAAAATTTTGATTTTATTGTTAAATTCAGATGCAATTTCATTTAAAATTATGACATTTAAATGTACTGTTTTAAAGTGGCTAAATGCAATAAAATTTCTTACAAACTCTAATTATGTTTTAAGAAAAATAGTGGCAAAAATAAATTTTAATTTCCATGCTTACTGTAAAATCAATTAAACAAATAAAAAAATACCAAAGGAAATCCTGCAGATATTATGCTTCTGAAAATAGAGACCCAAATCCTGCTCTACAGCTGAATGTTTAAACCCTAGTTTCCCCACTAAATTGTTGTGTTAATGAATCCATCCATCCGTCCATCCATCATTTTATTCATTCAGTCACTAGTTAAAACTTAACTAACATTTTAAAAAATTTATTTTATTTTATTATTTGATATTTTAATAGATCTTTATTGGAGTATAATTGCTACACAATACTGTGTTAGTTTCTGTTGCACAACAAAGCTAATCAGCCATATCCATACACATGTCCCCATATCCCCTTCCTCTTGAGCCTCCCTTCCATCCTCCCTATCCCACCCCTGTAGGTCATAGCAAAGCACCGAGCTGATCTCCCTGTGCTATGCTGCTGCTTCCCACCAGCCAACTGTTTTACATTCAGTAGTGTATATATGTTGATGCTACTCTCACTTCACCCCAGCTTTGCCCTCCCACCCCATTTCCTCAAGTCCATTTTCTGTGTCCACCTCTTTATTCCTGCCCTGCAACTAGGTTCATCAGTACTTTTTGTTTTTTGGATTCCATATATATGTGTTAGCATATGGTATTTGTTTTTCTCTTTCTGACTTATTTCATTTTGTATGACAGACTCTAGGTCCATCCACCTCACTACATATAACTCAATTTTGTTTCTTTTTATGGCTGAGACATATTCCATTGTATATATGTACCACATCTTCTTTATCCATCCATCTATCAGTGGACATTTAGGTTGATTCCATTTCCTGGCTATTGTAAATAGAGCTGCAATGAATATTATGGTACATGTCTCTTTTTGAATTATGGTTTTTCAGGGTACATGCTCAGTAGTGGGATTGCTGGGTCATATAGTAGTTCTATTTTTAGCTTTTTAAGGAAGCTCCATACTATTTTTCATAGTGGTTGTATCAATTTACATTCCCACCAACAGTGCAGGAAGTTTCCCTTTTCACCACACCCTTTCCAGCATTTATTGATTCTAGATTTTTTTCTTTCTTTTTTATTTTTTTTGCGATACGCGGGCCTCTCACTGCTGCAGCCTCTCCCATTGAGGAGCACAGGCTCTGGACATGCAGGCTCAGCAGCCATGGCCCACAGGCCCAGCTTCTCCATGGCATGCGGGATCCTCCCGGACCGGGGCACGAACCACCGTCCCCTGCATCGGCAGGCGGACTCTCAACCACTGCGCCACCAACGAAGCCCCGATTCTAGATTTTTTGACAATGGCCATTCTGACCGATGTGAGATGATACCTCATTGTAGTTTTGATTTGCATTTCTCTAACAATTAGTGATGTTGAGCATCTTTTCATGTGCCTCTTGGCTATCTGTATGTCTGCCTTGGTGAAATGTCTATTTAGGTCTTCCATCCATTTTTTTTTTTTTCACACACACACACTGTATTTTATTTTTACAAGAGATAAACTGACACCATTGTAAATGGATGACCACAACAAAAGGAACAATGATTGCAATTACCAAACATGAAACACACTCATACTATGTCATAATATTGACATTCAGTCCAGTAATCCTCCACTGTAACAGCTCCTTTACTTTGCAGTGAAAATTGATTTGTATAATTTTGCCTCTCAGTCCTTGTGGGATTTTTTTTTATTCAAACAGAAAGTCACAAAAATTATAATCATCCTCATCAGTTCACTCAGTCCCATGTAATTAATTTTCTTTTTTCATCTTCATCTTTTGTTAGCACTTTTATGAATACATCAGTTTTCCATTAGAGTTCTGAAAATGCTTCTTCATTCAGTTCAGCAGTATAGTCAGTTACCAGAAACCTGTACTTGTCAGAGTTTTTTCCATGAGTTCATTGAAGATGAAACCCTTTTATAGGAACATTTTTGCAAAAGCATCAGAGTACACCCAGAAATGTCTGTAATGACAAAAGACTTAAAAATGACTACGGTTAAAGATTAGACGAAAGTTCAAAAGAATGCAATTGACAAGGAAATTTAGTTACTTCTGAGATATACATTTTAAAGTAATAACTAGAATTATGACTTATAACATTATACCAGAACATATAAGATTTTTAGAAATTTCATGTAATGTCTGAAACATTTATAGTAACATATTTCCATACAAATAACCCAAAGAAATTTTAATATTAGTTGTTTTTTTGCTTGCTTGTTTTTTTTTTATACTGCAGGTTCTTATTAGTCATCAATTTTATACACATCAGTGTATATATGTCAATCACAATCCCCAATTCAGCACACCACCATCCCCACCTCACCGCAGTTTTCCCCCCTTGGTGTCCATACATTTGTTCTCTACATCTGTATCTCAACTTCTGCCCTGCAAACGAGTTCATCTGTACGATTTTTCTAGGCTCCACATACATGTGTTAATATACGATATTTGTTTTTCTCTTTCTGACTTACTTCACTCTATATGACAGTCTTTAGATCCATCCACGTCTCAAAAAATGACTCAATTTCGTTCCTTTTTATGGCTGAGTAATATTCAATTGTATATATGGACCACACTTCTTTATTCATTCATCTGTCGATGGGCATTTAGGTTGCTTCCATGACCTGGCTATTGTAAATAGTGCTTCAATGAACATTAGGGTGCATGTGTCTTTTTGAATTATGGTTTTCTCTGGGTATATGCCCAGTAATGGGATTGCTGGATCATATGGTAATTCTATTTTTAAGTTTTTAAGGAACCTCCATACTGTTCTCCATAGTGGCTGTATCAATTTACATTCACACCAACAATGCAAAAGGGTTCCCTTTTCTCCACACCCTCTCCAGCATTTGTTGTTTGTAGATTTTCTGATGATGCCCATTCTAACTGGTGTGAGGTGATACTTCATTGTAGTTTTGATTTGCATTTCTCTAATAATTAGTGATGTTGAGCAGCTTTTCATGTGCTTCTTGGACATCTGTATCTCTCCTTTGGAGAAGTGTCTATTTAGGTCTTCTGCCCATTTTTGGATTGGGTTGTTTGTTTCTTTAATATTGAGCTGCATGAGCTGTTTATATATTTTGGAGATTAATCCATTGTCCATTGATTCATTTGCAAATATTTTCTCCCATTCTGAGGGTTGTCTTTTCGTCTTATTTACAGTTTCCTTTGTTGTGCAAAAGCTTTTAAGTTTCATTAGGTCCCATTTGTTTATTTTTGTTTTTATTTCCATTACTCTAGGAGGTGGATCAAAAAAGATCTTGCTGTGATTTATGTCAAAGAGTGTTCTTCCAATGTTTTCCTCTAAGGGTTTTATAGGGTCCGGTCTTACATTTAGGTTTCAAATCCATTTTGAGTTTATTTTTGTGTATAGTGTTAGGGAGTGTTCTAATTTCATTCTTTTAGATGTAGCTTTCCAGGTTTCCCAGCACCACTTATTGAAGAGACTGTCTTTTCTCCATTTTATATCTTTGCCTCCTTTGTCATAGATTAGTTGACCATAGGTGCATGGGTTTATCCCTGGGCTTTCCATTTTGTTCCATTGATCTATGTTTCTGTTTTTGTGCCAGTACCATATTGTCTTGATTACTGTAGCTTTGTAGTACTGTCCGAAGCCAGGGAGCCTGATTCCTCCAGCTCCGTTTTTTTCCTTCAAGACTGCTTTGGCTATTCAGGGTCTTTTGTGTCTCCATACAAATTTTAAGATGATTTGTTCTAGTTCCATAAAAAATGCCATTGGTAATTTGAAAGGGATTGCATTGAATCTGTAGATTACTTTGGGTAGTATAATCATTTTCACAATATTGATTCTTCCAATCCAAGAACATGGTATATCTCTCCATCTGTTGGTATCACCTTTAATTTCTTTCATCAGTGTCTTCTAGTTTTCTGCATACAGGTCTTTTGTCTCCCTAGGTAGGTTTATTCCTAGGTATTTTATTCTTTTTGTTGCAATGGTAAATGGGAGTGTTTCCTTAATTTCTCTTTCAGATTTTTCATCATTAGTATATAGGAATACAAGAAATTTCTGTGCATTAATTTTGTATCCTGCAACTTTACCAAATTCATTGATTAGCTCTAATAGTTTTCTGGTGGCATTTTCAGGTTTATCTATGTATAGTATCATGTCATCTGCAAACAGTGACAGTTTTACTTCTTTTTCCAATTTGTATTCCTTTTATTTCTTTTTCTTCTCTGCTGTGGCTAGGACTTCCAAAACTATGTTGAATAATAGTAGTGAGAATGGACAACCTTGTCTTCTTCCTGATCTTAGAGGAAACGGTTTCCATTTTTCACTATTGAGAATGATGTTGGCTGTTAGTTTCTCATATATGGCCTTTATTATGTTGAGGTAGGTACACCCTATACCCACTTTCTGGAGAGTTTTTATCATAAATCCGTGTTGAATTTTGTTGAAAATTTTTTCTGCATCTATTGAGATGATCATATGGTTTTTCTCCTTCAATTTGTTAATATGGTGTATCACATTGATTGATATGCATATATTGAAGAATTCTTGCATCCCTGGGATAAATCCCACTTGATCATGGTGTATGATCCTTTTAATGTGTTGTTGGATTCTGTTTGCTAGTATTTTGTTGAGGATTTTTGCATCTATATTCATCAGTGATATTGGCGTGTAATTTTCTTCTTTTGTAGTATCTTTGTCTGGTTTTGGTATCAGGGTGATGACGGCCTCCTAGAATGAGTTTGGGAGTGTTCCTTCCTCTGCAATTTTTTGGAAGAGTTTGAGAAGGATGGGTGTTAGCTCTTCTCTAAATGTTTGATAGAATTCACCTGTGAAGCCATCTGGTCCTGGACTTTTGGTTGTTGGAAGATTTTTCATCACAGTTTCAATTTTATTACTTGTGATTGGTCTGTTCATATTCTCTGTTTCTTCCTGGTTCAGTCTTGGAAGGTTATAACGTTCTAAGAATTTGTCCATTTCTTCCAGGCTGCCCATTTTATTGGCATAGAGTTGCTTGTAGTAGTCTCTTAGGATGCTTTGTATTTTTGCTGTGTCTGTTGTAACTTCTCCTTTTTCTTTTCTAATTTTATTGATTTGAGTCCTCTCCCTCTTTTTCTTGATGAGTCTGGTTAATGGTTTATCAATTTTGTTTATCTTGTCAAAGAACCAGCTTTTAGTTTTACTAATCTTTGCTATTATTTTCTTTGTTTCTATTTCGTTTATTTCTGATCTGATCTTTATGATTTCTTTCCTTCTGCTAACTTTGGGTTTTGTTTGTTCTTCTTTCTCTAGTTCATTTTGGTGTAAGGTTAGATTGTTTACTTGAGATTTTTCTTGTTTCTTCAGGTAGGCTTGTATAGCTATAAACTTCCCTCTTAGAACTGCTTTTGCTGCATCCCATAGGTTTTGGATCATCGTGTTTTCATTGTCATTTGTCTCTAGGTATTTTTTGATTTCCTCTTTGATTTCTTCAGTGATCACTTGTTTATTTAGTAATGTATTGTTTAGCCTTCATGTGTTTGTGTTTTTTACATTTTTTCCCCTGTAATTCATTGCTAATCTCATAGCATTGTGGTCAGAAAAGATGCTTGGTATGATTTCAATTTTCTTAAATTTACTGAGGCTTGATTTGTGACCCAAGATGTGATCTATCCGGGAGAATGTTCCGTTCACACTTGAGAAGAAAGTGTAATCTGCTGTTTTTGGATGGAATGTTCTGTAAATATCAGTTAAATCTATCTGGTCTATTGTGTCATTTAAAGCTTCTGTTTCCTTATTTATTTTCATTTCAGATGATCTGTCCATTGGTGTAAGTGAGGTGTTAAAGTCCCCTACTATTATTGTGTTACTGTTGATTTCCTCTTTTATAGCTGTTAGCAGTTGCCTTATGTGTTGAAGTGCTCCTATGTTGGGTGCATATATATTTATAATTGTTATATCTTTTTCTTGGATTGATCCATGGATCATTATGTTGTGTCCTTCCTTGTCTCTTGTAACATTCTTTATTTTAAAGTCTATGTTATCTGATATGGGTATAGCTACTCCAGTTTCTTTTGATTTCCATTTGCATGGAATATCTTTTTCCATCCCCTCACTTTCAGTCTGTTGTATCCCTAGGTCTGAAGTGGATCTCTTGTAGACAGCATATATATGGGTCTTGTTTTTGCATCCATTCAGCAAGCCTGTGTCTTTTTTTTTTTTTTTTTTTTTCGGGACGCGGGCCTCTCACTGTTGTGGCCTCTCCCATTGCGGAGCACAGGCTCTGGACGCGCAGGCTCAGTGGCCATGGCTCACGGGCCCAGCCGCTCCGCCGGCTTGTGGGATTTTCCCGGACCGGGGCACGAACCCGTGTCCCCTGCATCAGCAGGCAGATTCTCAACCACTGCGCCACCAGGGAAGCCCCAAGCCTGTGTCTTTTGGTTGGAGCATTTAATCCGTTCATGTTTAAGGAAATTATCAATATGTATGTTCCTGTGACCATTTTCTTAATTGTTTTGGGTTTATTTTTTTAGGTCCTTTTCTTCTCTTGTATTTCCCACTTAGAGAAGTTCCTTTAACATTTGTTGTAGAGCTGGTTTGGTGGTGCTGAATTCTCTTAACTTTTGCTTGTCTCTAAAGCTTTTGATTTCTCCATCGAATCTGAATGAGATCCTGCCGGGTAGAGTAATCTTGGTTGTAGGTTCTTCCCTTTCATCACTTTAAGTATATCATGCCACTCCCTTCTGGCTTGTAGAATTTCTGCTGAGAAATCAGCTGTTAACCTTATGGGAGTTCCCTTGTATGTTATTTGTCATTTTTCTCTTGCTGCTTTCAATAATTTTTCTTTGTCTTTAATTTTTACCAATTTGATTACTATGTGTCTTGGCGTGTTTTTCCTTGGGTTTATCCTGTATGGGACTCTCTGTTCTTCCTGATCTTGGGTGGCTATTTCCTTTCCCATGTTTGGGAAGTTTTGGACTATAATCTCTTCAAATATTCTCTCTGGTCCTTTCTCTCTCTCTTCTCCTTCTGGGACCCCTATAATGCAAATGTTGTTGCGTTTATTGTTGTCCTGGAAGTCTCTTAGGCTGTCTTCATTTCTTTTCATTCTTTTTTCTTTATTCTGTTCCACAGCAGTGAATTCCACCATTATGTCTTCCAGGTCACTTATCTGTTCTTCTGCCTTAGTTATTCTGCTATTGATTCCTTCTAGTGTAGTTTTCATTTTAGTTATTGTATTGTTCATCTCTGTTTGTTTGTTCTTTAATTCTTCTAGGTCTTTGTTAAACATTTCTTGCATGTTCTTGATCTTTGCCTCCTTTCTTTTTCCAAAGTCCTGGTTCATCTTCACTATCATTATTCTGAATTATTTTTCTGGAAGGTTGCCTATCTCCACTTCATTTAGTTGTTTTTCTGGAGTTTTATCTTGTTCCTTCATCTGGTACATAGCCCTCTGCATTTTCATCTTGTCTATCTTTCAGTGAATGTGTTTTATTTCCCAGAGGCTGCAGGACTGTAGTTCTTCTTGCTTCTGCTTTCTGCCCTCTGGTGGATGAGGCTATCGAAGAGGCTTGATGGGAGTGACTGGTGGTGGGTAGAGCTGGCTATTGCTCTGGTGGGCAGAGCTCAGTAAAACTTTAATCGACTTGACTGCTGATGGGTGTTGCTGGGTTCCCTCCCTTTTGGTGTTTGGCCTGAGGCAACCCAACACTGGAGCCTACCTGGGCTCTTTGTTGGGGCTAATGGCAGACACTGGGAGGGCTCACACTAAGGAGTACTTCCCCGAACTTCTGCTGCCAGTGTCCTTGTCCCCACAGTGAGCCACTGCCACCTCCCACCCCCCCGCCTCTGCGGGAGACCTTACAACACTGGCATGTAGGTCTGATTCAGTCTCCCCTGGGGTCACTTCTGCTTCCCTTGTGTCCCGATGTACACACTACTTTGTGTGTTCCCTCCAGGAGTGGAGTCTGTTTCCCCCAGTCCTGTCAAAGTTTTGCAATCAATTCCCATTAGGCTTCAACGTCTGATTGTCTAGGAATTCCTCCTCCCGTTGCTGAACCACCATGTTGGGAAGCCTGACGTGCAGCTCAGAATCTTCACTCCAGTTGGTGGACTTCTGTGGTATAAATGTTCTCCAGTCTGTGAGTCACCCACCCACCAGTTATGGGATTTGATTTTACTGTTATTGCACCCCTCCTACCATCTCATTGTTGTTTCTCCTTTGTCTTTGGATGTGGGGTATCTTTTGTGGTGAGTTCCAGTGTCTTCCTGTTGATGATTGTCCAGCAGCCAGTTGTGATTCTGGTGTTCTTGCAAGAGAGAGTGAGAGCACGTCCTTCTACTCCACCATCTTGGTTCCTCCTGAAAACTTAACTAACTTTTGAGACTGCTAGATTATAAAGGAATTAACATTATGAGACTATCCTTACAAAGTTTAAGAAAGAAAACGAGGTATGGTGCAATTGAGGAAGAATAGAATTCTTTGAACTTGGTGGTAGCAGTTGGAAAGAAAGAGATTATCTTTAAAGGAAAAAGAAGGACAGAAAAAAAAAAAAAAAAAAAACAGTGGCTTTGAAAGCAGAAGACCTGAGTTAAATCCAGTGCTACTCTTTGCTAGCTATGTGACCCAAGCCAACCTGCTAAAACTCTCCAAGCTTTAATTACCTTGCCTATAAAATGGGAGATATACTTTTACCTCACAAGTTTGTTCTGAAGATTAATTGAATTAAAATAAGCAAATCACAGTACTTTGCACATAGTAAATTCCATTCTCAATAAATTCCATTTGTACCCCACTCAACTGATTTCTTTTAGTTCTGATCTATTTTAATAATATTTAAGTCTCTGGATTAATTCATTTATTCAGTCATTTATTTATTTATTTTTGCGGTATGCGGGTCTCTCACCATTGTGGCCTCTCCGGTTGTGGAGCACAGGCTCTGGACCCACAGGCTCAGCAGTCATGGCTCACGGGTCCAGCCCTCCACAGCATGTGGGATCTTCCCGAACCGTGGAACGAACCCGTGTCCCCTGCATCAGCAGGCAGACTCTCAACCACTGCGCCACCAGGGAAGCCCTATTCAGTCATTTAAACATTCATTGAATACATACAATATGCCTGACACTGTGATAGGTGCTGGGAATCCAAATATAAATAATTCAAAATCCCTCCTGCTGGGTATAATCATTTACAAGAGGAGAAATACCAATAAATAAATCAATACAGTAGAGGATAATAGAAGAATAGAACAGTGCAGGGGTCCAGAAGAGAACACATTGCCCCTGCCTGGAAGGTGAGGGCAGGTATATATTATAGATCTATGGCTGCCTTGGCAATTGCTACTCCATAAACGTGTCCAAATGGAGACTTTTTTCAACCAAACAGTCCTAGTAATTCTTTAAAGAATCCTCCCATTTATTAGACACCAATGAAAAGTGGTAAGGAAGTCCCAACCATAGGGGAAGGCAGAATTGCTAAGTCCAAGTGCCTGGGTCAGTATCCGTGTTCCATTCTTTATTAACTGTTTGCCCTTATGTAGGTAATTTAGCCTCTCTGAGCATGTTTCCTCACCTGGAGATAATAATTGCACCTACCTCATTGACTACTAAAAGAAAAAAAAATTATGTGATTCATTGAACTCTGTGGTATTAAGTAGTCAATATTAGCTGTTGTCTAAGAATTCTCACAAACATTAAAATAAATGTTTTTCTTATTTAAAAAACATGCTCCATTTATAATAGCAAAAATAAAAAGGCCCATTCAAGCCTGTTACTCATAAGTTCTCTGGGTTACCTGCTCTCTCTCTGTGAGACACACTGCTACTTTGGGGAAGTGTGTTAGTTCCAGCAGCAAGAGGACACAGATGGAAAGCTCTACTATTCCCGGTCCTCATAAGTTCACTCATAGAAACAGTTACCCCACTATAAAGTGGGAAACTGGTCATACTTAGGGAGGTCCTAGGAGTGGAAGCCTCTGTGAAAGTGCCTCTTTGAAGGACATAATTGTGTTTTGATTCAAAGTTTAGTTTCGAGCATTCTGAACACGATTTCCCATGAGTCTCTACAATATAAGCTCTTTTGAGATTAAATTTATTTACTTTTTATTCTTCCCTACAACCTGGCACGATGCCTGATACATAAAAGATGTTCCCAAATGATGGTTAAATGTAAAAGTAAAGTTATATATATGAACGCAACCTGCACCAAAGCCATGTTCAGGAATAATTTATTAAAACATTTTTTAAAATCACTTTTTAGGGCTTCCCTGGTGGCGCAGTGGTTGAGAATCCGCCTGCCGATGCAGGGGATACGGGTTCGTGCCCCGGTCCGGGAAGATCCCACATGCCGCGGAGCGGCTGGGCCCGTGAGCCATGGCCGCTGAGCCTGCGCGTCCAGAGCCTGTGCCCCGCAACGGGAGAGGCCACAACAGTGAGAGGCCCGCATACCACAAAAAAAAAAAAAAAGAAAAAAAAAAAAAAAAAAAAAACCACTTTTTAAGTTGAAGTATTTAAATGCAAACATGTCATTCTCTGGTACCAGCTGGGTGTTTGGTTCCTTTGGCTTTGTTTTCACATCCCCAGTAACCTGGACATGGACGCAGACACATACATACTTGTTCTTTGTTGTTTTAACAGCACATGGTGCTGGTGATTGGGGTTTGGCTTTGGTTTTCAGTGTCACAAAGTCAGCTCCTGGACTGCAGTACGACTCTGACCCCAGAGGCAACAGGGACAGATGCCAAAGCCTTAACTTGCGAATAATCTCCACTTCCTCCTCTCAGGAGCTCACATAATTCATGCATCTGGAGAGGCCTGCCACACCTTTCAGCTGTATTAGGTTGTAATTCATCTTCAGAACCAAAAGATTCCAAATGTAAAGGCCAAACTATTCGGGAGCTGCTCTAACGAAATGATTCTGTGGCCTAGGGCATCTACCAACCCTCTAGGTGGGCCTGAGCAAATCACAAAACATTTCACCCCCAAAGGGTTGTGAACAGTATTACCCTTTCTTACAGGCCATGAAATACAGGTTGGGCTTGACTCCACTCTCAAAGGGGAGGGAGGACTTTGGCTCATTGTAATGATTGCATCCTACCCACCCCTCCCACACCCCCCAACACTCTAGGTGCAGTACCCAGGTCGGTCCCTGACTTCACAGGCTTTTCTTGGCACAGACAACAAAGGCTTTGGGGCGCTTTCCATTTGTCACTTGCCGGCAGCCTGAAGCCAGTGTGCAGTTCAAGTGCCTGGCTTGAAAGCTTTCCAGTGTAGTGTGCTGTGGGTTTGAGGTTTGCCCTCACTCGTTCTCACCGTGTGTGGGAAGTTCCCCTGGGAAATGAGGTGGTGGCTTGGCACGCCAGACTTTTCAATTATCTTCCGCTGTGGGTCTGAGGCCAGCTCCACCAGCAAGTGGAAAGCGGCCAGGCTCTCTGAGGAGGCCGCTGCCAGTCAGTGTGTGTTCCCTTCTTCCAATTCTCAAGTCGGAATAGGGCAAGTTGTTTGTCTCTTTTTCTTTCTTCCTTCCCTCTTCCCTCCCTCCCTTTTTTGCTATTTTTTTTGGCCATGGGATTGTAAATCCCAGTTTGTATTTCCTGATTATATTCCCTTTGTCAAATTTGCAGCATAACCTTTCAGATCTGGCAGCATCACCTGTTAAAAAATCTCCTTACCAGGCTTCCCTGGTGGTGCAGTGGTTGAGAGTCCGGTTGAGAGTCCGCCTGCCAATGCAGGGGACACGGGTTCGTGCCCCGGTCCTGGAGGATCCCACATGCCGCGGAGCGGCTGGGCCCGTGAGCCATGGCCGCTGAGCCTGCGCATCCAGAGCCTGTGCTCTGCAACGGGAGAGGCCACAGCAGTGAGAGGCCTGCGTACCGCAAAAAAAAAAAAAAAAAAAAAAAAAAAAATCTCCTTACCAGTAAATACTTGTTAAAGGACTCCATTTCCCACTTCCCTCCCTGTTCAGGGTCTTATTTCTAATTAGCATTTGAATATTTCTTTTATTAACATCAGAAATTTAACTATGTACATATTTGAAACCTGAACCCATTAACTCTATAGATCCCTTGAAACTGCTGTTTGCCAGGTGTGCAATCACAGAGAATGCGCAAAAATGTCACACAATTAGTTTTTAAAGCTTACCTTAAAACATGCTGAGGGACTAGCTTTTTAGGTAGAGAAAAATAACCCCCTAGGCATTAGAAGAAATAAGGAAAATGTATGAAATGAGTAAGAAATGAAATTAAGAGGATTATATTCAAAGGAAAGATATTGGGGAGAGGGAGACCTTAAAAGGAAGGAAGGAATCAGAGACTTTCCAGTGCAAACGTGAGCAGATTCCATTTGCCAAGAAAGGTACCAGCAGTCAGAATGGCCATCATCAAAAAATCTAGAAACAATAAATGCTGGAGAGGGTGTGGAGAAAAGGGAACACTCTTGCACTGTTGGTGGGAATGTAAATTGATACAGCCACTATGGAGAACAGTATGGAGGTTCCTTAAAAAACTAAAAATAGAACTACCATATGACCCAGCAATCCCACTACTGGGCATATACCCTGAGAAAAACATAATTCAAAAAGAGTCATGTACCAAAATGTTCATTGCAGCTCTATTTACAATAGACAGGACATGGAAGCAACCTAAGTGTCCACCAACAGATGAATGGATCAAGAAGATGTGGCACATATATACAATGGAATATTACTCAACCATAAAAAGAAACGAAATTGAGTTATTTGTAGTGAGGTGGATGGACCTAGAGTCTGTCATACAGAGAGAAGTAAGTCAGAAAGAGAAAAACAAATACCATATGCTAACACATATATATGGAACCTAAGGAAGAAAAAAAAAAGGTCATGAAGAACCTAGGGGCAAGATGGGAATAAAGACGCAGACTTACTAGAGAATGGACTTGAGGATACGGGGAGGGGGAAGGGTAAACTGGGTTAAAGTGAGAGAGTGGCATGGACATATATACACTACCAAACGTAAAGAAGATAGCTAGTGGGAAGCAGCCACATAGCACAGGGAGATCAGCTAGGTGGTTTGTGACCACCTAGAGGGGTGGGATAGGGAGGGTGGGAGGGAGGGAGACGCAAGAGGGAAGAGATATGGGGACATATGTATGTGTATAACTGATTCACTTTGTTATAAAGCAGAAACTAACACACAATTATAAAACAATTATATTCCAATAAAGATTTTAAAAAAAGAAAGAAAGGCAGAGGCTGCTGGCTCTTCCTCTGCTCTTGTGTTTCCTGGGTCTTGTCTATCCTGATTCAGTCACCCCTCTTCTGCATGTACATAATCACCTCCTCCTTGTGAGTCTGTTTTCTTATGTGTTTAATTTTATGCTTCAATTATCATCATGATTTATTAAGGTTTCTCTCACCAGACTACAAGCTCCTCAGGGGAAGGAATCATGACAATTTCTAGGACTACTGGTAGGACTAGGGTTAGTTGTTGGGAGGGTAACAGTGTTGGTGGATATGACCCCATTCAAAGGAGGACTTCTATCCTGGCTGCCACAGTGCTGTCAGTCAACAGCTTCAGCGCTCAGCCCATCTGAGACCAAGGTCACATCATTCCTGGGTGGCTGATCTGCAGTGACAGGGGCCACCATCCTGGGTCGCTTGGGAGAACTCTGAAGGGCCGCTCTAGCTCCAGAGCTTCTCCATGGGCTTGGCCAAGCTCTCAGGGGCCTGCCTCACCACTTGACTTTTCTCTGTGTCCACTTCTGTTTCCTCCCCTCACTTCCACAGATGTTTGTCCCAAGGGCACTCACCAGTGAAAGAGTCTGTGTCCTGGAGAACTTCACCTGCAATCACTTTTAGCTGAGGATACAAAATAATTAGGAAGTGGAGGTAGAGGGGGAAGTATTTTAATATCTTACATAGTGTGGAGTTCTAGAGGAGTATAAACAAATGTAAAGACCAAGAAAATAGTGCGGTCTGCTGGAAAGAATAATCATCAGGGAGTCCCCAGACTCAGTGCTCACGTCGGCTTTATTAAGAACTGAGTGTGTGCCATTGGGATGGTCACAGCATGCCCTGGGCATCCCTCCTCTTCTTCAAAGAGAAGGAGTTGGAACAGAATATCCACAAAGTTCCTCCCTTAGAAGAAACAACTTGGTTGTGAGCAAAAGGTTTTCAAAGATGACTTCAGAACTGTACATCCAGGTGCAAACGTGAAGGAAAAGAAAATGTACCATTCAGAGTTGGAGGTGGTTATGGAACATCCCTCTGAAACGGTCATTCTGACAACTTGCAGATGTGTGTGAACAGAGACTCCTTTGATGGCTGCTTGTCTAGAGGTAACAGATGCCCTTCAAGAGGAACGAGGAGAGAGGACGAAGAGGGCATGGGCTGGCAGACAGTGGGGATTAGGATAGAAGCACCATGGGAGAGTAAATCAGATCATAAAAAACATAATCACTGACATTTAAAATGAAGAGATTGACAAAGAGGGACATTTTGTAGTCACAAAAGTAAAACATTGCCAATCAAGAAGTTTGGCCCCAAATGAAAGTTGGAATCTTATTCAGTTTATTTCATTTTGGTTTCAGGATCCTCTGGTTTATAGGTTAACTTTGGTCAAAACAATAGTCATTCAGCAAATAAATGCCTGTTTTTATCAGCTAGGCTTCTTTGATACACTTGATAAAGGAACAAAATAATAAAAGAATTTATGGTCAAGATAGAAGGTGGCTCACAGAATAGAAGGCAAAGGTGAACCAATTAGGCCTCCAAGATGAGATCCAGGGAAGCTCCAAGGGTCTAACAAGCAGGAGCTAGAGAGAGGCTTTCCTGGCATCCATGCTTTCAGCCTTTTCACCCTGTGAAGATTTAACTTTCCTGGAAAATGGGAAAATGACTAACTTGAGTCAATTCTCACACCTTGGTGGGAAGGACAGGACCCCTTGACTGACAGTCCTACCACAATTGCATACACTGGGGGAGGACAATTCCCCAAAGGAAAATCAATGTTGTGTATCCAAAATAAGGCACAAAAGATGGATGCTTGGCCAGAAAAAATTTCAGATGTTCTTCCCCTCTAGGTATTGCTCCAGTAATGGCATATGTTGGTGAGAGGCATGGACATGAGCCTTGTTTGCAGGGAGCATATAGTCTAGCAAGAAAGTATAATAAGGGTATGACAGATACTGTTAAATCACTACTTACAGCCATTCTGAGCCTAGCTTTTGTGTGTGTGTGTGTGCAATTCTACAGTTTGGCAAACACTTTCCCAGACTCTCTAGCAGCTAAGAATGGCCAGGTGACATAGTTTTGGCCAGTATGTATGGGCAGAAGTCTGTAAGAGGGTTCAGGGGGGAAAAAAAAACAAAAACCTTTCGCTTTCTCTGATAAAATGGACAGATGCCTCTGGCACTGTCCTTTCCTCTTTCTTCCTACTTGAGACATGATGTCTGGTGCTACAGCAGCCATTTTGTATCCATGGGGATGAAACAAACATCAATTAAAATAGTGGAGGAGAAAGAATGAGCAAGCCTAGAGCCTTAATAGCATCATTAAGAGGCTTCCTTGTTATTAGTAATTCACTGTTTTTTTGCTACTTGCAGCTGAATGCATTTCTACCTGATATACAGAGAACCTTATTTAAACTATGGAGTCTGGGATGGAATTTCTGAGGAAGTGAATGGGATATAAATAGGTGTTAGCTAAGTAGCAGGTGAGAATTGCAAGGAAAAGATGAGCATTCCTGGTGGTCTAGGAGTAGGAACATCTGTGCCCACTTCCTACATAATACATACAGCCTGGACCAGGCTAACTTTTCTCAGGCCAGTTTCATTCCACAGAATACACCTTCTCCTCCTTTACACTAAACTTAGGGAAAATGTGACCTTTCTTTATTCAAGGAAGATCCCTCCACTGAGTTCTGATACAATTCTCTCCCAGCTATTCCAGGAAATTATTAATTATTCTTTCTATTTTTACAATATCTCTCCCCTACCAGCTCCATCCTCATAGCCTGCCCATATCCTCAAGTCTCACATTAAAAAAAAAAGAAAGAGCCTCTTCCAGATACTGCATTGTTTTTCTTTTTCCCTCAAAAAGTGTACTCTGCCTTATATTTACCTCCTCACTTCCCTCTAACTCTGTGCCTATTGCTGTTAGACAGCTACACTTCACCACTGCATGAAACTGTTCTGAGAAAGGTCACTGTCATTAGAAGGTAATTTCCAAGAGGGCAGGAGTCTTCTCTGTTTTGTTCCCCACTGTGTTTTCTGTCCCCAGAGTAGTGCCAGGTACATAACACCTGCTCAAGAAATGAATAAATATCTTTCTAATCATCAAAGCAAAGATCTTTGCCTTATTATCTTACTTAATTTCTCAGTAGCCTTGTCATTTTTGACTACTTCAATCTTGAAACTCACTATCCCTTGGTTTTGTAACTTAATTATTTCTCTTTCTCTTTAAAATTTTTGTTATGGAAAATTTTAATAAATGGATATAAATGTAAGAAAAATTAAAAAATGAAGTCCTGGAAGCATCACCCAGCTTCAACTCACAGCCAATCTTGTTTCATCTAAACCTTCATTTACTCCCTCTGATATTAATTTGTAGCAATTCCAAACATCGTTTCATTTCACCCATGCATATTTCAGTTTGTACTGTCAAAAGAAAAGAAATATTTTAAAAAGCATAACTATGGGGGCTTCCCTGGTGGCGCAGTGGTTGAGAATCCGCCTGCCGATGCAGAGGACACGGGTTCGTGCCCTGGTCCGGGAAGATCCCACGTGCCGCGGAGCAACTAAGCCCGTGAGCCATGGCCGCTAGGCCTGCGCGGCCGGAGCCTGTGCTCCGCAACGGGAGAGGCCACAACAGTGACAGGCCCGCATACCACAAAAAACAAACAAACAAACAAACAAAAAAAGCATAACTATGGGACTTTTCCCTGGTGACGCAGTGGTTAAGAATCCACCTGCCAATGCAGGGGACACGGGTTTGCGCCCTGGTCCAGGAAGATCCCACATTCCGCGGAGCAACTAAGCCCGTGCACCACAACTACTGAGCCTGCGCTCTAGAACCCGTGAGCCACAACTAATGAACCCGCGTGCCAGAACTACTGAAGCCTGTGTGCCTAGAGCCCATACTCTGCAGCAAGAGAAGCCACTGCAATGAGAAGCCCACGCACCGCAACGAAGAGTAGCCCCCGCTCGCAGCAACTAAAGAAAGCCCACGCACAGCAGCGAAAGACCCAATGCAGTCAAAATTAAATTTAAAAAAAAAATAATAAAATTTAAAAAAAATATAATTGTGATATCATCATTATACATAAAAATTAACGAGGATTCCTTAGTACCAGCAACTTCATTCTTTCTTGATTTTATTTTTAACTCTTTTGATTGTTTTTTGGTTGGTGGAGTATTTTTCTGTTTCTGTTTCTTTTAATTGGACCTCATTTTACAGGTAAATTGGGGAGTTGGAGCCAGGCCTGGTCAGGCTCTTCTGAGATCTTTTGAACAGTATCCAGTTTGCAAGAGTCCTGCACCTCTGCCCTAGTGAGAAGGGAAGCTCTCAGGGCATGCACTGCCTGCAGTTTGTCCACCTCTGCCATGCCTGGGCAGGCAAGTTAAATTCAGGGTGGACTTTTAGGGAGCCCATCTGCTTTGGTCAGTAATCAAGCTGATGCTTTGATCTTCAGCCATCTGACTCTTGTGCCTGCCTCCCAATCAGTACTGAACTCAGAAGGCAGAATGATTTTAAGCCCCATCAACATAACGTTAGTAGTATTTAGAAACATCATGGTAAATACCAGAAGAAAGAGCTAAGAGTTGAAAGTGATTGCTTCTGAGTAGCAAAGAAGGCATAGGAGGTGGGTGGGGGCCAAAGACTTCTTTTTGACTTAAGCCTGTGACATGCGACTCTTTAAGATATATACAAAGTGTTGATAAGTACAAAAATTGATGAACACATATCATATCATAACATATTTAAAAAAACATATAAAAATTCAAAATCCCCTCCTCATACCTGGCCCTCCTTCTCTTAGGGAGCACTGCCATCCTCCAGAAATCTAGGAGTCCTTCTTCTCTTTCTGCTTTAACCTCCTAGATCTAGGTGGTGACCAGGTCCTTCTTAATGTGTCCTGCGCCCATCACCACCCCTGCATCCCTAGCGCTGTTGCCTTGTTCATGCTCCTGTCTATCAGCTAGACCATTGCAGCATGCTTTACATAACTTATCTGTTATAGGTTGAATTATATCCCCCTGAAATTACCATGCTGAAGTTCCAACCCCTAGTACCTCAGAATGCAACTGTACTTGGAGATGGAGACTTTAAAGAGGTCATTAAAGTAAAATGAGGTCATATTTATGGGCCGTAATCCCACAAATGACTGAGTCCTTATAAGAAGAGATTAGGACAGAGAAAGACACAAGGGGAAGATCATGTGAAGTCAAAGAGAAGACCATCGTCTACAAGGCATGCAGAGAGGCCTCAAAAGAAACAGCCCTGCTGACACCTTGATCTCAGACTTCAAACCTCCAGAACTGTGAGAAATTTCTGTCATGTAAGCTGCCCAGTCTGTGGTACTTTATTATGGCAGCCATGACAAACTAATATGTCATCTCCCTGCCTTCCTTGGCCATGATCTGATTCATCTTCCAAAACAATGTTAAAGGAAGCTTCCAATAATGCACATCTAATCATTATTTCCCTGCTTAAAATCCTTAAATGACTCCCTATCACTGCTAGTTGAAACCTAGCTCCTTAGCACGAGATGGAAAGTCCTCATTTATCTTCTCTTGTCTGACTCTTCTTTTGCTGAAGCCCCAGGCTTAGTGGAGTACTTGTCCTCCCGAAGGTGCCACCTTAAGCTTTACTATCACTGCAGGTGTATCTCCTTTCCCAGAACACCTTCACCCTTCTCACTCCCCTTCTCACTAAGACTCTCAGGTCAAGCCCATTTCCTCTGGAGAGCCTTCCTCAGCCCCTCCCTCCAGATAGAATTGACTTCTTCTTTCCCTTATGTCCACTCTGGACCTTATATAGAATTCATCCTAGATTCACAGCATTTTCATTGCCCTTATCTTATCTTACTCATCTAGTCCTTAAAAGCAGAGACTATGTTGTAACTATGTGTACAGGACCTAACATGATTCCTGACACATACTAGGTGCTCAAAAAATGTTGACCAAATAAATGCATCTGTAAAATCTAAATAATTATGTTAGTATAGCATACTTCAAGAAGCGATTCTTCTATAATATATGTAGAAATTTTAAACAATATAATTAAAATGTAAGTAATTATTTTTGAACTCATAAAGATGAATTGAAATTGCAATTTTTTACTTAATGGTGAGTTTGAATGTGCGCTGATAATGAGTCATTTCCAACGCTTAAAATTAGGTTGGTTCTTCTTAAAACGTGGAATCAAGAAAATATATTGCTGGAAAAGGTATTAGAGATGATCTGATCCAAACATTTCATTTTATCGACAAGGAAATTGAGGCACAGACTGTCAGCCGTCACACAGCCCACTGTTACCACAGCCAGAACTTTGATTCTCTGTCTGATGCACTTTTCTTGCCTCTGATGAAAACAGAAACACTGCAATTAAATTGGTTTGAGGAAAAGGGAATTTAAATGTAATTCAATGAAGAAAAAAAGCCACCCAATTTACATTTATAAAAGTAATAGAGGGCTTCCCTGGTGGCACAGTGGTTGAGAGTCCGCCTGCCGATGCAGGGGGACACGTGTTCTTGCCCCGATCCGGGAAGATCCCACATGCCATGGAGCAACTGGGCCCGTGAGCCATGGTCGCTGGGCCTGCACGTCCAGAGCCTGTGCTCCGCAACTGGAGAGGCCACAACAGTGAGAGGCCCGCGTACCACAAAAAAAAAAAAAAAAAAAAGTAATAGAAAGACTCTTAAGTTGTTTCTAAATAAAGTGTTGTGAATGAACTTCATCCAATATTGATCTATCCTTTGGCAGTAGGACATTTTTGAGTATTTTTTTGTGATTGTGAAAAATTCCATTGAATAATGTATATAACAATATGTATATCGAAATTGCCTTTGAATAATGTATAACAAGAAAGGTTTTCTTTATACATTTAGTGCCTTTATTTCCAGGAACTACAAGACAAATGCCTTATGCACTTCAGGTTAGGTATGGCTTGTTGGATACATGCTTTTTCACTTACTCTTCACATTTTTGATACCACAGCAATGGCTTGAGCCTATAAGAGTAATACTCAATAACCCAAGGGACAACATCTTGACAAAGTAACAAATTTACATTATCTACCCATCCATCAGCAAAATTTAGACGCACCATCTTGGAATTGAAGAATGGGTGAATTTGAAATTGCTTCTGTTGGTGGAATTCAGGTATTTCTGAACTTTGGGGGAGTCTGTAGGTCCAGTAGTCCATAGGCTTCTGTGTGCAAGCCTATTGTGGTGCCCCAGTGACAATGCATGGCCACAAATGAGAATGGTGAGCATTCTCTCCACTGCTTCCAAAATACAATGTCCACCTCAGCAAGGGCTGTGGGGAATGTGCCACAGCTTTGCTGCTTTGGAGATTCAGGAGCTTCATCTGTCCTTGGCATAGGCAGAGGGTGGTTATAGTGGTTGT
Source organism: Kogia breviceps (assembly GCF_026419965.1). Classification (NCBI taxonomy): domain Eukaryota; kingdom Metazoa; phylum Chordata; class Mammalia; order Artiodactyla; family Physeteridae; genus Kogia; species Kogia breviceps. Next base: position 33,591,773 of record NC_081325.1, read on the forward strand.
GGGGCTGGCAGCAGGGGTGGGTGGGAGGTGCCCTCAAGGATGATTATGAACAGCAACGATCAGCAGGGCAAAGATCTGAAATGGCTATTCATGAACTCATGGGAGACACTCCTGAAGACTTCTCCAAATTACTGGGAAAGACTTTCAAGGGGTGCAAAAGGTCCTATATTGGTGCAGTGGGATAGAACTCATTTAATCATTGACAAATCTGGGTTGGGCACTCTTCTTGGGGTTGGAGATGCTGCAGTGAACAAAACAAAGATTTCTATTTTTGTGGAATTTACACAAAGTGTGGGGAGGGTGGAGATGATAAATGCTATGGACTGAACTGTGACCCCCTAAACTTTACATGTTGAAGCCCTAACCCCACCAGTGTGATGGTATTTGACCCTGGAACTTTTGGGGAGGTAACTACATTATGCAAAGTCATAAGAGTGGGACCCTTATGATAGTATTAGTGTCCTTTAAGTATAAACACCAGAGAGCTTGCTTCTTCTCTTTCCACAAGTGAGGACACAGTGAGAAGGTAGCTGTCTGCAAGCTAGGAAAAGGGCCCTCACTTGGAATTCCCAGCCTCCAAAGTGGTGAGAAATAAATTCCCATTGTTCAAGTCACCTAGTCTATAGTATATTTTGTTATGGCAGCCCAAACTGATTAATACAATAACTAACAAATATAATATTACCTAGTATGTTAGGCAGTGATATGTGCAATAAAATATCTTAAAGAGCAGAATAGTGAGATTATGAGTGTATTTGTGGGGAAAGTAGGTGGTCAGAGTAGGAATCATTAAGAAGGGGATATCTAAACAAAGAATTGAAGGAGTGAAGGAATTAGTCAAGTAGGTACCTGAGGGAAATGTGTTCTATGCAGCAGGTATAGCTAGAACAATGGCCCTATGGTGGGAATGTGGTTGGCATATTCTAGCAAATCCAAGGAGGCCAGAGTGGCTGGAGGGGAATAACAAGGGGGAAAGTAGAATGACATGAGGTCAGAAAAATGATCTGGGACTGGATCACAAGTGCCTTTGTAAGGTCTTGCTTTGAGTGAATGGAGAGATACTGTGGAGTTTTGAGTAGAGAATGACAGGATCACATTTATTGATAAGTTTAAAAGGATCTCGTGGGCTGCTGTGCTGAGAATAGTGTCCAATCTAGGAGGCCAGCTAAGGTGATATTGCAGTCATGTAGATGGAAGCTTGGACCAGTTGGCAGCAGAGGAAGTGGTAAGCAGTGGAAGTCTAAGACTGGTTAGATTCTGGATATATTTTGCAAGTAAAGCTAAGACAATCTGTTGTGCTAGAGAGAGGGAGGTGTCAAGGATGGCTGACTTGAACAATAGGAAAGATGGAGTTGCCATCAGATGAGTTAAAAAATGTGAGTGGTACAGATTTGGGGGGTTCAGGAGTTTGGTTTGCCCATATTGAGTTCGGAATGTCAAGACTTGATTTTCAGCTAGTGTGAACTCATGAGTACCTCATGTAATGAATCCTGAGGGAATCTGGGTTACATTCACAACATGCCCTTAAAATAGCAAGTTTTGAAGGAATATTTGGAGAAGTGGCCGCTGTGACTTGTTAGAAGTTGGATGCCTCCATGACACAGTTTGATAAGTGGCTGGATTTTCAGCATTGGGTAATGACATCTCTCTACAATCTAAAAACTTTGTAAAAATATCTGACTTCTTCCAAGAAAAAACTATTTTGGACCCACTTATTTTCTTTAATAAAATTGTCTTTTCATGTGTTTGCCTCTCCCTTTTGACGATGAACTCCTTGGAGGCAGGGACTGTGTTTTCTTTATTCTTGTTTTCCAAGCAATTGGCAATCTAGTGTCTAGAAGCAACCAGTAAATGCTTATTGAATGAACAAATAAATGAATTTTTGTCTACATGAAAATCAATTAATCATTTTGCTTAAGTAAACTATTTTTAAATATTTAAAGTCATCTATCTTCCACTTAATGTCCTTAATTAGTTCCAATAAAACAGGGCATAAGGTAAAAAAAAAATTAAGCAAAATATTATTACCATATGCAAATGTATTGTGGATAAACACAGTGTATTATTGTCTCCTACTGCGGTCTGTCTCAAGTGAAAATCTATACGTTATGTGACTGATAAAATGGATGCTCTGCCTTGCTATTCAAAGTATTGTCCTCAGATCGTTAGCAATGGCATCTAGTGGAAGCTTGTTAGAAATGCAGTCTCAGGCTCCAGTGTAGACCTGTTGAATCTGAATCTGCTTTTCAGCTAAATCCCCAGGTGATTCTTATGCCCATTAAAGTTTGAGATGCATTGCTCTAGAGTAGGGGTTGGCAAACTACCATTTGTTTTTGTAAATAAAGTTTTATTGGAACACAGCCATGTCCTTTGGTTAAGCACATAGCCTGTGCTGTTAAGGTGCCAGAGCACCAGAGCTGAGTAGACATAGTTGCAACAAGGACCACATAGCCTGAAAAGCCTAAAATATTTACTATTGGGATTAACATATATACACTAATATGTATAAAATAGATAACAAATGAGAACGTGCTGTATAGCACAGGGAACTCTACTTCGCTGTATAATAGGAACTAAAACAACATCGTAAAACAACTATACCCCGATTTAAAAAAAATTTACTATTTCACCTTTTAAGAATTGGTTTGCAGACTCTGCTTTTGGATTGCAGTGTTGTTATGGGAAAACTTTCCTGAGAGATCACATGCCCAGTGTGAATGTAGTGGCCTAAATACAAATGTAAAGATTTATTTATTTTTATTGGGAAAATTGTTCAATGATTTTTTTTTTTTTTTATTAACTTTATTTTTGGCTGTGTTGGGTCTTCATTTCTGTGCAAGGGCTTTCTCTAGTTGAGGCGAGTGGGGGCCACTCTTCATCGCAGTGTGCGGGCCTCTCACTGTCGTGGCCTCTCTTGTTGCGGAGCACAAGCTCCAGATGCGCAGGCTCAGTAGTTGTGGCTCACGGGCCTAGTTGCTCCGCGGTACGTGGGATCTTCCCAGACCAGGGCTCGAACCCGTGTCCCCTGCATTGGCAGGCAGATCTTCAACCACTGCACCACCAGGGAAGCCCAGCCCCCGGTTCAATGATTTTGAATGCAAATATGAATTCTTCTGAGGTAATAATGGATAATATAAGGTAATTGTAAATACCATTCATGTTCCAAAAAATTTTGTTAAAGTTTATCTTTTTCTGATTATAAAAGTAATATTTGCTTATTATTGGGATTTTGAAAAGCACAGAAGGGATGAACAAAAGAAATACTGCCTAAGTTTTAACACATATTTTTCACATAATTAGAACAATATCATTATTGTATATTATATTCTGATTTTTCACTTATCATATTGCAAGTCTTTTCTCAAGACATGAAAAATTATTTTTAAGCATCATGCTTAGCAGTGCCTAATCTTCCATATTGTGGCAATTGTTTAGTTTTCTTAATGATTCTCCTATGGTTGGCTATTTAGATCAATAACTATTTAAGAATGAAAATTAGTGCTTATTATAAAAGTGACTAGCAAACTATGTGCTCTGGCCATTCTACTAAAAAGCACAGAGAAGCAACACAGGATGAAAGTCCAAATTAATTAGCCCTTTAGTATTAATGTGTCTTTGTATGTATAGGAGAAAGAAATGATTTTAAGAGACATAATTGATTGAACATCATGGAAAATAAGGATAAAAGCTGAATCCCTTAATAAAAAAAAACTATGTGATTTGTGAAAAAGAGAAAGCATAACAAACACAATGCAGTGAGGATAGTTTTGACACAACACAAATGAGAAGACATTATGCCCCGAATTGTAAGATTAAAAATCAAAGCTAGACTACCAACAGGCAATTAAAATATCATTTCCCAAACAACTTGGCATATCCAGGCAAAATAGGCTATTTCTTCCTGTTGACAATATAGCATCTTGTAAGTTAGTGAATCTCCAGGCCGTGGTTTAGTTACTTGACTCAGATAAATATGCTCACCTCGCTTTGATAGGTGTGAACTTTCTCTGAAATAGCACTGAGGAAAGTGCAAGAAGACCACCTGGGGACATGCTCCCTGGGCCTCTGCAAAGCTGCCTTACTTGCCTTACCTGCTTTCAGTGGAGATCTGCTAGATCCATTCCTGCAGGGGGCAGCTGATCTCTGTCCTAGGAGAAATTGTCATCATCCACTGTGCTCCTTATGTGGATTTACTTATTGGTTCTGAGCCTTAGATTACACTCCATCCTCACCCTCTGGAATGAACTTTTGGCTCATGCCCTTCAGCTTGGATTTTAACCCCAGCTGGCTAACCTGGAATATTTGCTCCCTACTAGCTGCTCGGAACTCTCGACTCTGACCTTAGCATGCTCTTGTGATTTGTAGTGCTCACAAGTCCTTCCTTGGAGAACCCAATTTTCTAATGGGATTGTGAATTGTATAGCAGTTAATCTAGAAAGTCCTATGTCCACCTGAACTAACTGGTAATGAAAGGTTCATGGCTTGCTGACTGACACTATCAGGATCAGAATGATTTTTGTAGTCTGCTGTGTTACCATTAAATATACAATGGAAGAAGGAAGTCTTCACTCATAGAGACAGCTGCAGACCTCTCTTGGCTCTGTGGTTCAGCAGTGCTCTAAATTGGAAGTAGGAGGGTCTGGTCCTGCAGTGGTTAGGAAGTGTGTTAGGTTCCTAGGGTGGCTGTAAAAAAGTACCACAATCTGGCTGGTTTTTGACAATAGGCATTTATTCCCTGACAGCACTAGACCAAAATCAAGGTGTTGCCAGGGCTGTGCTCTCTCTGAAGTCTCTGAAGGAGGATCCCTCCTTGCCCCTTCAGCTTCTGGTGGCCCAGATGTTCACTGCTTTGTGTGGCATAAATCCAATCTGCCTCTGTGGTCACATGGCATTCTCTCCTGTGTCTCTTTTCCTTCTTTTAAGGGGACTAGTCATATTGGATTAAGGATCCACCCTACTCCAGGATGATCTTATTTTAACTAATTACATCTGCAAGGACCCTATTTGTAAATAAGGTTACATTCTGAGGTATAGGGAGTTAGAAGTTCAACATATATTTTGGGGGACAATTCAATCCATAACAAAAAGGTAAAGCAAATGAGTGTGCAAGAAAGTATGCCTTGTTTGCAGACTGAATTTTTAGGAGTATTCTTCACTTCTATGATAAAATAAGATCTATTCCATTTTTCTTGAAACAATCAATTCTCTTGTTCTACTTTTCTTTTTCCTCTATGGGTATAGAGAAATATTTCATTTTCTTGCTACCTTTAAAAATATATTATACTATAAAAAATTGCAAGTGCAGTAGTGAATGGCAACTAATCTGGGTCTCCATGTCAGGGAGACATTAGAGTGTAGTGAAGAAGATTTTAGTAAATTTGCGTGTGCATATGTCTTTAAAGAAATAAAGACATATTTAATAAAGCTGAACTACTCAGTTCTTGCAGACTCCTGCTAAAAATAAACATGGGCCCAGTGATGTTCCCTTCTGTAAATGGATTATATATCCTATGCTATGAACTCAGGCAAGTGATATTGTCACTTCCAGGTAGAAGCTTTAAGAACAGTGATGGTTCTGTTATGCTCTTCTTCCTTCCTTTCAAATCATGGGGACATGTTTTGGGATAATGCCTCTGTCAGTCTCCTTGAGTGGTAAGATAATCAGAGGCCCTTTCAGCCCACTGAGAACATATAGCATGAGTAAGGAATAAGTGGAATTTTTTCTTTAATATTGAGTTTATGGTCATTTGTGTCTCAAACTAGCCCATCGTGACTGATACAAACCATAAATTTTCATTTTTATGTGAAATCTCCTAATTTTTACATATTACAACCAATGAAAATTTCTAAAAATGATACTTATTTTTTATGAAAATAGCACATACTGGTTAAAAAGTTGCATGGTATAGAAAATGTATACTGTAATAAAATAGAGACAGGTCACCCTCTCCCGCTCCTGACTTCTCCCTGGAGTGGGTCATGTTTGTCATGTCTGTGCACATTTTGCTCCTAGGGTTGCCCTTAGCAGGTCCTGTGTTAGGGCCCCTCTATTCTGGTGCCTCCTCCTCCTGTGTCTGGTTCCCTCATTTGCTCTGTTGAAGTGCAGCTGCTGCTGGCTTCTAAAGAAAATGTGTGAGAGGGATATTTCTTGTCTTTGCAAGTTTGACGATTTCTAGTTTCACGTGTATTTAGTAGTTTGGTTGGGTAAAAGAATTTGAGTGTGAAAAATATTTTTTTCACTCAGAGTTTTGAAGCCCACCTGACTGGATTTTAGCATCTTATATTATTATCGAGGATTCCAAAGTGATTCTGATTTCTGATTCCCGATCTTTTGGGTGGTTTGAGTTTCTCCTCTGTAAAAGCTGTCTATTCTGGTTGTTCTGAAAGTTCACGTTTATGTCTGGGGCCTGGGCATTTTTTCATTCATGGTGCTGGGCACTTGGTTGGCCCTCCATAAAAAGACTCCTGGGAAATTTTCCTGTATTAATTTCTTGATAGTAAACTCCCCACCCCCTTTTGGAATGTCTTTTTTTCTGGAATCGTTGACTGTGGAATCCCCTGGACTGATTCTCTGACTTTCTTATCACCTCTTCCCTGTTGCCTATCTGTGTATCTTTTTGCTCTGCTTTCATGGAGATTTCCTGGCTTTATTTTCCATCTCTTCTATAGATTTTTAAAAAAATTAATTATTTTATTTTTGGCTGCGTTAGGTCTTTGTTGTTGTGTGTGGGCTTTCTCTAGTTGCGGTGAGCGGGGGCTACTCTTCATTGCAGTACGCGGGCTTCTCACTGTGGTGGTTTCTCTTGTTGCAGAGCAGGGGCTCTAGGTGTGCAGGCTTCAGTAGTGGTGGCACACGGGCTCAGTAGTTGTGGCTCATGGGCTCTAGAGCACAGGCTCAGTAGTTATGACGTGCGGACTTAGTTGCTCTGTGACCTATAGGATCTTCCTGGACCAGGGCTCAAACCTGTGTCCCCTGCATTGGCAGGTGGATTCTTAACCACTGTGCCACCAGGGAAGTCCCTCTTCTATAGATTTTTAAGAAAAATTTCAACTTTCATATTTTAAAATTTCGGATCTCTTTCTTGATCTCTGATTTTTACAGCCAAATATCTCATCTTTCTCTGTTTCTTCTGCTCCTCCCATTGAATTGTTTCTTGGAGTCCTTAATTTTTTAATATTTTTGTTTGTTTTGATCTCTTGAATGTTGTAGGATTTTCTCAAATGTTTTGGTGCTCTTTGGAGGTCTATTGATACTTAAAGTGAAACATTGAGAAGCCGTTTATAAGTTCTATATGCAAGGGCAGAGTTGACTGGTTGGTGGGTTTGCCATGGGGCTATTGGGCCATATCTGATTTTTCTTTGGAGCTCTTCAATGTTAACGTCATTATGTCTTTCCTTTGGGGTGGTTCAGGTTTTCAGAGAAGACTTCCTAGTTGTGTGAGTCTGGCTGCTGGTGCTCCAGGACTAGGCAGGAGAAGAGAAGAAGGCTTTGAACTTCTCGATAGTTCTGTATGTAGACTTTCAATTAATCCCCCTGCCTCAGCCCTACACTGAGCAGATGTCCCTGAGTCTAGGATGGCTCAGATTAGATTCAATGCCCCAAAAGAGTAAACATTTGGTCTTCTCGGTGGGTGAGCCTAAGGGGAATTGCCTAACCACACAGACTGGGAAAGGGGACTTGAGGGTCCAGTTGCTCCTGAAAGAGGCTTTCCACCCATCCCAGTATTAAGACTTCAAGTGCACTTTGAACTCTGTGTTGCTTCTCAGATCTAAGACCTTCTAACTTTCCAAAAAGCAGATTACATGAATACTAGTGTTGCCAACTGAAGGCACTTAAGTTTCAGCTTTTTCTTTGCTAAGTTTGTTACCACTCCTCAATTCACTTTCTGTCTTCCAAAATTTTGTTGACATCTCTTATATTCTACCACCTCTCTTCCTGTCCTCTTCATCATCAGGGTTCATACTATTTTTATTACTTTACTATCACTTTAGTGATATTTTATGAGGGAGTGGATATAAACAAATGTGTTTGGTCTGCCATATTTAACCCTAATTGAAATTAAAAACAAATAAACCAGAACTATACACTGTCTGGGCCTCCTTATCTTGTGGGCTGCCAGTTTGTGATAACAGGTCTAAATTAATATTTTGTTTCTACTGAACTTTATCTCTGATAAACATGACTCTAGGCAAGTAACAAATTAGAGTCTAGAGGTTTCTATATTCTTGAAGTATTTGTTTATATGGGTTGCTTGTCTGTTTTCTCCACTGGTTTTATTTTAATGTCTTATATAAATATACTTATCAGGTGAAGAGTCTTCAATCCTGACATCAACATCTTTGGCATTCTGAAACAAATCAACAATCTACAGCATTACTTGAGTGTCTGGTATAATTGGGACCAATTGGATTGTACAGCTACGGATGCTTTTATGTTGAAAATCTCTGTACCCCCGAATGATTAACAAGGCTTAGCTAATGCCTATCTTGTTTCTGTGTCAGTGGAAGTTCACGGTAATGGAATCTGACTGGTTTAATGTTAATGAATCACACTCCATGGCCAGGTGCCTGCCTTTTCTCTTAAACACTAAAGTCAGACTTACAGCTCTGTTTGTCATTAAGCAGATGCTGTGCCTCACCACTTGTCTTTCAGTTGCAGAAAATATGTTTCATTGCAAAATTAAATTGGTATGTTTATCTAATTAACTGTGAGAATCTGGACAAATTCTTTCCCTCTCTTCTCCTTTTATTCCATAATCCTATTCAAAACCAGATCCCAGAAGGAAAGACAGCACGTCCTCACCAGCTCAGCAAGCCTTTTGTGAGGCAGAGCTTCTTTCATTCCAGGCTCTGCTGCTCCAACCAAGAGGCCAGAATGTGAATGGTGACTCCAGGGGCCAAGGGAGTCTGATCTGCTCTCACATTCTAATGTCCTAATGTGTGAGGCCTGGGGATCCCACTTCATCAGGAAGAATCTGTCTAAGGAGAGGTCTCAGAACACACTCTGTTGTGTAGTATGACCAACCAACCCAATTTGCCCAGGACTCCGGAAAATCTCAGGACACAGGACCTTCAGCACTAGAACCAGCAGAGGTCAGTCAGCCTGGCTGTCTCAGGCCAGGGATCACATGCGACAATTTTGGCTGAGGACTTACCTGAGTGCCACACTAGGTGGACGAATGCTGGGCAACAACTGGAGAGACTGGCATCGGGAAGCCAAAGAGCAAGCCGCCCACTGCCCAGCTCTCTGTCGGATCTGGGCAGGGGCGGCCTTGGCTTGTTGGGTAACTTCTGCTGTCCCCATGTGGAGAGCTCCGCACTCCAACAGCTCTTGCTCACTTCAGCATCCCACCACTAGCGCCCTGTTCAGTTACAGGGTGTGGAATGGGCTGTGGTTATGTTTCCTGGAAAGAGGCATAGCACCTACATTCAGAGTAAGAGCAAATAATTTTAGATAACCTAGTGCTGTGAATTTTTATCCATAAGTTATCTATTTATTTATTTAAATTTTGGCTGAGTTGGATCTTCGTTGCTGCACGCGGGCTTTCTCTAGTTGCGGCGAGCGGGAGCTACTCTTCGTTGCGGTGCGCAGGCTTTTTGTAGTGGCTTCTCCTGTTGCGGAGCACAGGCTCTAGGCACACGAGCTTCAGTAGTCGTGGCACGCAGGCTCAGTAGTTGTGGCTCACAGGCTTTAGAGCGCAGGCTCAGTAGTTGTGGCGCACGGGCTTAGTTGCTCTGCGACATGTGGAATCTCCCTGGACCAGGGCTCAAACCCATGCCCCCTGTACTGGAAAGCAGATTCTCAACCACTGTGCCACCAGGGAACTCCTATCCATATGTTCTGATAGATTTGAGCACTCCGAGAACCATGCATTACTGACTACAGCCAGCAAAAAACAAAGAAACAAACCCAAGAAACAGATGGCAGGAATTTGTTTCCATTCCCCTCTCTACACCTGGCTCCTCTATACCTGGCTCTGTCGGTCTGTCAGGAAAGTCCTTCTTCAGGACGGATGTTGCTCACTACCAATGTCACATCATTGACCACCTGGGCTCCCGTTTTCAGGAGCTGTTCTGGCCCAGGAGAAGTCCCAGTGAGGTGTCGGGGCTCAGAGTGCCCTCCAAGGGAGCACTCCTGCTTGGGGCCAGGTCTGCACTGCATGGACTTCCTGCTTCTCTCCATCAGAGCAGGGGGTCACTTCCCATGTGGAGGTTTTGCTTTCATTAAATTAGTTTCTCCTAAGGCTCATTCAGAGACAGGGACTTAATTATTATTGGCTCAATTACACTACCTTACCTAGGAATTAAAACACTTTTATGACCAGGTAATGCTAACAAGTTCCAAACGCTCTCTGATTCACTGCAATAATCCAAAACATAATAATTAGAATATAATGAATATGAATCTCATTCTTTCTTGCCCCACAGTGTGATAATCACAAACAGAACTTAATAAATCATCTATATAGAGAAAAATGCTAGACTCTTCCCTGTATTATTGTCGTGAATGCATTTTTAATTATTTGATCTGCTCTATGAATTAAAAGGGGAAACAGAACAAACATTTATTGAGCACCCATTACATGTCTAGCACTATTATTTAAACAATAAAACTGTCATATCCCCATCTTGTATGAGTAGTTGAGTGATTCACCTAAGACCACACACTTAGTAATATAATATAAGAGCTATGCTCCACCTCTCACGGGCCTACTAGAGCTCACCTACAGCATGCTGAGTGGTGCTAGCCCTCCTTGCTCTGTTTTTGGGTGGCCCTAACACAAGATATGTGAGGAGGTCAGGGTACTTCTCCAACAGAAGTATGAGGGAAAGGGGGAAGGCAGTGGAAGGAAGATGGCATTTGGGAAGGTTAATTCTGAGTGTCAACTTGTCTGGGCTAAAAGATACCTAGATAGCTCGTAAACATTATTTCTGGGTGTGTCTGTGAGGTTGTCTCTAGAACAGGTTAGCAATTCAATCAGTAGATGTGAGTGGGCATCATCTAATTCACTGAGGGCCTGAGTAGAACCAAAAGGCAGTTTCTCTTGAATTCACTTGAGTTGGGACATCAGCACTTTAGATTCCTGCACTTTGGACTCAGACCCAGACTTCTACCATTAGTCTCCTGATTCTCAGGTCTTTGAACTGAATTACACTATATATATATATATATATATATATATATATATATATATATATATATATATATATATATATATATATATACATATACATGTATTCTTCTCCATATTCCCCTGTATCTTTCTCTCTCTCCATATGTATGTATATGCACACACACACATATAAAGAATGATTGCTGTATTAATTGGGGTTCTCCAGAGAAATAGAACAAATAAGGATATCTTTCTTTTTCTGATGTCTGAGTCCTTCTCTGTATTATTCAAAGTCAAGCTTCCCAGCTTGATATGAATCCTGAACTAGACCATAAATATTCATCTCCTTTAATTCCTTAACATTTGTCTAATCCTTTCTCTTGTTCATCTTGTGCTTTGCAGTTTGCCCATTTTCCACTATGTTCCTAGTGGGTCCAGGGAACTTTGGCTTTCCCTAGAATCCCTAAGAAACTCTCTGGTCCCTTCTTTGTTGATTTTTTTGTTTGTTTGTTTACATATCAATTAGTATTTTAAGTGGTCACCTCATTTAACTGTAAATTCTACCCAGACTCACATTCAAGAATACCCTGTACCTGCCTGGGACACTACCAGTGCATCCTGATATGATCATGGGGTCCTTTTCAATATTTTTTTTCTGAGTCCTTGAAATTTAAAGCAGTCCAATGGTTACCCTTTTGTATTTAAGATTTTTATCTAATTTGGCCTTTGTTATTGTGCAGTTCTCATTTTACTATTTTCTTTTTGCCATTAAAATATGTTAATTCATGTGCTTAAGATTTGGTTACTTTGTTATTTGGATTCATATAACTGCCATTTATAATTTTTTCTTCTGTCTTTTTCAGGCTTTTGCATATTCTCCCAGTTTATTATCGTCTAAATGTTTCATCAGGTGTGTTATATGCTTCTTTTCCATTAGTAGTGTTCAATGTTTATGGATCTTTGAGAGGCTTAAGGCCTGGAAATCCCAGGGGAAAACATAATACGTGTGCTCAGTACAGTCTGTTGAAAATGATTCCAGGTTAGTAAAATAGTTTTAAGAGTTTTAAAAAGTTTTGCCACTTCCTTTTTTGCTATAGCTCCCTTATCCCTGTTTTCAAGGAAACATATCAAAACTTATTTCATTTTACGATCTTTGGCCGATTCTTAGTACATATGTAGCAAGCGTCAATGTCTCTAATTTCAAGAGACAACTTCCTCAATATATTTGGGAAAGAAATTATTTATCATGTATTTGTCTGTGAGTTGTCCACTTGGCAGCTAATTCTCTGAATTGCAAGTTCTTCTGAAACTCCTCTGCAATGAACACCACTCTCTTTGTTCTTGGTCACTGCCTGGACTTGCAGGACCATGTCTTACTCAGTGCAGTGTTGCCACTGCTTTGCTTTTATACCCAATAGACTAAGCTCTGTGAGGCAGGGCTGAGTTCTTATTGAATATTTTCTGATTATCACATTCTCAGTACTCAGCACAGTTTCCATCCCATAGTCAATTCATAAAAGATATATTTTGGGTGGATAAGTTTGTTAATTGTCTGCTATTTATCAAGCACAGTGATGCTGGGCACTGAGGATCCAATGGTTATCAAAAAGTCCATGCTTCTCATAGCATGTAGTTTCACAAGGAAGATAAAGAATTAAATAGACAATTAGGATAATATATGATAAGTGATATGTCAGGTTGATGAGGCAGAAGGAAAATGGGGAAGGAAGATACAGGTAAGGGTTGAAGCAAGGGTCTAAGGATTGTAGGTGGGTAGGGAAGATGTGAAGATAGAGCATGGTCATAGAGAGGAGAGGGGTCTATGACCTGGAGGAAGTGTTAAATGAAACAACTGGGAAGATTGATATTGTACTCAGAGAATGGGGTATTGGGTTCGTTATTTCAAAGGTACAGAAGATCCAGGCAAAATCTATGCTCATGGTGTGCTGTGGGAAAGGATAACCTGGAGGAAAAAGTAACTATCCAGGAATAGGTCAAAGAACTGCCTGGTCAGAGAACTCGTATCACCCAGTCCATTTTGCATGGTACCCACAGCAATGCAAAATGTGATCCAAAGCATGTTGGCTGAGAGCAGGGAAAGCGTGTTACACCGAGGGAAATTGAGGTATAGTTATCAAAAGAAAAGTAAATGGATTCTGGGTGGTAATAACAACAGTTATTTCTCTTATGAGACCAAGAGGTATCAGCAACAACTTCATGAAGTTCAGGAGCTGGATCTTGTTTGTTCTTTAGGGTTCAGAGTCATCACTTAGATGTTCTGAGTGAAGATCACCTGCCTTTGTTCCTGATGAGGTGGTCGATTTGACTTCCTGGAATCTCAGGGTAGCTGAAATGCAGAGTTTGGAGGTTGCTGGCTGTGGGTAACACACCTTGTCCTTCCAGCAGCCCCTTTGAGCTATGGTGGTAGGAGCACTATGGCTACCATAAGCAGCCTCCTTTCTGGAAATACCCTTGAGACACACAGATGGAGACTTGACAGAGACTTCCTATTGAACTTAGACCTGCAAGGCTTCCAGTCTCACTGCTGAAAATAACTGTCTTGGAGGTGAAAGAAGGATAAAGGCACAGAGAGTTGGGGAGGGGTATGTGTGTAGAAGTGAAACTGAAATCTGTAGGTGAAGAGGAAGGTCCACAGTAAATTTCAGGATGATAGGAAAAAGAGAAGTCGTCCCGGGTCAGTGTTACGTCTTGGAAGCCGGAGGCTAAATCCGCTCATGGCACTTAGCCATGTGTAGTGATCTAATAATCAGAATCCTTTAAAAAATGTAAAAAGCCTCATTAGTAGGGAAAGTAACAAAATCTATTTTAGAAGAACTTAAGCAAATCTGAGAAGGGAAAAAAGTAAAGTGATGGACAAGTTATTATATGAAACAGACATGAGCACATTATCTTAATCTCCTGGCCAGTATTCTCCCAGGCTTTGAGCCATTTTAATTTTCTTCCAATTTACAAATTACTTTAACATTTCTAAGGGACAGAGATATGTCTTTAATTGATAAGTGGAGTGTCAAGCATCACTTCCAGTAACAGGAAAAGAATCCACAGTCTTTAATTTCTATGTGTAATTGACTTCAGTAGTCAAATGTATATTATTTCTTAATTTGACACCTTCCATTTAAGAGGTCTTTTTTATATGCACCAGAGTCACAGGTGTGTAATTAGTCACTGGGAAGGCTAACTGTTCCAGATCCTTTTGACCTTATGGCTGGAAGAAATTGAATTGTAACCTCATAAAAAGAAAAGAATTCTGGTCACTAGGGAAGATGATTACATGGTCATTGACAATGTGAACTTGAATGGCTACACTAGCTCTTTAATTATAATGAATCAAGAAGAAATGTTCAAGGTTGGAGAGCAGGCACTTGATAGGGGATAATGACCAGTACTTAGGCAACTGGTATCAACAAGGACAGGACGAAGAGGCTGGAGCTTCTGGCCAGCTTGAGATTTCAGCCAGGAAGAAGTACAAAACCTACTGAAGATTCAGCATCTGTCATTAAAACTACCATGTAAAGTGACACATTTCTCTTCACTAAACCTCTTGGTGGAGTTTTTCTTTGTTAGGATGGTGGTTCTGTTGTCTTTTCCCTCTTGAATTTTTCATGCTAATTTAGTGTTAATTCCTTTAAATGTCATGGGGAGGAGGGAAGGGAAAAAAATAGCTGAGAGCAGCATATCAAAATCTTCCAGTAACCAAATTTTCTTTATATAGGTCTCAGAGGAAAAAAAAAAAGTTTTTGTTTGTTTTTTCATTCCTAGCTGTGGCTTCAACATCCACCATCTCAAAGCACCCAGGGCAGTTCTCAATGCAAGACTAGATGAATAAATTAGTGATTGAGCTAATGAATGATTATGGGGACATGAATGTTGTGAAGGACAAATGAAAGAAACTAAAAACTGAATTAAGGAAACAGCTTTAATAGGAGATCTCAGTTTATATACCTTTTGTAACACTGAAAATAGATGTATTTCTTGGAATTCTTTAAAGAAAGTCTGTTGAGAATACTTGTGAGATAATCCTTTTCAGTCAGCGATTACTTAATAAAGGTAAGAATATATAAACAGCTTTTGCCACCCACAGGAAAAGTACTGTTGTTTGTCAGGGTAATGAAACTGGTTTCTGTTTATAGAAAACTAAGCAGTCCTCATTGGAGCTCCTGCTTCTCAACAATGAAAAAAGTTCCAACAAAAAAATATGTGTTTTTTTTAGAATATGGGGACAGAATATTTCTTCCTCAGTTCTAATGCTTCCTTCTGTGTGCATAGAACTTCTGCTACAATAACATCTCTCTCCTTCCCTTGTTCCTTCTCTCCAGTGCACGAGACTTTATTTGATACGTCAGTCTGGGAGAAGAAACTGACCCTCACCCTCATTTCCAGAGCTACTCTACCCACAAGAAGCCTCTAGGTCAGTGGTTTGCAAAGTGTGTTCTTGAACAAGCAGCATTAGGATCCCCTGGAGACAGGTTGTATAAATAAGCTAAAGATGACCTTTGTATATTGGTCCTATGTTGTTTACTTTTTCACAGCAGCATGGGACCAGTTAACTCAAAAGTCCACTGGCACCCAACTCCCTTTTTCTGTATCCATTTTTTTCTTCCAGTTTTATTGAGATCTAATTATTATACAGCACTGTATACATTTAAAGTCTACAGCGTAATGATTTGACTGGCATACATCATTAAGTGATTATCACAGGTTCAGTAAACACTCATCTAGATACAAAATTAAAGAAATAGAAAAAAAATTATTTTTCTTGTGATGAGAACTCTTAGAATTTACTCTCTTTACAACTTTCATATGTAACATACAACAGGGTTAATTCATTACATCTCTAGTACTTATTTATCTTATAATTGGAAGTTTTTACATTTTGAATGCTTTCATCCAATTATGCTCCCTGCCCTTACCCCCACCTCTGGCAGCACAAATCTGATCTTTTTTTTAATGACTTTGTTTGTTTTTGAAGTATAATTGACCTACAACACTATGTTAGTTTCTGTTACACAATCTAGTGATTCAATATTTCTACACATTTCAAACCGATCACCAGGATAAATCTAGTTATGATATGTCACCATACAAATATATGACATAGTTATTGACTATCTTCCCCACACTGTACATTTCATACCCTTGACCCATTTATTTTTATGCAGCTGGAAGTTTGTACCCCTCAATCTCCCTCATCTTTTTCTTCCCTCCCCCTCATTTCTCTTCCCCTCTGGCAAGCACATGTTTGTTCTCTGTATCTATGACTTTGTTTCTGTTTTGTTTGTTCATTTGTTTTGTTTTGATTTTTAGATTACACATATAAGTGAAATCATATGGTATTTGTCTTTCTCTGTCTGACGTATTTCACTTAGCATAATACCAAGTGGGTCCAACCATGCTGTCACAAATGGCAAGATTTCATTCTTTCTTATGGCTAAGTAATGTTCCATTGTGTGTGTGTGTACACACACACACACACACACACACACACACACACACACATATATATATATATATATACACACCACACTTCTTTATCATGTCCATTTTTTAAAGTACAGTCCTAATAAGCAGATTTTTAACCATATAGATCCTGCCTGCTTTGTTTATCCCATGAAATTGCACCCTTCTGCTAACCACAGAAAGGATAAGGTAAATCCTGCAACTATAAATAAGGCTCCAAGCTCCTGGTGACCTTCAGAGCTCTGTGACCCAGAGACTCTCTGTTGGACAGCTAAACAACAACAGATAGACAGACACACAATCACCTTTCTGGGTGGTAGCCTGTGGATTGACTTATGCTGTGAGGGACTTTTCCAACATGCAAACATGTCAAAGTGTCACTCAAATAAAGCTTGATGATCTTATGGTCACATCTTTTTCCTTGATCAGATCCCTGGAACTCACCACAGAATTGCAAAGCTTCAGGCCCTGCCTCAGATCCACTGAATCAGAAACTCTTGGTTGGGGACCAGAAATCTGTGTTTTGATAATCCCTTCAGTTGATTGTGTTGCATGCTGAGGTTTTACTACTGCCTAAGTTTTACAGGGCAGGAACCCCTCCGTGAGGCCTACAGGTCTCCAGATTTTTCGCTATGACCTGGTAAGTAAGTTTCTGTATTATTAATCTGTTGCAGTGTAACAAATTACCCTCATAATTTAGTGGTTTAAAACAGTAAACATTTTTATCTCAGTTTCTGTGGGTCAAGAATTCGGAAGCAGCTTAGCTGGGTGGTTCTGGCTGAGGGTTTCTCATGTAGTTACAGTCAGGATGATGGTTGAGTGTCAATCATCTAGGGGCTCGACTGGGAGCGTCTCTCCCAGGATGGTTCACTCCCATGGCTGCTGGCAAGAGACCCCAGTTCCTCACCGTGTGAGTCTCTCTGTCAGGCTGCTTGGGTAACCTCATGACATGTCCCCCAGAGTGAGAGATCCAAAAGAGAGCAAGATAGAAGTTGCTACGTCTTTTATAACCTAGCCTCAGAAATCACATTTGCTATTTTCACAGTATCTTATTGGTCACGCAAGTCAGCCCTGTTCAGTGTGGAAGAAGCCTTCACAAGGACATGCATCCCAGGTGGCAGGGATCTTTAGGTGCCATCTTGGGGGCTGACGACCATATTCTCTCTAAATCAGGAAGGAAACATTGGCAACATAAGTTTCCCAAATGTCAACCTAAATAAAGAGTTAAACTGAGGCAAGATGAAATTATGAGAAATTGAGTTTATTAGGGAACAGCTGAGGAATTGCAATTCTGGAAATGCACGCTGTAGCAAGTTACAGGCGAGTCCTTTGAGGGTTGGGGGTGGGCTATATTTATGGAGTGCAAAGTGGAGGAAGTACAGCCAGAGCACAAGCAGTAAGTTCGTTGACTTGGAGATGGGGAGAGCTTCTTGGCAGATGTTCATTGGTCAGGAGATAAATCTCAGTCTTCCATAAATCAAGCATTTAAAGGAAATCAGTCCTTCCATTCTTAAATTCTGTTCTTCTGGGGGTACGTGTATGAGATTCTCTATTTCATATCCTCTGGTTCTATTTTAGGTTGAAATCCTTTCACATGAGCATGGCATGTATCTATAATTAAAGGGGATATTTTTTATGTCTGTTCATGTCCCTGTTATTTACCTCTCAAAACCCAAGATATAAAAAACTGTAAATCATGATAATCCCTCTTTTGTGTTTTTTCTAGTTAACTACCTACTATACATCTCTGCCAGGATGTCCCACAGCACCTCAAGCTCAAAATTAAATTCCTGATATACCCCACTAAACCTATTTAAAACAAAATTTTCTTCTCATAGTCAAAAGCACCACCATCCATCCAGCTGCCCAAGTCAGGAACCTGGGAACCTCTCTGAACTCCTGCCTCCTGAGTTCTGTTACTCAGCAAATTCTACTTACTTTATCCCCTGAATAGCTCTCAGACTGTTCCACCTCCCTATTTCACGACCACAATCTTTTTCTCTCAACGCAACTGATGTTGCAGCCGTCAGCTGGTCTCCTGTCTTTCCCTAGCTTAGAAGTGGGACAGAGTCGGGGCAGGGAGGCCAGCTGGAGGTTGTGGTGTCATTCCTGTTGAAAGAGAAAGGTTGTGATGGTGAAGAAGCAAAGTGCCTAAGGTGAGAGCTACTCAGGAGATAAAATAATCAGAACTTTATGATTTTTCTAAAGTGTTATTTTCTTTAAACCCTTAGATAGTTCACTTTTGTCCTTAAAGTCCCAATTCACAGTATGCACACAACACCTTCTTGACCCCCAGTGGATTTTATCTCCACTTCCTCTCTCACACACTACACTCAGCCAGTCTAAGCTTACTTCAGACCCATGATTGACAATTCCTACTCACACCAAACCTTTTTGCTTTTTCTCCTCCATCTGAAATGCCCTTGGCCTCATCCTATTCATTTGCGGAGTTTTTGTGTGTTCTCTGGGGCTTGGTTTAGGGGTTCCCTTCTCTGTTAGGTCTTTTCTGACTCCCAAGTTTGGGGTAGAAGATTTTCTGTGGTCTCCCTCAGCACCCCTGGTTAACTAAGCATAACATTTACCAGTATTGAGATGATGTTACTTGCAGCTCTACTCCACTAAACTCTACATTGCCCAAGGCCAGGACCATGTCTTACTAAGCATTGTGTGCCCAGCCCCTGACACAGGTTCAGCATTTTATACAGTTTGTTGAATAAATGACTACTTTCATATTATCATTTAATATGTTATTATGCTTCTATTCTCAGTGAGAGGTTGTCTCCTTTGGTCGACGGCTCATTGTTTCCCTTTGTATCTCTGCCCTCCCTCTCCCCCTTCTGCCCCGTACCTCCTCCCTTCTTTCCCCCTTCCTTTCTTCCCTTCATCCTTTCCCAAACCTTTATTGATCTCCTACTGTATTCCAGTAAGTGCTCTTGTGACTTCTACTATTTCTTCACACTTTCTGCCCTAGATTTCTCCAGTTGCTATTTTCTATTTTAACCAAGAATATGGATAATTTTCAAGATCATTCTAACATATATCTAACCTTATAATAAGTATAGTAGACAAAAGGCTTTGCATTGAATCACAGATGTGATGCATTTGACTCATGGTGATGCACGTCTTGTTTTATTTTCTTTCTTAAACATATAAACATACCTGGGTGAACAGGTGGACAGAGTTCCTTCTAGAGGACTATGCTTGTGAGGAAAAGGGCAGTAAGGCTATCTGCAGAACTTCACAGTGTGTGAGTAGAAGTTAATGTGGCTGTGTCCAAAATCACAAATCATGGAGAATTATGTGACAGTAGTGTGCTGGTAAACTGATTCTCTGAAAAAAGAATCCCTGATTTATAGCATTTGCCAGTTTTCATGGTATAAATACTCCTACCATAGTTGATTTCGAGTTACCAGTATGACATCATTGAACATGGAGTTGGGAAGTGAGGGTAGAATCAGTTCTCACCTACTGGTACAAGCTGGTCCAGCAAGTCACTGTTGTAACAGGGGCCATAGGTTTCCAGGAAGGGAGTGCTGGCAGCTATTATTAGTTTTCTCAACACCTTGCTCTCTTTTCTGTTTTTTGAAAACATTTATTGAAGTATAGTGGGTTTTTTTTGCGGTACGCCGGCCTCTCACTGTTGTGGCCTCTCCCGTTGCGGAGCACAGGCTCCGGACGCGCAGGCCCAGCGGCCATGGTTCACGGGCCCAGCCGCCCCGCAGCATGCGGGACCCTCCCGGACCAGAGCACGAACGCGCATCCCCCGCATCGGCAGGCGGACTCCCAACCACCGCGCCACCAGGGAAGCCCTATTGAAGTATAGTTGATTTACAATGTTGTGTTAGCTCTCTTTTCTGAAACTTGCCCTTCCCACTGCAGAACTGTCAGCCGGATTTTTCTGATTGGATCAGGGATGCTCCACTCAAGTTGGGCTGAGCAAAGTACTTTTTAGAAAACTTGGATTTGGAATTATTCTGGCTGATTTCATGAACAGGGGTATAAATCAGGGGTTACTTACAGTGACTGTTTCCTTCAGATAGAATAAACCCCATCTGCAGCAAGAGAGACATAGCAACAGGATACGGAGAGAAGGGAATGGGTGTGTTTCCACAGGTCTTTAGCATCTGAACCTGAGGAGTGTTCCTCCCTGTCGATGGATGGGAGAGACTCCCTCATTCTACCTTACCTTTGCTTAAGCTAGTCCCATGTTATTTGAAAATAGAAATGCTAATAGCAAACTGGATCTGGATGAAAAACAACAATTTATCATGCCTTTCTTTCGTGCATTCATTCTCCCAACTATTTATCCAGATATTAACTTCTGAAATCATAAATTCTTGATTAAAGATTTAAGAGAAGGAATGGTTCTTAGAGAGGATTTCTTTCACCATATCAACTTCTAATGGACTGGTGGTTTGCAAAGCATCTTTCCTGAGAGCCTAGCATTTCTCTGAACTACCTCAGGGTCTGGAAGGACAAGTACAGTGGGCAGAGGTCCAGGCTTCAATTGTAGCATCAATCAGAACAGCTCTGGGCTTATGTCTTTTAAATGTTTTTTGCTCTAATTATGATTTCATTTACATACGCGTTTGCCCTGCTGAAGCCTTAGGTAAAATTGTGGGGAGATCAGCTTGATTTCAGAACCCTTAGTGCTCCCTTCCTTCTCCTGCTCTCCTCCCAGGTATCTGTGTCCTCTCACACTCCTCATTAGATCTGTTCACCACTGCAGCTCTCAGTAAAGAGATAGATAACTTAGAACACGCAAGTATATAAGGCTTGAAGTGTTACCTTTCTAAGCCTACCTGCATCCAAGTGGAGGACAACCGGAAACCAAGAGAAACAGCTATAATACTAATACTAATAATAACAATAATAAAAATGTCATCCAAAGGACTTCCCTGGTGGTGCAGTGGTTAAGAATCTGCCTGCCAGTGCAGGGGACACAGGTTTGATCCCTGGTCCGGGAAGATCCCACATGCCGCAGAGCAACCAAGCCCGTGTGCCACAACTACTAAGCCTGCATGCCACAATTACTGAAGCCTGTGCACCTAGAGCCCGTGTTCCGCAGCAAGACAAGCCACTGCAGTGAGAAGCCCGTGCACTGCAACGAAGAGTAGCCCCCACTCACCACAACTAGAGAAAGCCTGTGTGCAGCAATGAAGACCAAACCCAGCCCCACCAAAAGAAAAAATATATATATACATATCATTCAAGATGTGGAGAAAGTACATTTTTGGTAGACGTGGGTATGTGATGTAGTTGAGTTGGGGATGATTATCCAGAACCTTTGGAATTTACCAGGTAGGTGAATAACTCTTCTGGGAAGTCATAAGATCTGTTCTGAAGTCAAGGGTGTGATTCCCCATCCTCATTGAACTTGAGATGAACTGACATCTCAAGTTTTTACGCTGGTTTTTGTTAGACAAAGTACTTGAATTATTAGTACTAACTTTTTTTTTTTTAAGTTTCATTTTTCAGTAGAAAACATGAAGGTATGTGCTGAGCTGTGGTACGACTCTAATGGCTTTTTTGAGACAACAGTCCTTAATGATGTTTAACTAGCCCTTACTTTTCTTTCTTGGCTCAAGATTTGAGAACGCTTTCTAATAGACCTCACAGGTCTCTAGGTGGTGGAGACTCATCAAAGTTACAGCATTAGTAAGATAATCAGCAGGAATATGGGCATGTGAATCTGACCCAAAACAAACCAAAACCAAAACCAGAGTACAGTCTTGAGCATAGACACTTAAGGCACCACACTCATTGTGGAGGGGAGACAAAGGAGGGGAGTACACACGGGCTGAGGGGTTCTAACATGCCTCAGGCTTCCCATGGAATAAAATACACTCCTCAGAAACCTCTGGGAGAGGAGATAGTATGACATTTTCCACATGTGTAAAGTGTGGCAATTACCTTCATTCTCATGGGCTTTCTTTCTGGCCTTAGAAATGTAATCACATATAATAGAATTTTGTGTTGAGCCCATCGACTTTGAATGTGTTCTCTGTAGCCCCTGGATTTTATTGTGTGTAACCTAATTAACAAAATATTGAATAGATGCAATAGTACATTAAGGGCAATTGCTAGTTGAATGTTCAACAGTTTTAGGAATAAACAGAAAAGATGATTTTATTGCTAAGTAAATATGTAATATAAAATATCTTGCACTTTCTTGTTTTGTTTTGTTTTTGATTTGCCATGAGTATTTTAGCTCTGACATCTTGCTGTAGGTTTTGTTTGTGGGGACTGTTACTCAATTGGACAATTTATATATGACTAATTTTAATAAAAATTTCTCTCGGAGAATGATATCTTGTTTGCCTATCTTAAATATATAGGCCAAATTTTGTTCAATTAACAATCACTGTTTCCTTTTTCTTACTTTTCCCTTAGGTAAGGTTCTTTTTCAGATTTTCTTTTATAGTTATTTTAATGTCACTGCTCTACTAGAGTGCCTGTTATCTGGTGCTATGATTTGATCTTTTCCTATGAACTTTTTTTCAGTGATGGGACTTTTTCTATCATCAGTTTGTTTTCATCATTCCCTCTTTCCCTGCCCCTGGGTGCAATTTTATTGTACATGGACAACTATATTTTTTAGAACTTGACATCTCCTTTCATATGATTTTGGAAGGCTATAAGAGCTAAGATTGCTTAACATATAAAATATTTGCCGTGGTAGGAGCTTTCTGTTTTATAAGTTCAACAAACAAACATGTTGACTAAGTATTTGCTACCCTTCTTCCCCATACCCCTGGGATGAAAAGAGCTACCAACATAAGCTGGAACTGAACATTTACTGAGTATCTGCTTAGTGGTAACTACTAAGAAACACATCTGCCATTTCCTTTACTCTTTATGACAAACCCATATTTGAAGTAGTAATATCCTCAGTTCACCCATGAGACAACTTTAGTATGTATAAAGTGAATCATACAAATTGCATGGGGCTGGGCATTTCCGACATGTTTCTCTATATAGTTTTAGACTATCATAGGAAGATGTGTGCTTTAAGAGTATCAAACAGCATTTCTGACATCCTGATGTCCTTGCCCTGCACTCTTTCTGAAATTCCATCTAAATATTGGTGGTACCTTTGATCTATTCTTTTCTCTTTGTGAAAAGAGGCTGAAATGAATCCAATTAAGAGAGATTTTTATAGATACCTGTTACTTCTTTGTATTTTCACACCTAATTTTTTTTAATAGTAAAGACTTCTAGAACTCAATATTGAGGATCCATTGGGGTTGACTTGTTTA
Source organism: Kogia breviceps (assembly GCF_026419965.1). Lineage (NCBI taxonomy): Eukaryota > Metazoa > Chordata > Mammalia > Artiodactyla > Physeteridae > Kogia > Kogia breviceps. The sequence goes on from NC_081325.1 coordinate 33,615,624, forward strand.
CAGGAGGGCAAAACCATTTATTAATTTAGCAAGTGTTTACAGAGAACTGAGAGTTTGTGCATGTAAAGTTATTTGTTATTTCTAATTCTTTGCTGTCTCTAAGGAGACTGGATCCCAACTGGAAAAGCCAAGAGACAGGCAAATTTTTCTGAAAAGAAAAGGGACATAGAAAGATGGGGGCATACGGATGAAGCTGGTAAGATGGATGTTGGAGGGGTGCATGAGAATCTGCATTTTAACAAGGTCCATAGGTGATTCATAAGGCCATAATAGTTTGAGAAGCATTGCCTAAGGCAATTTTAGGCTCTCTGGTGGATTAAAAATACCAAAGACCGCCTTTACTGGTGTGAGCTTGCTTGTAATCGCTATGAGCTGAAATTGCCACATGAACTGGCAATTAACCAAAGGTGGTAAGAGTTCAGCTGTAAGCCAGTGGTACCAACAGAAAGACTGTAAGTGTTGGGAGGAAAAGAGCAATCACAGCCAATTAGGTCCACCGGGAAGATTTCAAGCTGGCCGCCTTCAGGCATTTTAAGTTCTTTGAACTTGCACTTGCATTGACCCCTGCTGCCATAGGGGGCAGTGTGGGATAGTAAGATCCAGATTGGGTCTCCTTCCATTGTTCCTTTCCGTGGCCCCGTGACCTTCAGAAATCAGTGACTAAACTCCCTGAGCCTCAGTTTCCTCCTGGAAGACTAAAATAAAAAACAACTCCTTCCTCACAGAGTTGTGGTAAGAATTGAAAGCAAAGTAAGTAAAACATTTAACACATATTACGTACTCAGTTTCTTCACTCAGCGCTCTCCCTAATTACCTAATTCATACTAGCAATGAAGAAAACTACACTTTTATTGGTGCTCAAAGATTGTTAACATGTTATGTTGAAGCAGGTAAGTTTGGGAAGAAGTTGTGGGCAGAGGCTAGCTTTACTGACAGAGAAATTTTCCAGAGGGCGGTGGTCTTAAGTGGTTTCTCCCGCTGGGAGCTCAGCAGGGAGAGAGAGGTTCAGCCCCGTGCTTATAGCGACTGCAGAACTCAGAAGCTGGCTTCAGCGTCCTGTGATTTTCTTGCCTTTCCAGGCAGGCATAAGCCCCAAAGCATGTTGCAGCATGGCAACCAACCCCTGAGGCTCAGCTTTCCAGAGGTGGTTCTCCAGCTTTGTCGGCACAGCAGAATCACCCAGGGGTTTGTAAGAAGCACGGGTTCCCAGGGCCCACCTGAGGGCAGCTGTAAAGAATCTCAGGGGTGGTATTTTAAGAAAGCACTCCAGGTGATTTTAAGGTGTTGCCAAGGTTGAGAACCACGATGAACTGTGCTTTACAGACTTAGTACCACTGTGAACCATTCATTACAGGCTTAGTACTTAAGTGCTGGTAAGTGAGGACTTCGTGCCAAGGCTGTGGCTCCTCTGGCTGTCAACACGCTCCCGTGGGTCTCCTGGATCCTAAGAGAGATTTCAGTTTAATCTGTTTTGGAGTGACAACTGAAAAACAAAACAAAACTGAAATAAAAGCTGAGTTTTACATATCTAGATGTTATACTCTTTTTTTTTTTTCTCTCAGTTTTAAGTGGGATGTTTGGATCCTGGCTGGTTTCATTCTGTACACTCTGCAACATTTGAAATACTTGGTTAATAAAGAGTTTATTTGCTTAGAAATTTGCTTGCATTTCTATTTCCTATTTATCTCCTTGTAATAGAGAAATCACTCATTCTCAGTCTGTTGGGGGAGATGTTGATTCTTTTACCCAATGTGTTTTCTAAATTTTTGTTGATCTTGATTGGCTATTTTTACCACAATTAATCAGCAAAGACAAGATCAAAGCACGTTTAACTAAGGCAGGTTACAATGCACTGTTTGATGCCAGTGTGTCTCCAAGCTCCTTCTAAAACCTAAAGCTGGGGCAACAATAAACATGTTTGAATTCATGTATAGTGAATGGGGATAATTAAGAGTAACTTCCTCTCAGGGTTAAACCAGTTAATATTTACAAGTGTTATGAGCAGTGCTTGTGCCTAGTAAGCATTGGCTTATTTTATTATTCTAGGAAGTGGGGTCAGAGAGAAACAAATGTGTTGGGAAATAGGGGCACAGGTTAGTTGGCTGTGGTAGTGAAAGTCTTTACTTTTCTATCTATGAAAATTTGAAACTTAGGGAACAAGTAAAATAATAACACATTTTACAATTTATACAGATGATCGAAAGTGTTTGTGATATTCTGACATGTTTCTGATAGTTCTATGTTTTTTCCCCAGGAAGAAGTTGTATGACTTAGAATGGTCTGGGCAGTACTCTCAGTGCTATGAATAATAAGGAGGTTTTTATTTTTATTTTTTAATGTCTGTAGAACTTTATGAAGACAGAGAAGTCAGTTGAAATAACTGAAGCATCCTTAGAGAATGAGAACTGTATACATTTTTGATCTATTACTGTTTTAGGTAATTTTCTCTGACACATTAATTTTATTTTCAGAACAGACCCTCAATCTCCTCACTTTGTTTCTAACGCTGCTACAATCCTAGTTCTACCCTCCACTTCTCTTCAATTCTACTATTATCACAGTAATTTCCTGTTTCTACTATTCACCAAATAACAAAGTAATCTTACAGCACAAATTGAATCATGTGGCTTCTACACTTAAACTCATTCCATTTCTTCCTCTTGATCTTTGAGAAAAAGAATCAGACCTCCTTAGCACGGCCTTCAAGGCCCTGCATGATCTGGTTTCAGCCTCCTTTTTTTCAGTCCTACTTTTGACATTCTCAGCATTCCACCATTCTGCTCCTCGGTTCTTAGATGCCATACCTCTTCTCCAGGCCTTGGTAGGTGCACTTCTCTTGGCCTGGAATCTTCCTTTCTCTTGCCTCCAACTCCTTGTCTGTTCCACTCTTCAAATGGGGCCCTTTCTCCTCTTTCAGATCTGACTTGGCATGACTTCTCTTCAGAGAGGCTCTTCCTGGTCAACCTGTGGAAGGATCCAACCTATTCTACACACCAGTTCACTGTTATTTTCCACTCCTGCATCATGTTTCTTTTCTTTTTCAAAAAATTAATTTATTTTTATTAAAGTATAGTTGATTTACAATGTTGTGTTAGTTCCAGGTGTACAGCAAAGTGATTCAGTTGTACATACATATATATCTATTTTTTTGCAGATTCTTTTCTCTTATAGGTTATTACAAAATATTGAGTATAGTTCCCTGTGCTATTCAGTAGGTCCTTGTTGGTTATCTTTTTTTGTTTTTTCGGTATGCGGGCCTCTCACTGTTGTGGCCTCTCCTGTTGTGGAGTGCAGGCTCTGGACGCACAGGCTCAGAAGCCATGGCTCATGGGCCCAGCTGCTCCGCGGCATGTGGGATCTTCCCGGACCGGGGCATGAACCCGTGTCCCCTGCATCGGCAGGTGGATTCTCAACCACTGCGCCACCAGGGAAGCCCATTGGTTATCTATTTTATATATAGTAGTTTGTATATGTAAATCCTAAACTCCTAATTTATCCCTCCCCCAACTTTCCACTTTGGTAACCATAAATATATTTTCTATGTCTGTGGGTCTATTTCTGTTTTGTAAATAATTTCACTTGTATCATTTTTTTTTTAGATTCTGCACGTAAGTGATATCAGATGATATTTGTCTTTCTCTGTCTGGCTTACTTCACTTGGTATGATAATCTCTAGGTCCATCCATCTTGCTGCAAATGGCATTATTTCATTCTTCTTTATGGCTGAGTAATATTCCATTGTATAAATATGCCATATCTTCTTTATACATTCATCTGTCAATGGACATTTAGGTTGCATCCATGTCTTGGCTATTGTAAATAGTGCTGCAATGAACATTGGGGTGCACATTATCTTTTCAAATTATGATTTTCTCTGGATATATGCCCAGGAGTGGGATTGCTGTGTCATATGGTAATTCTATTTTTAGATTTTAAAGGAAACTCCATCCTGTTCTCCATAGTGGCTGTGCCAATTTACATTCCCACCAACAGTGTAGGAGGGTTCTAAATTCGTAATTTAGAATTAGAATTTCATTCTAATTTCATTCTTTTACATGTAGCTCTCCAGTTTTCTCAGGACCACTTATTGAAGAGACTGTCTTTTCTCCATTGTATATTCTTACCTCTTGTGTCATAGCTTAATTGACCATAGGTGTGTGGGTTTATTTTCTTAACAACACTCTCTACAATTCATTAGCTTTTTTCCTTATTACGTTTCTTTCAATAGACTAAAAGCTCCACAAAGTCAGGCAATACCTCTGTCACAAGGAGGTGACATTACCATTCACAATCTGTCAAATATCATGGATGCTTTTCCACACTTGAGAGTGCTAATTGTCTGCCACCTCCTAAGTGGAGAGCATCTGCAGTGGGAGAACTCCATCTTCCTTTTTTTTTTAAACGTTTTTATTGGAGTATACTTGCTTTACAATAGTGTGTTAGTTTCTTCTTTATAACAAAGTGAATCAGTTATACATATACATATGTCCCCGTATCTCTTCCCTCTTGTGTCTCCTGCCCTCCCACCCTCCCTATCTCACCCTTGCTATAGCTGCTCACCAAGCACTGAGCTGATCTCCCTGTGCTATGCAACTGCTTCCTACTAGCTATCTATTTTACATTTGGTAGTGTATATATGCCAATATATACACTACCACTCTCTCACTTTGTCCCAGCTTACCTTTCCCCTTCCCCGTGTCCTCAAGTCCATTCTCTAGTGGGTCTGCATCTTTATTGCTGTCTTGCCCCTAGGTTCTTCATGATCTTTTTTTTTTTTTAGATTCCATATATATGTGTTAGCATACGGTATTTGTTTTTCTCTTTCTGACTTACTTCACTCTTTATGACAGTCTCCAAGTCCATCCACCTCACTACAGATAACTCAGTTTTGTTCCATTTTATGGCTGAGTAATATTCCATTGTATAAATGTGCCACATCTTCTTTATCCATTCATCTGTTGATGGACACTTAGGTTGCTTCCATGTCCTGGCTATTGTAAATAGAGCTGCAGTGAACATTTTGGTACATGACTCTTTTTGAATTATAGTTTTCTCAGGGTATATGCCCAGTAGTGGGATTGCTGGGTTGTATGGTAGTTCTATTTTTAGTTTTTTAAGGAACCTCCATATTGTTCTACATAGTGGCTGTGTATCAATTTACATTCCTACCAACAGTGTATGAGGGTTCCCTTTTCTCCACACCCTCTCCATCATTTTGTTTGTAGATTTTTTGATGATAGCCATTCTGACTGGTGTGAGATGATATCTCATTGTAGTTTTGATTTGCATTTCTCTAATGATTAATGATGTTGAACATTCTTTCATGTGTTTGTTGGCAATCTGTATATCTTCTTTGGAGAAATGTCTGTTTAGGTCTTTTGCCCATTTTTGGATTGGGTTGTTTGTTTTTTGGATATTGAGCTGCATGAGCTGCTTGTAAATTTTGGAGATTAATCCTTTGTCAGTTGCTTCATTTGGAAATATTTTCTCCCATTCTGAGGGTTGTCTTTTCATCTTGTTTATGGTTTCCTTTGCTGTGCAAAAGCTTTTAAATTTCATTAGGTCCCACTTATTTATTTTTGTTTTTATTTCCATTTCTCTAGGAGGTAGGTCAAAAAGGACCTTGCTGTGATTTATGTCATTGAGTGTTCTGCCTATGTTTTCCTTTAAGAGTTTGATAGTGTCTGGCCTTACCTTTAGGTCTTTAATCCATTTTGAGTTTATTTTTGTGTATGGTGTTAGGGAGTGTTAATTTCATTCTTTTACATGTACCTGTCCAGTTTTCCCAGCACCACTTATTGAAGAGGCTGTCTTTTCTCCATTGTATATTCTTGCCTCCTTTATCAAACATAAGGTGACCATATGTGCATGGGTTTAGCTCTGGGCTTTCTATCCTGTTCCATGGATCTATATTTGTTTTTGTGCCAATACCATACTGTCTTGATTACTGTAGCTTTGTAGTTTAATCCGAAGTCTGGGAACCTGATTCCTCCAGCTCTGTTTTTCTTTCTCAAGATTGCTTTGGCTATTCAGGGTCTTTGTGTTTCCATACAAATTGTGAAAATTTTTATTCTAGTTCTGGGGAAAATGCGAGGGGTAGTTTGATAGGAATTGCATTGAATCTGTAGATTGCTTTGGGTAGTAGAGTCATTTTCACAATGTTGATTCTTCCAAACCAAGAACATGGTATATCTCTCCATCTATTTGTAACATCTTTAATTTCTTTTATCAGTGTCTTATAATTTTCTGCATACAGGTCTTTTGTCTCCTTAGGTAGGTTTATTCCTAGGTATTTTATTCTTTTTGTTGCAGTGGTAAATGGGAGTGTTTCCTTAATTTCTTTTTCAGATTTTTCATCATTAGTGTATAGGAATGCAAGAGATTTCTGTGCATTAATTTTTTATCCTGCTACTTTACCAAATTCATTGATTAGCTCTAGTAGTTTTTGGTAGCATATTTAGGATTCTCTATGTTGTATCATGTCATCTGCAAACAGGGACAGCTTTACTTCTTCTTTTCTGATTTGGCTTCCTTATACTTCTTTTTCTTCTCTGATAGCCGTGGCTAGAACTTCCAAAACTATGTTGAATAAGAGGATGAGAGTGGGTAACTTTGTCTTGTTCCTGATCTTGGTGGAAATGCATTCAGTTTTTCACCTTTGAGAATGATGCTGGCTGTGGGTTTGTCATATATGGCTTTATTATGTTGAGAAAAGTTCCCTCTATGTCTACTTTCTGCAGGATTTTTATCATAAATGGGTGTTGAATTTTGTCAAAAGCTTTCTCTGCATCTATTGAGATGATCATATGGTTTTTCTCTTTCAGTTTGTTAATATGATGTATTACATTGATTGATTTGTGTATGTTGAGGAATCCTTGCATTCCTGGGGTAAACCCCACTTGATCATGGTGTATGATCCTTTTAATGTGCTGTTGGATTCTGTTTGCTAGTATTTTGTTGAGGATTTTTGCATCTATGTTCATCAGTGATGTTGGTCTGTCATTTTCTTTTTTCATGACATCTTTGTCTGGTTTTGTTATCAGGGTTATGGTGGCTTCATAGGATGAGTTTGGGAGTGTTTCTCCATCTGCTATATTTTGGAAGAGTTTGAGAAGGATAGGTGTTAGCTCTTCTCTAAATGTTTGATAGAATTCACCTGTGAAGCCATCTGGTCCTGTACTTTTGTTTGTTGGAAGATTTTTAACCACAGTTCAATTTCAGAGCTTGTGATTGGTCTGTTTATATTTTCTATTTCTTCCTGGTTCAGTCTCAGAAGGTTGTGCTTTTCTAAGAATTTGTCCATTTCTTCCAGCTTGTCCAGTTTATTGGCATATAGTTGCTTGTAATAATTTCTTATGATCCTTTGTATTTCTGCAGTGTCAGTTGTTACTTCTCCTTTTTCGTTTCTAATTCTGTTGATTTGAGTCTTTTCACTTATATTCCTAATGAGTCTGGCTAATGGCTTATCAATTTTGTTTATCTTCTCAAAGAACCAGCTTTTAGTTTTATTGATGTTTGCTCTCATTTCCTTCATTTCTTTTTCATTTATTTCTGATCTGATCTTTATGATTTCTTTCCTTGTGCTAGCTTTGGGTTTTTTTAATTCTTCTTTTTCTAATTGCTTTAGGTGTAAGGTTGAGTTGTTTATTTGAGATGTTTCTTGTTTCTTAAGGTAGGATTGTATCACTATAAACTTCCCTGTTAGAATTGGTTTTGCTGCATCCCATAGGTTTTGGGTCGTCGTGTTTTCATTGTTATTTGTTTCTAGGTATTTTTTGACTTCCTCTTTGATTTCTTCAGTGATCCCTTGGTTATTAAGTAGTGTGTGTTTAGCCTCCATGTGTTTGTTTTTTTTACATATTTTTTCCTGTAATTGATATATAGTCTCATAGCATTGTGGTTGGAAAAGATACTTGATATGATTTCACTTTTCTTAAATTTACCAAGGTTTGATTGGTGAACCAAGACATGATCTATCCTGGAGAATGTTCCATGAGCCCTTGAGAAGAAAGTGTATTCTGTTGTTTTAGGATGGAATGTCCTATAAATATCAATTAAGTCCGTGTTGTTTAATGTATCATTTAAAGCTTGTGTTTCCATAGTTATTTTCATTTTGGATGATCTGTCCATTGGTGAAAGTGAGGTGTTAAAGTCCCCTATTGTGATTCTTTTACTGTTGATTTCCCCTTTTATGGCTGTTAGTATTTGCCTTATCTATTTAGGTGCTCCTGTGTTGGGCACATAGATATTTAAATTGTTATATCTTCTTCTTGGATTGATCCCTTGATCATTATGTAGTGTCCTTCTTTTTCTCTTATAATAGTCTCTGTTTTAAAGTCTATTTTGTCTGATATGAGAATTGCTACTCCAGCTTTCTTTTGATTTCCATTTGCATAGAATATTTTTTTCCATCCTCTCATTTTCAGTCTGTCTGTGTCCCTAGGTCTGAAGTTGGTCTCTTGTAGTCAGCATATATACAGTTCTTGTTTTTGTATCCATTCAGCCAGTCTATGTCTTTTGGTTGGAACATTTAATCCATTTACATTTAAGATAATTATCGACATGTACGTTCCTATTACCAGTTTCTTAATTGTTTGGGGTTTGTTATTGTAGGTCTTTTTCTTGTCTTATGTTTCCTGCCTAGAGAAGTTCCTTTAGCATTTGTTGTAAAGCTGGTTTGGTGGTGCTGGATTCTCTTAGGTTTTGCTTGTCTGTAAAGGTTTTAATTTCTCCATCAAATCTGAATGAGATGCTTGTTGGGTAGAGTAATCTTGGTTGTAGATTTTTCTCTTTCATCACTTTAAATATGTCCTGCCACTCCCTTCTGGCTTGCAGAGTTTCTGCTGAAAGATTAGCTGTTTACTTTATGGGATTTCCCTTGTATGCTTTTTGTTGATTTTCCCTTGCTGCTTTTAATATTTTTTCTTTGTATTTAATTTTTGATAGTTTGATTAATATGTGTCTTGGTGTGTTTCTTTATGGGACTCTCTGCACTTCCTGCACTTGATTACCTATTTCTGTTCCCATATTAGTGAAGTTTTCAACTATAATCTCTTCAAATATTTTCTCAGTCCCTTTCTTTTTCTTTTCTTCTTCTGGGACCCCTATATTTCAAATGTTGGTGTGTTTAATGTTTTCCCAGAGGTCTCTGAGACTGTCCTCAATTCTTTTCATTCTTTTTTCTTTATTCTGCTCTGTGGTAGTTTTTTCCACTATTTTTATCTTCCAGGTCACTTATCCCTTCTTCCTCCTCAGTTATTCTGCTATTGTTCCCTTCTAGAGAAGTTTTTTTTTTTTTTTTTTTTTTGGCGGTACACGGGCCTCTCACTGTTGTGGCCTCCTCTGCTGCAGAGCACAGGCTCTGGATGCGCAGGCCCAGCGGCCATGGCTCATGGGCCCAGCCGCTTGGCGGCACATGGGATCCTCCCGGACCGGGACATGAACCTGTCCCCTCCATCGGCAGGTGGACTCTCAACCACTGCGCCACCAGGGAAGCCCTAGAGTAGTTTAATTTCATTTATTGTGTTGTTCATCATTGTTTGTTTGCTCTTTAGTTCTTCTAGGTCCTTGTTAAACGTTTCTTGTGTTTTCTCCATTCTATTTCCAAGATTTTGGATCATCTTTACTATCATTATTCTGAATTCTTTTTCAGGGAGACTGCCTATTTCCTCTTAATTTTTTAGGTCTGGTGGGTTTTTACCTTGCTCCTTCATCTGCTATGTGTTTCTTTGTCTTCTCATTTTTCTTATATTACTGTGTTTGACGTCTCCTTTTTGCAGGCTGCAAGTTCGTAGTTCCTGTTGTTTTTGGTGTCTGCCGCCAGTGGCTAAGGTTGTTCAGTGGGTTGTGTAGGCTTCCTGGTGCCTGTGTTCTCTTGGATGAGGCTGGATCTTGTCTTTCTGGTGCACAAGTCCACATCTGGTGGTGTGTTTTGGGGTGTCTGTGACCTTATTATGATTTTAGGCAGCCTCTCTGGTAATGGGTGGGGTTGTGTTCCTGTCTTGGTAGTTGTTTGGCATAGGGTGTCCAGAACTGTAGCTTGCTGGTTGTTGAGTGGGGCTAGGTCTTGGTGTTGAGAAAGAGATATCTGGGAGATCTTTTGCCATTTGATATTACACACTCAGAAAAAAAGAAATATATATATATATATATATATATATATATATATATATATATATATATATAAAATTACTCCCCAAATCCACCTCCTTAATTTGGGATGATTCATTGTCTATTCAGGTATTCCATAGATACAGGGTACATCAAGTTGACTGTGGAGATTTAATCCAGTGCTCCTGAGGAGGTTGGGGGAGATTTCCCTTTCTCTTCTTTATTTGCACAGCTCCTGGGGTTCAGGTTTGGATTTGGCCCCACCTCTGTGTGTAGGTCGCCTGAGGGCATCTGTTCTTTGCTCAGACAGGATGGGATTAAAGGAGCAGCTTATTTGGGGCCTTGGGCTCACTCAGGCTGGGGGGATGGAGGGGTACAGAGTAAGGGGCGAGCCTGCAGCAGCAGAGGCCAACATGACGTTGCACCAGCCTGAGGCATGCCGTATGTTCTCCTGGGGAAGTTGTCTCTGGATCACTGGACACTGGCAGTGGTGGGCTGCAAGGACTCCCTGGGGAGGGGTGTGGATAGTGACCTGTGCTCGCACCCAGGCTTCTTGGTGGTGGCAGCAGCAGCCTTAGCATCTCATGCCCCTCTCTTTGGTCCACGCTGATAGCCGTGGCTTGCGCCCATCTCTGGAGCTCCTTTAAACAGCGCTCTTAATCCCCTCTCCTCGTGCACCAAGAAACAAAGAGGCAAGAAAGTCTCTTGCCTCTTTGACAGTTCCAGAATTTTTCCCAGACTCCCTCCCAACTAACTCTGGTGCACCAGCCTCCTTCAGGCTGTGTTCACACAGCCAACACCAGTCCTCTACCTGGGACCTCACTGAAGCCGGAGCCTCAGCTCCCAGCACCCACCTGTCCTAGCGTTTGGGGAGAGAAGCCTCTCAGGCTGGTGAGTGCTGGTCAGCACTGATCCTCTATCTGGGAATCTCTCTGCTTTGCCCTCCGTACCCCTGTTGCTGCGCTCTCCTCTGTGGCTCCTAATCATCCCCCCTCCACCACCCACAGTCTCTGCCCACAAAGGGACTTCCTTTTGTGTGGAAACCTTTCCTCCTTCACAGCTCCTTCCCACTGGTGCAGGTCCCGTCCCTATTCTTTTGTCTCTGTTTTTTCATTTTTCTTTTGCCCTACCCAGGTACGTGGGGAGTTTCTTGCCTTTTGGGAGGTCTGAGGTCTTCTGTCAGTGTTCAGTAGGTGTTCTGGAGGAGTTGTTCCACATGTAGTTGTATTTCTGACTTATTTGTAGGGAGGAAGGTGATCTCTATGTCTTACTCTTCCACCATCTTGAAGCTATTCTGTTTAATGAAGTCATATCTCACAGCACCCCATCATCACCAAGACAACCAGAAAGTTCAAATGAAAATGACAGGTATTATCAAGTTTGGCAAGAATGTGTCTAATCCTTGAATCTCATTCACTGCTGCTGAGGATGAAAACTCATACAAATGTTTTGAAAATATTTAGAAGTATGTGGCTGTAGGTAGGAGCCCTCAGTTCCTTGCCACATGGATCTCTCCTTAGGGCTGCTTGAGTGTCCTCATGACATGGAAGCTGGCTTACCCCAGGATGAGTGATCCGGCCCACGGTCCCCAGGACTGTCACAGCTTTAGCTGCTAGGGCCCCTCTTGACCCAGCAGCCTCAGTGAGGCTGCCCTCCCCTTGGGCTCTGGGGCATTCAGTGTTGGCGGAGGGAAGACACTCCGAGCCAGGGGTTCCCATCTTCCTTTTATTACCCAAGTGGTAAATGGTGTCAAACATAAGCTACTGGACAAGGTACTAAAATTATCATAATAATTCTTTAGATCTTTTGGGTATTTTACAAAAGGTACATTTTTTCCATTTCATTTTATTTTTTAAAATTTGATTTTTACTAAGTTTGTATTGAAATCTGAGCTAGTTTTATTAAGTACCATAGAAAGTACTGTTAAAATACAATGTACATGGTTTTTCAGATGGTTTCCATTTTTATTTTATTTTAGAGAAATAGGTCATACACACAAAGAAATATTTAACATGTTTGTATACCTTTAAAATAGCAAAATGAACAATGAGATTCATTAGTAAATAAAATGAAACATTAATTTTGAATACCCTTGTATGCCCTCTATAATTTCATCCCTTTCCTCTCCCCTCCAAAAGGGAACTCAATTCAGAATTTTGTTTACTGTTTGCTTATTTTTTAAAATGTTTTTTATCACAGAGGTATGTAATAAGTAATAGATTGTTTAGTTTTGTTTTTGACCTTTATATATATGGAATCATACTGTGTATATTCTTATGTGTCTAGTTCTCTTCACTCAACAGAACTCTTAACATTCACCTCTTGATAAATGTCATATAGTTCATCCAATTTTACTGTGGTACAGTATGCCATCACATGACTACAACACCTGATTTTTTTTTTCCATTCTACTCTACTTGGACAATTGGATTGTTTTTGATTTTATAATAAAATATTTGATAATATTGCTATATTTTTAGGTATATCTCTTGGTGGACATATGTGAATTTCCCTAAGATGTATACTCATATAGAATTGAAGAGTCATGAAAAATGCATATATTCAACTTTACAAGAGAATGTCTGACTATTTTGCAAGTTGTACCAATTTAAACTCACTAATAATGTCTCAGATTTTTTTTTGTTTTACATCTTAGTCAATACTTTTAAAGTTTTATAAGTCTCATGAGAAATAAAATGATATATCACTGTGTTTTTACTTTGCTTTCTCTTGATTAATACTGTTTGAATATCTTTTCATATGTTTAATGGCCTCTTATGTTTCCTTTTCTGTAAAATTCCTGTTGATGTATTCTGACCATTTTTATAAAGGGTTATTCATCTTTTTCTTATTGTTTTGTGGGACTTACTAATATATTCTGGATACAGACCTTTTAGCAGTTATATATGTTGCACATATCTTCTTGGAAAGTGTGGCTTTTTACTACCTTTATTGTGTGTGTGTGTGTGTGTGTGTGTGTGTGTGTGTGTGTGTGTGCATTTGTGTATGTATGTATGTATGTGAGATTTCATGAATAAAAGTCTTTAAGTGTAGTTGAATTCATCTTTTTCTTTATGATTTTTACTTTTTGAGTTATTTAAAAGAAATTATTCCTTATACTGAAGTCAGCAAGTTATTCCCTGATATTTTTTCCTGAAAGTTGTACATTTCTTAGTCCTTGGTCCATCTGGAATTGATTTTTGTGAATGGTGAAGTGGGTATTTCAATCCATTTTCTCCATAAGAGTAACAATTTTCCCAGCTTTTCTGTTCAGTCCATTCTTTTCCTAATTAGCTATAATGATAGCTCAATGTTATATTAGGTTTTTATGTATGCATGGTCTATTTCTGGGTTCTCTACTCTATTCAGTGGTTTGTCTATCCCTGTGTACTTTCATGCCTAAATTACTCTATAATTAATCCAAAATCCAGAACAAATACCTCTGATCTTATTTTTCCCCTGCCTCAGGAGTGTTTTAGTTATTCTTAGACCATTGATTTTCCACATAAATTTCAGAATCAGGTTGGCAAGTTCCACAAAATATACTATTAGGATTTTTATTGCAATTGCATTGAACCTACAGAACATTTTGGAAAGAATGATAGCTTTACAATATTGTTTACTTCTGTCCATGAACATGATATATCTCTCTATTTAAGTCTTTAATATTTTAAAGAGTTTTTATGGTTTTCTAAATAAAGTTCTTACACAACTTTTGTTAGATTTATTACTAGGCATTTCACTTTTTTGTTGCAATTTTAAATGACATTGCTTTAAATGCAGATTTTTCTAACTTCTACTGATTTACTGAGATACAATAGGATTTTACATAATGATTTTATATTCATCGATCTGTTAAACTCTCTTAATATTTCCCGTATGTTATCTGTATATTCTTTGGGGTTTATATACAGGCAGTCATCTGATACTGAGTTTTGTTTCTTCCTTTATGATCTTTGTTTTAATTTCCTTCTGTTTCTATTTTGCTTGCTAGGAAGGGTATTGTTTAGTTGTTAGGAGCACAGATTCTGCAGTCAGTTTGTCTGGGTCAACCCACCTCTGCTATTAACTTGCTATCTAACCTTGGACAAGCTATAAAACCTGAGTTTTCTCATCTGCAAAAATGGATGAAGGTACATCTATCTCATAGGATGTTGTGTGGATAAAATAAATTAATTCCTGTAAGGTGCTTAAATCAGTGCCTTGTATGATAATGTTCTAATAAATGTTCAATGTAATTATTAGACCCTCCAGTATGATGTTGAAATAGCATGTACTGGGTTTTGTTTTTATTTAATACAGTTTGAAAATATTTGTCTTTTAATTGTAGAGTTTTTTCAAAGTTTTAAAAAACTCTGTGAAGTGAGGAAGTTATATATTGCATTTCTCTTCTTTTAGCGAGTTCACTAACAATTTTAAAGTTCTTTTGTAACTTAGCCAAGTCTAAAGTTAATATCATTATTTTTCTCCTAGGAAACATTATTGTTAATAGCTTGCTAGTGTTATGCCATTGAGGTATGTTAGTTTTACTTTGCTTTCAAAAACACCTTAACAATTAGACATTTTCCTGATTATTATATGGTCGATATTTATGTTTACCTCATGTTTATCATTTTCTAGACTCATGATTTCTTTTTGCATTTTAGAACTTCCTCCTGAAATAATTTTTCTTCTTTCTGCTCTTCCTTCTTTGGAAATTTCTTTGGAGTTTCTGTTGACACTAAACACTCAGTTGTTTTTTTTTTTTTAAACACAGTTTTCTTGTTCTCATAATTGTTTATTATTTTCTTTTAGAATTTTGAAATGCTAAAGCATTTCCTCTGGCTTCCATTGTGACCGTTAAGGTTCTCTTTCATTCTTTTGTAATTTCTATTTATGCGATTGGTCTCTTTTTTTTTCCTGCTGGTTTTTAAGATAGTCTCTTGGTCCCTGGTGTTCTGCAGTTACAATATAACATGCATTTATTTCCACTTATTTTTGCTTAAGATATGTTGTTTCTGAATCTGAGGACAAGTCTTACTAATTCTGGAAAAATTCAATCATTTTCTCTTTGAATATTCCCTTTAGTCTATTCTTTTCATTCTTTCCGCCTGAAATTCTGTACTTTCTGCATCTTTGATTGTGTTAAATTCTGGGTAGTTTCTTCAGATCTGTGTTCTCATTCATTATATCACTTTTATGCTGTGCCCTATCTGCTGTTTAATCTGTAATTTAATTTTTAATTTAATGTTAGATTTTTATGTCTAGTGGTCAAATTTGTGTCTTAGTGCTTCTGAAGTGCTTTGTTCCATTGGCATACTTTTAATAACTTCTTTTATTTTTAAAATGTATTAAACTAATTATAAAAAACTTATAGGTTTGTGAATCTTATTCTATAGTCTGTTGTTATGATTGACTTTTGCTCATGTTACCTTGGTCCTTACATGTTTATGAATTTTGTTTCTTATCTCTACAAAATATTTGAAGTGTGGGTTTTGTTTTGTTTTTTTGTTTGTTTTTGTTTTGTGGTACGCAGGCCTCTCACTGTTGTGGCCTCTCCTGTTGTGGAGCACAGGCTCTGGATGCGCAGGCTCAGTGGCCATGGCTCACAGGCCCAGCCGCTCTGTGGCATGTGGGATCTTCCCAGACCGGGACACGAACCCATGTCCCCTGCATCGGCAGGTGGACTCTCAACCACTGTGCCACCAGGGAAGCCCGAAGTGTGGGTTTTAAGTACCTTTTCTCTTGTAGGATTGTGTTTGTTTCAAGTGCTAGACAATATTACCAACCTGAGTCCATTTTCAAATAATTTTAGCTTGGGATATAACTTCTAGTTTTAAATGTGTATGATATGGGCTCTATTCAGACCTAAGCAAGTATCTTCCCCATCTCAATTTGTCCAAAGGGACTTTTCTCTAGATTACCTTGAGAAATTGCCTTGAGAAAACCCTAGCTTCATCTGATTATCTCTGATACAAACTTTTGCATTCTTCAAGCCCCAGGCTTTGCCTCCTGTCCCCTCAGTCATGGGATCCTTTACAACTTGGGATCAAACCCACCAGAGATTGTCATATACTCTCAAAGTAATGCCTGCTCCAGAGTTTGCTTACCCCTTAGGAAACACACTTTGTACTTTTTTCTTGGCATCTGTAGATTTCCCTTAGCTTGCCATTAGCTCAGCCATGTAGTTAAGATGTGGGATAAAGATTTTTAAAAAATATTTTCAGGTGGTCTGTACTAGAAGGGCTTTCTGGACATCTAGTCTGACATATTCACAGCACATTCCCAATCTCTACATTTTAACTACTTCACAGAAGTATGTTTTTAAATTAAAATAATAGTAGCTAATATTTATTTATTTTACTTAAGTATCAAGATTCTGCTAAGTGATTTACATGTGTTATCTAATTTAATGCTTACCACAATCCATCCTAGTATATACAATGGTAGTCTTTATTTTAGAGATGAGAAAACTGAGGTCTAGAAAGGTTAATATAATAGCTTCTCCCAGTTCACACTGCCTGACTGTTTGGAGCCAGACCTCAACCCAGGGTGATCTGACTCCATTGAAGGTTTTGTTCTCCTTTTCTCCCACTTTTTTTAATGAAATGTTTCAAACACTGAGAAAAGTTGAAATAATACAATTAACTTATACCTTCAACATTCCAATGTTGTAAACATTTTGTCATATTTGTTTTCTCTTTCTCTATGTACATACATATTTTTTGCTGTACCATTTGAAGGTAAGTTTTAGATATCATGACATTTCACTTCTCAGTATTGAGATTTCATTTGCAAAGTGACCTTTTAGCTATCTTCAAAGTGGTCCCTTTGGTGAATTCTTATTGCTTTCCGGGCAATGAGGAAAATTTTTTACTTAAGAGGAAGGAATCTTTTTTCTTTGAAATTCAAGGTTTAGTAAAGTACCTGGCACTTAGGGGAATCAATGAATTTACCTAGGTGAATAGGAGCAGAGGTAAAAATTATCTAAGGTAAAAAACACGTTCCAATTTAAATGGCAGGAAAAAGAAGTACATTGAAGAGGCTAGTTACTTGTCCTTGAGAATTATGCTATAGCATTTCACCCTGACAAGGAATGCAGAGAAAACTTCCGTGTGTATCTATGTGGAAACAGTTATTCCCCTGTCATGCACTATTTTGTCCTCTATCTAGATGGTGATC
Source organism: Kogia breviceps (assembly GCF_026419965.1). Classification (NCBI taxonomy): domain Eukaryota; kingdom Metazoa; phylum Chordata; class Mammalia; order Artiodactyla; family Physeteridae; genus Kogia; species Kogia breviceps. The sequence continues at coordinate 33,632,895 of NC_081325.1, forward strand.
CCCTGGGGTATTGAATCAATGAATTCATACCAATGTACCATTTATAGTAGATGTAATTTCTCCCTTATTATTTCTGCTGTTCCTGATACTGAAAGCCAATTCTACTGATATTGTTACTGCTACTGAAACTATTACTACTTCTATCATCAGTATCTTTCTGAGGAAGACAGAGCCAACTAAGGGATTCTATTCCCATTTTATAGCTAAGGAAGAATTGAAGCGAATTAGATCAAACTTGAATCTAAATATTCTATCTCCAAGTCTAATGTTTCCTCTGTGCCATTCCTTTTGATTTACCATTTTTTGAACTCTCACTATGTACCAGGAACTATTCTGCAGGTTAAAGTAGCCAAGAAACTAAGAGCAGAAACAGCGTGTTTGCAGAACTGCTGATTTCACTAATACCTGACATCAATAAAAGGGCATGACTGGTATCAGCTGCTTTTTAAAACTCAAGCTATATAAGTGATTATGCACATATTAATAGAATATGAAAATATACTTTTAGATGAATATATATTTATATATTTATATGTATCACCTATGAAACATAAGTATTATTTATAAAATGTAATATATATATTACATATGTACATATGTGTGTGTTTATATATATTTATTTATATTCGTGTGTCTCTGTGTATACTGCAGTGGCTTGTGCCTAACTCTGTCTGGGAATGGGTGGGAAAATCAAGAGTAAGGAAGCTGATGAATCAGGGAGGTCCTGGGGTTCCTGGGGCTGCTGATGAGGGCTAAGGAAGAGTGGGTTCATTGCCTTGAATGCCAGCTGGAGTCAAGCTCTGAGTGTTGGGGTCAGTAGGTACCCGGTGTATGAGTTGATTGTCTGAGAATATAGAACTAGGGGGTTGTTTGCACACTTTTTACCTTGACCAGCTACCGGGGTCCTGCTCATATCGTGGGATGTGGAACATTTGCTAGAGTTGGTACACGAAGTAGCAGGGAGTCAGTGAGCATCTGGGCTGATTGCCTTTAATAAGCTACTGTGTTCAATTCCTGAATCTATTCCTACATTTATACTATTTCTGCTTTTTAGGAGCCTCCTGATAATGCACCAACTGCTACTAGATTGTTCCACTCTGACCTCTGAATTGATGTTCAACTTTTTAAAGAAAAGCAAACACTGCTAATTTCATAATGAATTTCTTGTGTGACAAATTGGTGCTTGATGGTGGTGATCTGGTACATTGGTTCAACATGCTCCCCCAGAGAGGAAGATGGAAGATTTTCCTGTTCTTAGATCTTTATACTCATATTTAGACAATAATTTGTTATCTTTCTGGTATTAAGGAATACTTTGTCTGATGTTTATCTCCCTAATCATCATCATCCACACATCTATTACATGGTAGCAAAGGAATACATATTTAATATCAGGTATCAAGTGTAGAAACACTACATAACTGTGGAAAATCCACTGCAAATTGGCAGCTTTATTTTATGCAACATTCAACCTTTTGGCAATAGCTATCTCTACATAATCTCCAGACTCTCCTCATTGTAAAGTGCTTTCCTAGCAAAAATATAGTAGATAATATAAATGTAATCTGAAAAAAAAGTTGGTAATGTCTATAATCCTTTGTATTATAGACCTCAAACTTGTTAGAGGAATATAAAATATTGGTGTGGCAAGAAGTGCATTCTTTTTAAAAAAATTTATTGAAGTAGAGTTGATTTACCATGTTGTGAAGAAGTGTATCCTTATATGGCATCCTTATTTCATTTTTAAGCAAAATGGAAGGAAGCAAAATGGCTCAAGCTCAGACCTTAAATGTATTAACATAGAAATACCACAGGGCATTCTAGATACTGTACAAACAAGTCAAGCAGTAAAACACCATCATAGAAGAGTGAGGAAATAAGAAGGATTGAGAAATCTTTTATTGGGACTTTATTCATTAGGAATCTATGGACTCCATGCAGGTAAGAAAAATTGCATACTCTTTAAGGGATGAATCAGATGGCCATCTAATGAAAGTGGCTTCTTGGGACCCGAGGTAACCAATTCATAGAGTGAGACCAGACAACAGGCCCATCCTCGTGTTACTTTCTATAACCATCTGTCCTGTGGAAGGGAGTTAAGATGTAAGGAGGATTCACACCAAGGCTTTTGTTCTCACTGAACGCAGAGCAGAGGAGACAGGATGCTGGAGAGTGAGGGAGAGAAAATACAAACAAATAACTGTTATTTAGTGTTTGAATGTTTGAAGTCTAAGTTGGGAGCTGAGAGAGGCTAGCAATGTGGGGCTTAATGAGGAGAACTTCACATGACTCTGTGTTGCTCCTTCCTCAAGAACTGCTGACTGGTTCACACCATAGAAGTGAAGGCACAAAGCTCAATTTTGAATATTTGCTGTCACTTAATATTGAATAGCTCTGTGATATTGGAGGATTTCGTGAACCTCAGTTTTCTTACCAAAAAACGGGGCTACTGATATCTACCGTAGAGTTGCTTTGAAGGTTAATACATGTCCAAAAGTCTACTAGTGTCTGACAAAGGCCAGGTACATAATACCAGTAGCTGTATTGTATTTGCAATTCTTAGTGCTTTTTGTCTCTAATATGATGTGTCCTCCGTCAGAATCACCCCTGGCTGCTGCACAGTGAGAACAGGACAGTGTCTTACAGAAGATCATGAACAGCCCTCCGGTGTCCCTTCCCTCCAGCTCCCCAGGTGAAGTCCTCTGGGCGCAGCTGTCAGTGGAGTCCCAGGGTGACCCCAACAGTGACAGCTGTGTCTGGGGTGCTGTCTGTGTTGCTCAGAGCTCTTCATGCCCTGGCCGGCTCACTACATCACCGCCACGCCAGTTCCCCACGGAAGGGGTCCAAGGCCCCCCCTCTCACCCTGAATCTCCCTCTTACCTGGCACCCAAGCACAGCTACTCATGTTGCTAACAAGCTAAGTTTCTTAGCTTCTGTCTTTAGCCCCTTCCTCTGCAGGTGCAGTGGTGAGTCTGTGGCTGTAGCAGGAAACGCACACTTCTCTGTCTCCCACGTTCATTTTCTCCCCCAGGTGCCTGGGGGAAATCTCATGCTCACAGACCCCTTCCCAAAGGAAGTCAGCTCCCGAGAAAAGGCCCTTTGCCTGCCAAGGCTTGAATTTCAGGGTGGAAACAACTTAGGCTAGGCTCTCAATCCTAACACCTTGTTTTCTTCATTGTTCTCTCCTTGATCAAAATGACCTCATTTGTTAGTGTTTTGCTTATTTCCTATCTCTGCATCTATTCTGTAAGCACCTTGAATGAAAGGACCACTTTTTAAAATTGTTGTTTTTTAAAAAAATCTCTCCACTGTTATGTTCCTAAGACCAAGCACAGTGTCGAATATATGAAAGTTTGGATGAACAAAGGAGCAAATCTTTCCTATCATCTGTGCCTCTGTTGGGTGACTTCCTTTTCCAGCCCAGAGGAGCTGTGCTCCCTGCGGAGCACAGGTCACGGGCCACAGCCCCACCTCAGCTCTGATGAATCTCCTGTACCTGTGCTTGTGTGTCACCTGTGCGTGTCACACGCCCAGCCCTGCTGTGGTGGGGGGAGGGGTGGGTGGGGTGAAGGAAGGCCCCAGGCTGAGCCGTGGAGGCTACCTTCCCTCCGTGGGAAAAGGGTAGCTAGCTTGCTCCAGCTCTCTTGGCAAGGGAATGGAATCAGCTATTTCCGGAATCAATTCTAGCGCCAATCTCCATGTCTGTATTAAAAGGTTAATTGCTTTTCACCTGCACATCCCCAGTCTGGCTTCTCTAAGAAAGCAAAACAGCGTGATGAGAGCCGCATTCCTATTCTAATATCATTTGCTGCATCAAGTGCTCAGAATCTCTTTATCTGAGGCCAAGTGCACATTCACATCTGAGAGAGACAGTTGCTACAAGCAGCGCAGCGAATAGTGGCTGCTGGATGACTGCTTGTTTGGAAACCCGTGAGGATATTGCTCGGTCTCTCATTTACTGTTGGCTGGTGGAGGCGACTCCATGTTTTCTAAGGGCAGTCTTTAATGAGCGCTGAGTGGCTTCTGATGTTGCCCTCCCACACACTGTGAGTCAAGACAGTGCTGGGAGCCATACATTTTCATCTGTGGAAGTATTTTGTATTGACCCCTGTCAAAAACAGCACTGCCTTTGGGACACAGAAAATCCAATTTGATAGCAGTGTTCCTGCTTTTTTCACTTGGACACATTGTATCAGTTAGAGTGTAGTCTTTGGACCTCAGCTATTTTTCAACCAGAAAGTAATATGGGACCTGGCTCTATGCTGTTAGTGATGACTTGAAAAACTATACTTACAAGCAGTCCTGTCCTAAAATGACCCGAATTAATACTTAGCATTGTAAAGGGTGGGGAGGAGAAAGGAGGAAAGTAATTAGCCCATATGCTTTCCTTGGGAACTCTCCATGTGCATCAAGCACTCAGGAATTTCATGAGGATGCTAGTCCCTCAAATGCTCCCTGCCCAAAACATCCTTCAAGAAAGAGAAAGAAAGAGTTGGGGCTGACAAGGGAGGTTCAGGGACCAGGAATTTCTACTCTCTAAACTGGAGACGAGTGTTGGGTGGGGGATTGTTTTCCCAGATCAACAGAGTTCTCATCCTGGGTTTTGCAAATAGTCATTCAGATGATTTGTTCATTAATTAGTCAACACGTATTTAAGTGTCTGCTGTGTGTCAGGCAGTGCTGAAAAGAGAACACTTGGATCTTGTCCTCAAAATCTTACAGGGGATAGAGATATGTAAGTAAACAAATACAATAAAGCATTATAGGACTGAAATTCAGTTATGTGCAGATACAATATCAGCTTGGGGCAATATTTCTCAACCTTGTTTTTTTTTTCCATTATCACCCCCCTAAAAGAGCCTTTTAAATGACATTTTTTCCCTAATCACTTTTTCTGATATTAAATTTTTATACCATGCATATATTATATATCTGTTTATGTACCTCATAGAAGTCTCTACTTCATACAGAAAAGACTTTATTTGGCTCTCCAAAATCAATGTTTGCATACACCCCCACTGAGAATGTACAGCCTAAAGAAAGGAGAACTCATTTCTTACTCAAGAGTCCAGGAGGACCTTATAGAAGAGAGATGTGTTACCAAAAGTATTACAATATGCGTAGCATTCTATCAGATAGAAAAAAGAGGGACAGCAATGTGAGAAGAGGGGGCAACATGTGCAAAAGTACAGAGGCATGAAGGGGACTGTTCAGCATGTGGCATGCACAGGCAGAAATAGACCTCTTTGAGGCCGAATTCTGTTCAAGGTGCTGCTCTACCTGATTTGCCCATCTTGTGCACAAAGATGTTGGTTATAAAAGACAGGTTCTGCCTAGTTCAGGTAAGTATCTATAACAATATCTGAAAATATTCTCATTCATGTGACTTTTTTTGGACAATAAAGAATTTGTCAAGGATGTTTGAGCTCAATATCTAGAGTAAAATTTATGGTTCTTACATAAAATTCATAGAAGCTGGGGTGAGAGTGAGAGATAAATAGAACACATAGCATGTGTAGGGCAGTGACACTATTCTGTACAATACCAAATTAATGGATACATGTCATTATACATTTGTCTAAATCCATAGACTGTGCAAAACCAAGAGTTAACCCTAATGTAAACTGTATACTCTGGGTGATAGTGACTTGTCAACGTAAGTTCATTGACTGAAACAAATGTACCCCTCCAATGGGGGATGTTGATAATGGGGGGGGTATATGGGAAATCTCTGTACCTATAGATCAATTTTTTTATGAATGTAAGACTGCCCCCCATCCCCCAGAAAAAGGTCTAGGAGGAATGGCCAAGATGGTGGAGTAGGAAGACCCTGAACTCAATTCCTCCCATGGACACACAAAAATTACAAATACTTGCAGAGCAACCACTGATGAGAAAGATGGAAAAACTAGCAGAAAAGCTCTATAACTAAAGATATAAAGAAGGAACCACAGCAAGATGGGTAGGAAGTGCGGGGAAGTGGTATAGTCAAGGTATACCCTGGGTGGGTGATCCATAAATGGGAGGATAATTACAATTGCAGAGGTTCTCCCTGAGGAGCTAGGGGTCTGAGCCTCACATTGGGCATTGCAACCTGGGGGGTCCTGCAACAGGAAGATGAACCCCCAGAAAGTCTGGCTTTGAAGGCAAGGGGGACTTCCCAGAAGGCTGTGGGAAAAAGAGACTCCACTCTTAAAGCACACATACAAATCTCACAGGCTCTCACAAAACCTCAGGAACCCAGGGCAGAAGCAGTAATTTTAAAGGAACTCACCTGCTTATCTTGGAGAGCCTCCTGGAGTAGCAAGAGGAAACTGAAGCTTACCGTGGGGTCATAGAAACTGCTGGCAACCATTTCTGGAAGCTCGTTTTACTACAAGGACACTGGTCCTCGCAAGCACCATTTTTGAATCCTCCCTCTAGCTTATTAGGACTGGGACCTGGCCTTACCCCCCAGCCTGTCAGCACCAGTACTGGGACACTTGAGACCAAGCAGCTACCCAAGTAGGGACACAGCCCCACACACTAGCCCTGACCCTTTGAGACCAAGCTTCCTGGGAACTAGCCTTGTCCACCAGAGGGCCCAGGACCTGTCCATGAATACCAGTGTGCCCACCAGTATGCAAGTACCAACTCTGGGAACCCCATCCCCTGCAGGACCAGTGGTCCAGCATGAGCTCCAGGACCAGCTTCACCCACCAATGGGCAGATTCCAGCCCCAAGATTCCCTGGGCCTTGGCCATACCCACTAGTGGGCTGACACACAAATTGTGGGACCCCTAGGGCCCTGCAGCCAGAGACCCTAGGGCCCAGTTGCACCCACCAGTGGACTGGCACTAGTCTCAGGACCACCTGGGCCTCGAGCCTACCCACCAGTGGGCTGACACCAGCTTTGGGACCCCCAGGCCCTGCAGCCAGAGAACTTAGGACATGGCTCTACCTACCAGTGGGCCAGCACTAGCCCCAGGACTTGACCTCAACCACCAGTGGATGGCACCAACCTTGGGATGCCCTGGCCCTCAGCCCCACCCACCAGCAGGACAGCACACCAGTTCTGGGACACTTTGGTCTCCTCATCCAGTCACTTCAGGATCTGGGACTACACACCAGCATGTTGAGAACAGCTTCAGGACACCCTGAATCCTACAGCCACTTATGTCAGGACCTGGACCCACCTACCAGAGCAGAAATAAATAAAATAGAGTAAAAAAAAATAGAAAAAAATCAATGAAACTAAGAGCTGGTTCTTTGAAATGATAAATGAAATTGATAAACCTTTAGCCAGACTCATAAAGACAAAAATATAGACGGCCCAAATAGTAGAAATGAAAAAGGAGAAGTTACAACTGACACCACAGAAATATGAAGTATCATAACAGATTATGAACAATTATAGGCAAATAAAATGGAAAACCTAGAAGAAATGGACAAATTCCTAGATATATACAATCTTCCAAGACTAAATCAGGAAGAAATAGAAAATATGAAAAGACCAATTACCAGTAATGAAATTGAATCAGTAATAAAATAATCCCAACAAATAAAAGTCCAGGACCAGATGGCTTCACAGATGAATTCCACCAAATACTTAGAGAAACTTAACACTCTCCTCCTCAAACTATTCCCAAAAATTGCAGAAGAAGGAATGCTTCCAAACTCATTCTATGAGACCAGCCTCACCCTGATACCAAAACCAGACAAATGTATTACAAAAAAAGGAAATTACAGGCCAATATCACAGATGAATATAGATGCAAAAATCCTCAACAGAACATTAGCAAGCCAAATTCAAAAATACTTAAAAGGATCACACACCATGATTAAATGGAATTTATCCCAGGAATGCAAGGATTTTTCAGTGTCCACAAATCAATCAATGTGATACATCACATTAACAAATTGAAAAATAAAAATCATATGATGGTCTCAATAGAGGCAGAAAAAGCTTTTGACAAAATTCAACATCGATTTATGATAAAATCCCTCAACAAAGTGGGTATAGAGAGAACATACCTCAACATAATAAAAGCCATATATGACAAGGCCACAGCTAACATCATACTCAGTGGTGAAAAGCTGAAAGCATTTCCTCTAACATAATGAACAAGACAAGGATGCCCACTCTCACCACTTTTATTTAACATATTATTGGAATTCCTAGCCACAGTAATCAGAGAAGGAAACGAAATAAAAGGAATCCAAATTGGAAAGGAAGAAGTAAAACTGTCACTGTTTGCAAATGGTATGGTACTATACATAGAAAATCCTAAAGACAACACCAAAAAACTACTAGAACTAATCTATAAATTTGTAAAGTTGAAGGATAATTAATATATAGACATTAATTATACAGAAATAATATACAGAAAATTAACATATATAAATCTGTTACATTCTATACACTAACAATAAACTATCAAAGGAGAAATGAAGAAAACAATTCCATTACAATCACATCAAAGGAATAAAATATTTTGGAATAAATCTAACTAAGGAGATAAAAGACCTGTACTTGAAAAACTATAAAACACTGATGAAAGAATTTGAAGATAAAAACAGATGGAAAGATATATGGGGTTGGTAGATTGGAGGAATTAGTATTGTTAAAATGACCATACTACCCAAGGCAATCTACAGATTCAATGCAATACCTATCAAAATACCAATGGCATTTTTCACAGAACTAGAACAAGTAATTCTAAAATTTGTATGGAAACACACAACCCCTTAATAGCCAAAACAGTCTTGAGAAAGAATAAAGTTGGAGGTACCAAGCTCCCTTATTCAAACTATAGTATAAAGCTACAGTAATCAAAATAGTATGGTACTGGCACAAAACAGACAATAGATCAATGGAACAGAATAGAGAGCCCAAAAATAAACCCATGCACCTATGGTCAATTAATCTCTGACAAAGGAGGGAAGAATATACAATGCGGAAAAGACATCCTCTTCAATAGTGTTGGGAAAACTAGACAGCTATATGTAAAGGAATCAAGCTGGATTATTCTCTCACATCATGCACAAAACTAAACTAAATATGGATGAAACAATTAAATGTAAGACCCAAATTATAAAACTTCTAGAAGAAAACATAGGTAGTATCCTACTTGACTTCAATGTCAGTAATATTCTTTTGGATTTGTCTCCCCAGGCTAGGGAAAAAAAAGTAAAAATTTAAAAAATGGGACTACATCAAACTAAAAAGCTTTTGTAAAGAGAAGCAACTATCAAAAAAAGAGAAAAGGCCACTGACTGAATGGGAAAATATATCTTCAAATGGTATATCTGATAAGGGGTTAATATTCAAAATATACAAAGAACTCATACAACTTATCATAAAAAAACCCCAACAAATCCAAACAACCCTATTGAAAAATGGGCAGAGGATCTAAATAGACATTTTTAAAAGGAAGATATACAGATGACCAACAGGCATGTGAAATGATACTCATCATCAATAATCATTAGAGAAATGCAAATCAAAATCACAATGAAATATCACCTCACACCTGTCAGAAGGGCTGTTATCAAAAAGACAACAAAAAAGTATTGGTGAGGATGTGGAGAAAAGAGGACACTTGTGCTCTGTTGGTGGGGATGTAAGCTGGTGGAGCCATTATGGAAAACATTATGGAGATTTCTCAAAAAATTAAAAATAGAACTATCTTATGATCAAGCAAATCTACGCCTGGGTATTTATCTGAGGAAAATCAAAGCACCAACTAGAAAAGTTATATGAGCCCCTATGTTCATTGCAGCATTATTTACAATAGCCAAAATATGGAAACAACTTAAGTGCTCATCAATAGATGAATAGATAAAGATGTGACTATATATATAGTGGAATATATATATATATACAGTGGAAAAAATATATATACATATATATATTTACATAGTGGAATATTACTCAGCCATAAAAATGAATGAAACCTTGCCTTTTGTGAAAACATGGGTGGACCTAGAAAGTATAATGCTAAGTGTAATAAGTCAGACAGAAAATGACAAATAGTGTATGATTTCACTTATATCTGGACTCTAAAAAACAAAAGAAAATGAACAAACATAACAAAACAGAGACAGAGTCATAGATATAGAGAACAAGCGGGTGGTGGCTGGAGGGGAGGGAGTTGTGGGGAGGAAAGAAATAGATGAGGGAGATTAAGAGGTACAAACGTCCAGTTGCAAAACAAATGAATCATGGGTATAAAATGTACAGTGTGGGGAATATAACCAATAATTACATCATATCTTTGTATTCTGACATATTGTAACTAGACTTATGGTGATCATTTTGAAAGGTATAGAAATATTGAATGACTATATTGTGTAACAGGAGCTTACATGGTATTGTAGGTCAATTATATTCAATACTTCAAAAATAACAAACCAAACGAACTCATGGCAAAAGAACTCAGATTTGTGGTTTTCCATGGCAGGGGTTTGGAGGAGGGGGAATTAGATGAAGGTAGTCAAAAGGTACAAACTTCCAGTTATAAGATAAATGAGTACTAGGGATGTAATGTACAACATGATAAATATAATTAACACTGTTGTATGTTATAATGAAAGTTATTAAAAGATTAAATTCCAAGAGTTCTTATAAAAAGGGAACATATTTTTTCTATTTCTTTAATGTTCTATCTACATGAGATGATGGATGTTCACTAAACTTATAGTGAGAATCATCATGATGTATATAAATCAAATCAGTATGCTGTACATTTATATAGTGCTGTATATCAATTACATCTCAATAAAACTAGAAAAAAAACTTTATTAAAAATCCTTAAAAAGTGTAACTGGAGTAAACCCATAATTTTGTGTGGCTAAGAGTCTAATTATGAGAAGCATGAGTTTGGGCTCTAATAGAGTTAAGTTTAGATTCTGAATCCATCAAATAATTGAATGACCTTGAGTATATAGCATCCTTCAATTTCCTTATGTGTAAAATGAGGGAAAATATCTATATCACAGATATAGTATGAAGACATGCTCACCCACCTATTAAAAATGCCACTTGGGAGTGGGTAGTCCAGAAAGCTTTCCATTTACCAAGGCATTAAGAGTACATTAGTGATGGTTGAACCAGCATCTTTGAAAAGCTTTGTGGTAGGTCTCTTTGTATATCAGAAAGAACAGTGGGAAAATTGCCACTGAAATAACTCCCTGTATTTGGTTGGGATAATAGGAATTCCAGAAGTACGTTTAGAAGTCAAGGGGGACAATGTTGATTTAATGGGAATAATGGGCAGGGGTCAGATGTTGGTCAGGTGGTCAGATAAGGCAAAGTGAGTATGGTTACTACAGTGAACAACAGAGCTAAAATAGTAAGAGAATGGTTTGACCATATATATTTTTGGCATTGGCTAATTAATCATACTGTCTATAGTGCTGAAATAGATGGGCAAGCTACTTGATTTGTATTTTACTTGATTTGAGTAAGTGGAAGAGCTCTAGATCTTGCAAACTAGCCTGACTTTAGGTACCACAAAAGAGTGTTGCAGCCCTTCAATTCTTTCCCAGATTGAGCCAGTTTATAAATCTAGCCCCTTAAATGAAGGCAAGACTGGGCCCCTTTGAGGAAGAATCCTGCTACAATGCCAAAAATTATACTGTAAATCTTTTTCCTAGCCTTCCTTAAAGGGATTGTGGTTCCTTACCTCTTGTCTGTGCACTGGGGAAGGAGATCTTACTAGACTTCATGGCTCTGAACTGACACGAATTCCTGGGTACTCAAAACACCTCCATAGTCCACCTATTAGATTAAGGGCTTAAGGAGTTCAGATAATTAATGGAAGTTTGGCTTGTGTCCATCTCAAAGTGGCCTCATTGGTCCCCCAGCTTAACACATGATATTTCCTCAAGTCTGGAATGTAAAGTTGGAGGAGACATACTTAGCCACTGGGAGAATCCCCACACTTGTTCCCTGACTTATGGAGAGAAGGTTGGTATGGTAGAAATGTTTACATGGAAACCACTCGAATGGTTTCTACCTTCCCAAATAGCAAACTAAAAGCTATACTGCCCTCCTGGAGGAATTGCAGAGATTTGTGCCATGATCGAGGACTTGAAGAATGCAGGTGATTCCCACCACATCCTAATACAACTTATCTATTTGGCCTTTAGAGAATGACAGAGAAATTTTATAAACTTAATCAACTGATGAGTCAAATTCTAACTGCTGTTCCAGATATGGCTTTATTACTGGAGCATTTCTTCTGGTATCTGGTTTGCAACTTGGGTGGGCCGTGAAACTTGGTAGGTCTACACCTACAAATGTAGGTATTGCTGTAAAGGTATTTTGTAAGTGTGATTAAAGTCCAGAACCAGTTGATTTTTAAATACAGGAGATTGTTCTAGATAAACTAGGTAGGCCTGATTCAATTAGTTGGAAGGTCTTAAGAACATAACTGAGGCTTCCCTGTTGAAGAAAAATTCTTCCTGTGACAGCAGCCTACAGCCCTGCCCTATGGACAACAGACTTGCCTAGCCAGCCTCTATACTCATATAAGACAAAGCTTTCCATCAGTATCTTATTACATATCTCCTACTGGTTCTGTTTCTCTGGTTCAATTCTGACTGATACAGAAATTAATGTTGTGAATCCATTGCATGTGTTAATAAATATTATCAGAAGCCATTTGCTTTCAATAGGCAAAAACAGCAATATTCCTTCTCCAATTCTCTGTTATAATCCTGTCCACAGGGACCCACTTCTTCATTCCATAAGACACTATGCAGCTCCACTAATTTGATGATATCATGCTATTGGCCTAGTAAGCAGAAAGTAACAACTACTCTAGACATCTTGGTAAAACATTCAAAACAGAGTGGGAAATAACTCCTCCAGACCCTATTCAAAACAGAGAGTAGGAAATAACTGCACCTCAGCCCAAATGTAGAGGCTTGTGAGAGTTCTAGGCAACTCATGGTACATTGACATATCCCTCCCAAATTGAAGGATAAGTTGATAAGGACATACCACAAAGATAGGGACATAGCATATAGTGAATCTCTTTGGATTTTGGAGGCAACATATACCTATACCTCATTTTAGCATGCTGTTCAGACTCATTGACCAAATAACCTGAAAAGCTATTAGTTTTGTGGAGCTCCAGACCAAGAGAAATTCTGCAGCTGCCACTTAGGCTTTATGATCTAATAAATCCATTTGATGGTGCTTGAAGTAAATGTGGCAGATAGGGATGATCTGTGGAGCCTTTGACAGGATACTAAAGGTGACTCACAACATAGGCTTTTAGAATTTTGGATCAAAGCTATGCAACCTCCTGCAGATAACTATTTTCCTTTTGAGAAACAACTTCTAACTTGCTACTGGTCCCTACACTTGGCTATGGATCACCAAGATAATCATAATAAACTGCTTGCTGTCTGACTCAAGAAGGGATAACACTGGATGTGTTTGGCAGGATTCTATTATCCATTGTAGGTGATTGATAAATTTGAGATCAGGCTCCATCTTGAAAGCTCAAGTAAGCTGCATGGTTAAGTAGTCCAGCTGCCCAGGTCACGACTCCTGCCACATTGCCTCCTCCTTCTGACTCGCACTTATGGTCTCCTCCTTATGGGAGGTTCCCCATTAACCGATGATTGTAAATGAAAATTAAGGCCTAGTTTATAGATGGTTCTGCACATTATGCTGGCATCAGCTCAAAGTAGACAATGACAGCACTAGAACCCCACTCTGGGGTATCTTTGAAGAATAGTGGTGAAGAGAAATCTCTTCAATAGGCAGAATTTTGAGAACTATCCTTGTTTTTTTCATCTTTCTTGGAAGGTGAGATGGTTAGAGGAAGGTGGAGATATACATTATTTCATAGTAAGTGGTTAAAATTTGGCTTGGTGGTCAGGGACTTCAATGAGACATGATTGGAAACTAGGTAACTACGACATCTGGGCAGAGATTTGTGGATGGATCTCTCCAAAATGTTAGAGGATTTGTGTGTTCCATGTGGATATTCAACAAAGAAAAACCTGAGCAGAGAAGGATTTTATTTACTGGGCCTGTTTTGTGGCTGTTTCCCCAGACACCCCTAATCTTCCCAATGAACTCATGAACAATGACCACGGTAGTGGGGGTGGAGGTTATGCATGGGTTCAGCAACATGGACTCCCACTCACCAAGACCCATTTGTCTACAGCCACTGCTCAGTGTCCAACATGCCAACAGAAGAGACCCACACCGAGCCCCTGGTTTGTCACCATTTTCTGGGTTGATTATTCTAGACCACATCCATTTTGGAAGAGGCAGCACTTTGTTCTCATTGAAATAGACACTCTGCATGTAGATTTGCCTTTCCTTCTTATAGCGGTTCTGACAAATCCACCATCCATGGATTTAAAGAATACCTTATTCACTGTCTCGGTATTTCACACAACATTGCTTTTGGCAAAGCAGTTCACCTTACAGAAAATGGGCTTGTGCTCATGGAGTTCACTGATCTTACCATCGCCTCTCACCCTAGAAGCTGGTCTTATAGGCTGGTGGGATGTCCTTTTGAAGACTCAGTTACAGCATCATCTGGGTGGTGAGAGCTTGGAGGGCGGGGATATGGAGTATGCTCTGAATTGTTGAAGAATATATGGTGCTGCTTCTCCCATTCGATATTATAAGAGAGTTTGTTTGTTTCTTTCTTGTCAGTTACCTGGCAATTTAGTGTTTCTCATGCCAGTAAAAAGAAAAACAAAAAACAGGCAAAAAAGTTCTTACTGTATTAGGGTAATTTATCCTGACTGTCTAGAAAATAGCTCTTACAAAATTAGGTCAGGGAAGAGTATATGTAGAATGCTGAAGATCCATGGAGCACCTTTTAGTACTCTTAGGTTCTGTGATAGAAGTGGTGGAAAACCACCCCAAACTTGCAGGGCCTTCAGAAATGAGGGTTTGTGTCACTCCACAGGCAAGGAACCATGATGAGCTGAAGTCGTTGGTGAGGACAGAGTTCATATAGAATAGGTAGTAGAGGAAGGACACGATAAACACTGATGTGACTATGGGATTGGTTATAGAATTTGTAGAGTTATGTATTTTCTTATTTTTATATGAATATATTTATATATACAAAAATATAATTTCTTCCCTTCTACTTGGTGATTGATTACTGTAGCAACTTCTCCTTCTACTCCTGTTAACTAATGTAAGATCTTCCTATTAACTAATATAAGATTAATAGTGGTTACTTTTATATCTCATTATTTAACTTACAAGATACCAAAGTGAGAGTGTGACTCAGGTGGAAGAGAAATGAGTATTACCTGAAGATGGATTGAGTATAGGTCTCTTTGGGGAAGAGGGTTAGCTGTTTTTGGTTGTGTGATAGTTGCCTCATATTAAGCAGAAACATCATTTGGCCATTATCTTTATTTGAAATTAAGCATGGTTAAAAGTGGTATATGTGGATGTTGAGTTGAAGGGCTGAAAAGTCCTGGATTGTGCTGTTATCAATTTAGGAGCCACATTTTCTAGAATCCCTTCTATGGCTAGATTAGAAGTGGCCAAAAGAGGAACTTGCACAAGATTTAGTAGGCAGAAGTGAATCAGAGACCATTACATTTGGAAGGCTGTAGTGCTCAGATACTGTGATGCTCAGATGTGGAGGTGCCTGCTGTGTCCTAGCTGGTCTTTACTCTCCTCTGCTCTACATCCAGCTTGTCTTCCTAACTGCTGGCCCTGCTGACCAACAATGGACCCAGGCCAACCACCAGATGCTTGGCTGCGAACCCACACAGGTGGTAGTGACACAGAAACATTCACTTCCCATAGATCTCTTCATGGGCTCCTTTGTGCTTCCTATTTGGCAGGGGGAATGCTTGCCTTCTTGGATTCCCCTGCAAGCTCCAAATTATCCACCCATACCAGCTAAGCAGGCTGACTAGTAACTCTTGCTCTGGTCCTGCAAATTTCCCTTAGCACCTTCTACGTAAGTGTAACTTCTAAGTTCTATAATAAATTCTTTATTCCCGTATTAGTCATCATGTCTCTGCTTCACTGACTGAATCCTGAATGATTCTCTCTGAGGACATTGGCATTGCATTTGCCCCCTCTCTCTTCTGCCTCAAAAACGATCTCCTCTTTAGAAGACCATTTCTACCAGACAAGCTAAATACAGTTTTCTTCCATTTAAACAACAGTCTTAATTCCACACCCTTTTCGGCCACAACCATATTTATTTGTTCCCAGTTATTAGCGAAACTCCTTAAGACATTTTTTGTATCATCAAATGTGTCCAATTCCTATCCTTTCTTTTCTTTGGAATTCATTTTAGTAAGGTTTCTCCCCAGCATCTTCCACTGAAATTGATCTTCTCAAGTTCCCCAATGACTCCCCCATTGCTAATTTCAACAGGCAATTATAATCCCTCATATTACTTTACCCATTGATTTGTCATTTGTTCCTTCTTGCAACCCTTTCTTCATTTGGCTAAGGTCTCTCTGTCTCTATCTCTTTTTGTCTAAACACAGACTGTTTCTTCTCCTTCTGGTTTTCTGTTCCTTACATTTCCAGATTTTATTGGTGGGGTGTCCCTGGGTTCAGTTGTTGAATTCTTTCAGTCCTTTTTACCCCCACTACTTAGGTGAGTACATCTAGTCTAATGGCTTTCTTTACTTTCTGTGTGCTGATGTTGCCAAAGTTTAATCCTCCAGCTCAGGCCTCAACTCTCCAGAATCCTTTTTCTAGGTGGTCACTTGACATCTTAATTTGAAAGTCTGACAAGGGCTTAAACTTTTGCCCAAAACCAAATTCCTCATCTTTCCTCCCATCTCCCAAACTGTTCCTTCCAGACTTTCCCTTTTCAGACTTTCAGATGCTTAGCCCCAAAATGTGGAGTTGTCTTTGTCTTTGTTCCTTTGTATTTCATCCCAAAGCCATCGGCAAGTTCTGTTGACTTTACCTTCAAAATACATGCAGAAGCCAAGCTCTTCTCACCACTGCTCCCAAATTGGTCTAAATGGTCACCATATCTTGCCTCGGTAATTTCCATCAGCTCATAGGCATAATTATTCTTCTTGGTTCTGCTCTTCCCCCTCTCTTGATCTATTCTCAGGGTAACAGCTAGAGAGAGCCTTTTAAAATGCAAGTTGAATCAAGTCAGTCTTCTGCTCCAGATTTTCCAGTAGCTTCTCATCTCATTCAGAGTAAGGCCCCAAATCTTTACAAAGTCCTACAAAATCGACTTTGCCTACCATTCTGCCCTAAAACCCCTGGTTCATTCCATTATAGCAACACTGGGCTTCATGTCATGTTTTGCTAAGCATACCGTTGTCTCAAGGAGTTCATACTTGTTCCTTCTTGGAATTCTCTTTCCCACATATCAACACTGCTCACTGTTCCTCCTTCAGGTCTCTGCTCAAATGTCACTGAATCAATGAGGCCTTTCATGACCACTGTATTTAAAGACCTTCTTCTTTAAAGAGCAACCTCATTCCTCCCTGCGGTTTCCTAACGCCTTTTTCTACTGTATTATTTCCTCCATAGAATGTGTGTGTGTCTGTTTGTGTGCATCAAACATCTATTATATATACTGGAAATAATGTATTCAATATTATACAGTGTATCTATTATTTTTATCACAGAACATAGGAGTATTAAAAGATGACCCCAATCCCAAGGATCTCCTGCATTCCGTGTAAACTCTTCTCTGACACAATTGTTAATAGCTATCTTGTGACAGTCATGGTCAGTCACCCCAGTACATAATAGCTTCTCCTCCTTCTCTTCTCTCCCCATCCCCTTCCCTGCTCCTCTTCCTTCTCTTCCTCCTCTTCCCCCCTTCTTCTTTTCTCCTTTTTCTTTTTTGCCTTTTAGTTCATTGGCAATTAGACAATAATTTACTTTTGTTTATAATTTGTCTTTCTCTTCTAGAATGTAAGCTCCCCCTCCTATAATGTATATAGTTTCCTTCTTCCCCAAGAGGTCAAGAACTTTTTTAATAAAAATTTATAGCACAGTTTTATTTTCTTCTAAAAGTTTTATTTATTTATTTATAAAATTGAAGTATAGTTGACATACAATATTATATTAGTTTCAGGTATACAATAGGATCCAACATTTATGTACATTAAGAATTGATCACCATGATAAGTCTAGTGACCATCTGTCAGCATACAAAGTTATAATATTATTTACTATATTTCTTATGCTGTCCATTACATTTCCATGACTCATTTATTTTATAATTAGCATTTTATACCTCTTAATATCTCTCACAGATTTCTTCCCCTGCCCCCACTCTCCTCCTATCTGGCAACCACCTGTTTGTTCTCAGTATCTGTGACTCCATTTCTGTTTTATTATGTTTGTTCACTTGATTTGTTTTTTGATTCCACAAATCAGTGAAATCATACAGTATTTACCTTTCTCTATGTGTTTATTTCACTAAGCGTAATATCTTCTAAGTCTATCCCTGTTGCCACAAATGGCAAGATTTCATCCTTTTTTTATGGCTAATATTCCATTTTATATGTATCCCATATCTTTATTTATTCACTTATCAACAGGTACTTACGTTGCTTCCGTATCTTGCCTATTGTAAACAATGCTGCAATGAACATAGACGTTCATATATTATTTTGAATTAGTGTTTTTGCTTTCTTTGGAAGAATACCCAGAAGTGGAATTAGTGGATCATATGGTAAGTCTATTTTTAATTTCCTGAGGAATCTCCATACTGTTTTCCATAGTGTCTGAACCAATTTACATTCCCAACAACAGTGCACAAGGGTTCCCTTTTCTCCACATCCTTGTCAACACTTATTATTTGTTGGCTTTTTGATAATAGTCATACTGACATGTGTGAGGTGATATCTCATTGTGATTTTGATTTGCATTTCCCTGATGCTAAGTGATGTCGAGTGTCTTTTTATGTGCTTGTTGCCATCTGTATGTCTTCCTTGGAAAAAAGTCTACTCAGGTCCTCTGCCCATCCTTAAATCAGATTGTTTGATTTTAAATTGTATGAGTTCTTTATATATTTTGGATATTAATCCCTTATTGGGCATATCATTTGCAAATATCTCCTCCCATTCAGGAGGTTGCCTTTTCATTTTACTGATGATTTTCTTTGCTGTGCATAAAGTACAGTTTTAGGTCCACAGAAAAATTGAGAAGTAGGTCCAGAGATTTATATTTGCTGCCCCCTCACAGGCATAGCCTCCCACATTATCAACATCATTTGTCAGAGTGGTGCATTTTTTGTAACTGATGAACCTCCATTGACACATCATTATCGTTCAAAATCCATAGTTTACATTAGGGTTTATTCTTGGTGTTGTACATTTTCTATGGATTTTGACAAATGTATGATGACATGTATCCACCGTTATAATATCACAGAGAGTAGTGTACTGTCCTAAAAATCCTCTGTGCTCTGCCTATCCATCCCTCTCTCCCCACTAATTCCTGGCAACCACTGGTCTTTTTACTTTCTCATAGTTTTGCCTTTTCCAGAATGTCATATAGTTGGAATTATACAGTATTTAGCGTTTTCAAGTCGACTTCTTTCACTTAGTAGTATGCATTTTAGGTTCCTCTAAGTCTTTGTATGGCTAGATACATCATTTCTGTTTAGGGTTGAATAATGTTCCATTGTCTGGATGCACCACAGTTTATTTCTCCATTCACCTACTGAAGGGGGAGTTTTGTTCATTGTTGTAATACTAGGTCTTAAAACACCACCTGGCACATAGGAGGTATTCAATACACGTTCCTTATCCTCATTATGCAGTTATTCTTTTTGTGAATGACATCACCCTCAAGTAAGTTGCACAATCCCGTAGTCAACTGAAACCAAATTTGGGGGAATTTGAGATTCTTCCATGTGCCCCTTCACTCTCATCCTCTCAAATCTACCTCTTGGCCATCTCTTGAATTAATCCTTTTCATCCCCATTGTCAATGACATGACTCAGGCTTCATTAACTTATCCCTAAATTACACACAGTAGCCTTCTTTTTTTTTTTTTTTTTTCCGGTACGCGGGTCTCTCACTGCTGTGGCCTCTCCTGCTACGGAGCACAGGCTCCGGACGCGCAGGCTCAGCGGCCATGGCTCACGGGCCCAGCCGCTCCGCGGCATGTGGGATCTTCCCGGACCGGGGCACGAACCCGTGTCCCCTGCATAGGCAGGCGGACTCTCAACCACGGCGCCACCAGGGAAGCCCTAGCCTTCTGATTTGTCTTTCTGACTCTTATGCATAATCTATATTCCTAAAACGCATACTAATGTTGATCTCTTTCTCAAAATATCCAAGAGTCAAGTTTAAACTCATTTACACCCATTCACGATTTCTGCATATCCGTATTTACAATGTGCACAACCACCTGTTCAGTCGCTCTTTTCCTAAACTTCCACCTCCTACTCTGTGTGCTCTGAGTTATTTAGAGCATTCAAAGTAAGGTGCTGTTTGTCAAGTCAGGAGCACTTGTGTGAGCCCTAAACTTCTCCCTGTCTTCTTTGTGGTTTCTCTATCCCTTATTTGGCTGTTTTTGAAATAATCGATTCTACTATCAATTCCATATTTAGGAGATGAATTACAAATTAATCATAGAGAAAAATGTGGTGCTCTTGAAATCTGAGGATAATAGTGTTGGCCTCTGTATTTCTGCAAATAGTAGCTGAGTGGCCATTTCATTAGGTCTCAGGTTAGAAGATAGAATTCTTGTAAACTCATAGAAGCTTTGTGGCTGGTACCTACAGAAGAACTATACAAGGAAGGACTCCAGATTTTGCAGTAGGGTCACAGTGAACACTTAGAAACTGTGCTGATCAGTCCTTCAAATTAATCTCCATTTAAAAATGCTTATATTGTTCATCTTCCATTATTGTAATACCATACTGATGTCAGATTTTTATTTTTTTTTAAGTGAAGCAGAAAGAAACTTTTTGAAAAACATACTTTAAAAGGACTGGAATTCCTGCTGTGAAAACGAGAAAGAATGGGTTTTTCAGATTCTATGAGCTCCCACCTTGCTTTCAACATTACACACACACACACACACACACACACACACACACACATGCACGCACGCATGTGCAAGTGCACACACGTATCATTAAACCTAAGAAGGTTTGGAATAATGTTAAGAGCCAAATGTACAAGTTAATAGAGAGTGAAGGGAAGTATGTCAGCCTATCTTCTGAACAGACAGGGTAATCTATTTTTTTAGTAATAGTTGCATACCTTATCAACTAAAGGATCTGATGTAATGAGATACATTTGAGCTTTGGGAAATTGCATCAACTATTTGATTTCAAGTGATTTCATTCTGTCCTTAACTCACAGCATTGGACTTTGATACTGAAACAGGAATAGAACATTGAATCAGATATTTTTTCTTCTAGTACTTACTATTACAAAGAACTTTACACCATTACTGCATCCCCAAGAAGCAGGTAGTATTATTATCCTTATAAAATACTTTGGTTTTCTATTGTTAGAGTATGAAAAATCCTGAAATGATAAATGACTTGGACATTAGCATAGAGCAAATGAGAGCCAGAACAGTGTTTTAAAATTCAGATTTCTTAGTTTCCAGGATTAGAGTCACTCAACTGATCTATTTTCCTCTACAACTTCCTGGGGTATTACACTTTGGGCTCCGTATGGTTCAAGTTAAAGTCCACTAAGCTTATTTTATCGAGTCAGGAATTTTGAGTTCTAATTCTCATTCCAACTCTTAATTTTCATTAACACTAATATTTCTGAAATTCAGTTGTATAATCTGCAAGATGAAAATATTTTTTGATAAATTGATTGGCATTTAGAACATTTTTTTCTTCCAGTTTCATCAAGCTAAAATTGACATACAGCACTAAATAAGTTTAAGGTATACAGCATAATGATTTGACTTACATACATCATGAAATGATTACCACAATAAGTTTAGTGAACATCCATCATCTCATATAGATAGAACATTAAAGAAATAGAAAAAAATTTTCCTTATGATCAGACCTCTTAGGATATACTCTTTTAACAACTTTCATATATAACATACCATAGTGTTAATTACATTTCTCATGTTGTACATTACATCCCTAGTACTTACTTACCTTACAACTGGAAGTTTGTACCTCTTAACTGTCTTCATCCAATTCCCCCTCATCACCCCCAACATCCCCCTCTGGTAACCACAAATCAGATTTCTTTTTCTCTGAGTTTGTTTTTAAAATATAACTGACCTACAATATACTATGTAAGCTCCTGTTATGCAAATTAGTGATTTGATATTTCTATACATTTCACACTGATCACCATGATAAGTCAGTTATAATATGTCACTATACAAGATATTAAAGTTTTTAAAATTTTTATTTTATTAAAAAATTTTATTAATTTTATCAGAGTATAGTTGCTTTACAATGTTGTGTTAGTTTCTTGCTGTACAGCAAAGTGAGTCAGTCATTATATATATATCCATATGTGTATCATATATATGTACATATATCATATACATATGATATATATGATACATATATACATATGTATATGATATATACATATATATACATATATATGATACATATGTATCATATATATATCCACTCTTTTTTCAATTTCCTTCCCATTTAGGTCACTACAGAGCACTGAGTAGAGTTCCCTGTGCTATACAGTAAGTTCTCATTGGTTATCTATTTTATACATGTGAGTTCATATATGTCAGTCACAGTCTCCCAACTCATCCCATCCCTCCCTTCCCTCCTTGGTAACCATAAGTTTGTTCTCTACACCTGTGTCTCTATTTCTGCTTTGCAAATAAGTTCATCTCTACCATTTTTCTAGATTACACATAAAAGCAATATTATATGATGTTTTTCTCTTTCTGACTTACTTCACTCTGTATGACAATCTCTATGTCCACCCACATCTCTGCAAATGGTACTATTTCATTCCTTTCTATGGCTAATATTCCATTGTATATAATTAAAGGTTATTGACAACATTCCCCACACGTTACAACTTCCAGTTGTAAAATAACTTTGTTATTTTTACTGCCTCACTACCACACAAGATTAAGTATCTAATTTTAAGATGGAACTATAAATTCAACTGAAAACAGAGTTACCTCCAATAAAAAAGACCTCTGCAGAATTAACAACAACAAACAATACTCATAATATTAACTAATTTATCAAGCGTTTACTGCTTTAGGTGGATTATATACATCAACTCATTTAATTCTCATAACACCTCTGTGAGGTAGGTTCCATTATAATATCCTCTCCACAGGTGAGGAAACAGAAGCACACTGATTTTAGTAATTTTCCTATGATCACACACCTAGTTAAGGCCAGAACTGGGACTTGGGAAGCAGGGTACAAAACCCAACTTCTTGGCCACTATACTAAACTGTTGAGCCATACACCCTAAATACAAAAGACATTCTAAGTAATGTTCATATGGGCCCATAATCTATACAAATAATAGAAATATAGGCTATAAGCATGTGCTTTAAAAGCATAATAAATGGGGCTTCCCGGGTGGCACAGTGGTTAAGAATCCGCCTGCCAATGTAAGGGGCATGGTTCGAACCCTGGCCTGGGAAGATCGCACAGGCCGTGGAGCAACTAAGCCCGTGCGCCACAACTACTGAGCCTGTTTTCTAGAGTCCACAAGCCACAACTACTGAAGCCTGCGGGCCTAGAGCCCGTGCTCCACAAGAAGAGAAGCCACTGCAATGAGAAGCCCTCACACTGCAGCAAAGACCCAACACAGCCAAAAATAAATAAATAAAATAAAAATATTTTTAAAAAAGCATAATAAATAAGTGTGCAGAGGGAGATTACATATACGATAAATGCATGTCAAGGATGGGATTCACAATGATTTGGCTCCATAATGGGAGTTGATAAGAGTTTTATGTTTATTCCTGATACCTAAAGAAAATTAAAAATCTAAGAACTATGAAGTCAGTATTTTACCCCCAATTTCTTCAAGAGTAGACTGCTTTACACACATCAAATTCCACATGAACAGAAAAGCAACTTCAAGATTTGATAAATGTTTCCCTCTGTCAAAAGCAAACAAATAGAATCAGCCTAACTACTGCTCTTTAGAAATCACTTCCTTGGGGAAACCTCCCAGTATTGTCCCAGTCTGAGCTAAATGTCTCTCCACCGCATGTTCACTTCTGCTTGACCCTACACATAAGTTTTGTAATTGGAGGTGAGCTTGTCTGTCTCCTTCAGTGGTCTGACCTTCAAGAGCAGGGTTTTGTCTTACTCATCTTTGCAGCCATCTACCTAGCAGATGCTTTGTCCATAAAAGGCACTAAATAAATGTTTATTGAAATAAAATAAATGTGTGTTGAAACTAGTTTGGAAACTTCTGGAAAGATAATCCTTTATTTATTTTCTTATTCTAACTGTGTGTGACTTTTACTATTTATATTGTGTATCTACTTTATACAGACATAGATATGCAGTCATATCTACCTAGCATATTTATATATATTTATCAAATATGGTTAATTAAATTATACTGGAATAGGTTCTTCAGATGTATTAAAGAATTAGAATTAGCTTAGTTTAGGCTAGGTTAGGTTGTGGTAACAAACACGTCTTCAAATGTCGGTGACTTAACACATAAAAGTTTACTTCTCAGTCATGCAAAATATACTCCAGATCTGGTGACTCTCTAGAGCAGCTCCTTTCCAAATGGTTCTGCATGGTCCAGGCCTCCAGCATCCTGTAGCTCTGCCATCCAAAACAGGAGGTTTCCAGGTCCCCATGGCAGGAAAAGTGAGCTGTGCACTGGCTCCCAAATGCTTTGGTCTGGAAATGACACACGTTACTTCTGCTCATAGACCTTTGGCAAGAACTAGTCACTTGGTTCTGCCTACTACATGGGGGCAAGGAAATGGGGAGAGAACAGCTGGAATGACTCTGCCATAGAGGAAGAGAGAGCGAAGTATGATCCAATTATCAGTATTTACATTTAGTTTTCAGTCTCACATATTCATTTTTAAAATGAAAATTTATTAATGTTTTGGAATATGTAATACATTATTTCAAGGAATTTGTGACTTAAAAACCAGGAAATACTCCTCCTTCCTCCTCTTTTTCTTTTTTACAGAAGGACAAACATAGCTCATTTGGAGCCTGCAGTATGCACTATGTGACTTGGGATGTGTGGGGGGACTAAGTGTGGGTTCTGATGAAGGGGCAGGGAGGGGATGGGCTGAGATGCTGTCAAAAATCAGGGGTGCTCAGGGAATGGCAGAATCAGGACCAAAACATTGCAGCTGCCACCACTCTTCCCAGAGGAAGCCCCATCTCAGAGCATCTTTGGAGTTCTAGGATTGTTGCAGGGGCGTCCTGGGATGAGAAACACATGGTGCCCTGGGGCACTGGAGACCCCTTGTCCCAAACTTGGCCCTAAGGAATCTAGCTCACATCGCCTATCACACAAACCCCAGTGGCTCTTGGACCGCCCCCTCCCAGTAACAGTGCAGCAGTGTCCTGTCCCAGAGACCTGGCCAGGTCCATGGGAACAGGCTCTGGACAAAATGTTGGGCAGTGGAGGGACCATCTGAGGCCAGAAGGGGGAATAAGTTGCTCCTGCGCCTGCTCATGCCTCCTGTCTGTAGCCTCCAGAAGCCGGAAGGGACAAAGGCAGCAGCTTTGTGGGCATCTGGGGCCTATCTCTGGTGTCAACCCACCAGGGCCTGTGGCACCATTCCATTGCACATTCTTGGGTCCAGTTATTTCTACTGGCATCTGTGAAGTGTCTACAATTTGTTGCAGGAGACCATCACTACCTGTTCATCTTTCCCTGAATAGTCTGTCTCAGGGCATGATTCTTTCTGACCCAGCCCATCCATCAGCACCCTGCGATGGGGAGGATGGCACCTTCACTCAAAACCCTCCATCAGCGAATGGTGCAATGAAATTGTCAGTGAGAAGGTAGCCCTCTGCAGTATTATAATTGACAGCATCGGCATTAATTGTTTTTTTAGTGAGTTAGCAAATGAAAAAGACAAACATAAGTTAGAAGAATTTTTCAGCCACAAAGCTTTTCTTTAAAGATAACATCAGGAAATCAATAGACATTACCTATAATACTGGTTCTTAGCCCCCTGATGAGGTTTCTGTCCAGGCAAATATTTGTGACTTCTCTCCTATCTTCAAAGTCCTGGGAATTCCTTTGTATGTTATTTGTTGCTTTTAATAATTTTTCTTTGCCTTTTATTTTTGTAAGTTTGATTAATATGTGTCTCAGCATGTTCCTCCTTGGATTCATCCTATACGGGATTTTATGTGCTTCCTGGACTTGAGTGAGTGTCTCCTTTCTCATGTCAGGGAAATTTTTGGCTGTATCTTCAAGTATTTTCCCAGGCCCTTTCTCTTTCTCTTCTCCTTCTGAGACCCCTATAATGTGAATGTTGGTGCATTTAATATTGTCCCAGAGATCTCTGAGACTGTCCTCATTTCTTTTCATTCTTTTTCTTTATTATGTTCTGTGGCAGTGATTTCCACCACTCTGTCTTCCAGCTCACTTATTCATTCTTCTGCCTCAGTTATTCTATTGATTCCTTCTAATGTATTTTTCATTTCAGTTATTGTATTGTTCATCTTGGTTTGTTCTTTAAATCTTCTAGCTCCTCATTAAACACTTTTTGTATCTTTTAGATCTGTGCCTCAATTCTTTTATTGAGATTTTGGATATCTTTACTATCATTACTTTGTGCTAGGAAAACTGGGCAGCTACATGTAAAAGAATAAATTAGAGTCTGCTCACCCGCTGGGGTGAGCAGGGGCTGGGAGCTGAGCCTCGGACTTCGGTCGGATCCCAGGGAGAGGTCTGGAGTTGGCAGCGTGAAAACAGCCTGAAGGGGTTAGCACACCACGGCTAGCCGGAGGGATTCTGGGAGAAGTCTGGAGCTGCCGAAGAGGCAAGAGACCTTTTCTTCCATCTTTGCTTCCTGGTGCGCGGGGAGAGGGGTTTTAGCGCACTGCGTAAAGGAGCTTCAGAAATGGGCGTGAGCCGCGGCTGTCGGCACAGACACCAGAGAGGGGTGTGGGATGCTAGGGTTGCTGCTGCTGCCACCAAGAGGCCTGTGTGTGAGCACAGGTGACTCTCCACACCTCCCCTCCTGGGACCCTGTGCAGACCGCCACTGCTGGGGTCCCGGGATCTAGGGACAGCTTACCCGGGAGAATGCATGGCGTGCCTTGGGCTGGTGCAGCATCACGCTGGCCTCTGCTGCTGCAGGTTGGCCCCGCATCCGTGCCCCTCCCTCTCCCTGACCTGTGCCAGAGCCCCCGAATCAGCTGCTCCTTTAACCCCATCCTGTTTGAGAGAAGAGCAGATGCTCTCAGAAGACCTACATGCAAAGGTGGGGCCAAGTCCAAAGCTGAACCCCAGGAGTTGTGCAAACAAAGAGGAGAGGAGGAGGTCTCTCCCACTTCAATCAACTTGAACTGCCCTGCATCTGTGGAAAACCTGAATAGACAGTGAAATATCCCAAGTTGAGGAGGTGGACTTTCGGAACAAGATATATTATTATTTTCCTGTTTTATTCTTTTTGTGAGTGTGTATGTGTGTGCTGCTGTGTGAGATTTTGTCTGTATAGCTTTGCTTTCACCATTTGTCCTAGGGTTCTGACCAAACTGTTTCTTTTTTTTTTTTTTTTTGTGGTACACAGGCCTCTCACTGCCATGGCCTCTCCCGTTGCAGAGCACAGGCTCTGGACACGCAGGCTCAGCAGCCGTGGCTCACGGGCCCAGCCACTGCACGGCATGTGGGATCTTCCCGGACCGGGACACGAACCCGTGACCCCTGCATCGGCAGGCGGACTCTCAACCACCGCGCCACCAGGGAAGCCCCTTTCTTTTTTTTTTATAAAATTCTTCTTCCTAATAATAATTTTTTATTTCAATAACTATATTTTACCCTACTTTATTTTGTCTTCTTCCTTTCTTTCTTCCTTCCTTTCTTCCTCCCTTCCTTCCTCCCTTTCTTGCTCTCTTCCTTCCTTTCTTGCTTTCTTCCTTCATTTCTTCCTTCCTTTCTTCCTTCTTTCCTTCCTTCCTTCCTTCCTTTCTTTCTCTCCTTTCTATTTTTTCTCCCTTTTATTTTGAGCCGTGTGGATTAAAGGCTCTTGGCGCTCCAGCCAGGCATCGGGGCTGTGTCTCTGAGGTGGGAGAACCAACGTCAGGACACTGGTCCACAGGAGACCTCCCAGCTCCACGTAATACCAAATGGCGAAAATCTCCCAGAGATCTCCATCTCAACACCAAGACCCAGCTTCAATCAAGGACCAGCAATGAACAGTGCTGGACACCCTATTCCCAACAAATAGCAAGACAGGACTACAGCCCCATCCATTAGCAGAGAGACTGCCTAAAATCATAATAAGGCTGCCAACATCCCCATACACACCACCAGACGTGGACCTGCTGTCCAGAAACACAATATCCAGCCTCATCCATCAGAACATAGGCACTAGTCCCCCCAACCAGGAAACTTACTAAACCCACTGAACCAACCTTAGCCACTGGGGACAGTCACCAAAAACAACAGGAACTACAAACCTGCAGCCTGCAAAAAGGAGATCTCAAACACAGTAAACAAAATGGAAAGACAGAAAAACACACAGCAGATGAAGGAGCAAGGTAAAAACGCACCACCTAACAAATGAAGAGGAAATAGGCAGTCTACTTGAAAAGGAATTCAGAATAATGATAGTAAAGATGATCCAAAATCTTGGAAATAGAATAGACAAATTGCAAGAAACATTTAACAAGGACCTAGAAGAAATAGAGAGGAAGCAAGCAATGATGAGCAACACAATAAATGAAATGAAAAATACTCTAGATGGGATCAATAGCAGAATAACTGAGGCAGAAGAAGGGATAAGTGACCTGGAAGATAAAATAGTGGAAATAACTATTGCAGAGCAGAATAAAGAAAAAAGAATGAAAGGAACTGAGGACAGTCTCAGAGATCTCTGGGACAACATTAAATGCACCAACATTTGAATTATAGGGGTCCCAGAAGAAGAAGAGAAAAAGAAAGGGACTGAAAAAATATTTGAAGTGATTATAGTTGAAAACTTCCTTAATATAGGAAAGGAAATAGTCAATCAAGTCCAGGAAGCACAGAGAGTCCTGTACAGGATAAATACAAGGAGAAACACGCTAAGACACATAATAATCAAACTGTCAAAAATTAAATACAAAGAAAACATATTAAAAGCAGCAAGGGAAAAACAACGAATAACACACAAGGAAATCCCCATAAGGTTAACATCTGATCTTTCAGCAGAAACTCTACAAACCAGAAGGGAGTGGTGGGACATATTTAAAGTGATGAAGGAAAAAAAGCCTACAACCAAGATTACTCTACCCAGCAAGGATCACATTCAGATTTGATGGAGAAATTAAAACCTTTGCAGACAATCAAAAGCTGAGAGAGTTCAGCACCACCAAACCAGCTTCACAACAAATGCTAAAGGAACTTCTCTAGGCAAGAAACACAAGAGAAGGAAAAGATCTACAAGAACAACTCGAAACAATTAAGTAAATGGTAATAGGAACAGACATATCAATACTTACCTTAAATGTAAATGGATTAAATGCTCCCACCGAAAGACACAGACTGGCTGAATGGATACAGAAACAAGACCCATATATATGCTGTCTACAAGAGACCCACTTCAGACCTAGGGACACATACAGATTGAAAGTGAGGGGATGGAAAAAGATATTCCATGCAAATGGAAATCAGAAGAAAGCTGGAGTAGCAATTCTCATATCAGACAAAATAGACTTTAAAATAAAAACTATTACAAGAGACAAAGAAGGACACTACATAATGATCAAGGGATCGATCCATGAAGAAGATATAACAATTGTAAATATTTATACACCCAACATAAGAGCACCTCAATACATAAGGCAAATACGAACAGCCATAAAAGGGCAAATCGACAGTAACACAATCATAGTAGGGGACTTTAACATAACACTTTCACCAATGGACAGATCATCCAAAATGAAAATAAATAAGGAAACACAAGCTTTAAATGATGCATTACACAAGATGGACTTAATTGAAATTTATAGGACATTCCATCCAAAAACAACAGAATACACATTTTCTCAAGTGCTCATGGAACATTCTCCAGGATCGATCATATATTGGGTCACAAATATAGCCTTGGTAAATTTAAGAAAATTAAAATCTTATCAAGTATCTTTTCGGACCACAACGCTATGAGACTAGTTATCAAGTACAGGAAAAGATCTGTAAAACATACAAACACATGGAGGCTAAACAATGCACTACTTATTAACAAAGTGATCACTGAAGAAATCAAAGAGGAAATCAAAAAATACTTAGAAACAAATGACAATGGAGACACGACAACCCCAAACCTATGAGATACAGCAAAAGCAGTTCTAAGAGGGAAGTTTATAGCAATACAATCCTACCTTAAGGAAGAGGAAACATCTCGAATAAACAACTTAACTTTGCACCTAAAGCAATTAGAGAAAGAAGAAAAAAAACCCCTAAATTTAGCAGAAGGAAAGAAATCATAAAGATCAGATCAGAAATAAATGAAGGAAACAATAGCAAACATCAATAAAACTAAAAGCTGGTTCTTTGGGAAGATAAATAAAATTGATAAACCATTAGCCAGACTCATCAAGAAAAAAAGGGAGAAGACTCAAATCAATAGAATTAGAAATGAAAAAGGAGATGTAACAACTGACTCTGCAGAAATACAAAGGATGATGAGAGATTACTACAAGCAACTGTAGGCCAATAAAATGGACAACCTGGAAGAAACAGACATTCTTAGAAATGCACAACATGCCGAGACTGAACCAGGAAGAAATAGAAAATATGAACAGACCAATCACAAGCACTGAAATTGAAACTGTGATTAAAAATCTTCCAACAAACAAAAGCCCAGGACCAGATGGCTTCACAGGTGAATTCTATCAAACATTTAGAGAAGAACTAACACCTATCCTTCTCAAACTCTTCCAAAAGATAGCAGAGGGAGGAACACTCCCAAACTCATTCTATGAGGCCACCATCACCCTGATACCAAAACCAGACAAAGATGTCACAAAGAAAGAAAACTACAGGCCAATATCACTGATGAACATAGATGTAAAAATCCTCAACAAAATACTAGCAAACAGAATCAAACAGCACATTAAAAGGATCATACACCATGATCAAGTGGGATTTATCCCAGGAATGCAAGGATTCTTCAATATACGCAAATCAATGAACGTGATACACCATATCAACAAACTGAAGAAGAAAAACCATATGATCATCTCAATAGATGCAGAGAAAGCTTTTGACAAAATTCAACGCCCATTTATGATAAAAACCCTGCAGAGTGTAGGCATAGAGGGAACTTTCCTCAACATAATAAAGGCCATGTATGACAAACCCACAGAAAGCATTATTCTCAATGGTGAAAAACTGAAACCATTTCCACTAAGATCAAGAACAAGACAAGGTTACCCACTCTCACCATTATTATTCAACATAGTTTTGGAAGTTCTAGCCACAGCAATCAGAGAAAATAAAGAAATAAAAGAATCCAAATAGGAAAAGAAGAAGTAAAGATGTCACTGTTTGCAGATGACATGATACTATACATAGAGAATACTAAGGATGCTACCAGAAAACTACTAGAACTAATCAATGAATTTGGTAAAGTAGCAGGATACAAAATTAATGCACAGAAATCTCTGGCATTCTTATATACTAACGATGAAAAATCTGAGAGTGAAATTAAGAAAACACTCCCATTTACCATTGCAACAAAAAGAATAAAATATCTAGGAATAAACCTACCTAAGGAGACAAAAGACTTGTATGCAGAAAACTATAAGACACTGATGAAAGAAATTAAAGATGATACAAATAGGTGGAGAAATATACCATGTTCTTGGACTGGACAAATCAACATTGTGAAAATGACTCTACTACTCAAAGCAATCTGCAGATTCAATGCAATCTTTATGAAACTACCACTGGCATTTTTTACAGAACTAGAACAAAAATTTTCACAATTTGTATGGAAACACAAAAGACCCTGAATAGCCAAAGCAATCTTGAGAACGAAAAATGGAGCTGGAGGAATCAGGCTCCCTGACTTCAGACTATACTACAAGGCTACAGTAATCAAGACAGTATGGTACTGGCACTAAAACAGAAATATAGATCAATGGAACAGGATAGAAAGCCCAGAGGTAAACCCATGCACATATGGTCACCTTATCTTTGATAAAGGAGGGTAGGATATACAGTGGAGAAAAGACAGCCTCTTCAATAAGTGGTGCTGGGAAAACTGGACAGGTACATGTAAAAGTATGAAATTAGAACACTCCCTAACACCATACACAAAAATAAACTCAAAATGAGTTAAAGACCTACATGTAAGACCAGACACTATCAAACTCTTAGAGGAAAACATAGGCAGAACACTCTATGACATAAATTACAGCAAGATCCTTTTTGACCCACCTCCTAGAGAAATGGAAATAAAAACAAAAAATAAACAAATGGGACCTAATGAAACTTAAAAGCTTTTGCACAGCAAAGGAAATCTTAAACAAGACCAAAAGACAACCCTCAGCATGGGAGAAAATATTTGCAAATGAAGCAACTGACAAAGGATTAATATACAAAATTTATAAGCAACACATGCAGCTCAATAACAAAAAACCAAACAACCCAATACAAAAATGGGCAGAACTATATAGACATTTCTCCAAAGAAGATATACAGATTGCCAACAAACACATGAAAGAATACTCAACATCATTAATCATTAGAGAAATACAAATCTAAAGTACAATGAGATATCATCTCACACCGGTCAGAATGGCCATCATCAAAAACTCTAGAAACAACAAATGCTGGAGAGGGTGTGGAGAAAAGGAAACACTCTTGCATTGTTGGTGGGAATTTAAATTGATATAGCCACTATGGAGAACAGCATGGAGGTTCCTTATAAAACTACAAATAGAATTACCATATGACCCCACAATCCCACTACTGGGCATATACCCTGAGAAAACCATAATTCAAAAAGAGTCATGTACCAAAATGTTCATTGCAGCTCTATTTACAATAGCCAGGACATGGAAGCAACTTAAGTGTACATCAACAGATGAATGGATAAAGAAGATGTGGCACATATATACAATGGAATATTACTCAGCCATAAAAAGAAATGAAACTGAGTTATTTGTAATGAGGTAGATAGACCTGGAGTCTGTCATACAGAGTGAAGTAAGTCAGAAGGAGAAAAACAAATACCGTATGCTAACACATACATATGGACTCTAAGAAAAAAAATGTCATGAAGAGATTAGTGGTAGGATGGGAATAAAACAGAGACCTACTAGAGCATGGACTTGATGATATGGGGATGCGGAAGGGTAAGCTGTGACAAAGTGAGAGAGTGGCATGGACATATATACATTACCAAATGTAAAATAGATAGCTAGTGGGAAACAGCCGCATAGCACAGGGAGATCAGCTCTGTGCTTTGTGAACACCTAGAGGGGTGGGATGGGGGGATGGGAGGGAGGGAGACGCAAGAGGGAAGATATATGGGAACATATGTATATGTATATGTATAACTGATTCACTTTGTTGTAAAGCAGTAACTAACACACCATTGTAAAACAGTTATACTCCAATAAAGATGTTAAAAAAAAAGAATCTAGGAGACTCATGTACACACTGTTATATTTAAAATAAATAACCAACAAGGACTTACTTTAAAAATAAAAATAACAAAGATATTTAAAAAAAAGAATAAATTAGAACATTCTCTAACACCATACACAAAAATAAACTCAATATGGATTAAAGACCTAAATGTAAGCCTGGATATTATAAAACTCTTAGAGAAAAACATAGGCAGAACACTCTCTGACATAAATTGCAGCAAGGTCTTTTTTGATCCACCTCTTAGAGTAATGAAAATAAAAACAAAAGTAAACAAATGGAACCTAATTAAAGTGAAAAGCTTTTTCACAGCAAAGGAAGCCATAAACAAAATGAAAAGACAACCCACAGAAAGGGAGAAATTATTTGCAAATGAAGTAACCAACAAGAGATTAATCTCTAAAATATATAAACAACTCATGCACCACAATATCCCCCCCAAAAAAACCCAAGCAAAAAATGGGCAGAAGATCTAAGTAGACATTTCTCCAAATAAGACATACAGATGGCCAAGAGGCACATGAAAAGATGCTCAACATCACTAATTATTAGAGAAATGCAAGTCAAAACTGCAATGAGGTATCACGTCACACTGGTCAGAATGGTCATCCTCAAAAAATCCACAAATAATAAATGCTGGAGAAGGTGTGGAGAAAAGGGAACCTTCTTACACTTTTGGTGGGAATGTAAATTGTACAGCCACTGTGGAGAACAGTATGGAGGTTCCTTAAAAAACTAAAAATAGAGCTACCACATGATCCAACAATCCCACTCCATATATCTGGAGAAAACCATAATTCGAAGATACATGTACCCGAACATTCATTGCAGCACTATTTACAATAGTCAGGACATGGAAGCAACCTAAATGTCCATTGCAGGATGAATGGATAAAGATGTGGTACATATATAACACAGTAATGGAATATTACTCAGCCATAAAAAGAATGAAATCATGCCATTTACAGTGACATGGATGGACCTAGAGATTGTCATACTGAGTGAAATGTCAGACAGAGAAAGACAAATATCATATGATATCACTTATATGTGAATCTAAAAAAATTGGTGCAAATGAACTTATTTACCAAACAGAAATAGAGTCACAGATGTAGAAAACAAACTTATGGTTACTAAGGGGGAAAATGGGGGGAGGAAAAAATTGGGAGATTGGTATTGACATATACATATACATACTACTATATATAAAATAGATAACTAATAAGAAACTACTATATAGCACAGGGAACTCTACTCAATACTCTGTAATGACCTATATGGGAAAAGAATCTAAGAAAGAGGGATATATGTATATGTATAACTGATTCACTTTGCTGTGCAGCAGAAACTAACCCAACATTGTAAATCAACTATACTCCAATTAAAAAAAAAAAATCCTGGGAGAGTTGGGCAAAAAGAGTCTTGTCCATCGCCAAGTGCTGTCAATATAACTTGGTCACTGCTTCTCTCTCTTGAGGTGATCTGCCTTTCTTTTCCTGTATTCTAGAAAATTGCCAGTGAAAACATCTAATCACAGCATTAACTCTTTCATTTGGAATGCTGAGAGGTGAGCTTCCTCAACTCCTGAATAGAGAGATTAAAACAGAATGCATACTTACAACAACATGTAAGATACAAAGACTGAAGAACTCCTAAACTCTAATCCTTTTTATTTGTTGTGTCTTATCAAGTATCTGATGGACCTGGAATGGCCTAAGCCTTGCACTATCGTACTTTTCTAGGGGCAATTTCTTAAATCTGTTAAAGGAAACATTGTGAGATGGCAAATGGGAAGAAAGTACCTTCAGCCTGTTTCTTCCTGATTGTCAGAGTTCCCAAGACATCATGGGAAGCACAAGTGTTCATCAGGGTATTTAATTTCTGAGAGCACACGGCTGAACTACATTGCCCAGGTCCCACATCTCAGTGAGGTCATGTCACTGAAATGTGATCAGTGATGGCAGTTAAGAGAGGCTGTGCCTTTTCCATCCCTCTTTCTCCGGTCAGTACTGCAGTAAATGAAGGAGTTGGCAGATGGAAGCGGTCTGTATTCTTGAGTCACCCTGTGGAGGAGCTGCAGGCAGTAGAGTCTCCTGGTCCACATCAGACTCTGACGTCGATGAGAAAGAAACCACTGATGTGTTAAGACTCTGAGATTTCAGGGCTAGTTGATCATGGTGCAGTACAAGCTAGTCTGCTAATAAAGACGTGATATATGCATACAGGACATGCAGATACACAAAATTTAAAACGTTCAAAAGGCCTCACCATCCCCTTTGCAAGAGACAAACACTATTATTAAGTTCTTGTGTATCTTTCAGACATATGTGCTAATAACAGAAACAGTAATAATTATGGTAATAGCAGCAAATACTTAATAAAAGACTGCTGTAACAACTGACCCTAAAAGTTATTATTCTTCAAACCCAACAGAAAGTGATCTAAGGTCACCAATGTGTGTGTGGTGACCACAGCCAGTCTTTAAGGGACCTTCCATAGACAGAGGCCTTGCAGTCTTCAGTCTGTGTCTTTGAGACTGACCTGGCAAAAGGGCAAAGAGCATAGAAGATAGCATGTAAAAGGCTTTTATGGGCCGAGTCTGCCAATTACTGGCTAGAATTCAGTCACATCGTCACCCTCACTGTGAGGCTGGCAAATATAGTCTAGTGTGTACCAGGATGAAGAGGAAATGTGTTTGGTGATCAACCAGCAGTCTTTGCCTTACTTATATATTAATTTACTTAGTTCTTATAACAGCTCTATGACCTAGGGACTACTATTATGCCCACTTTACGTACTGATAAACTGAGGAACTGAAAAGCTAATTCATTTGCTGAAGATCAGCTAGCAAGTGGCAGAGCCTAGAAGTGGCAGAGCTTAGGCACCAAAGCTGGGCCTAACCACTCTGCTATATCCTTTCTTTATATAATGTGGTATATTATACAGACTGTTCTAAACCTTGTTACATTTTTTTTCCTTAAGGATATTTAGTTGAGATTATTCAATGCTAGTCCATATAAGGTTGTACAGTTGACCCTTGAACAATGTGGGGGGTAGGGGCTTTGGCCCTCACAGAGTCTAAAATCCACTTATAGCTGGCCCTCTGTATACTTGGTTCCTCTGTATCCACAGATCGCAACTATGAGTTCAAACAACCACGGGTCATATAGTGCTGTAGTATTTACTATTGAAAAGAATCTGCATGTAAGGGGACCTGTGCTGTTCAAGGGTCAACCGTAAATATCTTTTTAAGAGCTATATACTATATTGTATAAGTGAGTCGTAGTTTTACTCTCTCATTATGATGATCGTTTTAATTTTTTTCCCCATTTCAAATAGTGATGCAGTGAATAGCCTCAAAAGTTTGTATTTGCACACATGTGCATGTATATGGAGAAAAATAATTTCTGGAAGTAAAATTGCTCAGCCAAAATAGTATACACATCGTTATTTTTAATAATAAATGTTTCCAAAGTTCCCTACAGTGAGAGTATTTTTTTTTTTTTTTTTTTTTTTTTTTTTTTTTTGCGGTACGCGGGCCTCTCACTGCTGTGGCCTCTCCGGTTGCGGAGCACAGGCTCCGGACGCGCAGGCTCAGCGGCCATGGCTCACGGGCCCAGCCGCTCAGCAGCATATGGGATCTTCCCGGACCAGGCCACGAACCCGTGTCCCCTGCATCGGCAGGCGGACCCTCAAACACTGCGCCACCAGGGAAGCCTGAGAGTATTTTTTTATACAAAAAGTACAATTTACATTCCCATGAACAAAGTATGCAAGTATATTTCTTCACACTCATGCCACACAAACATTTTCAACTTTTTTGATATTTGCCAAATTATAAGTAAAAACGGAATTTGATAGTTTTAAGTTTTCTTTTTATTGAAACAATAAATGCTAAACATTTCTAGGTATACTGAAGTGTCATTTGAATTTTTTTAAAGTGGTTCATGTCCTTTACTCACCACACTTTTGGAATGTTAGATATTATCTTACTGATTTATAGAAGACCTTTATATACACATTTACCTATGGTGTATGTTGCTGTATTACTTTGGCCAATTTTTAGTTTCTCTTTTGATTTAAGTCATGGTGGATTTTTTCCTATCATAAAATGTCACTTTATTACATATTACATTCCATTTTGGTCTATTTCTAGATAGTTTGTAGATCTATTTACATTTTACTACCACACATTTTTACTTACTGTAGATTTAAATGTTTCAATATCTTATTGTAAAAACCCCCCACTATTCAAAATTTTCTTGGTTTTTCTTTCCCTTTTATTTTTCCATATGAGTTTTGAACATCAACTAGAGTAGTTCTTAATAAAGAAGCTTATTGTTATTGTTCTATAGAACCTATACATTTTTAGATTGACTTAGAATTGATCTTTCTTCCCAAGAGCATGTTATACCTTTTTTTAGGGAATCTTCCTTTTAGTTTCTTCAGTTTCATTTTCATGTTTTCCATGTCTAAATTTTTTAAGCATATTACATTTAATCTTTTTTTTTTGTTTTCTTCTTACTCTTCCATTGTATTTTTAATTGGTTGTTATTTTTATATAGAAAAGCTACTTATTTTTGTATATAAATTTTTTCCTTAGTCACATTACAATGATTATGATTAAGAGGCTGTGAGTATAGTGGGTAAGATCACATTGGTCCGTGCCAGACAATCTGAGTTTGAATCCCAGCTCTGCCATGTCCTGGCTGTTACTGTAAAGCTTAAAGATAATTCATGAAAAATGCTTAGAACTGTGCCTAATCAGTTTAACCATTTTTTTTTTTTTTTTTTTTTTTTTTTTTTTTTTTTTTTTTTTTTTTTTTTGCGGTACGCGGGCCTCTCACCGCTGCGGCCTCTCCCGTCGCGGAGCACAGGCTCCGGACGCGCAGGCTCAGCAGCCATGGCTCACGGGCCCAGCCGCTCCGCGGCACGTGGCATGTTCCCGGACCGGGGCACGAACCCGTGTCCCCCGCATCGGCAGGCGGACTCTCAACCACTGCGCCACCAGGGAAGCCCAGTTTAACCATTTTTAATCAGATATTTGGCATAGAAGTTGGCTTGCTTCTGAAAAAGAATTTATTTTTTTTGTGGTACGCGGGCCTCTCACTGTTGTGGCCTCTCCCGTTGCGGAGCACAGGCTCCGGACGCGCAGGCTCAGCGGCCATGGTTCACGGTCCTAGCCGCTGCGCGGCATGTGGGATCTTCCCAGACCGGGGCACGAACCTGTGTCCCCTGCATCGGCAGGCAGACTCTCAACCACTAAGCCACCAGGGAAGCCCCCTGAAAAAGAATTTTTTTTTTTTTTGTGGTACGCGGGCCTCTCACTGTTGTGGCCTCTCCCGTTGCGGAGCACAGGCTCCGGACGCGCAGGTCTAGCGGCCATGGCTCACGGGCTTAGTTGCTCCGCGGCATGTGGGATCTTCCCGGACCAGGGCACGAACCCGTGTCTCCTGCATCGGCAGGCGGATTCTCAACCACTGCGCCACCAGGGAAGCCCCTGAAAAAGAATTTTAATGCTTTCTAGTTTCTATACTTGCTGAAAATTTAAGATGACTAGGACACATTTTCTTCCTTGATGGGAAACTCTATTTTCATTTTCCAGTTCATTTGATCCTCCAATTCTCTTTTGATAGAAGAATAATTAAGTTGATTTTATAAATGTGGAATTTACTACACAGAGTGGTTAGAAAAACATCTGAGCCAAAATTTGGATCCAGGCTCGCCTATCTAAAGCCAAAATCAAGATTTAAACAAACCAATATAGTAAAAGAAAAGCATTAGAGACTTATTTATTTGAAAATATATACCTTCCTAATTGCAGAATTTATGGTACTCTTACATTTCTACATTCATTGATTCATGGAATGTTTTTCTATAACACACTTTAATGTACAATGTACTTTACACAAGTTCAATTTATAAGAAAATCTTAACTGTAGCTTCAAAGAAAGAAAAAAGAGTAGAAATAGTACTGCCAATTTCGACACTTTTATATCTTTTCATTTTTTTGTATCTTTTCTTCCCTCTATCCCTATTACTACTCTTAACTCTAGCCCATATAATACCTGGACTAGATTACTACAAGTGCCTGTAAAATGCTCTCTCAGACTCTAATCTTGCCTTCCTTAAAGCTATTCTCTGCACTGTCACCAGAACGATACATTGCCAATCACATTTCCCCTCAACCGAAGTTAGAGCTCATTAGGGTGGCGTCGGGCTCTCCCAAGTTAAACGTCTTACCTCCCCAGCCTTGAATCTTGCTAGAATGCTCTAGCAATGTCAGATGTTCAAAGTTCTCCTGGGCATACTGAAGGGCCTTTTCTTCTTTGTGAATTTGACGCCTCACTGCCCCACTGCCTTCGTCTTCCCCTAGTAAACAGTACTGTGTCTTATATATGGGAGTTTCTCAATAGATGTTTGTTTTCTGAAAGAATAAACAAATATCCCCACCCCCTACTTTTTTCAACTCTTAAAACAGCAGTTTGTATTGTGGAAAATCTTGAGAAGATTAGTTAAATGTCAGGAATCTAGGCATTTAGTCCTTGTTCTGTCTTTGACTCACTGTGGGATCCTGGACGTGTGTCTGTATGTTTGGGCACATAAGTCTCCAAGCAGATGATTGGGGTAAAATTAGGAGGGCACCAAGTAGGCAGGGAAGCTTTGCATATTATTTTATTCAATTTTTACAACAAGCTATGGAGTAGGAATAAATATCCCTGTAATGCCAATGGAGAATGTTGATGCAAACAAGCATTGTGCCCAAAGGGAAGAAGAAAAATCTTTTGATGCAGGGGTCTAGTGAGGGAAGATAAGGAAATTCAGGCTGAGTGTCTTCACTGCTGAATCTATTTCCCCACAGGCAAATTTTGGGAAGAAGGTAAAGAGTAAGGAGGAACAGGGAAGTTTGGAGAATCCTGGAGCAAGGGACATTTTTGTTTCTCAGGATAGCCTGAGGAAATTGCAACCTCTTTTGTGAAGTCAAACACTTGGAGTATTTAGTTTGCAGAACTGAAGAAGATTCTAGGCAAATGAACCTATGCCAGCACCTCTGGTTCCCATGGTATGTGTGTGTCATTTGGGAGTCCAAAATTTCTGGTGGCACTTGTAGGTGGTGCACAAATGCTAGGAGGACTAGAGGAGGCATGGGGTCAGGACAAGGAGGCTGCAGAGTATGGGACTGTGTGACAGGAGTCTGGAGAAGGGTCTGCCCATTTCCGTAGTGAGTATGAGTTTGAGACAGGTGGGACCAGCCTCACTCCTGCAGACTGCCCACTCAGTTGGACAAGCCAGACCAGAGCACATTAGTGCTAGAACATCTCTGCCTCAAGTCTGCAAGGGCTTAGAAAGTCCCTGGGGAGGAGGTCATCAGAAGGAGGGAGAAAAAAGATATAATTTACTGAGATTAAATCCCAAAGCCACTGAGATAATACCTGAAAAGCATTGGCTGAAACTGGCAGAGACTGAGTTATGTTCACTGAGGAGTTGAAGATAGTTGTTTCTATTGAGTGGACTCAAAAGCAAAATGAGATTCTTTGTAGAAAATAATTATCATGTTTTGCACGTTTGAATTGTGGCATGTGTCACCAACCCTACTATCTTTTTAATAATTCTTTCAGTCATTCAACAACTATTTATTGGTTATGTTACTATATACTAGTTTTTCTGCTCATAACTTTTGCTGATGTTTTCAAAACCCTATTTGAAACAACTCTCCCTGTGACCATATGCTCTCTTGGAGACTCATATAGACCTCCTAAAACCAAGCTTCTGGAAACCCACTCCTATCTTTCCTTACAGCAGAGGTTCTTTACCCTTCATAATCCTCCCTTTAATATTGTTTTCCTGGGGATTTCCATTATGATTTTCAAGTAATGGACTTAAACAGAAGGTATGGTAAGCCTGTATATATAAATGTATATGATATAAGTCTGACACTTTTGTTGTCACATACACCCAGGTTCCCTTTTCATTAGCTCTGTGGTGACCCCACCTCCTTCCCTGGATGCAAAGGCTAAAGCCCTGAATGGAGGTGTTTTGTAATGTAACTCAAAGCTGGGGAAGGAAAAGCTAGTCCTTTAGCAAAACAAGGTTGAGGAGGTATGCCAGCAGGAGGTTCTCTTTCCTGCTACAGGGCTGCTTGGTTGCTTTTTGGATATTCTACTTGAAGGTCAGGCCACTGTGGAGAATCCAAAGTATCATTTCTGCCTGAGCAATGAGAGAACCAGAGGCAGAAAGGATGGATTAAGGCTCTTCTCTGGAGGCCAACTAGAAGAGAACTTGGGACCTAGGATTGGGGTGTGGAGGGTGATGAGTTAAAAGGAGTGAATGGCAGTAAGAGAGAGTTTGTGGAGGCGTCTGCGGGAGACCCTCCTCTGTTTGGTAAAGGGAGAGCTCACATGCTGTCCCCAAGAGCTAAGGAATGCGGTCCCATGCCATAGGTAGGACTGTGATTCCTTTGCAGGAAACCTCCTAGATCTCTGCTCCCATTGTAGACTCTGTATAGTTTGAATAAACAGTAAATAACTAATTGAGCATTTTAAAAGATTCTGGTATATGTGCTTCATGGTCCAAAGAGGTGGTAGATGCTCTTCTCTTCCCCCTCCCCAGCTGATGTTCAGATTCCCTCAGAGTGGAAAGCAGGGTGGTGAAAGACCTCCATGGGACCCCATCAGACCATGATAGACAGACCATGCTATGGCTGTCTTCCACAGTAAGATGTTTAGTGCCCAGGTAAACCTGTGGGGAGAAACCAAAGAGTAACAACTGTAGTGTGGCATTTGATTCAAGTCAAGAAATTGGCTTCCATCTCTCCCATCTTCTTCTGTCAAATGTTAAACATTTGTACTTGCTTCAGGCTCCAAAACTGTCACTCCGGGCTTCCCTGGTGGCGCAGTGGTTGAGAATCCGCCTGCCGATGCAGGAGACACGGGTTCGTGCCCTGGTCCGGGAAGATCCCACATGCCGCGGAGCAACTAAGCCCGTGAGCCATGGCCGCTGAGCCTGCGCGTCCGGAGCCTGTGCTCCGCAACGGGAGAGGCCACAACAGTGAGAGGCCCGCATACCGCAAAAAAAAAAAAAACAAAAAACTGTCACTCCATCAAATTATACTTTCATATATTGTTATAGAATACATAACAATATATTGCCATGCCAAAGCTTTTTTTTATTGTTACAGAAGTTAGGAATATAGAAAGAAAAAAACAATAAAATAAAATAAAATCATCTGAAACATTTCCAACTTCTTTTTACATGAGATGATGGAACATTGAGGCTAACTCTTTTCTTCATGTCCATACAGAATATAATTTTCCAAGGGCAGTATTTCTATTACTTGATCATGGGACTTGTAGTGACAAAAAATGCTGTGACAAGAAAGCTGAACACACAGAGATTTGGGGCAAATAGGGCACTGTCTACTAAAGGGTTGCTGCTGGCCTCTGCTTCTGTATCCTTGAAGGTTTCACTGGAGATTGAAGGTGGAAGTTTTAGTTCAGTCCCTTTGTGATTGAGTAGACAGAACAAACCTGTTCACAGTTTCTACCATCTTCCTGTGGACACGGGTCTGCCACTGCTTTTCTTTTCTTTCCTTTTTTTCTTTCAGTTTTCCTTTTCTTAATATCGTTTTCAGCTAGTGAATTATTTAAAGCCAACACCTTTGTAAATTACCACCCAAGCCAAGAGACAGAACTTTACCAGCCACCCCAGGAACCCCTGAGTGAGGCCTGGCCCAGTTATAAACACTCCTTACTTTTTACTCCCTCTCCCTGACCTTTACAGTAATAATGGCCTTACATTTTTAAGAATAGTTTTACCACACAAGAGTGCAT
Organism: Kogia breviceps; assembly: GCF_026419965.1. Taxonomy (NCBI): domain Eukaryota; kingdom Metazoa; phylum Chordata; class Mammalia; order Artiodactyla; family Physeteridae; genus Kogia; species Kogia breviceps. Next base: position 33,676,462 of record NC_081325.1, read on the forward strand.
CCTTATACACTATATCTTAGTATTTTCCATTAAAAAATGATGTCTGGTGGTGCAATGCTTAAGAGTCTGCCTGCCAGTACAGGGGACATGGTTCGAGCCCTGGTCCAGGAAGATCCCACATGCCATTGAGCAACTAAGCCCGTGCACCACAACTACTGAGCCTGTGCTCTAGAGCCCATGAGCCACAACTACTGAGCCTGTGTGCCACAACTACTGAAGCCCGCATGCGTAGAGCCCATGCTCTGTGACAAGAGAAGCCACAGCAATGAGAAGCCCATACACTGCAACAAAGAATAGCCCCCACTCGTCGCAACTAGAGAAAGCCTGTGCGAAGCAACGAGGACCCAACACAGCCAAAAAAAAAAAAGATGTCTGTAGATTCTCTTTTAATCTACAGGCCTTCTCCCAACCCCTACCTTATCCCTTTCTTTTCCTTATAATTTTCTCATTAAAGACCTAGACAATTTGAATTGTCAAGTTTCCTATTGTCTGAATTTTGCTAACTGTATATTCTTGGCTAAGTTAACATGTTTCTTCTTGCCTCTCTATTTCCTGGAAATTGGCAGCAGGATCCAGAGAGCTGATCAGCCTCATGTATGACACTTTGGCAAGACTATAGGAGGTAAATATATCTGGCTGTCTCTGTTTTTGTTAGCAGACACTGATAATATATAAATACATTAATTCATTGAGTGGCGGGTGGTTGCAAATGGGGATAGTCGATCATTTAAAAACATATTTTTTAGAATATTCTTATAAACAGATAATTCCCTTCATCTATTATTTGGTTACCCAGTGGTATAGTCATATAGGAAAGGCAGAATAAATGCTTGATTCTTTCTCTTTATTTACCATCCTTTGAAGGTGATCATTTAAACTTTAATAATTAATTTAAATATTATTAATGAATGGATTTATTTATTTCAATACATGAAAATTATTTTCTTTATTGAAGTTAAATTATCTTATATTTGGCTGGTGGAAACCTCATAAAGTTGGTTACTGAGTCTTTTTGCCATGTTTCTAGTAATCTTTGCTTCTTTTTTGACAAGGTATATCAGGCTCATCTTGTACATATCCTGCCCTAGACATGGAATCAACCATTTATCCAAGAAGCCCTGGTTCCTGTTATAGGAAAAGGTAACTCAAAACCTTATTTATCTTATCTTATTGCTAATACTGCTTTTCTGACTTCACAGTGCTCCTCCTTTCATTGTTTTCGAGTAGTGTTCATAAACTGGTAGCTTGCTTTCTGTGGTTTCCTGCATCTGCTTCATCTGGACATTCACTTCCCTTCATTTTTATTTTCCTTGTGCTGTAAAATTTTGATTCAGTTCTCACAAGTTTCTCTTCAGCATGGGCTCTGTTTCAGAAGAAAACCCTGTCTGATCAGTCTCATAGGGTCTAGACTGCTCTAGCTCCTTTGTTCTTAATATAGTTTCCTTGGACTCTCCCACTGTTAGATTGGACAAAATCCCTTCCAGTTTCAGGTACTGTTCTCAGATTCACTTGTCATGATTTCCAGTGAGCATGTGTTGCCTATTATTAGCATTTTGTATGCTCACAACCATCAGACATCTTATTGTTTTCCTTTGCTTTCTCCTTCACAAACACTGATACCATGCAGATCTTGTGGTTTTTGGTGTTTTGTCCCCATTTGTTTTTCAATTTAGGGTGTGTGGGGATGCCTTGTTCTTTATGGGCCTTCTTTTTTTTTTTTTTTTTTTTGCAGTACACGGGCCTCTCACTGTTGTGGCCTCTCCCATTGTGGAGCACAGGCTCCGGACGTGCAGGCTCAGTGACCATGGCTCACAGGCCTAGCCGCTCCGTGGCATGTGGGATCTTCCCAGACTGGGGCACGAACCTGTGTCCCCTGCATCGGCAGGTGGACTCTCAACCACTGTGCCACCAGGGAAGACCTTTATACCTTTATGGGCCTTCTTAAACAAATATTGTCTATGAATATTTCTTTGTGTCTAGATACTTTACATGAATATTTAGGAAGATGCAAAAACTATGTGGCCACCATCTTCCCAGAATATTTCTCTTTTTTGAAAAAAAATTTATTTATTTTATTTTTGGCTGCATTGGGTCTTGGTTGCTGTGCGCAGGCTTTCTCTAGTTGCGGCAAGCAGGGCCACTCTTTGTTGTGGTTTGCATGCTTCTCATTGCAGTGGCTTCTTTTGTTGCAGAGCATGAGCTCTAGGCCTGCAGCCTTCAGCAGTTGTGGCACGTGGGCTCCAGAGCTCAGACTCAGTAGTTGTGGCACACAGGCTTCGTTGCTCTGCGGCATGTGGGATCTTCCAGGACCAGGGATTGGACCCATGTCCCTTGCATTTGCAAGCAGACTCTTAACCTCTATGCCATGAGGGAAGTCCCAGAATATTTCTTTCCTGATGGAGTAAGAATAGGGAGAGAAATAGTTCCAATAATTTTGCTCCTTTACTTCTACACATTTTAGATCTTTTCCCTGAGTTTACTAGTTAGTTCTATGACTAGTATAACTAGAATTCAATTAATGTATAATCATAGCATGACTGATAATATAGCCACTTAAAAAGAAGATTTTTTAAAATCACAGGATCATCATCGGCCATATTACTGTTGTATGTCATCCTTTATTTTCCTTTTATATATTCTTTTTTCTCTCCCTCTTTCTAGATAGTGTCCTACTATTTTTAGGGTGATATATACAACTTTCAGTGCTCTATAGCTTTCTTAGAGGCAGCTTATAAAGAGCTACTGATGTCCTTCTTGTGCTTCTCCCTAATTCAACCCAAGCCTGTCTTTATATAGATAGGTAAAATGCCTCGTAGTATAAAATAGTGACTTTATTTGATTAGTCTTGTCCAAGATAATTAAGCAAGATTAGTTTGGTCTGTAAACATAGATATCAATTTCTTTTGCTTTCTCCCCTGTTTAAATTTTAAGTTTAGTCATTACACATTTTGGACCAGATTGGAGAATTATGGTCAAAGGAAATACCTGAGGAAGGCTGTTTCTCTCGGCCTCTGTAAATAACCCGACAAAGAGACTTGTTGCTTAATCAATGCCTAATGTGTATGTTTGGAATGCTCAGATGCTCAATATTATTAGGCATTTACAAAACAAAGGTTGTTTTCCCCCTGCATTGTAATTAGTGTACTTAGAGTTTTTATGTGAAGTATCATATATCTATTGTGGAGGTTTTTCAGAATAACAAAGATACTGAATCATCTCACTGAGATTGTTGGTTTAAATAATTAGTTTGTGTAGTATATTTCACAATGCTTCACATGAGAAAGTTAAAGTCCCTCCAATCAATATAGCATTGAGTGATTTGGAACAAGAATATACTATTGCTTATACTCCTGCTATTCCAGGCTGACTGGGCATAATATTTATATATGAAATGAAAAACAGACCAGAACAAGATTATAGGATGACTTTTTTCCCTGAGAGGCTAACAAGAATAAGCAGGTGTAATGCCATGCTAGCCTAGAGAACAAAATTGTAAATATAGAGAGGAGAAAGAGTTTTCTGAGTTTATATTGCTGCTATCTTATGGGGAATCAACTTTTGTTGGTACTATAATGTGTTATGTTGAAAAGGGTAGACAAGGTGGCTGAGCAGCTGGTTGGAGAGTCCCCAAGAGATTACCTGGGAAACGCAGTAGCAACACATGTTGGAGCAGCCTCACAAGTGAAAATAAATCCACAGCGTGGTTATCTTCCTGAGAGCACTTGTCATTCACTGCATTGTTCATCCGAATGGAGCGTCTCTTTCAGATCACAAAATGCAAAATGGAAAATGTTATATGTTGTGCAGACCAGCACTGTGTCTGCAGTTTTCTAAACCTGATGTAAAAGTAGAGTCTGTAGATAACCAGGAGCTCTATTGGCCTTTTAGAAAATCACATTGTTCAAATATAGTTGAGGTCCATCTACAGTGGCTTCTATTATTTCAGACCAATGTTTAATTGATATGCTCAGTCTATTTTCTCTTCACTCCCCAGCACCACTATTGATCAAAAGTTAAATTGGACCAAGTTGCTATGCACAAAATATTGTCAGCTCTGATAGCACACTTTTTTCTTTTCCAGTCTTGGTGCCCTTAATTATACTTAACCAAATCACTGTTAAATTAAATTCACATAAAATTAGAGTTCATATATAGATTTTTTGGTGTTGTGAATTTCAGAGAGAGAAATACTTTGCAAGAACATGCATATAATTCAGGTGAGTGGGTAGAAAATATTGCAAAAGCAGTTAGTGATGTGTTGTATGGAGACGTGAGAGGTTTCCTGCATCCCTTCATTCTGTCTGAAATTAATGAGTTGTTGCATGACATATAAAGAAGGTTCAATGATTATAACTTTTAATCTGTTTCTAGAAAGTTTTAAATCTTACTTTTACCATTTACCATGGCAAATATTTTACCTCCAATTGCCACTCTTGAAAATTACTTTGTTCTTCAGTTTTGTTCAATAGAAGAGGCAGCTGACTAGTCTTTGTAATTTTTTTCTGTGTCAAATGATTTTCCTTACATGTAGACTGAATTTATCAGAAGATTATAACCTAGTGCTCTACTCAGTCTTTTTGAAATAACTTAGGCAATAATGCTTTCTAACTAGTGCATTTCCTTTGGATTACTGACCACTTGAAACAGTTCAAAATGTTTCATTAGATCTATTTAGTCCTCTTGGAATTGCCAGCAAAAAGAAGAGGGTCAGAGGCAGAGGTTGATGTCACTAAAGTCTTTTAAAATACCTTTATGAAACTGTTTAAATTTGGCATCCAGAACCACAAGTTTCTGTTAAGATTATGATCAGACTCTTTGGGAGAAAATGAATAGGAACATGTTTATGGCACATAACCCTTCTAAGTATGAAATCTGTGACTGTATTAAAGACCCACTTTTTCACTGATTTAAACTGGAAGTGCTTTGGAAATCACATATTATACTCCAGGAGATTAAAAAGTTGATTTCTACTACCACTTCCTATGCATCTGAACTAGTAGTCACATGGGACCTGGAAATCATATTGTAAACTGAATTGTAACACTGGATGGCTTCTGGGTGATGTCACAATTAGCATTTATTTTCAAAATTACTTATAGCAAATGAAAAAAAAACCCAATAGTTTTCAGTCATGTTGAGTCTCTCCATAGTTTCTTGTTCAACATGTGTCTCAAAGGTAACTTATAGGTAACCTGAGGTTGACAGTATCAGGCAGGAGCATCCAGTCATGGTCCCAGGTTGCCTTAGGTCTCCTGTTTTGACAAGGAACATGTGAAAGAGACATGGAACTGTCCTTGCCCGCACCTGACATGTTGTAGTGCTGTTCGTGAGAAAGTGGCCGCTCAACTGGGGACTGCATTTTCCAGGACTCCTTTGCAATTAGATGCAGCCATTGATTGGATTTTAGGAAATAGAAAGTAATTGGAAGTGATGCACACCATTTTCAAGTCTGACTCATAAAAGCCTCTGTCATACTCTTCTCCAAGCAGGGAAGAATCCCACCACCTAGTTGGGAAGGTAAGAACCCCCAGGATGAATGTATAAGCTCTGAGGTGAAGATGGCAAAATTTATGTGATCTTGAGTTCCTATGACCTCATGGAAGGGCTGCTCCTCCTGTTTTTCTCAGTATTATTAGGTGAGCAAGAAAGAAATTTTAATTAAATAGTGTCTCTGAAATTTTTGGTTTTATTTGTTACAGCAACTAGGGTTTCTCTAACTAATAAAGCATGTAAAAGCTTGTATGCAAGCATATATAGACCAAACCTAATAACGGAATTAAAGGCATGGGAAGGTTGGTAGAGAGGGAGAGTTTATTTTGGGTTCTAAGTTCCTGAAGATATACCATGGAAGTTTAATGCATTTTAATTCCAAGATAAGAAAAGCTATTGTAAACTAGTTTTAGAATTGGGGCCAATGTAGAATTCAAACATATTCATTCATTCATTCATTCATCCAACAAATGCCTACTATGTGTAGACACTGAACTAGCCATTTAGGATAACTCAATGAGAAAGAGAGGCCAGAAATTTCAGCCTGTCTCCAAACTCTACTGCTTCTACTCATTAATTCTTGTTTTGCTTTTGGTTAATGAGGGGATTCATCATATCTTCAGTCACAGTTGTCATAAGTGAGTAAAACCCCACTGTTGTTTGCTTTCATAATTTCAGTTCTTTATGAATGTTGAGTGGTTTTAATTAGGGCCCCTTCTGAAGGGGAAGAGAGTGCTGGACCTGGATTTCTATGGTCCTTTCTCCTGGGTCTAGCCTGGTTTGATAGCAGAATAAACAGGGATATTTATGAGGCTGTGAAACAACTGCTGTTAAAATGTGCAGGGTTCAACATTTAAAAGGAATTGCATTTCAATACATGGTAAAATTTCCAGATTACCTTGAGAATTGGGACTGCTACTGTCAGTTATATTGAAAGCATCCCAGCACGCTAAATTATCTGACAAGTTGTGATGTTTTATGTGCTGTATTGATATTGGAGTATTTGTTTTGCTTCAGTGGGTACTTAATTATTTGTTTCTTCTTGACAATGTACTAGAATTAATTCATAGCATTATGAAACTGCCTCCCTTTGAGAATAAAAGCTGGATGTTTTAACCCTGGTGCATCATCTGAATGTTTAGCCCACAGTTTAAATATATTAAATTAGGGTCATGAATTACTTTTAAAAGGAGAGAAGTTATAGCTTTTCCACCTTAGAGGAGATTTCAAGGTTGCAAGATGAAAGGAGACAATGGTAGGAAATGAGGACTATTATCAGAATCCAGATTATGACAGGCTCATGGGAACATGGCTTTCAGTGGAGCAAGGCACAACTCAAAGCACACGTGTTTCCCATTAGCAATTAAAAATTATTTTCCACACAAAGCAAAATTTCTGGATAAGGTCCTTTTGTGCAAAACAAAAGACATAAAATGAGTTGACCAAAGATTTTATAAATCCTTGGTGAGTTAAATTTCTATTAATAGTAGCCTATGGGATAGGTGAATTAATATATTTATAAACATATTAATGTGTTAATAATTATAAGCTCTTTAGCAAGTGAAGAAAAAACCCAGAAAGTTAAATGTCAGTGTTCTTTATTTAGTGCTGAAATGCCAAAGATTTTTGTGTTTTTGTTATCTGGAAGGTAATTGAGAATATCAGAAAGTTAAAATAATGTCTCAGATATTCACAAAATGTTTTTTTTTCTGAGGAAAATGAAGCTCTACAAATGGGGAAAATTTACTTCTACTTCCAGAGTTGTGATCCTTTACTGGGTAAGCAGTATTTTCTAATCAAAACAACACTGAAAGGTCAGATTTCCTGGTCAGAAATGTGAAAGCCTTAAGTGAGGGCCCATTCTTTCATAGACTTGTGTTAGTAATTTTGAAAGGAAATGGTAGTCTTCCTAATTTATTTTTTTAATTTTTAAAGTTTTTTAAATTTTTGGTTGCGTTGGGTCTTCTTGCTGCACACGGGCTTTCTCTCGTTGTGGCGAGCGGGGGCTACTTTTCATTGCCTTCAGTAGTTGTGACTCACAGGCTCTAGAGCGCAGGCCCAGCAGTTGTGGCGCACGGGCTTAACTGCTCTGCGGCATGTGGGATCTTCTTGGACCAGGGCTTGAACCCGTGTCCCCTGCATTGGCAGGCGGATTCTTAACCACTGCGCCACCAGGGAAGTGCCCCTAATTCATTTTTTAATGAACTCATAAAATGTACTTCTATTTGATTCTAATAATGATACCTTTTTACTGGGATCTCAGCAGAGGCTGTTTCTGAGGGAAAATACCTGTATGAATAAGTCATCCTGTAATTTTCTGAAGTGAGTATTCAGGAGACACTTACAGAAAAGGAAGAAAAAGAAAGAAAAGGTACTCCTACATTCATATGGAGCATGAGTGTTTTTTCCCCTATTGTAATAGCTGTAGAAACAAGCTGGTTATAGGTCAAGAAGAATAATGGAGAAAAATGTTACAAAATTGAAGTCAAAAGTTCAGCCCTTTTTTTGTGCTCCTTAGTGGCGCTAGCTTTCTATATATTTTATGATAACAATAGTCATGACAATAATTACACACAGAACTGTGACCTAAGATTCCCCACGTCTGCTCTGTTTTTCCAGCTTGTTCTATTTGTGAAGTGGGTTTGGACAAAATATTGACAGTACCTAAACCTAGCCCCTGCTGTGTTTGGAGAAAGTGGTTTTATATTAGTTCTGTGATTATAGATGTAGCTGAAAAAGCACATCTTCTGAAAATTCAGAAGTCTGACATTGTATTTGTTTGCCAGGAAGGGCTAACTGATGCCATTTTTTGGGGAAAAAAATGGAAGCACATAGGCAGGATATTCGAATCAACAGCTCAAATTCATGGTACTTAAATGTTCCTTTCCAAGTTTAACGGTTCTTATGGCAGGGAAATAAACAAGGAACTTGTCAGTGTATGGTATTAAATACTAAAAAGTAACACTAAAGTGAAACTAATAAATATTTTAGACAAAGCACAATTTTGAGAACTGTTACATTTTTCTTAATGTGAATGTAATTTTTTAAATGTTCATTTAAAAGCTGGTGAATTTTATACATCTTTCAATGGTATGTCTCAGATAGAAAAACAGAAATCTGTTCTAGTATTATGTAGAAATTGGTGAATGGAATCTTAGTAAATGGAATTAGTAGTTCTTTATGATAAATTTTGGGAAAAAAATCAGATATTCTTTCAGTTTCAGATATTAGAATAAGTAAGTATGGTGTAAAAATAACTATTTGAATCACTTCTTATACTGTTCTACCTGACAGTAGCTATAGTACTATTCTCAGAAGAATTTTTCATATACTGGAGTTAGTTACAATATATCCCATTTATGTATACTGAGTTTCTTTTGTGTTTAAGAGAAAATAAGAATGTGATATCATTCCTCTCAACATAGTAAGTTCTGTAATATAACCTTTTATATTAATAGACAATAATCTATAGTAAGCAGCCTTTTACTATTTTAGGGATTTGATTATGGAAATTTCTTTTGATTACACATCTTTGTAAAGAATATATTAAATCATAGCAAAGGATCTTGGTTGATTTTCAAAGTGAGATTTGGGTGGGCATATGAGTTGTATCTCTTTTATTGTATTTACATTTCTCCAGTATTGATGTACTTTTTCTATGGATTATTCTCTTAGGACCTGCATAAATAGCAGGACAGTGAAAAAAAATATGTGAGTGATAAGAAGGGAAAGATTTTTACATACGTAATTCTCATATCAAAAATGTCTGTTGGCAAAAAGGGAGAAGCTTTACTGTAAGAGGAACTTTTTATTAAAAGAAAGTAAACATGAGCCTCAAGCAAATTATCATAGTATCTTAAAATCCCATAGCATCTCTGTTTCTTAATTTCTACCAATGTATTTTCTCCAGTGATCTGGTCTGTGTTGGACAAACTTTTCATATTGAAGAGCTTACGATTTGCCTTCTAGTGTGTTCTGTTCACCTACCTTTTCTGGTGGTCATTTGTCCCTTTGCCCATTCCCTGCCCTTTTATTGAGCATCAGCTCTGATTGGCAGCAAATACACAGAGATGGAATGATCACTTTCTGTTTGCATGATCTTTCCAAAATGCATACTGGATCATATCACTCTTCAGTTCATATCATTTAGAGGGTTTCCTTGCTGTCCTAAGTTTGAATTCCCAAAGCTCTGCTCTGAGTTTGCCATCCTCCTGCTTATCAGTCATCAAATGATCCTCATTGCCTATGGAATAGAATTTGAGTAGGAAATTCTGCTTGGAGCCAGGTTAAAGAGGACCCTGTTGCCAAACCAAAGACTTTATTTCATCCAACATGTCTTCACGTGAGCTCCAAAATGAATTCATTCTTTCCCCCAAATTTCGGATCTTTTCTTCTGTCAGTATTTTGCTCATGAAATGAGTAGTCTGTCCCAGTGGATTACCTGGGTAAGAAAAGATCTGTGCATAGTTAAATTCATTAGATATTGTTAAATTACTCTTCAAAGTGATTGTACCAATTTACTATCAATATAGTGTATACAATTTCTTACTACTCCATAAACTTCTTGACACTTGGTAATATTAGATGGGTGTGAAATGTTAACTTGTTTTAGTTTTCTTATGTTTCCCTGATTTCTTGTGAGGTTGAACATCTTTTCTCTTCTATGATTACATTTTAATATTATGGTCATTATTATTTTTCTATTGACTTGCTTGTCCTGGATATTGATCTCTTCTACCTTAAATTGGTTACAGGTATCTTCCTTCAGGCTAAAGCTTGTCTTTTGATGTTTTTAATTTTAATATTGCCATTTGATATGCAGAAATTTATAATTTTAATGTAGTCTAACTTATTAATCTTTTCCTTTATGATTCATTTTTTGGGTCTTTTAAAACACAATACTCTATTGTTTTTTCCTTTAAATGTTCTAAAGTTTTGCTCTTCATATTTAAGCCTTTAAACTACTTGGAATTTATTTTTGTTTAAGAGGTAAGGCAGGAAATCCACTTTTTTCCCATGTGTCTAACCACCTGTATGAGCACCCTTATTGATTTGTCCATGTTTCCTTGGCTCCTCTGCAAGTTACTAGATATGCATAGGTCTGTTTCCAGACTCTCTCCTCCGTTCCATTGGTTTAGCCATCTGTCTCTGCTTAAATATTGTACTGTCTTAAATAATCTAGTTTGTAACAAGACTTGCTATATGGCAGAGTGACTCCCCTCTTCTTCTCTTCAAATTTTTTCTGCTCTTTAATACAAATTTTAATATCAGCTTGTCAACATCCAAAACAAGGCAGACCCATTGGGATCATGTTTGAAATTGTGTTGAATTTATTGATTTCTCCTTTCAAACTGCAGAAAATAATGGGTCTGATTGAACTTTATTTCCTTCCGACCTCCGAGGAATAACTTTGCATCTTGCATTCAAAGAACCTACAGCCACCCTCGAGGCAAGCTGCGTGCAGTCATCAGAGGAGATCTGCTCTGTTAGGATGAGCAAGGGGGACTTTCTCACACCTCGTCTCTAACTAACTCAAAGGAAAAAAACCAAACAAGTTTATTCTCTGATGAAGCAAGCTGTTAGGGAGATCAAATGAAGACTGGGAAAAAGAACAAATCAGCACAAATCAGTACAATTAAGACAGAGGGATGTCAAGATTTCTTTTATATTCTTTTCAATCCTGTCTGCTTCCTGTCTTTGTTACTGTATAATATCATTACTATAGGGAGGAGGTGGGAGGGCTAAGAGTAATGAGATGTATCTTTAAAAAGAGAAGGGGACTTCCCTGGTGGCGCAGTGGTTAAGAATCCATCTGCCAATGCAGGGGACAGGGGTTCTATCCCTGGTCTGGGAAGATCCCATAGGCAGTGGAGCAACTAAGCCCATGTGCCAAAACTACTGAGCCTGCGTGCCACAACCACCAAAGCCCATGCACCTAGAGTCTGTGCTTTGCAACAAGAAAAGCCACTGCAATGAGAGGCCCTGAACACCACAACAAAGAGCCAAGGCAGCCAAAAATAAATAAATAAAATAAATTTTTTTTTAAAAAGACGAGAAGGATGAGGTATGAAATTGACTTATAGAAGTTTATATTTAGATATAATTCTAAAGACTGTATAATCTAATCTATTCATTTTATAAATAAAGAGAATGGTAGCCCAGAGTGTTTAAGTAACTTCTTAAAGGTGGCCTAACTAGTTAAATGGAGGAGCCAGGATTATCAGATTATCTTGTTCATTGTCCAGTGTTCTTAAATTCAAACATTTAAAAAGCTGTATAATTACTATTATTTTAATTAAAAGAATTTCTGCTTATCATCTAAATTCACCATTTCTACTCATTTTACAATTATTTCTAGTGCCTTCATCTTCTGAATCTCTTACAGTGCAACATAATGCACTGATAGCTGGCTCACTCATTCTGTCATCTATCTATCTATCTATCTATCTATCTATCTATCTATCTATCTATCTATCTATCTATGATCTATCATCTGTCATCCATCTAGTCTGTTGTTACATGAATAATACAAGAACTATTACTTATTTCATGAGTGTGGGTGTGTAGCCATATTCCTGATTGGTCTGCTACTATTAGGAAACTATTCACAAGCATTTTGTTTATTAAATACAGGTGGTATAACATTTTTTCATAAACATTTTAGTAAATGTTCATTTCTACCTACTTTTCTGTTTCCTGGTAAAAAAAAAATCTGAAAAATATCTTCTTCTTTTATTACTATTACTAGTTATTCAGACATAATTTTTATCATGCCAAAAAATTTTGTCTCTCTATTTTAAAATGGCAGTATATTTTATCTAAATATGCTTTAAAAATTATGTTAGGGTAAGATAGAATTATAAATGGAAATCATTTGGTCTAGGAAGTTTGAATAAGATGGAAACTTGGGATACATGCTGAATAGAAGAAATGAAATAGCAAAGAAAGATGATTTTAAGGAGCAAAGCTCAGCACAGAGCGGGCAAGACTGCTTTTAGGGTAGAATCTTGGATACAGTTTTAAAAAAATCAGTTTTTAGAATATGTGTCAGATCCATAACTTCTCCAGTTTCGTGTATTAATAAGTTCAGTCCCACTTGTCTAATTTAAAGTTTGCCCTCTTCTGAGGCTCAGAAACCTGTATGGGGAGGAGGGCAGGCAACTTTGTCCTTCTCCATTCACTCTGCTCTTTCTGGGACCTTCAGCATCAGAGAGAAGGAGGGGCAGGAACTGGAGGAAAAGGACAAAGGCTTATTGGATGGGTTGTGGGTGACCCGTCATAGGTGTCTTCTGTGAGATGGTGCACCAAAGCTGAATCTTTCTCTTCTGGAGCACTCCTGGGTTCTAGGGGACACCTTAGGGGAACTAATAACGCTACATTGTTCCCTGATTCACCTTCCCCACACCCTACTTCTTTCTGTAAACCTTACACAGCCTTTTGCTGTGGGGGACCCTGCACCTGGCAGGTAAATTTCTTCATCAAAATCATTCAAAAAAACTCATTCCTGGCCACCCACTGCCACATTCATTGGACTTGTGGGGTAAATTTGACCCCTGTGCCACACTAAATTCTGGAAATTCAGGACACTTACAGTACATTCCCTTCTCTCTTCCTCTGCTCTGGTTACCTGGTCATTTTGGACACTTTTAGGCACCAGCTTTTGTGCGTTTCGAATACTAGGGTTATGTGTCAAACTCTCTGAATGGTTCTCTTGGGGGAACCATTTGGCTTCAGGTAGCAGTGGGGGTGGGAGAAAGTCCCCAACATCCAGCATCCCATAGCTTACCATAGAGTATTCTTGAATCAACAGTTTTTGCTCATTTATCTCCTCATGGCCTTTTCTTTATATAACCTGGAGGTGGGTGATGAATTAAAGGTGGCCTAACTAGCTTTGGGCCAGCTCTTAGCAAATCATGTACAGGTGTTTTGGCATATTATTTGGGGATACTTTACAATGTTTATCCTTAGCTTAGGGCTTCAGCTAAACCTTTGAGACAGCAGGAAATGTTCCACTAAGTATACTGTTATGTATGCCAAGATACTTTTGGGGTTATTTCAGTATCCAGCATTGGAAGAAGTCAAAATTTATTTCTTGGATGAGGGCAGAGTTGCCACTGCATAAATAACATTGTGATGTTTAGGGTTTGTAGCCCTTTGTGTGTAGGTGTGTGTGTGATGCATGTGCAGTATTGGGAGAAGGGTAGTGTGTTGGTCAGAGTTCTCCAGAGAAACAGAACCCTGTTCTGGAATTGGCTCCATGTAACTGCTTGAGGAAGGCTTTGGCTCTTGTGATCATGGGAGCTGGCAAGTCCAAAGTCCTTAGGGCAAGTCAGCAGGCTGAAAATTCAGGCAAGAGTTGATGTTGCAGTCTAAAGTCTGACATCTCCAGGACAGGCTAGCAGGCTGGAAACTCAGGCAGGATTTCTAATTTGCAGTTTGAAAGCAGAATTTCTTCTTTGGGAAACCTCAGTCTTTACTTTTGAGGCCTTTAAATGATTTGATGTTGCTTGCCAATGTACAGTAATCCGCTTTATTTAAAGTCAACTGACTGTGTTAATCACATGTAAAAAAAATGCCTTCACAGAGACATCTAGACTAGTGTTTAATCAAACAACTGGGCACTGTAGCTTAGTCAAGCTGACACAGAGAATTAACCCTCATAGGTATGTAGCAATATTTGTTTCTATCTCTTCCTTTATTCTGCTTCTCGATAATGACTGAGGCCAAGACCTGTCATAATATCCCAAGCATCCATATTACACTTTTTTCATGAGTAACATCATATTACAGCCTGAAACTACACATTAATTAATTAATTAATTAATTAATGTGGCTCTTTAGTTAACATCTGTCCTTCCTACTAGTCTATGAGCAACTTAAGAGCAGATAATGGATCTGCTTTGACTTGCTGTTATATCCTCAGTGCCAAAAGTTATTGTTTTTGAAATTGCCCAGCCCATTTTACTGGGGTAGGAAAGCAGACGGGGCAGAGACCTAGGAAAAGACAAAGAATAGGAATTTTGTGTAGAGTCCCCCATGTTTCATTCTCCAACACTGAGTCAGGCAGCTGGCAGTTAGGGAGGGCAAAGATTCATGGAGTGAGAGGACCCTTAACAAACAAGTTGCTTTAGGACATTTTAAAAAAAATTTGTCTAGTCACTATATGTTAAAAGAAGTAGAGAGAAATTATGATGAGCAGACAAGGGACTGTATTCCTATAATTTATAAGCTGACGATTAAAGTTCACTTGTTTAAACCTGAAGGGGAAGAATGTTTCAAAGGGCTTTTGAAGTTAAGCTGTTTGGAAACTGAAAAGTCAAGGAATCAAGAAGATGGAGAAAGCATTGTGTACATGCCCTAAAGGTGCTGATGGTTGGATCTGAGGCTATTATGTGCCTTGTGGTCATAGCATGAGAGGAAACTATGAGATTACAGGAAATAAGTCAGACTTTCCTGCCCTTTTTGTTTCTATACACTAATTCCTTTAGTCCTATTCTATTATTTTTCCTTTAAACACCCTCTTACTTCCACCTAATACAGAAACAATAAGGAACACAGGATAAAACAAAAGTGACAGAATAGATTGGCTTGGGTTTTCTGGAATCAATATGTTAGGGCCTCGGACCTTAGCACCAGGACTCTCTCATCTCCTTTTTCTTCCAGCAGCAGGTTGCGCACGTGGAGAGGAAGTGTTCAAAGACAGTTGGTATCAGGGACAATCACACTTACCATTGTATGATTGATCCAAACAGCGTAGTGGGTACTCCATTGTACATCATCTCACTTAATCCATGAAAATTTGGTATTATTATTTAATTGAGAAAACTGAGGTTCCGAAAGGTTTAGTGATTTGTCAAGTTTCTCAGTAGAAAGTGGTGGATTCAGCATGGAAACCTATTTGATCTGATTTCAAAGCCCAGGTCTTTCTTGCTCCTCCAGAAGCTCCTCCTTCTGGCTTCTGCCCTTGTTACAAGAAAATATAGATTTCATCTTACTGTCTCCCATTCCAAAGGACAAAGTTCCAGGAATCATATGGCTATACCATATCTCCTAGGAAAAGATAGTCAATTCTGTGATATGGCAAGAAAGAGTATCAATGCCCCAAATAACATCTTTAACTTTTAATCTATTGCTAGAACATGAAATTAAACTTACACATATATACACACATACTGCACACACTTCCACTCCCACCATATCATTTATTAAATGTGCTAAGCACTTTACAAAATTTGCTTGCATTATCACCCATAATCCTGCCAGCAATGCTGTAAGATAGGTAGTATCCTTCCTATTTTTGAAGAAGAAATTGAAATTCAGAAAGGTTATTTGTCCAAGGTCACACAACAAAAAGATAGTAGAGCTGGGATGGATACCCACATATCTGTGACTCCAAACTAAGATCTCTTAATTACTATAGTGTCATTCATTCATTCATACAACAAATATTTACTGAATGCCTTCTCTGTGCCTGCATTATGATAGGTGATGTGTATACAACAGTGAAAATCATTAGCTTCTACCCTAAAGGAGCTCAATTAGGTGGAAGAAATAGGCACATAAATAGGCAATGCTAATGACATTTAAAAAGGTAATGCTGGATATATATCCAAGGTCATCACTTGCAGATATGTGTAGAACCTGTACATATACACACCTCTATCATGGTAGCTCTGTGGGAAGACATCCAGTTTGGCCTTATTTTTAGGGAGATGGGTGTTGAGGATTATGTCAGGTAAGGAGGCTTCTGGAAGGAGGTGACTCTTCATATAAGTCTTAATCAATGAGAAAGAGTTTACCAGCTAGAGATAACTAAAGGAGAGAAAGCACATCACATAGAAAGAATTGTGTGATCAAAAACACAGAAGACAGACAAAGTATGATGCCTGGGAGAAAATAAGGTAGTCAAAGTTGATTTTTTTCAAAGAATCATTTTCTGTGTGTGTCCTCAGTCATCTCTGATTTTCCTCCACCTATTTTGGAAGCCATTCTGAGTCATGAATTTATATCTGAGAGAACGCAGATGGCAGAAAAAAGGCACCACCATTTCTTTGGTGGTGCCAAATTTTATCTCATTGAATCCTCACAATATATCTTCAAAGTAGAATTATCCTTATTTTAAAGAAAAGGAAATTGAAGTAAGGCTAAAAGACCTTGTCCAGCTTCACTTAGCAAGCTAAAGGAAGAGGTGAGATGCAAAATCAGGATTATCTTTTACTGAAGCCCCATGTGTTAGACATGCAACCTCTCTGGAATGGGAGCAGTATAGTTGTTTATATGACACTTTCCTCTACTTTTACTTAACTGAGATGCTTACCAGAGAAAACCTCAGAATCACTATCACTGAATGCCTGTGTAAGAAAACATTTTTTTACTTTAATTGTCTGTCCTCTGCATTTGGAGTTTTATTTACTGTATGAGTTTTATGTAAGTTCATAAAAGTCAATAAACTCAATATACCTGAAATCACTTGCAATTTAACATCTAGATAATTAGGGTAACAAAAAGGAAGTTAATTCAATGTGGGTTTATGACAGGGATTAACTTAGTCCCATTTCTTTCCCTGAAGAGAGGAAGAGTTCAGAAATAAAGTAATGTGAGACTGCTGTATCCAAGGAGATAGATGTAAGAACAAAATATTTGTTATGAACCAGTTAAAATCACAGTGCCCTTTTAAAAAGCTAATTATGGTAGCTTAATTAAAGTTATTTTAAGTAAATTAATTATGCTTAATTAAGGTAATTATGGAATTAACCAGGGGAATTTGAATGAACCATAATGCAGACATGTTTGGCCTCTGAGGCTCAAGTATACCAGTTTGCATAGATCCTAAAACATCTCCATGTGTGCATATAGGAGAAAACATAAAATAAGGCTGAGATTATAGTTTTGATTACACAAAACTACTACTAACAATGAATAAATTTATACACATGATGTTGCACAGTATAGTAGTATATTTTCAAAAAGTATGACATTTGAGATTCTGTTGGATTTGATTTCATTTACTGTAGGATTCCTTTTGGGAGGCAAATGAGGATTAAAGTTCTAACAGTCAATGCTGTTTATGTTTTGAGAGTCTAAATACTCTTCCCTGTCCATGCATTATTAAATTTACCAGATGCTTTAGGGATTCTGGCTGACTTTAGAAAAGATCTAGCATTTTTACTTGGAGATATAATTTAGACCGAAATATCTAGGTCTGGCATTGTTAGCATCCTCTTCTTGATTCAATAAGGAGCAGGAAACATAGGCAAATGTATAGTCTTCCCTGTGTGTTGGTAGTGTTTGTTGAAAAACCTCCCTAATGCCTTCTTGGCTTTGCTGTGGCTGGAATATATCATTCTGTTTTTTTGGGAAATTCCCAGGGAATTATTTTTATTAGGTCAATGGTTCTTAAAGTACAGTGTCCTAGAATATTCCAGGTGCTGTGCCCATAGGCTAATTTTAGTCTGCTTAGGTTAAGTAATTATTTTCCCTGAGATGAACTTCCCTTCCACATGATAGTCCCAAGAAAATTTGTGCTGATCCAAGTTTCCACCTAGATTTTTAGGCGCCTAAATCTTCTTATTAGGTTTTCTGCTGGGTAACTGTTATTCTTCCTCTTTAACAAGCATTACCAAAAAAGTCAGTGATCTCTGCCCATAACTGAATGTTAAATAGACAGTGAAAGGTTAATGTTTTTTTCTCTTGAGGGTAAATCACACTGGAATGGAGGCCTCAGACAATCAAGCAGTGAAGACTTCATAGAGGTGCTTAGTTCTATTACAAGTGCTAATATTTACCATCACCTCTTAGGGACTGCATCTGTCAGAGGGGCCACAGCGGTAGTTTCCCAGTAGGAGATCACAGCAATAGGGACCTGTAATAGAGTCTCTTACCTCCTCAAAGACCATCAAACAGTTTATGAGACTCTATGAGGCCCTCTAGATGAGAAGTACAAGACATTGATAAGCTTTTATAATCAACATTCTTCTAATTTAAACATAATATTTATTTTACTTAATTACCATTTAATAAAATGTATTTCAAGACCAATGCATGCTTATTATAAAATATCAAGAAAACCCAAAGAAGCACAAATAAAAATGTGCTAACAGTGTGTACCATTCCACAGGCCATAGAGATTGGTTCAGCAGAGGTCTTACAAAAGTTAAGTAGCCAAAACCATATGAACAAATTGAAGGATAAAAACCATATGATAATCTCAATAGATTCAGAAAAAAGCTTTTGCCAAAATTTAACACCGAATCATGATAAAAACTTTCCAGAAAGTAGGCATAGAGAACCTACCTGAACATAATAAAGATCATATATGACAAACCCACAGCCAACATCATTCTCAATGGTGAAAAAATAATCTTGTTTCCTCTAAGATGAGGAACAAGACCAGGTTGCCCACTCTCACCATTATTATTCAACATAGTTTTGGAAGTTTTAGCCACAGCAATCAGAGAAAAAGAAATAAAAGAAATCCAAATCAGAAAAGAAGAAGTAAAACTGTAACTGTTTGCACATGACATGATACTATACATAGAGAATCCTAAAGATGCTACCAGAAAACTACTAGAGCTAATCAATGAATCTGGTAGAGTAGCAGGATACAAAATTAATGCACAGAAATCTCTTGCATTCCTATACACTAATGATGAAAAATCATAAAAGAAATTACAGAAACACTCCCATTTACCATTGCAACAAAAGAATAATGTACCTAGGAATAAACCTACCTAAGGAGAAGAAAGACCTGTATGGAAAAAACTATAAGACACTGATGAAAGAAGTTAAAGATGATACAAACAGATGGAGAGATATACCATGTTCTTGGATTGGAAGAATCAACATTGTGAAAATGACTATACTACCCAAAGCAATCTACAGATTCAATGCAATCCTTATCAAACTACCAATGGCAATTTTCACAGAACTAGAACAAAATTTTTCACAATTTTTATGAAAACACAAAAGACCACAAAAAGCAATTTTGAGAAAGAAAAGCAGAGCTGGAGGAATCAGGTTCCTTGACTTAGGACTATACTACAAAGCTACAGTAATCAAGACAGTATAGTACTGGCACAAAAACAGAAATATAGATCAATGGAACAGGATAAAAAGCCCAGAGATAAAGCCGTGCACACATGGTCACCTTACCTTTGATAAAGGAGGCAAGAATATAAAATGGTGAAAAGACAGCCTCTTCAATAGGTGGTGCTGGGAAAATTGGACAGCTACATGTAAAAGAATGAAATTAGAACACTTCCTAACACCATACACAAAAATAAACTCAAAATGGATTAAAGGGCTTCCCTGGTGGCTCAGTGATTGAGAATCTGCCTGCTGATGCAGGGGACACAGGTTTGTGCCCCGGTCCGGGAAGATCCCACATGCCGCTGAGCAGCTGGGCCCGTGAGCCATGGCCACTGAGCCTGTGCATCTGGAGCCTGTGCTCCACAATGGGAGAGGCCACAAC
Source organism: Kogia breviceps (assembly GCF_026419965.1). Classification (NCBI taxonomy): domain Eukaryota; kingdom Metazoa; phylum Chordata; class Mammalia; order Artiodactyla; family Physeteridae; genus Kogia; species Kogia breviceps. The sequence continues at coordinate 33,696,422 of NC_081325.1, forward strand.
AGTGAGAGGCCCACATACCACACACACACACACACACACACACACACACACACACACACATACACACACAAGGATTAAAGACCTAAATATAAGACCAGACACTATAAAACTCTTAGAGGAAAACAGGCAGAACACACTCCAAGACATAAATCACAGCAAGATCCTTTCTGACCCACCTTCTAGAGAAATGGAAATAAAAACAAAAATAAATAAATGGGACCTAATGAAACTTAAAATCTTTTGCACAGCAAAGGAAACCATAAACAAGATGAAAAGACAACCCTCAAGATGGGAGAAAATTTTTGCAAATGAAGCAACTGACAAAGGATTACTCTCCAAAATATACAAGCATCTCAATTCAGCTCAATATCAAAAAAACAAACAACAGATCCAGAAATGGACAGAAGAGTTAAATAAACATTTCTACAAAGAAGATATACAGATTGCCCACAAACACATTAAAGGATGCTCAACATCACTTATCATTAGAGAAATGCAAATCAAAACTACAATGTGGTATCACCTCACACCAGTCAGAATGGCTATCATCAAAAAATCTACAATAAATGCTGGAGAGTGTGTGGAGAAAAGGGAACCCTCTTGCACTGTTGGTGGGAATGTAAATTGATACAGCCACTATGGAGAACAGTATGGAGGTTCCTTAAAAAATTAAAAATAGAATTGTCATATGACCAAGCATTCCTACTACTGGGCATATACCCTGAGAAGACCATAATTCATAAAGAGTCATGTATCACAATATTCATTGCAGTACTATTTACAATAGGCAGGACATGGAAAAAACCTAAGTGTCCATTGACAGATGAATGAATAAAGAAGATGTGGCACATATATACAATGGAATGTTACTCAGCCATAAAAGGAAACAAAATTGAGTTATTTGTAGTGAGGTAGATGGACCTAGAGTCTGTCATACAGAGTGAAGTAAGTCAGAAACAGAAAAATAATTACCCTACGCTAACACATATATATGGAATATTAAAAAAAAGGTTCTGAAGAACCTAGAGTCAGGACAGGAATAAAGACACAGATGTAGAGAATGGACTTGAGGACACAGGGAAGGGTAAGGGTAAGCTGGGATGAAGTGAGAGAGTGGCATGGACATATATACACTACCAGATGTAAGATAGATTGCTAGTGGGAAGCAGCTGCATAGCACAGGGAGATCAGCTTGGTGCTTTGTAACCACTTAGAGGGGTGGGATAGGGAGGGTGGGAGGGAGACGCAAGAGAGAGGGGATATGGGGAGATATATATATATATATATATACATATAGCTGATTTACTTTGTTATACAGCAGAAACTAACACAACCTTGTAAAGCAATTATACTCCAGTAAAGATGTTAAAAAAAAAAAAGTTCCATATTTGGAGGGGAAAGAAAAAGAAAATATCTGACTGGCTGGAGCCACATAGTCAATCAAGCTTGTTTGGGGTGAGAAGAAACAAGGAAGTTAATGTCCAGAACTGACTTGGCATTTGGGAATTGGCTGACTGATACACTGCATTTCTAGTCAGTTGGAGCATTTTCAGGGACATGAAAGTTACCTAGATTTTGGTTTGCCAAAGTGGCACTCTAGGTAGGAGTGGCTTCACCTTAGACCTAGAAAATTATATTAACAATACTGATAAAAGTAAAACTACTTTCAGGATAAATTTTTCTCTTTTGTTTGTAGTAAACTCCCTATGTCCTCAATAAAATTTGACTCATTCAAAAAATAAATCAAAATCTGATGGAAGAAAAAAAAAGTTAAGTAGCCTAATAGAATCTTTGACTGAATTGATATATGGATATGCAGAAATGGAAATGCTGTCATTCACGGGGGTGCTAGGCTGAAAGGGTGAGAATCTGGAGCTCTTGGTCACTCATATTCCACCCCTGTGGAGGGAACCTGATGCAGAATGAAATGAATACAGAAGCACAGCTGAGAGAAGAACCTTAATGGTGTTATTTGAACCCAAAGATTTGACAATTCTAAACAAGTTCCCCATTGGCCTTCACAGTTACGTGAGCCAATAAATTCCCTTTTTTGCTTAAGCTGTTTTGAGCTGGGCTTTTGTAACTTGCAGTTGAAAGAGTTCAGACAATACTTGCATGCCTTTGTCTCATTGTGAGTTACTTCAGCATTGTGGGAACCCCCAAGGACCTGGGGAATGACTGTTGTGAGGTCATGCTTGAGCCTCAATGTAAAACACACCTGAAAGTATAGGTGAAATAGAAGGACTTTCTAATATGAGAAATAAAAATAAGGGAGACCCAAACTAAATATCTGCTACAGAGGGGGAAATGGTAACTTTACAGTGGAGAAACCTGGATGACACCACCTTAATCAAGGGACCAAGGTTAACATCACCAGTTAAGAAATATTGATATCATGTATTCCTCAGTATGAAGCACTGAGAAGGGCACATCATCTCTCTGGTGTCATAACTGCAATCTGATTATGAGAAAACATTAGATAAAACCCAGTGGAGAGACACACTATAAAATAACTCACTAGTACTCTTTGCAAGTGTTAAGACGGTGAAAGACAAGGAAAGACTAAGGACTTTTATGGATTAGAGGAGACTAAGGGGACATGACAGCTAAATGTAATATGAGTCGCAATGCCAATTATCTAATTTAATCAATTTAATGTAATATCAATTAGATCCTTAAGTAGAAAAAAGACATTAGTAGAAAAACTGGTAAAAACTGAATAAAGTCTCTAGTACAGTTAATGGTATTGTACCATTGTTTATTTCTTAGTTTTGATATTTGAATTATGTAAGATATTATGTTAGGGAAGCTGGTTGAAGGGTTTATGGGAATTCTCTGTACTTTATAAAACTTCTGTAGATCTAAGATTATTTGAAGATAGAAAGTTAAGATAAACAATGTACATAGCAAGAAAAGGAGTTGGGGAGATGATGAAGGTCATAGAAATGAGAGAGAAATGGCAGAGAAATGGCATTGGCCAGCCTAGAAAGCCCCTGTGTGGGGATAGAGTATCTCCCCTGATTTTGCAGAGAAGAAGAGGTACCCAGTGGGTGTTGTTGGATGTAATCTGTTCCTCTGTCTCCTTCAGTTTTTTAAGGCCCTGCTTTCTGTCTCATGACTTCATCATGGACTTGGCTAATGTCTGGTAGATCACTGGTCAGTTTTTAGTTTCTAGAACTATTGAAACTCTTCATTTATCTTTGTACATTAGTATTTAAATGGAAAATTGTGAAAGGAAAGCCAGGCATCTGTATTTTCTCATTTTCTTTATTTGGTAAGAATATTTTCAATATATTCAAGAAGCGCTTTATGCAGATAATGATTTTATTGAGAGCAAGCAGCTTGCAGTTTTCCTTATAGTTCTCATGATTAGAATAGTATATGGAACGCAGTAGGTTCTCAATAAATGTCCATTAATGTCACTAAAATATTTTTTGATGCCAGCTACACATTTGAAATCTTATTAAATAATTATAAAAATGTTGTGAACTTTTTGACAAATTTATATATTTTTATTAAACATGTAATATGTGCCAACTACTGTGTTGAGTGGTTTATTTTCTTAGTCCTCACCACATCAATGGGGCAGATGTTATTGTTATCACTTGAAAGATGAGGTAAATGGGACCCAAAGAGGTTGAAAAACTTGCCCCAGTTCACAAAGTTACTAAGTTGCCAGGCTAGGATTCTAACCCTTCTTTGTCTGACTCCCATCTTCATGTTCCTGACTATGACACTCTACTGCCTTTCTGAAAATATGTGATGCATTTTTAAGTGGTTGCAAGATTTATATATTTAAAATGAATAATTGCATGTTTTTTGTTTTAAAATATAAATGGGAGAATATTGTATCCTAATTTTAAAATTAGAGGCAATATATCAATTCACCATACAAGTGCTTTGCTATTCTTATGTTTGCTTCAAGTGCACTGGAATAAAGTATATCCCTTATATCAGTGGTCCTCAACCTTTTTGGCACCAGGGACCAGTTTCGTGGAAGACGATATTTCCAAGGAAGTTGGGGGAGGGTTCAGGCAGTAATGAGAGTGATGAGGAGCGATGGGGAACAGCAGATGAAGCTTCACTCGCTTGCCCGCTGCTCATCTCCTGCTGTGTGGCCCAGTTCCTAACAGGCTGCAGACTGCTACTGGTCCACGGCCTAGGGGTTGGGGACCCCTGCCTTATATCTTATCCAACATCTTCAGAATAAAAAGACAGAGATTAATATAACTCCTGTTTGGTCTTGGGTATAGTGTTAAGATTCTTAGCCCTATAACACATGCGTGCCTGCACGCACGCACACACACACACACACACACACCCCAAAAGCAGGTATATCAGGTTTTATGTAATATGCAGGTATTTTAAAGTTAATTTTGAATGCTCTTAAATGCTCAGTTGGAAAACACAAAGCACAGAGTCAAAGAAAATTGTTACAAAACTCAAAAAGAAGGTTAAAATATCTTAGGACTTTGTCTTGTTAGTTTGTTTTCTGCATGCCCATTTTTTATGTCATAAAATAAGCACTTAAGGAGTCAAGTAGGGTTTTTTTTTCCTGTAATATGTTATTTCCTTCCTAATTGGTCAATGCAGGGCAAACACATCATTAAACACACAGGGGGCTCACTATAGCATAAAATTTTGTGTAAGGCAGATCCATCTTGAGCAGTGAGAGCACCTTTAAGTGCCAAGAGGCACTTGCTATAGCTTTGCTTCACCTATTAGAGAGGCCCTCAGCAAGGCAGCCTTATGGGACCTCTTTGGGATGCCAATTGATGAAAATGATGATGAGAATTTCTTCAACCTTTAGAAGTCTTGTATTATGTTTAAGAATAAGATTTTCTGTTGCTGCAACAGGCAGGTATCCAATTAAAGGATTCTGTGGTGATTTTGAAATGAAAAATGAATTGTATTATTCAGGATCTCCCACTTAAGAAGCCAGGGTACTTTGGTGCCATCAGCATAGTAAGAAGCCCTGGGCTCCTCTTGCCTGATATAAAGTTAGAGCCATCTGAGCAGGGCTCACTTGGCATCTTGTGCTGTCTGGGACTAATCCAGTGAATTAGAGAGGCAAGCAGGAGGCAAGCTGAAATGGAAAACAGCCAGCCACTGGCCCAGTAACATGAGGCTCAGAATTATTCTGCAGAAAGTGAATTATTTCTTTTCAATGTATGACTCTCTTTGTGAATGGAACATAGTGGCAAGGAGTGAAAAGGAAGTGTTCTATCAGGATTTGGCTGAGTGAGTTATGGAGCAAGTATGTGTATGCTTGGAAGAGCTGGGAGGGGTGGATTGGAATAAAAAATGATCACTGGTCCAAGCTAGTTCACAGCACTGCACAGCCATTTGTTATCACACAACCTAGCATGATGGTCAGGCTCCCAAGGAAAGAGACTTCAGGTAGGAGTGCGAAGTTGTAGGTGTGTAGGGAGTTCAGGAGAAATAACAACATTCAAAAAAAATTAAATGAGTTAGCCCTTGGGGTTTGACAAGTTAATATCAACACATGGTCGTCCAGAAAGGACAGGTCAGCAATTTTTCACAATTAGACATTTTTCCAAAGAGGAAAATGGCTTGATTAGAATTATGTCTTCTATCATTTTTTTAAACCATTTTATTGTGGAATCATCATTTATGGAAATGAGGACCAACATTTCTTAGGTCAAACTGGATGCTCAGATTTATGTTAAGAGCAGATATTTAGCCCAGGGCCCCTTGTGGCATGACCCAAATGTCTGGAATACAGAGAGACGACTCTCAAAAGCTAGGGTATGTCTAGGGATGACACAGAGGATATGGTTTAAGCCTTTCAGTTTGGTACTTAGAATTCTCAGTAAAGGAGTATTCTAGATTGTTTCTTAGGAGCTTTGTAGGTACGAGAATGTTATAGCCCCTCTTTCCTTCTGAGGCATCTCATTAATTTTTATAGTAAAATCTTCCATGGTATATTTTTCTAACTGTACCTCACACCACAGCACCATAAACAGGGGATACAACTCCTTGACCAGCATGAGATTCAATAAACATTAGCTGAATGTGTGAAAGAAGAATGCCATCCTTGTGAATCTAGTGAGAAACGGATAGGCTTCGAGTAAAACCTACACCTCTTGCACTGTGTTCCTCCTTCCTTTCAATGTAATCCTTTGCAACACAGTTTATAACTCAATGAATCCTCTAAGTTTCATTTTTAATATTTTCTTAGGTACAGCCTCTTTTCTTCAGAGGTAAGTTACTTTTTTTTTAAACATCTTTATTGGAGTATAATTGCTTTACATTGTTGTGTTAGTTTCTGCTTTATAACAAAGTGAATCAGTTATACATATACATATATTCCCATATCCCCTCCCTTTTGCATCTCCCTCCCACCCTTCCTATCCCACCCCTCTAGGTGGTCACAAAGCACCGAGCTGATCTCCCTGTGCTATGTGGCTGCTTCCCACTAGCTATCTATTTTACATTTGGTAGTGTATTTATGTCCATGCTACTCTCTCAGTTCATCCCAGCTTACCCGTCGCCCTCCCCATGTAGAATTAAGTTACTTTCATTAGGACTTAGTAGTCCTTCGTGGGTGACAATTGACTCTGCCATTAATGGTCCCTAGAGATAAGACTAAAAGTCTGGGAAAGCTGGAGATGAGCTGGAAGCTTGGTGCAGATGAGGGGGACTGTCAGGTCACAGACATGTCAATACTGATTATGGCAGGGTGGGTTGAAGTCAGAATGTCAAAGCAAATCATGTCAAGAATGGGTATGCTATAGAGTATTTCCCATGGATCAACTTCAGTCATTTGTAACTATCTCAATTCTCCATATCTTACCTCATGGTTTGACTGCATTCAGCATCCTCACGCAGGGCATAAGACAAATGCCACTTATATGATGCATGCAAAAAAAAAGTCATAGCCTATGTCATCAGCCGCTCTTCTGCTTCCAATTCACTCACTAGAGTGGAATAGACTCATGAGTATAGGTGTATTTACCTCTGGGAACTGTGGCTTTGATTGCACCTTCTGAACCATAGCTTAGCTGCACAGGTGTCTTACATCCTAGGTAGACCAGAGGAGTAGAATTAGAATTCGGAGCTAGGATGAACAATTGTCTTTTCCCCAGGACGAGGCTGTTTCCAGGATGTGGACATTCAGTGTTAGAATTGAGGTGATGCTGGGAAAATTATCCTTGTTTTTCCTAGACTGATGATTCTGGGGGTTAACTGAACAGACTGGCAAGGATTATGGTAACTGACCAGGGATATGATGTTGTATAAGAACTCCCCACTTCACTTTTGTACATCAAAGCAGGTCAGCCTCTCTCTAACCTCTTTCCCTTGAGGCTGTTCTGTTAGACTCTGTGGGGCTTAGTTTTGTTCTAAGGCCATGGCAGAGGAAGCAGGATCTATACTATTGACTTAACCACTTCATCTTATGCAGGGAAGTAACATTAGTACATTAGGGCATCCATCTGGCTGGGTTTCATTGCCAGTACAAAGTTACTTTTTGATTCATGATACATTTTGATCTAAAAACATCCACTATGTAAATTTTGATCAGTGCTGTGCTCTCAGTTTGAATGTCTCAACAAAAGGAGAAAATATACCTGTAGAATAAAATTCCCACACACATTTCACCTTTCTCATCCCAAATCCAAGTTTGCATAATCACCAATAGAACTCTAAGAAATATCCTCTGAAGTTGTCATGCAAACAGGGGTGAATTCAGAATCAGGAACAAGAATGCCAAGGCAGGAACAAAGGTGAGGGCAGATTGAAAGTGGCAGTCAAAGCAAACGCAAGTCACACACAGATTCTGCTGTGTGTCACTTCCTGTGTGCCATGATTTCTGCTGCATTTTATTCCACTTGCTCTGTGAGTGGCTCTGATGGCCCCGAAGAGCCCTCTGTGTGCAGAGTGGCTTCCTGGAAGTACTGGATATTTTCTTGTAGAAACAATTCTGGTTCCCTTGGATTGTGTCTTGAAATTCTTTCATGCACATTCTAAATTACTTTTTTTAGTAAAGATTTTAAATCCTCAGTAGCAGCAGAGGGAATAATTGGAATGTGGACATATCACAATTACATTTTGAGCCTATTACCTAATTTTTGCCCTTAGAATTTACTTAATCATGCTAAATTAATGACAATAAAAATCTATGGCTCTGAAAAATATTTTGTGAAATTTTTCTTTTACTTCATAAACTTTTCAGATTACCTTCAGAAGACCTTGTGGGACAAAGACATTCTGTACTTAGATATCACAATGTGGTTATGAACTCCAGAGAAAATTTTCCAAAGTTCTTTGTGTGCCAGTTCTGCAGTACTTCACTTACTTTCTACTCAAAGTGTGGTCTGAGGGCAGGCAGAATCAGCATCACCTGGGAACTTGCTAGAATTGCAAACTCAGCCCTAGCCTCAGACCTATTGAGTCAAATTTTCATGTCAACATGATTCCCAGGCAATTAGTAAACACACGAAAGTTTGAAAAGCAGTACTGTAGAGAGAATTTGGAGGAAAAATGAGAGGATGTTTCCAGCCATAATATACGAGCCCAAGCAATCTGTCCTGCAGTCATAGAGCCCCTCACCTTTGGAATGTCCACTCAAGACTTGATGTATTTGCAGTAGAACACAAATTCTGTGATAGAAGAGAATTCTTCCAAGCATCAATGTCCCATGTTTTATGAATGTTGGTGCCACTTTTACTGTTTTTGCAAACACATCACTACATTTGGAACGTGACTTTTGGTCTACTCAAGGAAAATGACAGCTGCAATCCATTTTCCAAAACTTCAGTGCTTTGGGTAAAGTACTTGTTTTGTTGTTTGGAAGAGACATGTCATAAAGGAGCAGAGTTGGAAGGGGACTCTGTTTCAGTTTTTTCATGGGAGTTCCCAGTAAACCTCCAGGAAAGAAATAGGTTGTTAAGTAGGTAGTTAGGACCTATAAGCTCTTAGCATCAAAAGATGCAATGCCTTAGAATTATGCTGCTAGATGCTTAATAAGGCCATAGCAACTCTGTTGTCATCTGAGATTATTGAGGGGAGAATTAGAGATGAAACACCAGTTCCTTTTATTTTCATGGAAAGTTTTCCTTTTGATCCAGAAGTAAACCACACAGTACTAAGTTTTCCTTTTTAAATAACTATATTATTATCATTTTAAAATAGAAGTATAATAGACATATAACATATTCATTTTAATTGTACAACATAATGATTTGATACATGTATATACATATTGCCAATGATCACCACAAGCCTAGTTAATATCCATCACTACACAGAGTTACAACTTTTTTTCTTGTGACAAGAACTTTTAAGATCTACTCTCTTAGCAACTTCCAAAAATACAATACAATATTTTAACTATGGTCATCATGCTGCATATTACATCTCCAGGACTCAGATATTTTACAGCTGGAAGTTTGTACCTTTGACCTCCTTCACCCATTTTGACCCACCTCTGGCAATCACCAATCTGTTCTCTGTATCTATGAGCTTGATTTTTTTTTTTTTTAGGTTATACGTATAAGTAAGATCATATGGCATTAGCCTCTCAATGTCTGACTTATTTCACTTAGCATAATACCCTCAATGTCCATCCATATTGTCACAAATGGCAAGATTTCCTTCTTTTTAATGGCTGAATCATATTCCATTATATATATATATATATATATACAAATAAATATTATATATATTTACCACATTTTCTTTATCCATTCATCTATCAATGGACACTTAGGTCGCTTCCATGTCTTGGCCGTTGTAAATAATGCTGCAATGAGCATGGTAGTGCATATATCTTTTCTAGTTAGTGTTTTCATTTCCTTTAGATAAGTAACCAGAATGGAATTTCTAGATCATATGGTAGTTTTTTTTCTAATTTCTTGAGGAATCTCCATACTGTTTTTCATAGTAGTGGCACCAATTTACATTCTCCAGTGATAAGTTTTGGAAGCTGCAAAGATGGAAGACTTGGAGGCATTAGCAAATTTTTCTCTATTAACATTGTGAACCAGGGTCTCTGAGTACATTCCAGAGCCACTGTGTCACATAATTCTAGGGAGGCCCATTCACATTGTGGTTTTTGTGAGTGGGGCTCCCTGGAGTTGTGCATATCCAGAATTCTGTTTACATTTCCCAGTGTGGACAGTAGGTAAAAAGGATATAAACAGAGTTATTTCTTTCATTCAACTTCTATTTAACATAATTATGCTCAACTAATGCTGCATATCAAAATCATCCCTAGAACCATAAGAGATATATATACCCAGGCCACATTTCTGTAAATATTAATTCACTAGGTCTGGGGCAGGACCTGGAAATCTTTATTTTTATAAAACTCTAGGTAATTCTGATGTGCTGTCAACTCCATATTTAGTGCTAAGACATATATTTTAAAAATTAAGACACTATGCTTTCAAGGTATCTGTAATTCTGTAAGAGAGACATGAATGTAAATGACACATGATACTATAATATTTTAGAGCTGTGTTAGGTGCAAGGACCAAGAGTCCTGGAATGATTGTGACAGAGAATGGAGCTGAACTCTTGAGCACATTTTTGGATGTTTGTGTGTATGTGTATCTCTAAGCAAAATTAAGACCTCATGGTCATCTATGTTACCTTCCCTCTTCTGTATTCTACACTAACTTGTTGAGCTCTGACCTCTTCCCAATAGACATCCCTACAGATGCCTGGGGTCCCCAGTCTACTGTTTTAAACCCTGTTAAAAAATGATGTATTTGTTCACACTGAACTGTCTATAATTGATGATCCTGTTGAGTTGCTTTTCATGTTAGTAGACTAACCAAGACCATAATGGGACCTGGAAATTGACAGCCTGCATTGGGGGAGGTGTGTGTGTGTGTGTGTGTGTGTGTGTGTGTGTGTGTGTGTGTGTGTGCATGCAAGCCAGGAGTGAGTCCCAAGGCTCCTTGTAATCCCAATAAGTGGTCATCTCTTATTACTACGTTTCAGGCTGACTCAAAATTTAGCAATTAAGGTAGGAAATGAGGGGAAAGAGAGGAGTATCAACTGCTTCTAGTAGCTTATAGCAGTGTTTGAAATGAAGCACTAATTCAGAGAAGTGCTGAGCAAGAGGAGAACAGGAAAATTAAAGGAAATGAAACTCCAATGAAGTTGATCAGGTCTTAATGAACAGAGAAAATCAATGAGGTAAAAGATGTTTGCTTCCTTAAAAAGATATCTTCCTGGTTTTTAAAATAGTAAGGTGTCAAATGCAGTCTCTATTTTAGTAATGATTAAGATATATTTTCCTTATGTTTCTTCACCATTACAGTGGCTTTCAAATCGTTTCCTTGAATTCTTATCATGAAAATGACATTGCCTTATTATTTTTACTTCATATATGAATAAACTGAGGGTAATTGTTGTTCCAAGGCAAGCCAGATTCTTGATCATTAAATTCATTTCATAGTTTTCTGGGTAACGAAGCCAGAGCATCAATATCTCGGCCTCATAGCTATCCAAGCTGTAGTGATAGAAAGGTTATTAATACCATTTCAGGGAAGCTTCTCTGAAAGTAAATATAAAACAGTGAAGAGTTCAACTCTCTTGTATGAATTGTTATAAGTTATAGAACCCAGGGTCAGATTTATGTTCATTTTGATAGATTATTCATCCTGTGCCTTACCTAGAGCTTCAGAGAGTGAAGCCAAAGAAACTTGGAACTTTTCCTCTGAGATCTCTCTCTCACAGAAGATCACTTCCTGCTGGTTGACGGGATGCTGAGGATGTTCACAAGTTGACTTCTTGAATTGTCTCAGCCTCACCACCCTGCAAATGGCCATGGGTTTCTGGGCCCTAACTTTGCTGATAACACTGGACAAGAATACACAGGTATCCAAAATACTTCAAAATATGTTAATCTCTGGTGTGAGATGAGCATGTTGCTTGTCCTAAGATTTCATTTGCAATGATTTTCATGCTTTCCTTTCTGGGAGACGCTACTGCAGGAGATGAAAAATACAACAAAATTTTATGAGAAATAAACACATACGCTTTGAATCATCTGTTTGAATTCTTCTAGATATAAAATCATGGGACTTGCACAAGGATATTGGTAGGTCATAACATATATTGTTTTAGTTATCAGGAGGGTCAATCATAGTTTAAGTATGAGCCTGGCTGATACTGCTGTTTAAAAGCTATGGGGAAAGCCCTGCATAAACTTCTGATTTGTTTGTCAAACTTGTCTGAGAGTATGTACATCTCTGTCTGTTTTTATGTGAGAGACTACAACACAGCTGGAATTCAAAACACTAGGAAAAGTACTCAGTGAAATTTTGTTGATAGATTTTTTTTCTTCTTTGTACTTTGAAATGAACAAAGCCATCACTTTACAGTACTGTCAAGATTTGAAAGTCCATAAAAAGTAAGATAGAAGTGATAGTGGGGAATGCCTGGACACTAAATGAATCATCTATTTAGCAGCAACTAATTCATCTGTAGACCACTTTATAGGAAGTACAATAGACCTGGACCTCTTTTGCTTGCTCTCTCTCTCTCTCTCTCTCTCTCTCTCTCTCTCTCTCTCTCTCTCTCTCTCAGAATCAGGGCATGTCTTCAAAGCAAAAACTTTAATTCTAAATCCATGGCAAGGTTCCAGGATTATACAAATCTAGGATTCATGAAGTGAATAAAACAAATATGTCACTCAATAATATAAACAACATGCAGGAGTTTTTCAGTCTTTCAATGAAAACTAAGTATACATCAGTGCTCATCTCAGGAGATTAGAGCATTGACAAGCTATAGGGTGTGCAATGGAACTTGTTAAGAGTACTGAAAAACACCCTCTTCACCATTTCCCAATGATTTGTACAATCAAGCAAATGACATATTCTTTGATTGCTTGTTTGATGGCCTGGAACACAGAATCTCACATTTCATTAGTTTGCATTGTTAGATGTTCCATTTCCAAGCCATGGTAGTATATGGAACAAACAGCCTCAGGAGGGGCAGGTAGATTATGAAACTATGGATTTCAGAGTGTTTCCTAATTAAATTAGCAAGATCTATAATATGCCTTGATTTACTTAAACCCTTGTTAATAAAATTTCTAGAGTAACAGGAATATGCTTCACTATATTCTGTGTTAAAGACTTTCGAGCACTGATTCCAACCATATCATTGCCTAACAACAGGAACCACTTTAATTCCAAAACCCTTATTCAAGAACAGGGTGAAACTAGCAGTTAGTGGTCAATTTCCACTTCATAGGAAGGTTGAATGTGATGACTGTGGGTGTGGTATTTGTCTTGCTCCTTTCTCTTGACCACTTCAGCATCTCCTCAGTAAAGGAAGGCAAAATGCAGGAATCAGCAAAAATGGAGTGAGAATTGGACAAAACTGAAATAGTTGTGGAAAGAGGACTTGAAGCTGTATTCTGCATTGACTGTTTACTGACACCATTGTAATTTTGGAAAAGGTTGATAGACTCCATTCAATGTCTTTGTAGTCACAGGGAGTCCCATTTTAAATTCTGTTTCAGTAACAATAATTTATATAGTATCTACTATGTGCCAGACACTATGCTAATTGCTTTGTTCACATTATTCTCTCATCTTGAAATCAAGCCTTTGAGGTTTTTTTTTGTAATTCTCAGTCTGCTAAGGAGAAAAGTGAATTGTTGTTGAATAGTTTGTCCAAGGTCATTGCTAATAAGTTGTAGAGCACTTTAAAACCATGTCAGCCTGACCCCAGAGCCCATGAAATTCCAACTGCCATCTGTTCCACCAACCTACTCAAGTTGGGAGCTAGCAAAATGAGAAGGTTTGTCCTTTCTGAGCCCATCCTAGTGCATAGAAGTTTGATATTTGTGTGTGTGATTGAAAATGCTTTCCTATTTAAAATTCAAATATTAATTCTTAGAATAGATGACTCACTTATATTACTACTTTAAAACATCCAGGGATACCAATGTCAGGACTAGTGGTTTCTGCTTATGGGGTTATTCTCAATTTGTGCAAGGGTATTTTACTGCATTGATTGAATTTTTTAATTTTATTGTTTTTTTTTTTTAATTTTTTTTTGCGGTATGCGGGCCTCTCACTGTTGTGGCCTCTCCCGTTGCGGAGCACAGGCTCCGGACGCACAGGCTCAGCGGCCATGGCTCACGGGCTCAGTTGCTCCGCGGCATGTGGGATCTTCCCGGACCAGGGCACGAACCCGTGTCTCCTGCATCGGCAGGCGGATTCTCAACCACTGCGCCACCAGGGAAGCCCTTGTTTATTTTTTTAAAACATCTTTATTGGAGTATAATTACTTTACAGTGGTGTGTTACTTTCTTCTTTATAACAAAATGAATCAGCTTTACATTATACATATATCCCCATATCTCTTCCCTCTTGCATCTCCCTCCCTCCCACCCTCCATATTACACCCCTCTAGGTGGTCACAGAGCACCGAGCTGAAATCCCTGTAGTATACAGCTGTTTCCCACTAGCTATCGATTTTACATTTGGTAGTGTATATATGTCCCTGCCACTCTCACTGGGTCCCAGCTTACCTTTCCCCCTCCCCATGTCCGCAAGTCCATGTTCTAGTTGGTCTGCATCTTTACTCCTGTCCCACCCCTATGTTCTTCATAAAAATTTTTTTTATATTCCATATATATGTGTTAGCATACGGTATTTGTTTTTCCCTTTATAACTTACTTCACTCCATATGACAGACTCTAGGTCCATCCACCTCACTACAAATAACTCAATTTCGTTTCTTTTTATGGCTGAGTAATAGTCCACTGTACATTTATGCCACATCTTCTTTATCCATTCATATGCTGATGGACACTTAGTTTGCTTCCATGTCCTGGTTATTGTAAATAGAGCTGTAATGAACATTGTGGTACGTGACTCTTTTTGAATTATGGTTTTCTCAGGGTATATGTCCAGTAGTGGGATTGCTGGGTTGTATGGTAGTTCTATTTTTAGTTTTTTTTTTTTTTTTTTTTTTTTTTTTTGCGGTACGCGGGCCTCTCACTGTTGTGGCCTCTCCCGTTGCGGAGCACAGGCTCCGGACGCGCAGGCTCAGCGGCCATGGCTCACGGGTCCAGCTGCTCCGCGGCACGTGGGATCTTCCCGGACCGGGGCACGAACCCGTGTCCCCTGCATCGGCAGGCGGATTCTCAACCACTGCGCCACCAGGGAAGCCCTATTTTTAGTTTTTTAAGGAACCTCCACACTGTTCTCCATAGTGGCTGTATCAATTTACATTCCCACCAATAGTACAAGAGGGTTCCCTTTTCTCCACACACTCTCCAGCATTTATTGTTTGTAGATTTTTTGATGATGGCCATTCTGAATGGTGTGAGGTGATACCTCATTGTAGTTTTGATTTGCATTTCTCTAATGATTAGTGATGTTTAGCATTCTTTCATGTGTTTGTTGGAAATCTGTATATCTTCTTTGGAGAAATGTCTGTTTAGGTCTTCTGCCCATTTTGGGATTGGGTTGTTTGTTTTTATGATATTGCTTGTAAATTTTGGAGATTAATCCTTTGTCAGTTGCTTCATTTGCAAAAATTTTCTTCCATTCTGAGGGTTGTCTTTTTGTTTTGTTCATGGTTTCCTTTGTTGTGCAAAAGTTTTTAAGTTTTATTAGGTCCCATTTTAAAATTTATTTTTTATTTCCATTTCTCTAGAAGGTGAGTCAAAAAGGATCTTGCTGTGATTTATGTCATAGAGTGCTCTGCCTATGTTTTCCTCTAAGAGTTTTATAGTGCCTGGCCTTACATTTAGGTCTTTAATCCATTTTGAGTTTATTTTTGCATATGGTGTTAGGGAGTGTTCTAATTTCATTCTTTTACATGTAGCAGTCCAGTTTTCCCAGCACCACTTATTGAAGAGGCTGTCTTTTCTCTATTGTATATTCTTGCCTCCTTTATCAAAAATAAGGTGACCATATATGCATGGGTTTATCTCAGCACTTTCTATCCTGTTCCACTGACTTATATTTCTGTTTTTGTGCCAGTACCATACTGTCTTGATTACTGTAACTTTGTAGTATAGTCTGAAGTCAGCAAGCCTTATTCCTCCAGCTCTGTTATTCTTTCTCAACATTGCTTTGGTTATTCGGGGTCTTTTGTGTTTCCATAAAAATTGTGAAATTATTTGTTCTAGTTCTGTGAAAAATGCCAGTGGTAGTTTGATAGGGATTGCATTGAATCTGTAGATTGCTTTGGGAAGTATAGTCATTTTCCCAATGTTGATTCTTCCAATCCAAGAACTTAGTATATCTTTCCATCTATTTGTAACATCTTTAATTTCTTTCATCAGTGTCTTATAATTTTCTGCATACAGGTCTTTTGTCTCCTTAGGTAGGTTTATTCCTAGGTATTTTATTCTTTTTGTTGCAATGGTAAATGTGAGTGTTTCCTTAACTTCTCTTTCAGATTTTTCATCATTAGTATATAGGAAGGCAAGAGATTTCTGTGCATTAATTTTGTATCCTGCTACTTTACCAAATTCATCGATTAGCTCTAGAAGCTTTCTGGTAGCATCTTTAGGTTTTTCTATGTATAGTAACATGTCATCTGCAAACAGTGGCAGCTTTACTTCTTCTTTTCTGATTTGGATTCCTTTTATTTCTTTTTCTTCTCTGATTGCTGTGACTAAAACTTCCAAAATAATGTTGAATAATAGTGGTGAGAGGGGGCAACCTTGTCTTGTTCCTAATCTTAGTGGAAAGGGTTTCAGTTTTTCACCATTGAGGACAATGTTGACTGTGTGTTTGTCATATATGGCTGTTATTATGTTGAGAAAATTTCCCTTTATGCCTACTTTCTGGAGGTTTTTTTTTTATCATAAAGAGGTGTTGAATTTTGTAGAAAGTTTTTTCTGCATCTATTGAGATGATCACATGGTTTTTATTCTTCAATTTGTTAATATGGTGTATCACATTGATTGATTTGCATATGTTGAAGAATCCTTGCATGTCTGGGATAAACCCCACTTCATCATGGTGTATGATCCTTTTAATGTGCTGTTGTATTCTGTTTGCTAGCATTTTGTTGAGGATTTTTGTATCTATTTTCATCAGTGTTACTGGTCTGTAGTTTTCTTTCTTTGTGACATCTTTGTCTGGTTTTGGTATCAGGGTTATGGTGGCCTCGTAGAATGAGTTTGGGAGTGCTCCTCCCTCTGCTATATTTTGGAAGAGTTTGAGAAGGATAGGTGTTAGCTCTTCTCTAAATGTTTGATAGAATTCGCCTGTGAAGCCATCTGGTCCTGGGCTTTTGTTTGTTGGAAGATTTTTAATCACAGTTTCAATTTCAGTGCTTGTGATTGGTCTGTTTATATTTTCTATTTCTTCTTGGTTCTGTCACAGAAGGTTGTGTTTTTCTAAGAATTTCTAAAAATTTGTCCATTTCTTCCAGGTTGTCCAATTTATTGGCATATAGTTGCTTGTAGTAATCTCTCATGATCCTTTGTGTTTCTGCAATATCAGTTGTTACTTCTTTTTCTTTTCTAATTCTATTGATTTGAGTATTTTCCCTATTTTTCTTGATGAGTCTAGCTAATGGTTTATCAATTTTGTTTATCTTCTCAAGGAACCAGATTTACTTTTATTCATCTTTGCTATTGTTTTCTTCATTTCTTTTTCATTTATTTCTGATCTGATCTTTATGATATCTTTCCTTCTGCCAACTTTGGGGCTTTTTTGTTCTTCTTCTCTAATTGGTTTAGGTGTAAGTTTAGGTGGTTTATTTGAGGTTTTTCTTGTTTTTTAAGGTAGGATGGTGTTGCTGTAAACTTCCTTCTTAGAACTGCTTTTGCTGCATCCCATAGGTTTTCAGTCTTGTGTTTTCATTGTCATTTGTTTCTAGGTATTTTGTGATTTCCTCTTTGATATCTTCAGTGATCTCTTGGTTATTAAGTAGTGTATTGTTTGGCCTCCATGTGTTCGTATTTTTTATAGATTTTTTTCCTGTAATTGATATGTAGTCTCATAGCATTGTGGTCAGAAAAGATACTTGATACAATTTCAATTTTCTTAAATTTACCAAGGCTTGATTTGTGACCCAAGATATGATCCATCATGGAGAATGTTCCATGAGCACTTGAGAAGAAAATGTATTCTGTTGTTTTTGGATGGAATGTCCTATAAATATCAATTAAGTCCATCTTGTTTAATGTATCATTTAAAGCTTGTTTTTCTGTAGTTATTTTCATTTTGGATGATCTGTCCATTGGTGAAAGTGGGGTGTTAAAGTCCTCTACTATGATGTGTTACTGTCCATTTCCCCTTTTATGGCTGTTAGCATTTGCCTTATGTAGTGAGGTGCTCCTATGTTGGGTGCATAAATATTTTCAATTGTTATCTATTCTTCTTGGATTGATCCCTCGATCATTATATAGTGTCCTTCTTTGTCTCTTGTAATTGTCTCTATTTTAAAGTCTATTTTTTTTCTGATAAGAGAATTGCTATTCCAGCTTTCTGTTGATTTCCATTTGCACGGAATATCTTTTCCCATCGCCTCACTTTCAGTCTGTATGTGTCCCTAGGTCTGAAGTGGGTCTCTTGTAGACAGCATATATACCGGTCTTGTTTTTGTACCCATTCAGCCAGTCTATGTCTTTTGGTTGGAGCATTTAATCCATTTACATTTAAGGTAATTTTCCATATATATATTCTTATTACCATTTTCTTCATTGTTATGGGTTTGTTATTGTAGGTCTTTTCCTTCTCTTGTGTTTCCTGCCTAGAGAATTACCCTTAGCATTTGTTATAAAGCTGGTTTGGTGCTGCTAAATTCTCTTAGCTTTTGCTTGTCTGTAAAGGTTTTAATTTCTCTGTTGAATCTGAATGAGGTCCTTGCTGGGTAGAGTAATCTTGGTTGTAGGTTTTTCCCATTCATCACTTTAAATATGTCTTGCTGCTCCCTTCTGGCTTGCAGAGTTTCTCCTGAAATATCAGCTGTTAACCTTATGGGGTTTCCCTTGTATGCTTTTTGTTTTTCCCTTGCTGCTTTTAATATTTTTTCTTTGTATTTAATTTTTGATAGTTTGATTAATATGTGTCTTGGTATGTTTCTCCTTGGATTTATCCTGTATGGACTCTCTGCACTTCCTGGGCTTGATTACCTATTTCCTTTCCCATATTAGTGAAGTTTTCAACTATAATCTCTTCAAATATTTTCTCAGTCCCTTTCTTTTTCTCTTCTTCTGGGATCCCTATAATTTGAATGTTGGTGCATTTAATGTTATCCCTGAGGTCTCTGAGACTCTCCTCAATATTTTTCATTCGTTTTTCTTTTTTCTGCTCTGTGTTAGTCATTTCCACTATTTTATCTTCTAGGTCACTTATCTAGTCTTCTGCCTCAGTTATTCTTCTATTGATTCCTTCTAGAGAATTTTTAATTTCATTTATTGTGTTGTTTATCATTGTTTGTTTGCTCTTTAGTTCTTCTAGGTCCTTGTTAGACATTTGTTGTATTTTCTCCATTCTATTTCCAAGATTTTGGATCATCTTTACTATCATTATTCTGAATTCTTTTTTAGGTAGACTGCCTATTTCCTCTTCATTTGTTTGGTCTGGTGGGTTTTTACCTTGCTCTTTCATCTGCTGTGTGTTTATTTGCCTTCTAATTTTGCTTATCCTACTGTGTTTCAGTCTCCTTTTCACAGGCTGCAAGTTTGTAGTTCCCATTGTTTTTGGTGTCTGTCCCCAGTGGCTAAGCTTGGTTCAGAGGCTTGTGTAGGCTTCCTGGTGGGGGAGACTGGTGCCTGTATTCTGGTCGGTTGGGCTGGACCTTGTCTTTCTGGTGTGTAGAGCCATGTCCTATGGTGTGTTTTAGGGTGTCTTGAAACTTGTATGACTTTCAGCAACCTCTCTATTAATGGGTGGGTTTGTATTCCTATCTTGCTAGTTGTTTGGCATGGGGTGTCCATCACTGTAGCTTGCTGGCCATTGGGTGGAGCTGGCTCTTAATGTTGAGACGTAGATCTCTGTGAGAGCTCTTGCCCATTGATATTACGTGGAGCTGGGAGGTCTCCTGTGGACCAATGTCCTGAACTTGGTTCTCCCACCTCAGAGGCACTGGGGTGCCAAGATCCTGTCATCCACACGGCTCAGAATAAAAGGGAGAAAAAAAATAATGAAATAAAATAGTTATTATAATAAAAAATAATTATTAAAAATAAAAATATTAAAAAATAATTAAAAAAAAGAAAGAAAGAAGAGAGCAACCAAATCAAAAACCAAACTACCAATGATAAGAATCGATTAAAAACTATACTAAAAAAATAAAAGAGCCAGCAGACAGAACCCTAGGACAAATGGTAAAAGCAAAGTTATACAGACAAAGTTGCACACAGACGCATACACATGCATGCTCACAAAAAGAGAAAAAGGAAAGAAATATATATATATCATTGCTCCCAAAGTCCACCACCTCAATTTGGGATGATTTGTTTTCTATTCATGTATTCCATCGATGCAGGGTACATCAAGTTGATTGTGGAGATTTAACCCACTGCTCCTGAGGTTGCTGGGAGAAATTTCCCTTTCTCTTCATTGTTCGCACAGCTCCTGGAGTTCAGCTTTGGATTTGGCCCTGCCTTTGCATGTAGGTCCCCTGAGGTCATCTGTTCTTTGCTCAGACAGGACAGAGTTAAAGTAGTAGCTGATTAGGGGGCTCTGGCTCACTCAGGCCAGGGAGAGAGGGGTACGGAATTTGGGGTGAGCTTGCAGTGACAGAGGCCATCGTGACATTGCACCAGCCTGAGGTGCACCATGTGTAATCCCGGGGAAGTTGTCCCTGGATCCCGGGACCCTGGCAGTGGCGGGCTGCACTCCCGGGAGGGGATGTGAGGATAGTGACCTGTGTTGCACACAGGCTTCTTGGCAGCTGCAGCAGCCACCTTAGCCTCTCACACCCGTCTCTGGGATCCGCGCTGATAGCCGCTGCTCGCGCCCGTCTCTGGAGCTCATTTAGGTAGTACTCTTAATCCCCTCTCCTCAGGCACCACAAAACAAAGAGGCAAGAAAAAGTGTCTTGCCTCTTTGGCCTTTCCAGACTTTTTCCCCGGCTCCATCCCAGCTAGCTGTGGTGCACTAGCCCCCTTCAGGCTGTGTTCACGACGCCAACCCCAGTCCTCTCCCTGGGATCTGACCTCTGAAGCCCGAACCTCAACTCCCAGACCCCACCCATCCCGGCAGGTGAGCAGACAATCCTCTCAGACTGGTGAGTGCTGGTCAGCACCGATCCTCTGTGTGGGAATCTCTCCGCTTTGCCCTCTGCACCCCTATTGCTGTGCTCTCCTCCATGGCTCCAAAGCTTCCCCCCCGCCACACCCCGTCTCCACCAGTGAAGGGGCTTCTAGTTTGTGAGACCTTCACTCCTTCACAGCTCCCTCCCACTGGTGCAGGTCCTGTCCTTATTCTTTTGTCTCTGTTTTTTTCTTTTCCTTTTTCCTTACCCATGTACGTGAGGAGTTTCTTGCCTTTTGGGCAGTCTGAGGTTTCTGCCAGCGTTCAGTAGGTGTTCTGTAGGAGTTGTTCCACATGTAGTTGTATTTATGATGTATTTCTGGGGAGGAAGGTGATCTCCATGTCTTACTCTTCCACCATCTTGAAGGTCTCCTCCAGAGCTAGCAATTTATTAAATCCTAAAATATAACTTGTCTGAGAAGAAATAGCCTTCTAATCCAACTTCCCATTTGATAGCTAAGAAAACAGAGGCTCAGGAGCTGACATGCCTTAACAAAGACCCCACAGTAGGCTCTGATTGTATTTATTGATATCAGAAAAAATTCAAGACTAGATGTGATCAATCTGAAATATGCTAATTATTTATTCTGTGAATATGCATCCACACTATACATAGTAACATTAAGGGAATCTTCACCACACTGTCCATCAATATGTAGCTGTCAATCTGTCAGTTAATTATAATTAATGCAGTTGGCAAGGAGGAGCTCCAATGCATATTATCAATAGCTTGCATTTCCCAGCCAGAACATTTGCACCATCACAGAGTGTGTGATGAATATACATTAAAAATTATGAATCCTTTTCAGCTAAATATTAATTTTGACACAATGATGACGTTTCTCCCTAGTTTTCTAAAGTTCTTATATCATTTCTCTTCTCCCTCACAACCAAGTGAAGCAAAACAAAAAAGAAACAACTTCCAAATGGACTAAGAAACTACTGACTTAATTTCTATGTGCTGAATGAATAGTGTTCTCAAAGCAGCCTGTGAAAACTTACTTGCTGTCTTTGCTCCGATAAGATCAGGGCAGGGATTTTATTTTTGTCTATAGTAGGCTGAAGTTCTTATAAGGAAGAGAATTCTGGCAGAATTTTAAGACAAAAATTATTTAAAAACTGTCTTTTGACAAATTTTTGCCTCTATAAAATTTTTTTCCTGTTACTAATTTATTCACCTTAGCATGTGGAGATTTACTGCATAATTATGTGCCATCCTGAAAATGTGGCATATCTGCTAACTGATACAGACATAAGCAAATGGGATTGTGAGAACCCATATCTGAGAAGTCCCCAAAACTGCCACAGTTGGTCTCACAACTCTCCTTTTCTTCAGTGATGTAAAAACCCTTCACAAATTCTTTTGGTCCTTTATAAATGGACTGAGCCAAGTTCTGTAGCATATCATGTGTCTCAATGCCTCAGAACTGAGTAGCTGCTCCATCCTCAAGAAACCTTTTCTGTTACTTCCCAACATCTCAGCTGCACGAGTGGCCTGGAGACCATGGCAGATGCTGTTCAAACCACATAGACTTTCTACCTTCTTCTCCATTTAAAAAGAAAACTTTTTTCTAATTTGGATTTCCAAAGGGTTGTTTCTCAGAAGGAAGTAAAGAGAGGGTGATTCTCTCTAATTCACTTATGCTCTGAGAACTACCTATTCCGTGGGTACCTAAAATCCTCCTTTAGGTTTTCACGTTTTCCGGCTTATACTCAGGGCAATCAGCAGCTGATTGTCGTAAGCGGAAGGTCATTACATAGAAACGCCGGCGCGTATAATTGCGAGTTCAAGGTTCCTGGCAGCTGGCACCCACTGCATCTTGCACCACCAGAAACCATTGTTAGGAGGTGTACCCTGTGCCATTGAGCTGTCACTATACTAGTCACCTCCTAAGGAGCGTGGCAGGGCTCCTCTAAGTATGTTCCAATTCTTTCCTCGCATACAGGGCAGAACAGAGCCCAACAGTAATGTTCTTTCTAGAACAGGCTCCGCTTGCCAAAGCACTCGGCTCCTATCTTCATGCTCTTTTCCTTCTCTTATCCTTTTTTTCTCTTCTCTCTTCACTCAGTATTACATTTTCAGCAAAAGGCTGAGCATGGATTAAAAAAATAATATAAATGTAGGGCTAATAGTTAAAGCACTTTAAAACCTCCACTCCTGAAAAAAAGAAAATTGCATGTTTGACCTGATTAAATCTTTTTGAATTATTATAACAATGTATTCATAGAATTATTCTTTTTTTTTCCTAGTTAAGAACACTTTACAGTTAAAACCGTTGAATTCTACCAAGATTTCCTGTTAAGGGATATAACTTATTCTTCAGTCCTAGTCACAGTATGTTTCAATATACTTCCTGAGAATAAATTAATTTTGCTTCCATGTCGTCAAATGTTTTTGAAAAGACACGTATATGACAAAGTAGATTATTGTTATTCCTATTAAGAGTGAAAATATAAGAAAATCTTTTTGTATAGTGACTAAGTTTATGGGAAAGGCTTAAAATACTATTAATATCATGTATCTATCTACAAATGATATTGAGACTCTACTAAAACATCCTTCTGGGATATTTTTATTTATACCACTTTAAACCATGATCCATGGAAAAATAGTTCTTTTCATTAATGATAATTTGTGATTTGTCTGAATGTAAAGAACAGTATTATGGGATATAGATCCTAGGGAGTGACCTATGTATATAATTCAAAGCATGTCAGATTTTCTTCACTTGTGGTTTATCTATACCTTGCAATAGAAGGATTCGTGTTGCATTGCATAGCATGAATTATAGTGATCCTCTGGGCCAGAAGAGCATAATTACTCACCATACAGGGGCACCTACTTGCTTAATTTCTGCCTTAATCATCTATTTTCACTACTGTCTTTTCTTAAGAATAAAATAAAAACTTGTAGCTTCTTTTAAATAGATTTAAAACTATTTACAAATCTTCAAACTGTTAGATCTCTATCCTCAAAGACCTCATGACTTTCCTCCATTTCAGTAGGAGTGGGAGTGAGGAAACCAGTTAAGTCATGGCTAATTTGCCATTTTTCAACCAGGTAATAAGAGGAAAACTAGCTGCTTTGAGGTCGAGGTCTATGTCAAGTCTATTTTTTCCTCACCTACTTTCTCTATAATGTTCATTTTGAATGAAAAAATTATCTTGTAGTTTGGGAAATGCTTTAAAAAAAACCCTGATTCACATAAAAACAGGCACTATAGCATAAGGCTAGGGCACCCTGATGCCATCATACTTCCAGTGACTTTGAGAGTTTGGAGAGAGCTCAGATCCATTGTGCCTTGAAACAAATCATTTCTCTTCAAGGCATTTATAGCAAATGGTTCTTTGTTCAATAGTGTTTTGCAAATCCTAAGTCTGACTGGGAGGTGAAAGAGGCAGGTGGGGAGGGGGTGGTCCATAGTCATCATTTTAAAATCCTTTAAGGAGATTTCATCCTTTTGGAAAATGAATTTTGTTCTGGTATTTTTCCTTTCATTTGAGTGGAATGCTCTGGAAAGAAGGAAAGGAAAGGAAAGGAAAAGAAAGGAAAGGAAAGGAAAGAAAGAAAGAATGAAAGAAAGAAAGAAAGAAAGAAAGAAAGAAAGAAAGAAAGAAAGAAAGAGAAGCAAGCCAGTTTCTATAGAAGTTTATCTACATAGACTAGGAAGATAAAATAAAAGGATGGCCAATTTATTAACTTTGGACATTTATGATTGATAATGATCATCACTGATGAATCCATTGTATAGCACAGGCTGATTAACGATTTATTCTATTGAAATGAGCAGATGGATTATACTATGGGTTCATTTTGTACAGGTAAATATGACCAAAGTCCATTGGCTTTCTTGGAATAATGCAAATAATAATTAGGACTAGCATGAAAATCTGCATCTATGAAGTCATTTTACCTTTGAGCTTTAACTGACATCACTATCTGTAAGGTGTTACTTTCTCCTCAATAACAATTATTAACAATTTGTTCACCTTTTTCTTTGTTAATTGCTTACTATGGGAATATGGTGACATTGCATTAAATTTCAATTTTTGTTTAGAGCACATCTCTTCCCTCTTACCTCCTGCAGCTTACTCTGGAGAAACTTACCATCATCTTCATCATCATAGTCCACCAGAGGAGAATTAAACATGACTTTGGCTTTTAGAAAAGTGACTATAGCTATAACTTTGTGCTATGACATTAAAAAGCCACAGAAAGAAAGTCAGTGAAATTATTTTGAGGGCATATGTGTGTATAATGTCTGATAGAGCTATAAATCAGCAAAGCATGACAGACCAATTCCCATTATCAAGAACTTCATGGGGCATCACAGTTTTATTGTAGTGGAATTTTGTTATTTTCAGAACCTTGCTCAAATTGCCCAGTTTTCAGGACTAAAATGTGGCACTCAGTTTCTCTGGAGGTAATAAGGCAGTAGAAAAGGCCTGCCTTCTTAGAAGTCATAAGAGTATAGCAAGGTTGTTGGATATAAGATGAGAATATCAAAATCAATTGCCTCTCTATATCCTGGCAATAGCCCATTGGAGAATGGAATAAGAAAATGAATCCATTCAAAACTGCAACAAACAGTATACAAAATTAATACACAGAAATCTCTTGCATTCCTATATATTAAAAATGAAAGATCAAAAAGAGAAATTAAGGAAACAATCCCATTTACCACTGCAACAAAAATAATAAAATACCTAGGAATAAACTTACCTCTGGTGACAAAAGACCTGTACTCAGAAAACTATAGGATACTGATGAAAGAAATCAAAGACAACACAAACAGATGGAGAGATATACCATGTTCTTGGATTGGAAGAGTCAGTATTATGAAAATAACTATACTACCCAAAGCAATCTACAGATTCAATGCAATCCCTATCAAATTAGCAATGTCATGTTTCATTGGATTAGAACAAAAAATTTCACAATTTGTATGGAAACACAAAGACCCTGAATAATGAAAACAATCTTGAGAAAGAAAAAAGGACCTGAAGGAATCAGACTACCTGACTTCAAACTATACTACAAAACTACAGTATTCAAGACAGTATGGTACTGGCACAAAACAGAAATATAGATCAAAGAAACAGGATAGAAAGCACAGAGATAAACCTGTGCACATATGGTTACCTACTCTATGACAGAGGAGGTAAGAATATACAATGAAGAAAAGACTGTCTCTTCAATAAGTGGTGCTAGGAGAACTGGACAGCTACATGTAAAAGAATGAAATTAGAACACTCCCTAACACCATACACAAAAATAAACTCAAAATGGATTAAATATCTAAATGTAAAGCCAGACACTATAAAACTCTTAGAGGAAAACATAGGCAGAATGCTCTCTGATATACATCGCAGCAAGATCTTTTTTGATCCACCTCCTAGAGTAATGAAAATAACAAAAATAAACAAATGGGACCTAAGGAAACATAAAAGCTTTTGCAAAGCAAAGGAAACCATGAACAAGATAAAAAGACAACCCTCAGAATGGGGGAAAATATTTGCAAATGAAGCAACCACGGGATTAATCTCCAAAACATACAAACAGCTCATGCAGCTCAATATCAAAAAAAACAAACAACCCAATCAGAAGATGGGTGGAAGATCTAAATAAACACTTCTCCAAAGAAGACATACAGATGGCCAACAAACACATGAAAAGATGCTCAACATCACTAATTATTAGAGAACTGCAAATCAAAACTGCAAAGAGGTATCACCTCACACTGGTCAGAATGGCCATCATCAAAAAATCTGCAAACAATAAATGCTAGAGAAGGTGTGGAGAAAAGGGAACCCTCTTAAACTGTTGATGGAAATGTAAATTGATACAGTCACCATGGAGAACAGCATGGAGGTTCCTTAAAAAACTAAAAATAGAACCACCATATGACCCAGCAATCCCACTCCTGAACATATATCCAGAGAAAACCATAATTCAAAAAGACACATACACCCCAGTGTTCACTGCAGCACTATTTACAATAGCCAGGACATGGAAACCTAAATGTCCATCAACAGAAGAATGGATAAAGAAGATGTAGTACATATATACAGTGGAATATTACTCAACCATAAATAGGAATGAAACTGTGCAATCTGCAGAGATGTGGATGGACCTAGAGACTGTCATACAGAGTGAAGTGAGTGAGAAAGAAAAGCAAATGTATAACATCACTTATATGTGGAATCCAGAAAAATGATATAGATGAACTTATTTGCAAAGCAGAAATAGAGACAGAGACATAGAAAATGGACATATGGCTACCAGGGAGGAAGGGGGGGTAGGATGAAATGGGAGAATAGGATTGACATACATACACTACTATGTATAAAATAGATAACTAGGGCTTCCCTGGTGGCGCAGTGGTTGAGAGTCCACCTGCAGATGCAGGGGACGTGGGTTTGTGCCCCGGTCCGGGAAGATCCCACATGCTGCGGAGCGGCTGGGCCCGTGAGCCATGGCTGCTGAGCCTGCGCGTCCGGAACCTGTGCTCCGCAACGGGAGAGGCCACAACAGTGAGAGGCCCACGTACTGCAAAAAAATAAAAATAAAAAAAATAAAATAGATAACTAATGAGAACCTACTGTATAGCACAAGGAACCCTACTCAATGCTCTGTGGTAACCTAAATGGGAAGGAAATCCAAAAAAGAGGGGATATATGTATACATATAGCTGATTCACTTTGTTGTACAACAGAAATGAACACAACATTGTAGAGTAATTATACTCCAATAAAAATCAATAAAAAATGACTTTCAGTAATCAACTCTGATTCCAGTCAAGCTTGCCATGAGTGATTCCTGTGGCAGTGTGCTATAGCTTGCTGGAACCTAAAAACAAAAAAAATAAATTAAAAAAAACCCCAAAACCAAAAAAACAACAAAATTGCAACAGTATCTATGTAGTATCTGGGAATAAACCTAACAAAGCGTACAGAACTTTAAGGAGAATTGTTCAATGAAGAAGCAAACTGTAAATTAATACATTCACTATGATATATATATATATATATATATATATATATATTTTTTTTTTTTTTTTTTTTTTTTTTTTTGCGGTACGCGGGCCTCTGACTGCTGCGGCCTCTCCCCTTGCGGAGCACAGGCTCCGGATGCGCAGGCTCAGTGGCCATGGCTCACCAGCCCAGCCGCTCCGCGGCATGTGGGATCTTCCCGCACCGGGGCACGAACCCGTGTCCCCCGCATCAGCAGGCGGATTCTTAACCACTGCGCCACCAGGGAAGCCCACTATGATATATTTATATTCAAAATCATCCACAAAATATGCTATTTCATTTCAATATATTTATGTAAAAGTATAAAAATGGACTGGAAGGATATACACCAAACTCACTGTGTCTTGGAAATTGGGGTTGAGTGTTGGAGTGATAATCAAAGAAAATTTATTTTTATTATTCAACTAAAAATAAGATTTTTGTTTTTAGTTGTGATCTTCAAATTTTTACAGAGAATTTCTTCATATATTACTTGTGCATTAAAAAAAACGTTTATACATGGAGACAGTATTAGAATACTAGAAGCAAATAGATCTAAACACCAAGTTTGTATCCTGAGAATATAGGTGATTCTTATTTTCTTTTCACTTAAAAATTTTTTTCCAAATCTTATTTCCCATTGTCTCAGGGAAAAAAAAAGTTGACTTGCTATAAACTTAGTCAGAGAATATTGGGCTAAAAGCAAAAAATGCCAAGCAGTGGAGAAAAGAGCCAGATTCACCATGAAGTGATAGAAAAAAACAAAGCAAAGCAGAATCTGGACATATTAAAGTTCAAATTCAGTGTAATCACTCTGGAAATTCAGGTAGAATTTGGTTAGGTTTCCTTAGCTGTCAGCTGGAGATGATAATATCTAATATGCAGGTTTTTGAAAGGAGTAGGGATAATGAATTTAAAGACGCTTGTATCCCAGGGACACCCTACCCTGTCCCTTCATGGTCCCATCATTCATTTCCTTCCACTCCTGAAAGCAAAGTAGCTGAATCTCACAGCTGAGACCAGAGAGTGGACCCAGTGCTTCTGTCTAACCCATAACTGTGGCTCCTGTGCCTTAGAGAGGCAGGAAACTTGAAAGAAGCCAAGTTGACCTAGTGTGGACACAGGCTGATGAGACTCAGGCAATCAGCCCTATGAGAGTCCTCACCAGACAGTCCCACATCTCCCACAGTGAGGCAGATGTCGCCATTGTATTTTTGACTGCCACCCAAGGAAGTGGATTTGGATGAAGGGGCCTCACACCTCATGGGACAACACCGGGACCTTGGCTGCCTCTGCCTCGCCTCAGGCTTTGGGTCCGAATCCTCGCAACTCCTTACAGCACTTTACAGTTTACAAGGCACGAATGGCTCTTGCTCTCTTGCAGACTGTAAAGTCAGGGGCTTTGAGAGGCTGAAATGAACTGGCAATGATGGATCGATCACAAAGCAGGTAGGCAGCAATCTGGCCTGGAACCCAGCTCTTACTTTAGTCCACATGGAATGCACAACTATCAGCAGAGCTAGAGGGTGCTGCTTCAGTGATCCATTTTAAAAGAAGAAAGTTTAGAATGCCATGTTTTCTAAAACAAGAGATGCATGTTATGTATACACATATTCAATTATGAGAGTAATTCTATTTTATAAAATCCTTAGGAATTTGGTGGATAGATGTATAGAAAATAGTAAGGAATGGTAAAGAAAGAGAAAATTTAACATTTGTTTGATCATCAGTGAGAGCTGTACCCCTCATGCCTGGCATAACATCGACACTCAATAAATATTTGTTGAATGAATAAATCCATTAAACATATGCCACAAACAAACAAACAAAAAATAAAAAGGCTTATATAGGACCTGTTACATATGAGATTTTCAAAAGATAAAAATCTGAAGATTAGACTATGAAAAGGGATGTGAAAAATTCAACAATTTAATTTAGTTATGAGTCTGGGGGAAGCTGAATATCTAGGACAAATATATCCTATAATAAGATTCAGGACCATCCAGACAGGAATTAACAAAAAATGAGTTATATCAACATACACAAAGGGCATTAGGGTTACTACAGGAGGAGAAACAGGGCAAGTTGGCATTCCAACCAGAGGCTCCTGGCCAATAATCCATATAGGCCCTCAGACTCTCTGCCTCTATCCATTGGGGAAAGCCTATTATTTGGTTTTGGTAGGTGAATAAAAACAGTCTAGTGATGGCAATGGTGGCATTTTGTATGTATATATATGGGTCACAATTATTGAACACCTACTGTGTGTCAGGCACTTCTTTAAGATTTTTGTGTTCTTAGAACATTACATTTACTTCTCACAGTAATCTTTTAAGATATTTACAGATTAGAAAACAATACCAGAGAGGTATAGTAACCTGTCCAAGGTCACAGAATTAGTGAATGCCATCTGCCTTGTTATTGAGGTGATTCTGAACAGTTTACTCTGTCCTCATCGAAACAGCCATCTCTGGCTCACCCCCTAGAGATTCTATCTGCTTTGTTTTGCTTTCCTAATGTGATTAGCGATCATTAGGATCTCTCCTTTTTCTGCTATTGTAATTTTTCTGGTATTACAGCTTCCTGGAAAAACTGTCCCCTCTAAAAGTCTTAAACGTCTTCTTCCCAACCACTTACCTGTTGTCAAGTTTGTACATTTGTGGTTCCTTTTCTAGGTTAAATAATCATGGATAAAAATCTTCAGCTTCGTTGATTCATGAATACCTAACATCTTTTTCAAGTGGAGTTCCATTTCTTTGTACCTGATGGAAAGCAGCCTCATTATCCAGAGAATATTGAGACCATGAAGGACCCTGCATGGGGGAGGCAAAAACAGAGGGAGGGAGAGGGAAAATAAAGACTGTAATTCACTTGAGAAATGGCACCAGGAGAGCATAACTGTGGCTGGGCAACTTTGAAAAGTACAATATGTTAAAATTAGCAGTAATACTTTTTTTATTAGACAGCTTTATATAGGCACTGAAGTGATTGCAATCTGGGAAAGGCAGAGATGAAGCTGAAATGCCCAGGGTGGCAAGGCCTTTTTATCGGGTTAGTCAAAATATTAATGGACTCTTTATGGCTGTGAAGCAAAAGTAGGTGTCATTTTCCTGACGCAGTGTGTCTCCTGGGTTTGTCTCGTCACCTTCGTTCTCTTCTGCTCAGCATCCCCCTCTTGGGTGGTCACCGTGGCCTGAGCCTTCAGCTTTTCCTTTGTTCTGTCTCCTATACTCTGTGCCCAGAGTCCTGGAAACTCATTTTGAATGTTCTACAAGTTGCAGTTCTCAGCTAGTTTTAACTGTTCAACCTAGAGTGTAGACTGAAAATGTTTAAAGAGAGATATCAGGGTGTTCAGCCATCTCACAATCAATCAAAAGCTATCGCTATCACACTGTAGATTACGTCAGTTAGAAAGAAACTATGGCCATGACAAGTAAGGGTCATAGTGATTCCTGCATACTTTGTCTTCTCCTGTGTGGGTGAATCTTAACTATGAGATAGATAAATCCTTTCTATAAAGAACAGACATAAAAAATCATTAATCAATTTATTGATACCTTTACCTATGTTACACAAATAATAAAACAGAATTTGTTTTCTTCATAAGAGTTTCTCTTTTCCCCAAATAAGACTTTCTCTCCAAATCGTTTCTTTCAGAGCAATAGCAAGAAGTAAGCTTCCAATAGATGCTAATATATTGTTCATTCTCACTGGTGCTAATTCTTATTTTAACAAGTGGGACTGGTTTGAGTAGCATCATTATAGCAGCTTGCCTGGACCTCAGGGCTGGGTCAAGAGGGGCCTCAGTGGATGGAAATATATTGTCGGTATTGAGGGTGAACATTCAGAACTG
The DNA here is from genome assembly GCF_026419965.1 of Kogia breviceps. Taxonomy (NCBI): domain Eukaryota; kingdom Metazoa; phylum Chordata; class Mammalia; order Artiodactyla; family Physeteridae; genus Kogia; species Kogia breviceps. Next base: position 33,728,516 of record NC_081325.1, read on the forward strand.
TGAATACAGAGGGCTTCCACCTATCAGTATTTATGAATCTCACATTTATGGACTTGGCCTTATAGTTCAAAGAAAATAAAAGAACATAGAAGAACATTGTTCTATGAAGAACATTGTTCTAAACATTCCATATAGGATATACTTTATGTAACAGCAATGAGAAGCAGAAGTTGTCTGGAAGATAAAATCAGCACATAAAGAAAAAAGTTTAACTGAAAATCCATCAATGAATCAAATGATAAGCAGAGAGTATTTTATGAGTTTTTTCCAAATTATCCAGTGCTGATTTGGTCTTAGTCTCTCTGAGTGTGAGAACTGGTTACCGTTCCTGTTCTATGTTGAGTAAAATCTCATTTGCTAAGCATCATTGAGTAATAACATGTTTTGTATGTGTGTGTTCCTCGGTAATTGAAAACTACCCTTTTAAGGATTCAAATTTCTTAAAAAAGTTTAGGTAAAACTCTTTTCACTTTATAGTCTTTTAAAATTGAGTCCATTGAACACCATTTAGCATTTTCTTGACAACTAAGATTGACCTTGAGAATATTATTTATTGTATTATGCTGAAATGCAATGATTTTTTCTCAGGCTGTATTGTTTAGAGTGGTTTATGTTTGTACTAAATGATGCTGGATTGTTCTGTTTGAGGACTGCTGTTCTTTTTTCCCCCCTAGTTCTTCTCTTTTATCAAATTATGATATTTTATTTACTATTCTTAGTTCGTTCTCTCTTCTGATTTGTTCATTATAATTTTGTATGGTGTGAGAAACCAGATAACCAAGCATATTAGAAGCAGAAATAGCAGTAAAGATAAGTGGGTTCCCAGGAACTCTCTGATGAGTAAAGTTCATGAACTTGCACAGTATATGTGTTGTGCAATTTGTCTTACATCTTTTAGGACTAACAACCATGCTTCTAGAGAAACTGACCTATATTTTCTACCTCTTAGCCAGTTCCTCATATTCCTCAATCCACTGATTTTTCTTCTCTTTAGACACTAAGACTACTCTTGCTTTGATTATCAATAACATTTTCTCTTCTGGTTGTCCATTTTCAGTTCCCCTTTGGTGTCTCTTCTTCTCTGCCCTTTTATATAACATCACTCTCATCTCTCCACACTGTCTTGGTGAGCCATCAGAGGGTGACTGCTCAAGGTCCTTTGGGTATAATGTGGGAAAAGAGGATGACTGAGGGGAGTGTTAATAGGCATAAGAAGGAACCAGAGCTCAAAAGTCTCGGCAAAGGAGTGAGTTTTGCCCTTGGGGCAGGGAGTGGGCCCCATGGGCTCATATATAACAGAGTGGTAGAGGAAGGCTAATCTGAGCATATGTGAAAGCTAGAGCTGGACTCAGTTCCCAGATTTAGGCACTGGATATAGTGGAACAGGGAGAGGGTGCTCAACAGCTGGCACAGAGGGGATCCTGGGCACATGCTCACTTCCTCTGCATGGATCTTCAGGAGCTGCTTATGATCTGAAGGTGGAGAGAATGCAACTAACCTATCCATATTCAAGCCCAGAGCAGTAACTAGTCCACAACTCTGCTAGCCCTCTGGGGCTACCCTGTTTCACTCTCATTGCTTTTTGAGACAGGATCATTACAGCTGGTGTGTCTATATAGATAATAGATTGAGTAAGGGAAGAGCAAGTAATAAATATTTTATTTATGGGAGAAGTGTTATAAAATGCATGATATTGACTGCTACTGAGACACCAATGACTCTCAAATCAGTTCCAGTCCAGAGAACTCTGTATAATACAACCAAGTGTCTTGATGCCTAAAGCACAGTGTTCCAAGACTGACTTCCTTCTCCTTCCAGGCTCATTTGATGGCACCATGATCCACACAGTTGCATAACCAACAAGCTGGGAGTCATTCTAGTCTTCTCCTTTTCTTTCTTACCCCACATCAAATGGTAACTCAGCTCAGCAGCTCTGACTCATAAATACTTTTAATTACCTTTCTCATTATCCAAATGCCACTACTCTGTACAGATTCACATAAATGTTAATCCCCTAATTTCGTTGAAAGTTCTTTTGCCTCAAGCCATGATCTAGGTTCCATATTTATGATCTTCAGTAATTATTGGTGCTTGCTATGTATGGGCTAGGCACTAGGCTGGCATATTGTGGATATAATGATGGGTTAGCTGGTAAGGTCTTTGTCCTCAAGCTTAAACCTTCTTAAAAAAACCTTTCAAACAATCATTAAAATAATAACAACAACATGTTTCTGTCTAACACAGTACAATTGTTCTTGATATATGTAAAATCATTTTCCCAAAATGTAAGACCTAAAATCCCATTAGTTCCTATACCATCTCTGAGTGATATTTATTCTTTTTTTACTTTAGTCACAATTCTACGTTGACATATTTAACCTGAAGGTTAAATTTTGAGTTAACCATCAACAACAAGTTTATATAAATTGTTAGAGGAAAAAGGGAGTGGGAAGAGAGAAAGTGGCTAATAAATATAATGAAAATATTGTATATATTAAGAACAAAGAAGAATATAGCCCCTATAGTCTTTCTTTCTGCAACTGGTCATGAGGCTATAATTGGTATTTATATCTTCTTCATTTTCTATTTTATGTTTCCTTTTTTCCTAAGCCAGCACCTGAGTTAGTTTTTTAAAATTAATTTTTAAACTTGGGTGAGTTGAGATACTTCAAACCTCAATCCTGAGGCAATGTGGACCTTGACAGCCCTGCTTGTGCTGTGTTGTTCTAGTCTTCCATAAACTTTTACCACTGGACATGGTGAAAGGAAGAAGATATACTTCTCCACTTTCTTTGTGTTGCACAAAATATTACTCCTTGATAATCAAGAGTAATTACTTAAATATCATAATAATTCTCCTTCTTTCTTTTTTCCTATCTGTTTCATGACTTAAACTGCCTAAAATGCTTATAAGGGGCATATAACTGTCTCAACCTCAAGTTTAGTGAAGCCAATAATTTGGTCCCTTCTGGAAGCATTCTTCCCTGGGGTTTTAAGGGAGCTAAACCAGTAAAACCTAACATTGTGTATTGCGATAGAAAACTTTTGTTTTGCAATTACATGTAATGATAAGAAGTGCTGTTCTCACCAGGCATGGATTTTATCACTAGAAGAAACTGTACCATATCCAGAGCATATAGCATATCCAGTTCCTCAGTAGGAGAACACTCTGAATTTGCAAGGTGTTGCCTCCAAGCTGATGCAGTAACTGAGTCTTCAATAAGTCAGTATGTTGTTCTGTAGAGTCACCTGATTTTGCATAATGATTCATGAAAATAACAGGAAGTATCACAGGTGTCAGCTGATGACTTCACATTTTTTGGTCATAAAATTCAGTCTTTTGTCAGAAGCAAAACTCCTTGGAATAACATCAATTCTGGAATACAGTAATAGAATAGAAATAAAGGCATTTCAAAAGTCCATGGATAGTGTTAACTGGTAGAACAGTGGTCTTTATTTTAATGTAGACCATGTGTTCTTCATGATGAAAGGAGTTTAAAACAATCATCTCACCAGCAGATGGCTGGATAGTTGTTCTAGGTGTCTCATTGTGGTTCCCTGTGTTTGGCAAGAAGGGGACTCATAGTACCAGATGAACAATGGTTGATGATCTGATCTATTGCCTCTACTCATACCACCATAGCCACTTTAAATGGCCTGCAGATTAAATATTGGAATGGCAGTGAAAATGTGATGACTGACATTCACAGGATGGCTCCCCCTGCCCATTTGTTTTGTAGTGACCTCTGATGAATATTTATGTACACACAAATACAAGAGAAGTATTTTCCCACTTTGTGTCCATTCTGTGAAGTCCATTTACATCCCTCTTTCCCAGACCTTCTTGTCATTAATCTTGAATTCTTGTTCTAAGACCCTTGCCACCTAGCCATCTTCTGCTCACCAATCAGTGTGGAGACATTCTTCAGACCATCTCCCCTTCCACAAGGAGTGGATGATTGGATGTACCACTCAGAAGATCTTCTTCTGTTTTGATGGTTGCTCTTCACATTGTCTTTCAGAGCCACCAAGAGTGTGGGATTTGGATCTATATTGCTTTTATTCACATTGCCTTTGTTTTTGAACCTTATTGGTTTGGTAACTAGTGTAATATGTTTTTTTTTTAAAATACATTTCTACTTTTTTTTGGCAGTTGAATAGGGAGGAGTAGGTGTTTTAAATCTGCTATCTTCCTACAAACTGTCATGTGTATATGCAATATTAAGCAAATTTGTTTTACATACATTGTGGTTAAAAGAAGAGTGAAATATATTGATTTCATTTTAGAATCCATTGCACTTTGCCTTACTTAAGGAAAAATTTTGAGAAAATTATGTTTCCTTTTTCGAAGACCACACAAAAAGGGATTCCATTTTAGAATATTTCACAAAATGTCAACAGAATAAACACGACAAAGTGCCTTCAGTTTTTGTGAAGGATAAGTCATATGTTGGGAAAAATGTCTAAGCATATGACAAAGTCTTGTAGAAGGATATTGACCTCCAGTGTGTGTAGCATTGTGCTCATAGGGATGTGTTCTAGTTGGTGTGATTTTTCTTATTTGTCAACTACATGAGAGCTTCAAATTGTGGAACAAATCAGTCAGACTCAGTTTTTAGTATATGGTATTACTTTGAAGATGTTGGGTTCATAAATTGCATGGAAATCAAAATGGCATATTTTTATTCTGTAATACAGATAATCTTACCCTAATGGTGTTCTTTTTTTTAAATTAAAAAATTTTTTAATGTTTATTGAGTTGTCTATGTAGCCTTCAGAAAACAACACTGAACTTTTAAAGGAAAAAAATAAAAACCCTTAATGATGCCTTCTGTTTTGATAAAGACTTTTACTTGGCTGTCATTTATTAAACACCTTGATAAGAAAGATAGATTTACAGTTGCTAGAGTATACATTTCTTTGCACAAATGGTAGTAAGTTGAAAAGACACACTTTCAATAATGAGATGAAATTTCAGTATTGAAATGAGCTTGACAATTCCATTCATATCAGAGATATAGTAAATGAAATGAACACTATACAAATTGTTCTGCTGAAATGAATGTTTCTTTAATGTAGATTAACTTATATGCAATTGACAAATCAGGAGGTGATGTTGGCATAACATGGAAGGTGTGTCATTTTATGTCCCAGAATGTTAATATTTTATCGCTGTCAGATGTAAACTCTTTCACAATTGAGGAGAAAGCCTTAGCAATTAGGAAGACTTTAAGAAAACAGCTGAAAAATACTTCAGAAGTGACTTCCTTTCATTTAAGAAAGTGCCTTTCTAGCATAGTGGCTTGAAGAAATGGGATAATTTCTGCCATGAGAAGCTTTTGGGGAAGCTGCAAATGCAGGAGCAGCAGCAGATAACACATTGCTCCCATGTCAAAAAAAAGTAATGGAGAAGAGTATTCCTGGATTGAATTTTAAATTTTTATATAAATGACCTCTATTAGAAATAATTCTCTAAGAATCTACATCTCAAAGTAGGAAGCACAGGCGCAAGGTAATAAGGTTGCAAAGGATGTACTGAGGGTGATTTTACGTGCAAATGCCAACAGAGGATTAACTGTACTCGTGGATTTAACAGGATTGTGATTGTTTTTGTTTGTTTTCTGATTATAGAGTCTCATAGGTTTTTACTGGTTTGGCAAAACCCTGCTTTTCCCATAAACACATGAGGTTTTTCAGGAAGGCATATTTGGCCATAGACCAGAAATACCTGTACTTGGACTAGGAAGACTGGAATGAACATCTGATAGTGCAAGGGGCAGAGATTTGAAAGGTGGCAAAACATTGTAACCAGTTCATCTCATAGGCTTTTGTGCAGATAAAATGAGATTATGTGTGTGAAAGTGCTTTACAAATTTTAAATCATTTTAGTTTTTGTTAGAAAATTGCTCAAGACTAAAAGTCTTTATACACCTTTTTTTGCCACTTTCTTTCAACAAGCCTTTAGAAAGTGCTACCTCTGTGTGAGACACTGTGCTAGATGCTGAGGATAAAATGAGCAAAATTATCACGGTCCTGCCCTTGTGGAGCTTACAGTCCAGTGGGGGAAATGAAATTAAATAATATAATCACAGAAATGATTGTTTAATTAAAAGCTATGAAGGAAATTAACATGTGATTTGAGAGTATATAGCAAAGCTTTTTCATCTTGACTGTGGCATTGAGGAAGACTTCTCTGAAGAAGAGATTATCATGAATTGGATTAACCTGAAAAGGAATTAAGTGAGTGTGTACACATGCATGTATGTGTGTTTATGTGTGTGTGTACATGTGTGAAGGCTAATTCCTGACAGGGGTCCAGGCTTATTGCAGACAAGGAAGCAGTGTGTACAGAGATCCTGTGGAAGAACAGAGGATTATTGCTTGCAGATTTGAGAGAATGTGCTGTGGTCATGGGAAGGGAAGAGTATGATAGGCAGGACCCAGACCTGGCAAAGCCTCATGGTTAGTGGTAATGATGTTGGGCTAAAACCCAAGAACCATGGTACTCATTGAGTCCAGGAACTCTTCTTTGAGAGCCTGTCACTCTGGTATAGGATGGTGGCAGTGGAAATGCACAGATGTATAAACTTAAATGCTGAATCAACTGGACAAGCTAATTTGGATGTAAGGGGTCAGGGGAAGGCAATAAAGGTTACATCTAGGTTCCTGCCTTGAGAAACTAAATGATAATGGTGCCATTCATTGAGCTGAGCACTAGATTTTGGGGAAAAGAGTGAATTGGAGCTTTGATGTGTTGTGTCTGATATATCTTGGAGATTTCCAAATGAAGACGTAGAGCAGCACATTTGATATATAGGTTGAGTTCAGAGGAAAGGTTTGGCCTGTGTTAAAGTATGAATTTGTGAAACACCTGCATTAATTGCAATTGAATTCATGTGCACTGATGAGATTGCTGATGGAGAGTACAGACCGAAAAAAAGACAGAGCTTCAAGGTAACACTAAAAACTACAGAGGAAGATGAGACAGCAGAGGAGAATTTGAATGAATATAGAAATAGGAGGAAGGTATGGCATGGTTGGAGCTAAGCAAAGTGAGTGTTTCAAGAGTTCTCTCTCTCTTTTCATGCTGATGGGATGAATGTTTCATGTAAGAGGAACAGAGAAGAGAATTTATAGTGTAGGTTTCCTGTGTCTTAGACTCTGTGGACTGAAACTGGCAATGTTTTAGGTTGTATGAGCGCAATATAGACTTGGTTTGTGAGACACATAGGAAACCTACATTTTAACACTTCTGTGAGAATCATGCTCAATAGGATGGCCTTCTGATAAACAGGCTTGCTCTTTCCGGCGTTTTATAGAGAGCAGGGCTACATTCTAGCTGCATGCCTTTCTGGATGTTTATGGTTTTCCTACATTAGTTATAATTCCATTTTGATGTGTTATAACTTAAAGATTGAATTATAAGGCTAACCCCTATGAACAAACATAACCTTAGACATAGAAAGGGAAAAAACAGTTAATAAATATAGATATTCTCTGAAAGCAAGGAAGGAAAAATATATAGCCACTGTTGTCCTTGTGTCTAACACTGGTCATGTGGCTGTACTTCGTGTTTATGAATCCTTTCTTCCACATCCATTCCATGTTCTCTTTTCTTACCCCAGTACCTCAATTTCCTCTTAATAATCAGAATCAATTACCCTAGAAATACAGAAATTTATCCTTTGCCAACTCAGTGACATAAAGAGTCAGACGTGGCTGGGGAGCAGTCTCAGCCTCTAGTTAAAAGGAAGTCTTTGTTTGTTTCCTGGTGGAAGTATTCCTTTCTTGGGAACCAAGACAACCACATGAGCAGAGCATAGAGATGTTAGGACATGGGAAGTCAACACTTTGCAGGTAGGCTATTAGGGATAATAGCGAAGGGAATCACCTTGCTTCCCCCATCTAATTCCCAGAAACTATGTGTTTTTTTTTTCCTGGTTCCGAGCATGTACTGCATTCTTAGGACAGGACTTAAGGTAAACACTGTGGTGCATTATCCAGGTCCCTCTTCAGAAATCAAATACTCATTCCCAGCCACTGAGGGTGCGATTGGCAGAGAGCCCTTAGTTTTTGGCTCTTTCCAGGGTTGCTTCTGCTGAAGAGGTCACATCCCCTTCCCAGGGTCTGCTGCATTGAATGACTGGTTAACACCGATGTACAGAGGCCCATCCTCCTGCCCCAACTCTGGACAGTCTCATCTTCAGCTCTCCCTGCAGGGTTAGCCGAGGCTTCCATTCAGCCTGAATTGCAGCTTCTGTTTCTGCTCAACCCTACTTCCTTGCATCTCTTCCACAGAAATTAACCCCAAGACTTCTTGTGCTAATCACTTTGTCAGGGTCAGCTTCCTGAGAAAAGGAAGAGACTGTCACCCACAAGCTAACCCAGCTGTCTGTGTGACCTACTTTTCAGTGGTCTGGTCCACTGCTCTGTCAGGCCAGCTGGTTGTGTTGTCAGGGTAAGACCAATGAATCATGTAGATGTGAACTTATTTCCCTTCTCCTTTTGCTGAGGAATGTGTTCACTTGTCAGAAGCAGCTGTATTCCCTAAATCTATATCGTGGGTGCTGGCAGAAACATGTGGACAGAGAAAGCACTGTCACCTCCTGAATAGTCACTTACTGAATCAATGCCCCTTCCATAATGGAAGAGATCCAATGTAAGCAACCTGCTACCAAGGGTCTGTCTGGTTTTCCTGGGGAATAGAGCCACATTGAGGGCTCTGAATCTCAAGGGAAAGATACACAATGCATTCCAATTAAACTTACATTGTTCAAAATATGTTCAGAATGTCTACTTGGAGCTGTCTTCAGAGCTCATAAAGGGATATATTTTTTTCTTTTGCCACAAACCATGTTACCTACTCTGTGTATATATTACCTCTGTAGATATTATGTATAGTACCTTCTATGCCTCTGATATAAATATTCCTTCTGGTTTTAGATTATTTTGTCACTCAGCTTCAATAATCTTTGGTGATGGGCTTCCCTGGTGGCGCAGTGGTTGAGAATCCGCCTGCCGATGCAGGGGATACGGGTTCGTGCCCCGGTCCGGGAAGATCCCACATGCCGCAGAGCGGCTGGGCCCGTGAGCCATGGCTGCTGAGCCTGTGTGTCTGGAGCCTGTGCTCCGCAACGGGAGAGGCCACAACAGTGAGAGGCCCGCGTACCACAAAAAAAAAAAAAAAAAATCTTTGGTGATTACCAAACACTTTTGGACATTCCTCAATTTCAACTGCTCTCCATGTGATCAGAATAATATAAAAGAACTATGCACTGGTCAAAACAGGAAGTATATCAAAATTATACACCAAAATAGTGGATTTGTGAGAGAGATCTTTCCTTCCTTATACTTTTCTGAATTTCTGAAATTTCTGTTAATGAGCAAGTATCTCTTTTAGAGTGAGAAAAAGAAGATTGATCCCTCCCCACACCAAACAAAAGAAAGCTGTTCTTTTCTTATATGTTGGGATATATTATGTTCTAAAACATTTAAATGATACTGTAAAAAGATGGTTTTCCTTTTTCTTTTTTTCCAACTTGAGCTCCTGGTGGCAATTTACCATCTGAGTGTGCAGGTGTGTTTGAGAACAGTACAGGAACAACAGTTATTTCCACAGTTTGCATAGTGAAATTTGGAAACTTTTATAAGTTTTTATTATGTTTCTGGCTATTCCTATCAGTTGCTAGAAGGTGAAATGCTTTCATTATAGTTATTAATTACCTAGGCAATGATTTAAGAATATATTTATACCTTTTTCATTCTTTCCATGAAATGGTATATAGTTTTTACCTTGCCTTAGCACAAAACAATTACTTGGTTACTTTTTTACGTCAATTACTGAAATCAATATTCATTTCCTTTATAATTTAATAAATAATAAAAGGACTACAAGCTGGATTTACTATACACAGTACTTACTATACACAGCACTTCAGGGATGTGTAATTTCAATATGACAACTTTCCTTTTCCTCACCAATCAGTCATCATTGATGTTCATCAGAAGGCATTCCTAGGAAAGTTACAGGTTGAACTTCTCATAAATTTCAGTTTTATGTGACTAAAACACGAATTTTAATGAATTTGCTGCAGTTCTAAACTTGGAGTGAAGGAGAAGTATCCATTATTATGGCTAAATGCTGAATAGGTTAATGCTTCTTGCAAAATATCACATGGATTCTGAATAGTTCTACCAATTAATCCAGGCTGAAGATTTCTTTATTTGACCTTTTAGAACGGTTTTAATAGCATAAGTAGTTCATTAAGCACACTCTATCTTTTTTAAAAATTAATAGTTTAATAGTCACTGATTTTAAGTAATTCAGGTGATATGGAGATTTCTTCTAGCTTCCAAATGCCATGACTTCGGAAATTTTGATTGCTAACACAACCTTGCTATGGAATCAAGGATTACCTATGGTTACAAAAAAGAACATTTTTTCATCTATCCTATTCACTGCAGGATACTTGATCTCTTTGAAAGTTCAGTGTGGAATGTAGCTACCCCATGGTATTTTTAAGACAAAATTGGCTAACCCCCTACTGTAGCAATTGTATTTTCCATTCGAAAGTACTGAAGCTTCTGAGACTTGATAGGCTTTAGTAACTGAAAACTAAATGATTCCTCCAGCCTGAGCTTCCTTTTATAAAAAGTGAAATTTCATTAACTCTTTGTTCTGTTGAGCTCTGCTGGCACAAAGACACATGAATCCCATCATCTAGCTGAAACTAGTATTTTTGTCCTTGCCTGGGGTAATAGGCAAGGGGGTGGGGGTTGATGACCACTTGTTTTGTTTCCAGAAAGCACGAGAACTGCTTTGGTGAACTGGTGCATAGGAACATTCAATGCACTGCAACATTTCTTTAGGCAGGAAGGATTTATGCCTAGTTCTAAAAAGGATTCATACCTGTTATTAACCTACATTCTTCATGAGGTTTTTAATCCAACTATACCAGGTCTACAGTGGAAATTTTAAGCAGTTTGCTTTTGAATGGATACAAAGGCTTTTAAATGCTGGATCAAGTAAGTATAAGAGTCAAGATAAGCTGTTCCAGATTTTTACCCAAATGGAACTCCTGGCATCAGCTTCATTAGCTTAACCTGGGCTGCTGTAGTTGGAAATGAAAAGCAAACCAGAGGACGTCAAGTGGGATACAGTTTTTGGATATACCAACCCGCTGTTGCTCTGTTGTAGCAACCTGAGACTCTGAAGAAATTATAAGTTAAAGAGAAGAACATATAATTATGTTTCTGAGGGCTTGTGGGCCTGTAAGTTAGTGCAATTTTGCTTTTCTAAAGTAAGCCTTCCTACGAGACAGGCTTTTAGAAATTCTCACTCTAGCAAATTGCAGCAGAATGCTATTCTTGTGAAAAATTATATCACTACCTTTCTTCTCCCCCTTTTTAAATGAAAGATTTTCTTCAATCGGCGAGCAGACACATGAGTTTCCGTTAAGGTTTGTTTTCATGATGTCTTTAAAGTTTTGAACAATATCTTTTATCACAAGTTTATGAATGGGGAGAAGGCATTTAAATTGAGTGATTCACTGACAATGTTGGTATTCAAAAACTGCAAAATAATAAGGAGGCTTATTTTAGGACATGCACATGTGAGAGGAAGGTGGTGTGCTGTAGAAGGTATGCTAATTATAGTGGTCAATCCAACTAGACCACCATAGAGTCACAAAACATTGTTTCTCAAAAGGAAAGCACAGAATTTGACTCTGACTACTGCTTCCAAATATGAGGCACTCTGGGGATGTGGGCGTGGGGGGCACTGGGAGTTTTCTTTGAGGAGCGTGCAAAGTCATAAAGAAACCCAAGAAAAGCTATTAACCTTCAAAATGGCTTTAAAAATACTAAACTATTCAACCTTGCTTTGTGCTGTTAACATCACACAAAGAATAGCTTAAAGCAATTTGCATGTGTAAATGAAAAAAAAGAGGAAAGATACAAAAAGGAAAAAATGAGACATGGGTACAAAGGTTTTTGAATGAGATTTTTTTAAAAAAGGAAGAAGCTGGCAGAAAGAACCTAAATCCACAGCAAAGCCTTGAGTTCACTTTTTACACAGGGGCACAGAAATGTGAAACCTCCCAGAAAGGCATGATGGCACTGCTGGCTATATCACTCTGACTGATTCCACAATTGTGGAAATCTTAGCAGGTCTCATAAAGGCAGCCAAAAATCAATCTGAATATTATGTGAGGATTTCAGGAGGCTGTAACAAGGAAATGAGGATAGTTGAATAGATGGAATTGAAGATTATTTCCAAAGTCATTTACAATGTCACATACGCAAACACTGAAAAGATACAAGAAAAGAAAAATTGCCTAGCAAATCAGATAACTCTCTCTCTATATATATATATATTTAAAACCACATTCCTTTAAGTAAATTCACTATGGTTTTAGTTCTAGCGATCACTTTATTAATTTAAGTCTAAGAAATAGAATTTGACAAGCCTGGGCCTGAGTAAGAATGAACATTAGAGGTGAGCAACAGATGTAGAGATGTGGGAGACACACTGACACGCATGCCAGGAATGAATTCCTGTGTGTCATTTGTATCGGCTGGATGGAGTAAGCAATCTGAATATGCTTCAAAGTGGATCCTTCCAGAGTCTCCTGATAATACCTCAGCCAGCTAACCTGTTGATTTCTTTCTTGTGAGATTTGGAGCAGTAAACCAGAAAAGACCATCTGGAATTTTGACCTACAGAAATATCAAACGGATATATTGACTAAAATAGTAAAGGAATGAGTTGCCTTCAAGATGGTGGAGTAGAAGGACATGTGTTCACTCCCTCTTAAGAGAGCACTAGAATCACAACTAACTGCTGAACAATCAGTGACAGGAAGACACTGGAACTCACCAAAAATATACCCCACATCCAAAGACAAAGGAGAAGCCACAATGAGATGGTAGGAGGGGTGCAATCACAATAAAATTAAATCCCATTACCACTGGGTGGGTGACTCAGAAACCAGAGAACAATTATACCACAGAAGTCCACCCACTGTAGTGAAGTTTCTGAGGCCCATGTCAGCCTTCCCAACCTGGGGGTCTGGAAACAGGAGGAGGAATTCCCAAAGAACCACACTTTGAAGGCTAGTGGGATTTGATTACAGGAATTCAACAGGAAGAGGGAGAATGGAGACTCCACTCTTGGAGGGCACACATAAAGTAATGTGTGCAGCAGGACCCAGGGGAAGGAGCAGTGACCCAATAGGAGACTGAACCAGACATATCAGCTAGTGTTGGAGAGTCTCCTACAGAGGCAGGGGGTGGCTGTGGCTCACTGTGGGGACAAGGACATGGGCAGCAGAAGCTCTGGGAAGTACTCCTTGGCATGAACCCTTCTGGAGTCTGCCATTAGTTCCACGAAAGAGCCTGTAGCTTCCAGTGCTGGTTCACCTCAGGCCAAACAACCAACAGGGAGGGAACCCAGCCCCACCCATCAGCAGACAAGCAGATTAAAGTTTCACTGAGCTCTGCCCACCAGAGCAACAGCCAGCTCTACCCACCACCAGTCCCTCCCATCAGGAAACTTGCACAAGTCTCTTAGATACCCTCATTCACCAGAAGGCAGACAGTAGAAGCAAGAACTACAATCCTGCAGCCTGTGGAAAAAAAACCACATTCACAGAAAGATCTACAAAATGAAAAGGCAGAGGGCTATGTATCAGATGAAGGAACAAGATAAAATCCCAGAAAAACAATTAAATGAAGTGGGGATAGGCAACCTTCCAGAAAAAGAATTCATAATAATGATAGTGAAGATGATCCAGGACCTCAGAAAAAGAATGGAGGAAAAGATTGAGAAGATGCAAGAAATGTTTAACAAGACCTAGAAGAATTAAAGAACAAACACCTACAAGAATTAAAGAACAACCTAACAGAGATGAACAATACAATAACTGAAATGAAAAATACACTAGGGCTTCCCTGGTGGCGCAGTGGTTGAGAATCCGCCTGCCGATGCAGGGGACACGAGTTTGTGCCCTGGTCCGGGAAGATCCCACATGCCGCAGAGTGGCTGGGCCCGTGAGCCATGGCCGCTGAGCCTGTGCGTCCAGAGCCTGCGCTCCACAATAGGAGAGGCCACAACAGTGAGAGGCCCGCGTACCACCAAAAAAAAAAAAAAAAAAGAAAGAAAAAGAAAGAAAAATACACTAGAAGGAATCAGTAGGAGGATAACTGAGGCAGAAGAACAGAGAAGTGACCTGGAAGACAGAATGCTTGAATTCACTTCTGTGGAACAGAATAAAGAAAAAAGAAAGAAAGAAAGAAAAAGAATAAAAAGAATAAAGAAAAAAGAATGAAAAGAAATGAAGACAGCCTAAGAGACTTCTGGGACAACACTAAATGCACCAACATATGCATTATAGGGGTACCAGAAGGAGAAGAGAGAGAGAAAGACCTGAGAAAATATTTGAAGAGATTATAGTACAAATCTTCCCTAACATGGGAAAGGAAATAGTCACCCATGTCCAGGAAGCGCAGAGAGTTCTGAGCAGGATAAACACAAGGGGAAATATGCCAGGACACATAGTAAGCAAACTGACAAAAATTAAAGACAAAGAAAAATTATTAAAAGCAACAAGGGAAGAACAACAGATAATATACAAGGAAATTCCATAAGGTTAATAGCTGATTTCTCAGCAGAAACTTTACAGGCCAGAAGGGAGTGGTTTGATATATTTAATGTGATGAAAAGGAAGAACGTACACCATGGATTACTCTACATAGCAAGGATCTCCTTCAGATTGGACAGAGAAATCAAAAGCTTTACAGACAAGCAAAAACTAAGAGAATCCAGCACCACCAAACCAGCTCTACAACAATGCTAAAGGAACTTCTCTAAGTGGGAAACACAAGAGAAGAAAAGGATCTACAAAAACAAACCCAAAACTATTACGAAAAAGGAGAATATGAACATACATATCGATAATTACCTTAAATGTGAAAAGATTAAATGCTCCAACCAATAAACAGAGGCTCATGGAATGGATAAAAAAACAAGACCCCTATATAAGCTGTCTACAAAAGACTCACTTCAGACCTAGGGAAACATACAGACTGAAAGTGAGGGGATGGAAAAAGATATTCCTTGAAAATGGAAATCAAAAGAAAGCTGGAGTAGAAATACTCATATCAGAAAAAATACATTTTAAAATAAAGAATGTTACAAGAGACAAGGAAGGGCACTACATAATGATCAAGGGATCAATCCAAGAAGGAGATATAACAATTATAAATATATATGCACCCAACATAGGAGCACCTCAATATATAAGGCAAATGTTAACAGCTATAAATGAGGAAATCAACAGTAACACAATAGTAGTGTGAGACTTTAACACCTCACTTACACCAATGGACAGATCATCCAGACAGAAAATTAATAAGGAAACACAAGCTTTAAATGACACAATAAACCAGAGAGATTTAATTGATATTTATAGGACATTCCATTTGAAAAGAGCAGATTACAATTTTTTCTCAAGTGCACATGGAACAGTTTCCAGGATAGATTATATCTTGGGTCACAAATCAAGCCTTGATAAATGTAAGAAAATTAAAATCATATCAAGCATCTTTTCCAACCACAATGCTATGAGATTAGAAATCAATTACAGGGAAAAAAACGTAAAACACACAAACACATGGAGGCTAAACAATACGTTAGTAAATAACCAAGAGATCACTGAAGAAATCAAAGAGGAAATCAAAAAATACCTAGAAACAAATGACAATGAAAACACGACTATCCAAAACCTATGTGATGCAGGAAAAGCTGTTCTAAGAGGGAAATTTATAGCAATACAATCCTACCTCAAGAAACAAGAAAAATCTCAATTAAATAATCTAACCTTAACCCTAAAGGAAGTACAGATAGAACAACAAACAAAACCCAAATTAGTAGAAGGAAAGAAATCATAAAGATCAGAGCAGAAATAAATGAAATAGAAACAAAGAAAACAATAGCAAAGATCAATAAATCTAAAAGCTGGTTCTTTGCGAAGATAAACAAAATTGATAAACCTTTAGCTAGACTCATCAAGAAAAAGAGGGAGAGGACTCAAGTCAATGAAATTAGAAACTAAAAAGGAGAAGTTACAATGGACACTGCAGAAATGCAAAGCATCATAAGAGATTACTACAAGCAATCCTATGCCAATAAAATGGACAACCTGGAAGAAATGGACAAATTCTTAGAAATGTATAAACTTCCAAGACTGAACCAGGAAGAAATAGAAAATATGAACAGACCAATCACAAGTAATGAAATTGAAATTGTGATGAAAAATCTTCCAACGAACAAAAGTCCAGGACCAGATGGATTCAAAGGGGTATTCTATCAAACATTTAGAGAAGAGTTAACACCTATCCTTCTCAAACTCTTCCAAAATATTTCAGAGGAAGAAACACTCCCAAACTCATTCTATGAGTCAACCATCACCCTGATAACAAAACCAGGCAAATATAATACAGAAAAAGAAAATTTCAGACCAATATCACTGATGAATATAGATGCAAAAATCCTCAACAAAATGCTAGCAAACAGAATCTATCAACACGTTAAAAGGATCATACAACCTGGTCATGTGGGATTTATCCCAGAGATGCAAGGATTCTTCAATATATGCAAATCAATCAATGTGATACACCATATTAAAAAATTGAAGAATAAAAACCATATGATCATCTCAATAGATGCAGAAAAAGCTTTTGACACAATTCAACACTGGTGTATGACAAAAACTCTCCAGAAAGTGGGTATAGAGTGACCCTACCTCAACATAATAAAGACCATATATGACAAACCCACAGCAAACATCATTCTCAATGGTGAGAAACTGAAAGCATTTCCTCTAAGGTCTGGAACAAGACAAGAATGTCCACTTTCACCACTAATATTCTACATACTTTTGGCAGTCCTAGCCATGGCAATCAGAGAAGAAAAAGAAAAAAAGGAACACAAATTGGAATAGAAGATGTAAAACTATCACCCTTTTCTGATGACATGATACGATATATAGATAATCCTAAAGATGTCACCAGAAAACTAGTAGAGCTAATCAATGAATTTGGTAAAGTTGAAGGATACAAAATTAATGCACACAAATCTCTGGCATTCCTATACTCTAACAATGAAAAATCAGAAAGAGAAATTAAGGAAGCAATCCCATTCACCATTCCAACAAAAAGAATAAAATACCTAGGAATAAACCTACCTAAGGAGGTAAAACTACTGTACTCAGAAAACTATAAGACACTGATAAAAGAAATCAAAGAGGGCTTCCCTGGTGGCGCAGTGGTTGAGAATCCGCCTGCCGATGCAGGGGTCACGGGTTCGTGCCCTGGTCCGGGAAGGGGCCACAGCAGTGAGAGGCCCGCATACCGCAAAAAAAAAAAAAAAAAAAAAAAAAAAAAAGAAATCAAAGATGACAAAAAAAGATGGAGAAATATACCATATTCTTGGATTGGAAGAATCAATATTGTGAAAATGACTATACTACCCAAAACAATCTACAGATTCAATGCAATCCCTGTCAAATTACCAATGGAATTGTGCACAGAACTGGAAAAAAAAATCTTAAAATTTGTATGGAGACACAAAAGACTCCAAATAACCAAACCAATCTTGAGAAAGAAAAACAAAACTAGAGGAATCAGACTCCCTGATTTCAGACTATAGTATAAAACTACAGTAATCAAAACAATATGGTACTGGCACAAAAACAGAAATATAGATCAGTGGAACAGGATAGAAAGCCCACAGATAAACCCATGCACCTATGGTCAAATAATCTATGACAAAGGAGGCAAAGCTATACAATGGAGAAAAGACAGTCTCTTCAATAAGTGGTGTTTGCAAAACTGGGCAGCTATATCTTAAAGAATGAAATTAGAACACTTCCTAACACCACACACAAAAATAAACTTAAAATTGATTCAAGACCTAAATGTAAGACCAGACACTATAAAACTCTTAGAGGAAACACAGGAAGAACACTCTTTGAAGCAAGATCTTTTTTGACCCACCTCCTAGAGTAATGGAAATAGAAACAAAAATAAACAAATGTGACCTAATGAAACTTAAAAGCTTTCCCACAGCAAAGGAAGCTATAAACAAGATGAATGGGAGAAAATATTTGCAAATGAATCAAAGGACAAAGGATTAATCTCCAATATATATAAATAGCTCATGCAGCTCAATATTGAAAAAACAAACAACCCAATCATAAAATGGGTGGAAGACCTAAATAGACATTTCTCCAAAGAAGACATACAGATGGTCAAGAGGCACATGAAAAGCTGCTCAACATCACTAATTATTAGAGAAATGCAAATCAAAACTACAATGAGATATCACCTCATACTGGTTGGAATAGGCATCAACAGAAAATCTACAAACAACAAATGCTGGAGAGGGTGTGGAGAAAAGGGAACCCTCTTTCACTGTTGGTGAGAATGTAAATTGATACAGCCAGTATGGACAACAGTATAGAGGTTCCCTAAAAAAATAAAAATAAAATTACCCAGTACTGGGCATATACCCAGAGAAAACCATAATTCAAGAAGATACATGCACCCCAATGTTCATTGCAGCACTATTTACAATAGCCAGGTCATGGAAACAACCTAGGTGTCCATCAACAGACAAATGGATAAAGAAGATGTGGTACATATATACAATGGAATATAAAGCCATAAAAAGGAACAAAATTGGGTCATTTTTAGAGATGAAGATGGATCTAGAGAGTGTCATACAGAGTAAAGTAAATCAGAAAGAGAAAAACAAATATCGTATATTAACACATATATGTGGAATCTAGAAAAATGATACTGATGAAACAGTTTGCAAGGCAGAAATAGAGACACAGAATAGAGAACAAACGTATGGTCACCAAGGGGGGAAAGCCGGGGGGGCGGGGAATGAGGTGGTGGTGTGATGAATTGGGAGATTGAGATTGACATATATGTACACTAATATGTATAAAATAGATAACTAATAACCTGCTGCATTAAAAAAATAAATTAAATTTAATTTAAAAAGAGAATAAACATTAGTGAAAATCTTTGCTCTCTAATTTCCTCTTCTGGTTATGTATCTTCCAATTCAGCTCTTGTTTTTAAGCACCCAGAATCCTCATGGTGTCCAGGTCAGCTGTAGCTCTCACCTGTAGGGCTTATGTGTCTCTCCACTCTCCTTGTATTCCAGCCTTCTTCTCTCTCATTTGTTCAGATCAGTTCTCATTCATTCACACATAAAATGAATATATACCTCTATATATTCTTTCTTCTATTTACCTCATTCTCAAAGTTTCCAGTATTTTTTCCTATTCCTTTTGCTTCATGGCATTTAGTTGACATGGTACACTAATTCACCAAAAGGCATTGTTGCATGTTGATGGATTAATGTTTTGTGCCTCCAAGGGAGTTCTTGAAGATTTGGCCTTATTCTCTAATTCCAAAATGTTGATAACTACTTCAATAAAGGAGGAGCTGGCTTTGAGTAATAATCACCTCAAGTCACATGTGTGACAGTCAATCCTACCGAAATGTGAAATAGCCTTAAAAAAATCATATGGGAATCTAGATCTTGGAACTTTCACATTGATTTTTTTTTTTTCGTTCTGTTGAATCTACATTCAACAGAATGAAAAAAAATTGTGGTTCTAAAGCTTTCTAACAGAAGCTTATGGTTATGTGATATGCCTGGTCCTATTTACTCTAAGTTAAGTGTATACACTTTGAGCTATGATTTTTAGCCTGAGAATTTCAGAAAATCTGAATAAAGAGCTCTGAGAAAGAAATTATATAGAAAAAACAATCATATAGGACATGATAAGCAGGTGACACGGTGGGTGGAATGTCAGACACCAAGAAACCCAAGTTGTGGCTTTAGGTCATTTATGACAAATCTGGTCTATCCCTTAACCTCTCTGGGTGAGATTCCTCAATTATAAAGTGAGGTGGTTGTTGATGCTTCTCTGCTGACCCCCTGAGGCTCCATTTACCAAGTGAAAACCACTGGATTAGATAACCTCTTATGCTTTTTCCAGCTGCCCCAAACCACATAGGTTTTGATTATACTTTCCTATTAGAAATTAAAACTGGTATTCAATAGGGTAACTTCCCTTTATTGATGAGAGATTCTTTGAGATCAAAGAAACACTTGTTTTCTGTGACACATCTTTTACTAGGAATCCTATGATTGAACTCCTGCCAGAACTTCTGGAATTTAAAATTCTCCAAGGTATATAATGAATACATATTTAGTATTCTATTTCTCCTAGGGACAAACTTCTTTCTCCTTGAATGCATGTAAAAAAGGGAAGCTAACACTTCCTTTTGCCTGAGGAGTGACTGTTCTGTAGAAAGTGAGATTGGGGCTTTCAGGCGCCAAGGCCATTCTTAGCTGAAAGCCTTGTCTCATGTCTCTCTAAGACAATCCGGGATGGGCCAAGTGGGCATTTCCTTCGAATTTCTCTTTATTTGGGGGAAGCATCAGTTATCTTGTGCTTGCCCAGCTTCAAGACCAAAGAAAGAGCCCGGAGTCAGCCACAGAGTTATCAATGGTTTAATGGATGGGGGATCTTGCACGTCTGAAGCAAGGTCCTGGAGCAACATCCCACTGTGTGTTGCAGATGGCAGGCAGGACATGGTAGCAGTCTTTGCTCCTGGGGGTAAGGGGAGGTTACCATTACTGGAGCTCGGAAGTTACCAGGGAAACCAACAGAGGAGTATGCCTTTCACTGACCTTTTGATAAGCTATCATAGTGGCTAAAGTTAGAACAATCATTAGCTGGGGCCTGGAAAAAGTATGTAAGAAGGTCAATCAGGTGAGTAGGGTGTAGGTGAGGCAGGCACTGGTCGGGCAGGGGATGTACAGAGAGCAAAAGAACAGCCACCTTGAGTGGCCTGACCATACATTTGTGTTTGTCATCTCCTCAAACTGCCTCACTCTTTCAGGCCCTTCTATTTACTGTCTCTCTCAGCCCTTCAAACCCTCTCTCATTCTCTGTGTCTCTCAGCCCTTCAAACCCTCTCTCATTCTCTGTGACTTTCCCGGAGGAGAATTTGTAGCAGGGTATCAGCCATATCCTCTAAGATAACCTGCTTTTTTCCCACAGCTTTTCCAGGTTATGGTTATTCCAAGTAACAGCTCTTTTAAGGACACTGTTCAGAGTCCTATAGATTAGCTTTGGGAAAACAAATCTATATAAATACTCACTATCATAATCTTAACTGCCCCCTCAGCAACTTTCTCTTTTTCTCTGAAGCAGAGAAATGATCTGTTGGTTTCTCCTTTGGCTCAGAGTGTATTCTCAGATACCCAAAGAGTTCCAGGATGCAACGCTTCTCTCTTTGTGGAGGATAATTCAGCAATCTAGGGAGCTTGACAAAATCCTCCAAGTTATATTTACTTCCTTGGGCAAAGCAACACACAATGAATCAAGGCTCAGAAAGAGCTCTGGGCTTATCATAGTTGCTTGAGGTAATTATGCAAAGTAAACTCTAATAAAATCATGGGTTATACACATAAGAACAACTTAAATCAATGCTTCATTTAAGCTCATTGTGATGAGCAGATATTTAGCATTCATTTCAAGGTAGCATAATTTGTTCTTCAGGGGAAGACAGTTAGATGATGAAGAAAACCACATCCTGAGGGATGACAGGTGACTTGGACCTTGGAC
This sequence comes from Kogia breviceps, assembly GCF_026419965.1. Classification (NCBI taxonomy): domain Eukaryota; kingdom Metazoa; phylum Chordata; class Mammalia; order Artiodactyla; family Physeteridae; genus Kogia; species Kogia breviceps. The sequence goes on from NC_081325.1 coordinate 33,750,232, forward strand.
TTTTCTAGTGTGCGTGCGTGTGTACTTTTCCTTGTCTAGTCCTTCAAAGCTGAGAGATGGGAGGGATTCTAATTAGGGATACCTCTATGGAAAGGGACCATGTGTCCTAGAGATGGATGTCACCACCATCTCTGGTGCATGGCTGCATGTCATCAGACCACTACCTACTTTTCCTTGGAAGGAAGAATAATTCAAACTCATAACACTGGTGAAAGGATTAGGAAATTGTCTTAGTCAGTTGGGCAGTTATAACAGAATACCATAGCCACACTGACTTATAACAGCAGAAATTTATTTCTCACAGTTCTGGAGGCTGGAAAGTCAGAGATCAAGGCATGGTCAGATTTGGTGCCTGGTGAGGGCCCACTTTCTGATTCATAGACGGAGGTGTTTTTGCCATTAACCGCACATGGTGGAAAAACAAGCCTTCTCTCTAGGGTCTCTTTTTGTAAGGGCATTAATCCCTTTTATGAGGTCTCTGTCTTTATAATCCAATTACCTCCCAAAGACCCCACCTTCCTGTATCATCACCTTGAAAGTTGTGCTTTCAACATATGAGTTTTCAGTCCATTGCAGAAATAATATACTTTGATGTAGTTTTCTGATTTTGTGGGAGGATTAACTGCATTATAAAGGACTTCAAATTCTTGTCCTTGAAGGCCTGTTAAGGTCAGTCATTGTGTTCCCCAATTCCACTCATTTTCAGGCCCTATCTGTGAGATAGAGGCCAGTTCTATCCAGGTTAATCCTCAGTAAGGCAGGAGATGAGCATTAGAAGCCTTATCCATTGGCAGGTGAAGTCTGGAACCCTGCCACGTGTACTTGGGGCGTGGAAGAGAGTCTGCTTCTGACATGCCACAGAGCAGCTCTGAACTATGACATCTGATTGGCACCCACCTCCTAATCTTTCCCAGGTGTCAGGCAATGTCAGTTAGGATCTGGGTTTCTTTGTTCTAATACTTCAGAGATATGGAACTCATTATCATTTCTAATAGCCAGACTTATGGTTTAAAAAAAATAATAACATGGATGATGGTTTCAGCTTTATTTAGCACATTCATTTAGCATTATGTAGAATGAACTTTTTCAAGCATTTTACATGGATTATTTTTTATTTCATTCTTACAACAATCCTATGAAATGTTTTTCATCCTTACTTTATAGTTCAGAAATTGGAAGCTTTGAAAGGTTGTTAACCTGCCTGAGTAAGCCAGAACATTGCAAAGCCAGTATTGGAAGCCAGACTTCCATACTCTAGAGCATGCCTTGTAATCAATCCTCTAGTTGTCCATTACATCACAAGCTTCTCTTTCTGAGGACCCTGGTAAGAAACTCTTCAAGCCAGATACATCTCATTCTAGCATCTGGTTTGTTTACATCTGATGGAAACACTACCAAGCTTAGGCACCTATAGCTGTGTACTAACATTAAATTTTGGCTTTATACATTTTCCCTGTTCCCAGATCTTCTCATTTTATGATTTTCATTGTGTGGTATGTGTTTCAGTGTATTGGTTAGAGTACTATTGGCAGCTGCTACATCCTTCTCTGGCTTTGCAAAAAGAAGTTCATATTTTGCTCGCATAGCCGTTCAGTGCTGGTGTTCCCAGCTGGTGGGCTACCTTCCTCATGGTGATTCAGGGACTGAAGCTGCCTTCATTATGTGGCTCAGCCTTCTCTTAGGGTTGCACAATCCTCTGTATCCAGTGGCAAATGGAGAATGAGAGGATGGAGTGGGCATACTTGCTTCTCAAGCAGCCTGGCTGGAAGTGACACATGTCAGTCTGCTTGGTATGAACAATTCACATGATACCACTTTGAGGCAAGAGGACTAAGAAATGTGATCTTTGATTGAGCATCTGCTTCTTGGCAACAGCTATATATGCTGAATGGGTGAACCAGAGTCTTTGGTGAACAATCAGCCATCCTTGCCATGTTTGATAACATGTAGATGTCCTTTGTAAAATGGTTGGGTACAAGTAAATGGTAAAGATTATGGAAATAGCATAGCAGCTGCAAATCTGGAACCAGTATGGCTGCATGAGTTCTGGAAAGCTTTGTGCCTACTGGGCTAAAGTCTCTGGATGTGTTTGTACAGTTTATGTGACTGGGCTTCTGTCTTGATGTGGAATTAAGTTCATCCTTCCAGGTCCAGCCAAATAATATGACTGTCACTTGATGCCTTATATCTGGGGTGCCAGGCCACCATCTCTGTCCTTACATCTGCTCTCTGGGTTCCTCCTTCAAAGCTAGTAGAGTACCCATAAACTGTAAATCTGACACCTACCTGTCTTTGAACACAGCCAGGACCTAGACACTCAATGCCCAAAAATCTCCTCTATTAGTTCCTAGGATGGGGTTTCCTTTGGATGTCCCTTGTTTGCAATGAGTTCTTACTAGTTGGTTTTCTAAGGCCTTGGCTCCAACCCATAGCAGGAGGATATCTCCCTCATATCTTGAACTGACTAGTAGGTTGCTATATGCATCTAACCTAGCAGATGGTCTTCAGGAAGGTACAACTTCATTTCCTATACTCTTCTGTCTCTCCTCTGACTATTCTGATCTAGTCCCCTCTTCAGAGTGTCCAGTTCCAAACACAGAATGTATATAAGCCTGACTCAGTCATTTTCTCCTTCATGTGCTCTTTTCTCCCATTATTAATACTTTGTCAGATTCTCTATACCCCCATCTGATCATAAACCTGCCACCTCACTAACACTAGGGCTGCTTCATTCCTTGTAAATGTTCATATTTACCAACGTTTGATTTCCATCTTTCTCAAATGCAGGCAAATACTGATAGACTAGAAGAGATACACATCTTAAGTCAGATGACCCAGTATCAGGGAGGTAGCCCAGATGATCTGAGGACTGTGGCTTCATTTCACCTTCCCATAGCAACTCAGTATTCCCAACACAACAGTCACAGAGAGTAGATGAATCAAGTTCACTTAACCTTTTCACATATCTGGACTCCCAAGTTAGGTGGCATTAACAATCATGTGTGGCTGGATTCATGGTTTATATTTCTCCCACCTTGAAAACAAGGATACAAAAAAGAATAAAAGCACCCAAACCATCTTACACAAATTTCTTTTAGGCAGAATGTTTCAGCTAACAAATAAAAAATTCATGCTTTAGAGAGCACAAAGGAAATACCCACTGAAGATGACTTTCCCCTTTGAATTCTCATCCAGCAGTACAGGGCACAGCTTGGGAGATATTCATGTCGCTGGGTAGGAGACAAGTTAGTAAAGCCTGCTCCTTTGTGCTGATTGTGTTTTATTTTTTACTGTTTGCCCTTTCTGCGTATAGAGCAGTGTCACGAAAGAAAATGTTATTACTCCAAGAAGTATAACTGTATTCTAGGGTTCAATGCATTATACACTGTGTGGACCCTAAACAAATTTCTTTACCAGACTTGAATTGGGTTCAACAGTTAAAAATAATGGAAACAGTGATGATACAAATAGACTAGCACTGGATCATGCCACATGTTTAGGAAGCTTTAGGGCCCTTCCACACCAAAGAAGAAGCCTCCATGGCTGAGAAATTTATTTTCCCTGATAACCTCTTATCAATTTTAGTTGGGTTGCCAAGCAGACTGAAAGCCACCTTTTTGGTGATTTATTTGGTTCATACAGTGGTGCTTTAATGTTTGGAATTTGTATGATGTTAGCCAGGATCGTGTTCTCCAGTCTACCACAGACCATTTTCACACTCTCTCAGGATGTGGGGACATTTTATTTGGTAAACTTTCATTTAAAGGGTTTGAGTCAAATTAGTGTTTCCTTGGACACTATGAGAATACATTGAGATGTCATTTGAAGGGGGAAGAGATCATGGAATTAATATTTATTGAGCAGCTACTTTCTGCCAGGTACTTTATTTGTATATTATTTCATTTAGTACCCACAAAAAGTTTTTGAGTAAGCCAATACCTTCCATTTTACAAATGAATAGACTATATTGTATAAGTAGCCCACATATACTTAGCAGAACAGTACATGGAGAATGACCTTTCAATCTTATTTCTAGAACTTTCCTTCCTTCAGCCTCTGACTCACAGGGTTTATAGGGACTACAGACAGTCATATGCCTATGTTTGTGAAATGAAAACCAGCAATAAATACTAATAATGTGAGGACAAAAATATCATTTTGAAACTAGGGCATGATACTGCGTGCCTTTCCTTCTTTTCTTGAACAAAACACCCACTGATTTCAAGGGCACTTTTGTGTTGATAAAAATCTTGAGGTAATCCACTAGTCCTTGATTATGAGTTAGGTATATCTATATAAAATCATGTTTTCTATTTTTCATGTATTCTCAGTATAACAGGAGTAGGTGGTAATTTTGCTGTTTAATGTGGTCATGTTTATGCAGTGCATAGGAATTCATGCTGAGTTTCGTGGTTGAAAACATCTAATTCTGACATAAACTGTGTAAACATGGATATTTACCTGTTACTATGCTACCAATACTGCCATTTCCATCTTGCAAAAAATGTCTGTGTCAGGTATATAAAAGTATATATATTGATATATGTATATATTTTATTCACACTTTGACATATATTCCATCCATCAGTTATACTTTCTAAGAAGCTTATGGAAGAAGCTATGGTAGTAATACCACCCAATAGAAACCCTGTCATTGTAAGATACGAAAAAGTAGCAAGAGATAAATGGTTTTGTTATTAACTGAAGGAGAGTAGAATGACCCCATGATTCAGATCTGATTGACTTAATGACCTCATTACGTATGGACAGTGTCAGAAGGCCATGATGAAACAATCATTTGCCTTAAGAATGTTGTTACTTTTTAAAGGCATGACTCCAACCTTATCAGAATATCAGAGCAGCAGTCCTGGCAACTGCATTTGTTGACTGGCAGGAAACCCATCTGTAAGCCAGTGATATGAGAATCTGGCATCTGTGGAATGTGATTTTATTTTACTGAGATTGAAGAAGCTATGTGCTTGGAAATGGTGAACACTGAATTTGTTAAGGGATTGTGACTGTTGTGCCTTTTCTCTTAATTTCTACCAGAGCTAAGAAAGGACCTAACCTGTTCCCTATAATTCAGATGAAGAGAACTGGGGGCTAGGGCCTGACAAAAGCATTCAAAACAGGATTCTTAACCTTTTTGATACCGTAGCTCCCTTTGCAGGTAGTTAAAGCTTGTGGATGTCTTCTCAGTAGGTTTTAAATGCATAAAGTAAAACGTTTAAGTTTATAAGAAAAACCAACAATTATAGAAATATATTAAAAAAATTTTGTGCTGAAAAAAATATGCTATTTGATTAATGAAGCATTGATGACTATAAACACCATTTTAAGATCTGAGAGAATAGCAATATGTAAACATAAGTGATTTCTATTTCTACTGGGATTTGTTATCTACATAAGTTCATAATTGAGGGGAATTCTCAATTTCAGTTAAAGGCTCTGAAAAATCTAACTTTTTCCCTTGCACATTCACAAACTCCTGATTTCTACTTCTGGCATGTCTGTGTACACCAGGTTAAGGAAGTCTGCTTCAGAATGGTCAAGGAGGGAGCAAAGGATGGGGGCTGTTACAATTAAGTCCATTTGGGGGATTTTTGAAGATGACTCACTGGTGTATGTCAGTAGCATTTATATTATAAAATAAGGACAGAGGCTTCACTCTTAGTCATGATGCCTCTATAGAAGCATCTTTTAGGATCTAATATCAATTGCTATGAAGAAACATTTAACCTAATTTGAACAATTCTGATTGTTTCACTCCAGTTTCTTAAGAAGGTTGAATTCTAGAAAAAGTAATTTTGATCATTTTTATTAAACACCATATCTGACACTATTCTAATTAAAATGCTCTTGTTATTTATAGACTACTTATCAGCTTATATACATAGAAAATTATCTGGAATGTTGTTCACTAATAGATGGTAATGATTATTGCTGAGTGGAGTCCATTATTTAAACATTTGGTATTGAAGGGAAGCAGGTATATGACAACAGCTTTAAATGAAAAGGGGAGACAGAAGTGTATTCATGTACAGAGGAAAAGCAGCAACGAAGGGAGAGATATTGGAATTGCAAGAAAGTATAAGTGGTGGAATAAATGCTGACAGCAGGCAGAGCAATGTTATCAAGAGAATGGATGTTAAAAGGAGAGACAACACTTATTTCTTGAGATGAGATTTAAGGCAGTACTGTTCTCAGAGTCAGAAAACAGAAGCCCCCCGCCTTGGACCCCATGCTTGAGGATCCTATCTGGCTTTCCTCAGGTTACATACACCTATTCCCACAGGGCCAGGAGTTCATCAGATCAAGGGGCATGCCACCCAAGCTTGTGCATATGGCTACTTAACCCTGCTCCATTTTCCCAGCACCTGGAAAGGTTCTGGGCCGAGCCCAGGGCTTACATTGACTTTTTACTCGGGTCTGTCATCATAATGCAGGCCCCATTGCTAGTGTATACACGTCTACGCTTGAGAGGTAATCAAGGGATTTTGATTTTGGGTGTGTGTGTGGATGAACATGTAGTTTGGATATCCAGAAGTGCATGTACAAAGCTACTTAAAGTTCAGGATGGAGCTAGGAGTGAAGAATAGAACAGGGCAGGCTAAAGGCTAGGGTACGAACCTGGGGCCTCTGGGCTACTGTCTTCCTGCTGCCAGATTCCATTATAAAACTTGGAGTGGGCACCTAAATTTCAACTTCTAAGTTTCACCTTGGCCTGTTGAATCATTATACTTTGTATAATTGTTAAGATAGGAGGATAGAACATATTTATTTCAGTAATTTTTTAGATTAACTTATACCTTAAAATATTTAAAATATGGGAAATGGGTCTCCATTTCTACTTTGGTCCACAAATGTGGTCTTGATCTAAGCTATGTGTGGAAGACAAAGGGTTTGAAGAGAGAAGAATTCATGTTGGGTGGGTCAATGCGCTCAGTAATTCTGGAGTCTAGCTTTTCCGGGGATGGTGAGAGGAGGGGGATGGGGCAGTGCAGAGAATATGAGCTAATTTGAATTTACTAGGAACAGGCATGGCAAGTAGTCAAGGATCAAAAGGAGCAGTCAGGGCAAGCACGTGAGACAATGTATACATCCTTGTGATGCTCCTCTGGTGACATTCAGGGGTGCAATGCAGTTACTCAGACCCATTCATTTATCTATCTATTCAACACGTTTACTGAGAATCTATGGATGACACACACTGTCCTATGTAACAGGGATAACTTCATGAACACAACTGACAGGGTCTTGCTTTCCTGAAGCTAAAGTTTTCCCTTCTCAGAATTGTTAGGAGCAACAGAACTTCTCAACAGGCTACATAGTAAGGACAGAAATCAAAACACATGTACTTCTGACTTAGTAAATAATCACTCTAATGTAAAAATTACATTCACTAGTAGTGTCATAAGTGACTAAACACTGCTTAGCAGTACAGAGATATAGCCACCATTTATTGTCTCTTTTAAAAAGTATTTTACCCAAGCTATCTTTCCATGTCTTGCTTTCCATAATTTTCCTCTTTTCTTTCTGGATTGACAGAGAAGCAAGTAAAAGGAAATTCTCCTACACATTTCCACTACTAGTTTAATGACTAACATTCATCTCACAATCCAGCCGTCTGTCTGAGTGCTTGGATGAGCTGTGCTCTTTGCTCACTTGTAAAAAAGCAAAGTTATACCTGGCCTGTTTTCCCCTTTGATGTGAATTACTCACATTACAAACACAAGTACAAGGGAAACTGGTGGCCTCAGAATTTCCTGATGGAATTCCTGCTGTGGTCTGACTGGGGTGGCTTGTCTTCACTTGTTTGTATCATGGTAGCATGATGATGATAATGCTGAATTAGTGTGGTTCACTGACTTCTTAGATGGTGCTTTTCAAATAGAATGTATTATCAAGTACAATTAAATCAAAGAGTGACATGAAAAAGGTTTTCTTTTTTTAAACTTAATTTTAAATTTTAAAATGTTTAGAAAGACACTGGGTTTTTTTTGTGTGTGTGTGTGGTACGTGGGCCTCTCACTATTGAGGCCTCTCTCGTTGCGGGGCACAAGCTCCAGACGCGCAGGCTCAGCGGCCATGGCTCACGGGCACAGCCGCTCCGCGGCATGTGGGATCTTCCCGGACCGGGGCACGAACCTGCGTCCCCTGCATCGGCAGGCGCACTCCCAACCACTGCGCCACCAGGGAAGCCCAACACTGGGTTTTGACACTAGTCTCAGTGTCTCAATTTCCTCATTTGTAAAATAAGGGTAATAATCTCTAAGCTGTAGAATTTTTTGTGAAGATTAAAACAAATGATGTATTTAAATAACCTAGTATGTTGCTGAACTGATATTACTTGGCATATTATACATGTTATCATTAGCACTGCATAATAGCAGTGCTATTGAGCATAATAGCTCAATAATATGAGCCAAAAGATTGTATTGAGCAGTTACTATGTGACTGTGTTATATCTGACAATATAATAGTAGACAAATGCTTTCATCTCATTGAGCTTAAGTGTAGCAATTACATGTAGCAATTTTAGTGTTATCGTTTTTAGTACAATGTGATGACATTCTCCAATATTTCTATTTTTTAATTCTCTGTCCCTAATATACACATTGAAAAGTATTATCAGAATGCCTCCTATATAATAGATCTTTAATAAATGTTTTCCAAATAAACAGATAATTACTACAGCCATGGAGTTAATTTTAAAAAGCCAGAAAGTATAATAACTACCTATATTAGGGAGGACAGAAGTCTTTACTAATGTAGGTCTCAATAAATGTTTAAGTGGAAGTTGTTTTCAGATTACTGTCATAAAAGGCTGTAGTAGGAAATACAGAGTGAGGCCATGCAGGTTGGTGGAAAAGAAGGCAAGTCTCCTGGAATTTTACTTATTTTTGAGCTAAGGGTGGCAATTATTCTGGGCCATTTAAAAAAAGTTCCTGCCTTCCTCCCTTCTTCCCTTCCTCCCTTCTACTCTTCTTCCCTTCCTCCCTTTTTCCCTTTCTCCCTTTCCTTCTTTCTTTCTTTCCTTCTTTCTCCCTCCCTTCCTTTCTTTCTTTTTCTTTCTCTTCCTTCCTTCCTTCCTTCCTTTCATTTTTCTTTTTCTTTCTTCCTTCCTTTCTTTCTTCCTTCCTTCCTTCCTTCCTTCCTTCCTTCCTTCCTTCCTTCCTTCCTTCCTTCCTTCCTTTCTTTCTTTCTTTCTTTCTTTCTTTCTTTCTTTCTTTCTTTCTTTCTTTCTTTCTTTCTTTTCTTTCTTTCTTTCTTCCTTCCTTCTTTCCTTCCTTCCTTCCTTCCTTCCTTCCTTCCTTCCTTCCTTCCTTCCTTCCTTCCTTCCTTCCTTCCTTCCTTTCTTCCTTCTTTCTGTTCTTTTTCTTTCTTTTCTTTCCCAGCTTTGTTGAGATACGATCAACATATAATGTTGTATGTTTAACTTTTACATCCTCTTGAGTTGATTTACTTATATATTGCAAAATGATTACCAACATAGTGTTAGCTCACAACCTCATCACCTTGCATAATTACCATTTCTTTTTTTGTGGTGGGAACATTTAAGATTTATTTTCTTAACAACTTTCAAGTATATGCTACATTATTGTTAACTATATTCACAATTATATAGTGTTAGATTATCAGAACTTATCCACTTTACAACTGAAACTGTATACCCTTTGACCAACATCTTCCCAGTTCCCCAGCCCCTGGCCCCTGGTAATCACCATTCTACTCTGTTTCTATCAGTGTGACTTAAAGATTCCACATATAAGTGATATCATGTGGTATTTGTCTTTCTTTGTCTGACTTATTTTACTTAACACAATGTCTTCAAGGACCATCTTTGTTTTTGCATATGACAGTAATTCATTTTTTCTCATGACTGAATAATAACCCTTTGTGCATGTATATATATATACATAACCATTCATCTGTTGACAGACACTTAAGTTGTTTCCATATTTTGGCTATTGTGAATAGTGCTACAATGAACACAAAAGTACAGAGATCTCTTTGAGATTCTTTTTTCATTTCCTTTGGATATACACTCAGAAATGGATTGCTGAATTATATGGTAGTTCTGTTTTTAGTTTTTTTTGAGGAATCTTCATACTGTTTTCCATAGCAGCTGCATCAATTTACATTCCCACCAAGAATGCACAAAAGTCCTCCTTTAGCTGCATCCTTACCAACACTTGTTATTTCTTATTTTTTTGATGATAGTTATTCTAATAGATGTGAGGTGATATCTCCTTATAGTTTTGATTTGCATTTTCCTGATGATTAATGATGTTGAGCATCTTTTCATGTACCAGTTGGCCATTTGTATGTGTTCTTTGGAAATATATCTGTTCAGATTCAACTGCATTTCAAATTGAGTATGGGTCCATTTCTGGTATCTATTTTGTTTTATTTATCTATATTCCTATTTCTGTATCCATATCACATGTTATAATACGTATTAAAATCAGAAAGTGTTAGCCTTCTAAAATTGTTTTGCTTTTTACAAAGTTATTTAGGGCATTTTATGTCCTTTGCATTTGCATATGAATTTCAGAATCAATTACTAATTTATTTTTAAAAACCTGCCAGGTTGTTGAAGAAATTGCATTGAACCTATTGATCTACTTGGGGAGGATCAATGTCTCAGTGATACTGATCATATTGACCCGCAAACAAGGTATCTATACCTATTTAATTAGGTTTTCTTTAATTTATCTCAGCAATGTTTTGTAGTTTTTAGTGTGCTAGTCTGGTTTACCTTTTGTCAGGTTTATCCCTAAATATTGAATAATTCTTGTCCTATTGTAAGCGGTTTTGTCTTTTTTTTTTTCAGTGTCATGTCATTTTATTTATTTTATTTTATTGTATTTTTTTAACATCTTTATTGGAGTATAACTGTTTTACAATGGTGTGTTAGTTTCTGCTTTACAACAAAGTGAATCAGTTATACACATACATATACATATGTTCCCATATCTCTTCCCTCTTGTGTCTCCCTCCCTCCCACCCTCCCTATCCCACCCCTCTAGGCGGTTTTGTCTTTTAAGCTTCAATATCTGATTATTCTTTGCTATTGTATAGCAATACAATTCATATATGTATGTTGATCTTGTATTCTGCAAGCTTATAAATTCACTTAATAATTATGGTAACTTTTTTTATAGATTCCATAAATTTTATAGTCCCTACATAGACAAACATATTGTCTTTGAAAAAAGTTAGTTTTACTTCTTCTTTTCCAATCTGGATGCCTTTTGTTTTGTTTTTCTTGCCTTGTTGCATTGACGAAGACCTCAAATATATAACTCCTCCCTGAATGGAGTTCAGAATAGCAGACATTGTTGTTGTGTTTCTGGTATTAGGGGGAAAGCAATCAGTCTTCCACAGTTAAGTTTGCTGTTAGATGTAGGTTTTTTTGTAGATGCACTTTATGAGAATGATGTTCTACTCTATTCAAAAATTTCTAAACATTTTGTCAAGAATGGATGTTGGTTTCTGTCAAATGCTTTTTCTTCATATACTAATATAATCATATATATATATCTTTTAAAACTTTTTAGTTTGATGAATTGCATTGATTTACTTTTGCAATTTAAATCAACCTTGCAGTCTGGAATGAACTCCACTTATTTATAATGTACTATTCTTTTTATATATTGTTAGATTCAATTTACTAAAATTTTCTTTAGAATTTTTACTATGTTCATGATGGAAATTGGCTATTTTTTTGTAGTATCTTTACCTGTTTGGGGTATCTGGATAATGCTGGTCTCATAGAATAAGAGAGGAAGAACTCACTTCTCTTTAATTTTCTGGAAGTATATATATATATATATATATATATATAATTGGCATTATTTCTTCCTTACATATTTACTAGTGTTCACTAGTGAAGTCATGTGAGTGGAAAGTTTTCTTAGTGGGACATATTTTAAGTACAAAGTCAATTTCTTTGATAGAAATAGAGCTACTTAGGTTATCTTTTTCTTCCTGAGATTTAGTAGTTTTTGCCTTTCAAGCATTTTACCCATTTCAAAATTCCCAATTTATTAGCATAACATTCTTAGTATTATTCTCTTATAATCCTTTTTAATATCAGTAGAATCTAAAGTGATGTTACCCTCTTTTATTCTTATTGGCAATTTGTGTCTTTTCTCTTTTTTACTCGCCAGGTTGGCTAGAGATTTATCCATTTATTGATCTTCTCAATAGAGTCCTCACTTGATTTCATTGCTTTTTCTCAATTTCACTGATTAACATTCTGATCTTTGTCATTTCCTTTGTTTTTATTTTGGGTTTAATTTGCTCTTTTTCTAATTTCTTAAGGTGTAACTTGAGATCATTGATTTGAGAACTTTAATTTTTTTTAATATAGATATTTAAAGCTATAAATTTCCTTCTAATTCCTATTTCATCAGCATCCCTTACATTTAGATATGTTGTGTTAAAATTTTTCATTTACTTCAAGACACTTTTCCTTTTGTTATTTTCTTTGATGTGTACTCATTTAAAATTCTACTCTTCAGTTTCCAATATTTGTGGATTTCTATATATCTCTGGTATTGATTTATAATTTGATTTTTTGTGGTCAGAAAATATATTGTATATGACAAGAATAAGTTTAAGTGTATTGAAATTTCTTTTATGGCTTAGAACATGGTTTATCTTGGTACATTTTACATGTACTTAAAAAGAGTATACATTCTGCTACTGATGGATGAAGTGTTCTATAAATATAAATTAGGTTAATTTGATTTTTTTCATTTGGCATTCTTTTTTAAAAAAATTATTGGAGTGTAGTTGATTTACTATGTTGTGTTAGTTTCTGCTGTACAGCAAAATGAATGTTATACATATACATATATTCATTCCTTTTTAGATTCTTTTCCCATATAGGTTATTACAGAGTATGGAGTAGAGTTCCCTGTGTTATACAGTAGGTCCTTATTAGTTTTCTATTTTATATATAGTAGTGTGACTATGTCAATCCCAATCTCCCAATTTATCCCTCCCTCCCATTTCCTTTTGGTAACAATGTTTGTTTTTTATACCTGTGACTCTATTTCTGTTTTTTAAATAAGTTCATTTGTATGATTTTTTTAGATTCCATGTATAAGCGATATCATATGATGTTTGTCTTTCTCTGTCTGACTTCCTTCACTCAGTATGACAATCTCTATGTCTATCCATGTTGCTGCAAATGGCATTATTTTGTTCTTTTTTATGGATGAGTAATATTCCATTGTATATATGCACCACATCTTCTTTATCCACTCCTCTCTTGATGGACATTTAGGTTGCTTCCATGTCTTGGCTATGCTTGTGCTACAATGCACACTTGGATGCATGTGTCTTTTTTTTTTTTTTTTTTTTTTTTTGTGATATGTGGGCCTCTCACTGTTGTGGCCTCTCCCGTTGCGGAGCACAGGCTCCGGACGCACAGGCTCAGTGGCCATGGCTCACAGGCCCAGCCGCTCCGCGGCATGTGGGATCTTCCCAGACCGGGGCACGAACCCGTGTCCCCTGCATTGGCAGGCGGATTCTCAACCACTGCGCCACCAGGGAAGCCCACATGTGTCTTTTTGAATTATGGTTTTTTCCAGATATATTGCCCAGGAGTGGGATTACTGAATAATATGGTAGCTCTATTTTTAGTTTTTTAAGGAATCTCCATAATGTTCTCCATAATGGTTTTACCAATTTACATTCCCACCAACAGTGTAAGAGGGTTCCCTTTTCTCCATAGCCCCTCCAGCATTTACTGTTTGTGGATTTTTTGATGATGGCCATTCTGACTGGTATGAGGTGATACCTCATTATAGTTTTGATCTGCATTTCTCTCATAATTAGTGATGTTGAGCATCATTTCATGTGCCTCTTGATCATTTGTATGTCTTCTTTGGAATAACATCTATTTAGATCTTCTGCCCATTTTTTTTAAACATCTTTATTGGAGTATAATTGCTTTACAATGTTGTGTTAGTTTCTGCTGTATAACAAAGTGATTCAGCTATACATATACATATATCCCCATCCTCTTGTATCTCCCTCCCACCCTCCTTATCCCATCCCCTAGATGGTCACAAAGCACCAAGCTGATCTCCCTGTACTATGTAGCTGCTTCCCACTAGCTGTCTATTTTACATTTGGTAGTGTATATATGTCAGTGCTACTCTCTCTCTTTGTCCCAGCTTAGCCTTCCCTCTCCCCATGTCCTCAAGTCCATTCTCTACGTCTGCATCTTTATTCCTGTCCTGCCCCTAGGTTCATCAGAACCATTTTTTAAAAGTTAGATTCCATATATATGTGTTAGTGTACAGTATTTGTTTTTCTCTTTATGACTTACTTCACTCTGTATGACAGACTCTAGGCCCATCCACCTCACTACAAATAACTCAATTTCGTTTCTTTTTATGGCTGAGTAATATTCCATTGTACATATGTGCCACATCTTCTTTATCCATTCATCTGTTGATGAACACCTAGGTTGCTTCCATGTCCTGGCTGTTGTAAATAGAGCTGCAATGAAGATTGTGGTACATGACTCTTTTTGAATTATGGTGTTCTCAGGGTATATGCCCAGTAGTGATATTGCTGGGTCATATGGTAGTTTTATTTTTAGTTTTTTAAGGAACCTCCATACTGTTCTCCATAGTGGCAGTATCAATTTATATTCCAACCAACAGTGCAAGAGGGTTCCCTTTTCTCCACACCCTCTCCAGCATTTATTGTTTGTAGATTTTTTGATGATGACCATTCTGAATGATGTGAGGTGATAACTCATTGTAGTTTTGATTTGCATTTCTCTAATGATCAGTGATATTGAACATCCTTTCATGTGTTTGTTGGTAATCTATATATCTTCTCTAGAGAAATGTCTATTTAGATCTTCTGCCCATTTTTTTTTTTTTTTTGCTATTGAGCTGCGTGAGCTACTTGTATGTTTTGAAGATTAATCCTTTGTCAGTTGCTTCATTTGCAAATATTTTCTCCCATTCTGAGGGCTGTCTTTTCATTTCGTTTATGATTTTCTTTGCTGTGCAAAAGGTTTTAAATTTAACTAGATTCTATTTGTTTGTTTTCTTCTAAGAGTTTTATAGTATCCAGGCTTACATTTAGATCTTTAATTCATTTTGAGTTAATTTTTGTGTATGGTGTTAGGGCGTGATCTACTTTCATTCTTTTATATGTACCTGTGCAGTTTTCTCAGCACCACTTATTGAAAACACTGTCTCATCTCCATTGTATATCCTTGCCTCCTTTGTCATACATTAGGTGAGCATAGGTGCATGGATTTATTTCTAGATTTTCTAACCTGTTCCATTGACCTATATTTCTCTTTTTGTGCCTGTACCATACTGTTTCGATTACTGGAGCTTTGTAATACAGTCTGAAGTCAGGGCACCTGATTCCTCTAGAATTGTTTCTTTCTCAAGATTGCTTTGGCTTTTTAGGGCCTTTTGTGTCTCCATACAAATTTTAAGATTTTTTTGGTTCTAGTTCTGTGCAAAATGCCATTGGTAATTTGACAGGGATTGCATTGAATCTGTAGTTTGCTTTGGGCAGTATAGTCATTTTCACAATATTAATTCTTTCATTCCAAGAACATGGTATATCTCTCCATCTGTTTGTGCCATCTTTGATTTCTTTCATCAGTGTCTTATAATTCTGAGTACAGGTCTTTTGCCTCCTTAGGTAAGTTTATTCCTAGGTATTTTCTTTTTGATGCAATGGTAATTGGTGTTGTTTCCTTAATTTCTCTTTCTCATCTTTCGTTGTTACTCTACAGGAATGCAAGAGATTTCTCTTTATTAATTTTGTATCCTGCAACTTTACCAAATTCATTGATGAGTTCTGCTAGCTTTTTGGTAGTATTTGTAGGATATTCTATGTATAGTATCATGTAATCTGAAAACAATGACAGTTTTACTTCTTCTTTTCCAATTTGGATTTTTAAATTTCTTTTTCTTCTCTGATTGCCATGGCTAGGACTTCAAAAACTATGTTGAATGATAGTGGTAAGAGTGGACATCCTTGTCCTGTTCCTGATCTTAGAGAAAATGCTTTCAGTTTTTCACCATTGAGAACAATGTTTTCTGTGGGTTTGTCATATATGGCCTTTATTATGTTGGGGTATGTTCCCTCTATGCCCACTTTCTGGAGAATTTTGATCATAAATTGCTGTTGAATTTTGTCAAAAGCTTTTTCTGCATCTATTGAGATGATCATATGGTTTTTATTCTTCAGTTTTTTAATGTGTTGTAACACATTAATTTATGTATATTAAAGAATCCTTGCATCCCTGGGATATGTCCCACTTTATCATGGTGTGTGATCCTTTTAATGTGTTGTTGAATTTGGTTTGCTAGTATTTTGTTGATGATTTTTGAGAGTATGTTCATCTGTGATATTGGCCTGTAATTTTCTTTTTCTGTGATATCTTTGTCTGATTTTGGTATCAGGGTGATGGTGGCCTTGTCTCCATCACTTGGGAGTGTTTCTTCCTGTGTTTCTGCAATTTTTTGGAAGAGTTTCAGAAGGATAGGTGTTAACTCTTCTCTAAATGTTTTTAGAATTTGTTGTGGAGCCATCTGGTCCTAGACTTTGTTTTTTGGGAGTTTTAAAATCACAGTCTCAATTTCAATGCTTGTGATTGGTCTGTTCATATTTTCTACTTCTTCCTGATTCAGTCTTGGAAGGTTGTTACTTTCTAAGAATTTATCCATTTCTTCTAGGATGTCCATTTTATTAGCGTATAGTTGCTTGTAGTAGTCTCTTATGACCTTTTGTATTTCTGTGGTATCTGTTGTAACTTCTTTTTCATTTCTAATTTTATTGATTTGAGTCCTCTCCCTTTTTGTCTTGATGAGTCTGGCTAAAGGTTTATGAATTTTTTCTTTATCTTCTCAAGAACTAGCTTTGGTTTCATTGATCTTTGCTTTGTTTCTATGTCATTTATTTCTGCTGTGATCTTTATGATTTCTTTCCTTTTACTAACTGGGTGTTTTTTTGGTTCCTCTTTCTGTAGTAGCTTTAGGTATAAGGTTATGTTGTTTATTTGAGATTTTTCCTGTTTTCTGAGCTAAGATTGTATTGCTAATAACTTCCATCTTAGAACTGCTTTTGCTGCATCCCATAGGTTTTGGATCATAGTGTTTTCATTGTCATTTGTCTCTAGGTATCTTTTGTTGTTGTTTTTGAAGTAGAAAAGATAGCTTTATTGCTTTGCTAAGCAAAGGGATACACACCAAGCTCTTCCTTAGAAAAACTATGTTTCCCTTCTCTATGTATTTTTTGATTTCCTCTTTGATTTCTTCAGTGATCCATTGGTTGTTTAGTAATATTGTTTAGCCTCTAGTGTATTTTTATATTTTTCTTTTCCTGTAATTGATTTCTAATCTCATAGCATTTTGGTCAGAAAAGATTTCAATTTTCTTAAATTTACCAAGCCTTGATTTGTGGCTCCCAATGTGATCTATCCTGGAGAATGTTCCATCTGCACTTAAGAAAAAAGTGTATTCTGCTGCTTATGGATGGAATGCTATAAATATGAATTAAATCCATCTGGTCTAAATTTTCATTTAAGTTCTGTGTTTCCTTATTGGTTTTCTTTCTGGATGATCTTTCCATTGATGAAAGTGAGATGATCAGGCCTCCACTATTATCGTGTTACTGTTGATTTCCCTTTATATGGCTGTTAGCATTTGCATTATATATTGAGGTGTTACTATGTTGGATGCATGTATATTACCAATTGTTATATCTTCTTCTTGGATTGATCCATTGATCATTATGTAGTGTCCTTCCTTGTCTCTTGTAACTATCTTTTAAAGTCTATTTTTGTGTGATATGGGTTGCTGTTGTGTGCTATTCCTGCTTTCCCTTGATTTCCATGTGCATGGAATAACTTTTTCCATCCCCTCACTTTCAGTCTTTATGTGTCCCTAGATCTGAAGTGGGTCAACACCCAACTCCCATGTTTATGTGCCCACAAAGTCTACAGTTGCTAAAGGTAGACCCATCTTTGCTGCAGGAGCACTCATTTTCTGTTCAGATGTTCTGCAGGTGTTAAGTTTACAGACAGTCATGGAGATGTCAATCCACAGTTTGCACAGCTGTGAGGAGAGATTTCAGCTTTTTTACCTTAGTTGCATGGCCCCTGTGTCTTAGCTGTGGTTCCAGCCCCATCTCTGCATGTGGGTCCCCCACAAGGGTCTGCTCCTGAGGCTGCCCTGGAGCACACAAGTCCACCCTGGTGAGGAGGGGGCACAGAGGAGGCAGTGAGTGGGTTTGAAAGAGCACCCACCATGTTGGGGATGGGCCATGGAGGGAGAGGGGGCTGTTGTTGGGGTCATGAGAATGTCTGCTGCAGCTGGGATGGGGCATGGAGGAGGAGGCAGTGACCACTGGGGTCATAAGAGTGCCTGCCCTGGAAGGAAAGCTTCCTAGTGCCCAGGGAGGCAGGGGCTGGCATGTTGGGAGAGAGGCTGCCGTGGTGATTCCACTCTTTGCATGTCACTCAGCAATGAAGCTTTGCTTCTATGTTGGTCCATGTTTCCTCCACGAGCATTCCCATTTGCAGATTTCCTCACTCCTGTCCCCTCAAGCTGTCTCCTGACAGCCAACAGTAGTCCTCTTCCCGAGTCTGCTCTCCAAACCCCACATTCCAGCACCTAGTGCCTGTCTGCACTGGTGGACACACCTCTCAGACTGCGGTGCACAGGGCTGTGGTAAGGACCATCTGTGTAGGTCTCACTCTGTCCTGCCTGTGACAGAGCAGTTGCTGCTCCCTCCTCTGATAGCCCCTGAAGCTCCCCTTCTGTCCCAACTGATCTCCCCACCAGTGAGGGGGCTTCCCCAGATTCAGAACCTCTCCTCTCCTTCAGCTCCCCCACAAGGGTGCAGGTCCCATCTCACTCCTCTTCCTTTTCCCTTCTTTCTTTTGTCTTACTTGGTTATGTGTGGATCTTTTTTGTCCTTTTAGGTGTCCAAGGTCTTCTGCTAGTGTTCAGCAGGTCCTCTGTGAGAATTGTTCAATTTGTAGATGTATTCTTGATGCATTTGTGGGGAGAGATGAACTCCACATCCTCCTACTACTCTGCCATGTTGACTCCTCTAAGTTGATTATACATATATAATTTGTTTGTTTTTGTTTTTTGAAATTGAGTTATAGTTGATGCACAGTATTATATGTTTCAGATTCACAATTTTTAAAGGTTATATTCCATTTACAGTTGTTATAAAATATTGGCTGTATTCCCAGTGTTGTACTACATATCCTTGTAGCTTATTTATTTTATACATAATAGTTTGTACCACTTAATCCCTTATAGTCCCCACTAGTAACCACTAGTTTGTTCGCTGTATCTGTGAGTGTGTTTCTTTTTTATTATATTCACCACTTTGTTTTATACTTTTGATTTCCACATGTAAGTGATATCATATAGTATTTATCTTTCTCTGGCTTATTTCACTTAGAATAATGTTCTCTAAGTCCATCCATGTTATCGCAAATGGCAAGATTTGATAGTTTTTTATGGTTGAGTAGTATTCGATTGTGTGTGTGTGTGTGTGTGTGTGTGTGTGTGTGTGTGTGTGTATTCCACATCTTCTTTATTTATTTATCTGGGGTTTTTTTTTGAATTTTATTTTATTTTATTTTTACACTGCAGGTTCTTATTAGTCATCCATTTTATACACATCAGTGTATACATGTCAATCCCAATCTCCCAATTCATTACACCACCACCCCTACCCCCCACTGCCCATATTTCTGTTGATAGACACTTAGGTTGCTTCCATATCTTGGCAATTATAAATAATGATACTGTGAACATTGGGGTGCATGTATCTTTTTGAATTAGTGTTTTGGTTTCTTCTTTTTTTTTTTTTCAAATAAATACCTAAGAGTGGAATTGCTGGTCATATGGCAGTTTTGTTTTAAGTTTTTTGAGAAACCTCCATACTGTTTTACACAGTGACTGCACAAATTTACATTCCCATCAAGAGTGTATGAGGGTTCCCCTTCCCTCACATCCCCACCAACATTTGTTATTTGTGGTCGTTTTGATTAATAATATATTTTAAATCTTCTCTGTCTTCACTGATATTTTTGTGTATTTTCTTTTTATCAATTTTTGAGAGAGGGTAATTGAAATCTCTGATGATAATTGTGGATTTGTTTCTTCTCCTTGGAGTTATATCATGTATTTTATAGTTTTATTATTAGGTACACAAATGTTTAGAACAGTTATGGCATTAAAAAAATATTATCATTGTGAAGTAAACTTCTTTATCCCTGGCAATATTTTTTTGCTTTGATATTTACTTTGGCACTGATGTTGTCACTCCAGTTTTTATTTTGTACTAGTGTTAGCATATATAATTTTTCTATCTTTTATTGTCAAGGAATTTGTGTTTTTATAATAAAATGAGTTTCCTGTAGGCAACACAGAGTAGAGTATGCTTTTTCATTCAATCTGAAAATCTGTGTCTTTTAATTAGGATATTTACATTATTTAAATTTAATATAATAATTGACAGTTAATCAACTTGTTATTTCTTTTCTGTTACCATATGTTGTTCCTCCCTTTCTCTTTTTCTGCATTCTCCTTGATGAATTGAATTTTTAAAATGATTCTATTTTATCTCGTTTGTTAACTTATTAGCTAAAAGTTATTGTTGTGCTATTTTGTGTTTGCTTTAAGGTTTATAGCATACATCTTAAACTTATCACTGTCTACCTTCAAGTAATAGTTTGTCACTTCTTTATAGTGTAAGAACCTTATAGTATACTCCCTATTTCTCTCTTCATGATCTTTATGCTCTTGTTGTCATATATTTCTGATATATGGAATAAACTACAAATTAGATTATTATTACTTTAAAAAATCAATTATTTTTAAAAGAGATTTAGATGATAAGAAGAAATCTTACATATTTATCATAGCCAGTTATCTTCCTTGTGTTTATCAGTAGTTCTGAACAAGGGGTGGTTTTGGCTATCAGCTGACATTTGATAATGTCTAGAGACATTTTTGATTGTCACACAAAAGGTGGTGGAGAAGCTATTGGTATCCAGTGGATTGAGGGCAGTGATACTGATAAACATCTTGTAATGAACAGGATTCACCCCCACCTCATCTTACCCTTGGAAAGAATTATTGTGTTCAAACATTAATGATGCTCTGGTTGAAAAATACCAGTGTAGATTCATATTTCCAACTGTGTCATATTTATTCAATCTGAAGACCCTCCTATAACATTTCTTTTAGTTCAGTTCTGTAGGTAATGAATTATTTTTTATACCTAAACAATTATTTATTTTGCCTATATTTTTGAGATATTGCTTTGTTGAGTATAGAATTATAGATTTTCTTCAGGGGTTTGAAGATGTTGCTTTGCCGCCAGCCGCGGCGGGTCCTCAAAGTGCAACAACAATCGACGAGAGGGGGTAGGGAACTGAATGCACCAAGGTATGGGATCAGAAGGGCACAGACAACTGATGGTTGCAAGGCAAGTTTAACAACAAAGCGTAGCCGTATATATACCCCTAAAGCAGGGAATTTGCTTAGTCACGCCTTATCGGCATCAGCTGGTTGATTGGCTTCCCAGCTTAGTCACGCCTTATCGGCATCAGCTGGTTGATTGGTTTCTCGGCTTCTCCCTCAAAGGCATCAATTTCCTCTCCAGGGTTGCTTTTCCTAGCTTTAGGGAACAACCAGGGACTCCCAGTAACTGAGCAGGTCCCTGGAGCAATTTGGCCAAAGGCCATCTCCTTTTTTACGTTCATACCATAAAGTCCAGGATGCATATCAAGGAGAGTACAATCGGGACCTGAGGCTTATGAGGGTCTTAATGGTGCCTTCCTCAGAGGGCAATGCTCGCCACATTGCTTCATTGCCTTCTTGCTTGCATTGTTTTCAAAGTCAAATTTGCTGTCATCCTTATTTCTTTGTTCTCATGATTCCCCCTCCCCCACAGCTCTTTTAAAGATTTACTCTTTATCCCTGCCTTTTGGTAGACTGATTATGCAGGTAACAAGGGTTCTCTCCATGCAGGCCTCCTCTATCCATTACTTTATCCTGTATACTCTTGCCACCTTGCTAGACCCCTAGCTCTGTCTCATCAACTGGTGGAACCTCCTTGTGATGTGGCCTGGAAACTCTCTCAAGGCTGTAGGCTGGGCAATCATAGGGCTTATTGAATTTAAAGTTTGTCTCTCAGAGACCATTGTTCTTCAGTACTTGATGTCCAGTGTTTTGTTTGTTTATTTGTTTTTTATTTTATTTATTTATTTATTTTTAGGCACTAGGATATATCTAGTTACAGCTATTCCATCTAGGTCAGAAGTAGAAGTATATCCATCTGTGACATTTTGTAATCAGCTGACAGATTTGAAAAGTTGCAATTCTCACAGGGATGTTTCTCCTCTTGGGCAAAAAGACTTTATGAGGTGTGAAACTTCTGAAGTTCAGACTTCTGTGATATAGTGAGGACCATGGAGGACTGACAGATCTGAGAATTATATAAAATCCTTGGGACCAGTACTGGTATTTTTTAAACCAAAAAAACCCCAAAACATTTCTCAAGGATAAAAGTAAATGGAGGTCCTGATTTGCATTTTATTTTATAACAAGTGTAGCCATAAATTATTCTGAAACATACTTCTTAGAATGTATACATCTATATTTCATTTTTACTTCAAAATTGTCCTTGGTAACTTATTCCAACAATGCTTCTATTTCTATATTTCTCAAAGCATACTTGGAATTATTTTTGGATTTATCTTGTTTCAGAAAGGCAAGAAAATCTGCCTCAATACTCTATAGCTTATTATCTACTTGAAAGTAGTTTTTATGAAAATACCTAAAAAATCATGTTATTATAACCATATTTAGTTTTATATATCTTCTGTAATTTTGTATATTATATTTCATATTTTGCTATTCTATTTTAATCACCTGATATTTACAGAACACTTAGTTATTACAGGATTTAAGGATTTTGTGTATTCATAATGACAACACAGCTCTCTTTAGTTTTAGCTTAGAAAGTCAATTTGCAGTATCCATGCTGAGACTAACATCTGATTTTTCTAGTGTTATAGTGAGTTTTGCCTACATGTATCTCCAAGATTACTGAAGCTTGTTTTTTTAAATGCTGAAATTTTTTCTTAAGAAATTTGAAGAAGAGCATAAATCTAGTGTACACTTCTTTTCATTCATTAACAGACCTATACAGAATCCAATTAATGAGAACATTGACTAAAGTTAGTTATCATAACCAGCAACGACTTTACAAATTTATATTATAGTGATGTTCCCAAGAGCTATTCAGATATGTAAGACTGTTTGTTCCAACACTAAGTTGCCTAAGAGTTCTATGTTTTATAGGTTTCTGCTTTAAAAAGTTTTGTTTCCTCTCTTTTACTCGACAGGTATCACTATCAATTTTTAACAAACATATCACATAATTGCAGTACAGTGTCTTTGGAAATACTTTAAGAAACACTCTTCTACATTGCTGAGTGTGTTAAAAGTTTTACCTTTATAAATATGATTTTATTATATTTTGATTTTAATATCTTTAATATTAAGTTAGTTACCCACATTTACTTAATTCATTTTCCCAGAAGAATCCTTTAATGTTTGTTCAAATGATTGATATAAATATAATTTCTGGAGAAAGTAATCTTTTCCAATTTTATGCATGAGAAAACTTAGGGTTACAGATACACTACACAAGTTTCATCTCTTCTGGTACTTCTAGAAGAGTCAGTGGAGGCAATTTCAGTGATTTCATATAATGCAGTTAAATTACATTGTTGCTTCAGTGTGACTTTATACATTAGAACACTTATAGAAATACAGCTATTTATATTTCCTAGCCACTTTCTGTTTCAGTTACAAATGAATTCTAAAGACTCAATGTTGGAAATTTTAAATAAAGACTAGAAGAATTGGCCAAGCTACCTGGTACTGATAAAGGATACTTAGATGACTTACAAAAAAAATATATCATCCTGCTATTAAATATAATCTTTAGGGAATGAAAGTAAAAGTTTTTATTAGCTAAAAATTTATCCTAGCAGTAAATAATAATGGCTTATTTGGAAAAAAATACCATCATTCTATTTAAAAAGGAAAAAAAAATTTCTGTTGTTTCAGAACACGTTATGGAAAATCAGTATTCTTAGTGCTATCTTAGCAAAAGTCATTCCTTTAACAAAAATCCCCTTAGAGATATGCTGACATCAGAGATGCTGAGTGCAAATGAAGATAGTTTGTTATACAAAGGTGTAGTGTGTTATAAGTTGTTAAACAGAAACAAACTTCTTACTTCATCTCCAATCAGACAACTAGGGAAGAAAATATACAACATTTTTGGAGAAAAACAAATTTCTTAATTTTATCATAAGATTGTGTTTAGCCAAGTCAAAATTAATATGCTTTGGAAATTGACCCTTAATTGTAAGGATCATACTTTTTGTCTCCTTTATGTATCTAATAATTTGTTTAATGGAGGTGCTGGGAACTTTCTTCTCAGGGTTAAATGTTTTGACTTGAAAACATTTCTAATAAGAATTCAGTTTAATTAGACCTGCTATATCATTTGGGTTTAAACTGAAAATGTTTTTTTTAATTATGGATGTCTGAGCATATTCCATTATGGGTTTAAAAATCTTGATTGTGCTTTCATTCAAGAAGACTCTATTGAGTACTTGGTAAATGTCAAGTACTGGGATAGGTAGGCACTTTTCTAAGTGATTAAAGAAGTGTAAGTTATGTTTCCTGCCCTTGAAAATCTCACTATCTAGTGGGTGGGGGAGGAGGAGGGACATGGAACAGTTAGAGAACAACATATGGCAGAAGATAATTGTGTCCAAATGTGTCACATAGAAAATACATGATATGGAAGGTCTGAAAGAAGGCAATGCTATATCCATTACAGAATATTTTCTGAAATCTTTCTGAAAAGTTGTATGACTTGACATAGGTCTTGAAGGTAGAATAGGAATTGGATATACATATAACCTTTCCTAATAAAAAATGCATGATTTTGCTATTTTGAAGTCATTTGAGTCATAGTTATGTAGTAGAGAGCACATTGATTTAGGAGGCATGAGGCCATGTTTATCAAGATTCTGCAATGAACTTGCTATAGGACAAAACTAGCCTCTCTGTCATCTGCAAAATCCACAGTACTCAACCAGCCACATGGCACTGGGGTCGTACTGACAATCAGACTCAAAAGA
Source organism: Kogia breviceps (assembly GCF_026419965.1). Taxonomy (NCBI): domain Eukaryota; kingdom Metazoa; phylum Chordata; class Mammalia; order Artiodactyla; family Physeteridae; genus Kogia; species Kogia breviceps. Next base: position 33,775,493 of record NC_081325.1, read on the forward strand.
TACCATGGACTTTACCCATCAATACATATATTTAGCTTTAAGAAAGCATACAAAATAGGCAACAATACAACATCCATGGTGACAATATAGTGGAGGTCTTTTATCTTCAATGTACAGTTTACAAATGTCCCAGGCACTCCGCACTTGAAATGCAAGTGATCACAAAAAACAAGAGTGGGTTAGTGCAGACTATCTCAGTTCAGGAAAGCCCCAGCTCTGGAGGTCTCCTCAACAAGGAATGTTCAGTCAAGGATAAAATCCTCAGGTTTCGTTGAGGCCAGAACAAAGATTACAAATCAGTTGTTGACTATTCCAGCTGAATCTTCTTTATTTACCTGTAAAATAAGGGACTGATTTACATGGACTTTATTTCTTTGAAATACTTGGTTCAAATTCTAGGATCATCATTTACTAGTTTTGTGAACTTGGATAAGTTATTTAGCCTCTCTGAATTTCCATTTCTTTGATGACAAAATAAGTATGAAATTACCTATCACTTAGTTTTGTTACATGGTTTAAGTGGCCTAAAATACTTTTGACATGATATGGAGAGGCAGGCTATTTTAATATAGACCTTAAATTTTGTAATTTTTCTTTCTTTGCCTCACTGGAAGTATTATTCTTGGCTTCATTCCTACACTGATTCTAATGGACCATTAGGGTCTGTTGTAAAAAAAAATTAGAAGGGAAATGGGAAAAAGAGTATCTTTGGAGAATGGGTAGATTTCCTTGAGACAAAAAAGAGATCAGAAGAAGTGGAGAGTGAGGACACATATAGGTTGCTGGACTCCATAAGATTCTGGGAGTTGATGTTGGGAAAGTGGTCTGACTGGGTGGGCACTCATGATTTGTGAAGAGCTGAGTAATTCCTGTCAATCTCCCAAGACATGGCCTGCCCCTGTCTGGCAAACTATTGGGAGAGCTCATATGCAGTGTCCCAGGAAGTGGGAGATGGGTCTTGACTCCTTATACGTGAAAGGCTTGGTGCATGGTGGTGACAGAGTAGTACTTCGTTGTTTGGTTTTTCCAGCCCCCAGAACTTGTGATCAATCTATGACTTGGCCACTTCAGTTGCCTTGACACTCAGTACTGTTTTCTACCACTGAATTTATTGTACAGAATTTCCCATTGATTACTGAATTGTCTAAAATGATTTAGTTGGCCATTTTAAAGGTGTCAACTCAGTAACTTATAAGATTTTCTTGAGTTTAAAAAGTGCTCAGTAACTTATTAGACAGAGATAAGGACTACTTTCTATCTTTATCCCTCCATGAGAACATCTACCATCACAATTATTATAAAAACAAAATATATACATTTTCTGTAGTAAATGGTAATATTTTCCATCAAAATTTTTCCTGAAGAAATCAGGAAATGTTGACTAGTTTTAAGGAAACTGTTTGGTTTTTAGTAATAGGTTTTAAAGCAAGATGGAGTCTAGTGTCTTCAGCCAATATTTATTAGTGGCCTGACTAGACAACCTAGTTTTTTTTTTTCCTTTACTGATTTTCTTTCACATTTTAATCTGTTTCTCCTATTGAGAGAAATATGTAAAATAAAAAGCTGTAAATGATTTAATTGACTATTTAGGCTCAGGTAGTTTATTTAGGCAATATGAAGATCATTTCTCTCATTTACTTGCTTGTGTGGAAGTACATACCCTTTGAATTTGAATGTCTTAATGTGTCTTATCAGCACTGTTAATTTAATTCTGGAACATTTTTTATATTAGTCAGCTATTGAAGCAATAAAGCTGTATAACAAATAACTTTTAAAAAGCTTACAAGCTGTTAGCAATTTACAACAATAGACATTTATTTTTGTGACTTATGAGTTTATGGGTTGGCTAGGTTCCTGCTGGGCTTGGTTCTGGGTTATAGGTTGGCTTTGGTTATGCCCCACATAACTCATTCTGGGATGAGTAACTACTAGAGGCATGCCTTTCTCATCATGATGGCAGATATGCTAAAGGCCAAATCAAGTTATGCAAACATGTGTAAGGCCTCTGCTCACATTATGTTTACTAATGTAATGGCTGAAGCAAATCACATGGCCAAGTCACATTGGCTTACTCTTATGGGAGGTTCAGCAAAGTCATATGGCAATGCAAGTGTTAAGTATTATTCTCTAGCTAAGATGGAATGAAGAATTGGAAACAATAACCCTCTCTACCACTTTTTGGATAGAGGGTGCTAGTGTTCCTTAAGGAGCTGTCAGCTAAACCTAATCATTGTGGACTGAACTGGGTATTACCTGAGGTGGACTGAGAAAGAAATAGATATCTTTTGCCCCAGAAATGAGGCCAATCCTAATGCTTAGTCCCTGTGCATGCACGCACTCATGCACACACACACACACACACACACACACACACACACACACACACACAATAGTGTCAGTCCTTTCAAATGCCTAGGCTAATACTCTGATTTTATAATTATGAAAATGGCCCTGGTTTTCAAGACAAAGAGATTTCAGGGAAATATACCAGTGGAAAAAAAAAAGAGAGAGAGAGATGCCTGTTTCCCCAAAATGCTTCAACTTTCATGCCCTAACTTCTCGTATAACATGCCTAATTGTGATTCTGTACAATATTACAATGGTAGCTGTCTGTCCCAGACTGAATCCCAGCCAATAGCAGCCTCTATCAACCATCCCCCAGTCTGTCCTTTGTTGGAGCAATCATATCATGTGCTTAGACTAGCAAATGAATAAATAGTCTGGAATCATTTTGAGTGTCACCATATTATTTCTATAAAAACTATAAAATTGATCTAGTAAACTCTTGGAGCTGTGAGGGTCAGGGATTATAGGTGCCTTTGTTTTTCACCATTGAACCACTAGTCTCTGAAATCCTTTTCCTTGGCTATATCCTTAGGATTGAATGCTGAACTCAGTAATGAATGTGAATAAATGATTTGCTTTTTGGATTAAAAATTTACCAATATTTATAATCCAAAGCCACCACAAACTAGGATCCACCTCTGCTGATGCATTTAGTATTTCTGTTACGGTAAATAGTCCTTTAGTTAAAGATAACAAGTCTATTCCTGTTTATATGGCAGGTGTTTAGGATTATTTCAGATTTTGACATTCTCCTATGAGGACACCCAAATCTGCATGGTCTGCAGAGGAGTTGTGATCTGGATCTATTCCCTTGACATCCAGGCCTAAAGGAGACTTATTTGCTGCAGTGATGAGCAGGATTTGGAAACTCAATAAAAGAGGTGGGTGTTTGTGAATCCCAACCAAGCCTCAAGTTGAATGCAGTTGTAGAATACATGAGAATTGTTTGTGTCACTGTGTCACCGTGTCACCATCATGCTGATTCTGTCTTGGACACATTAGGCCAATGGTACAGGTGACCTTGGTTACTCGAGGTGATGCTCACTGACAAAAAAACTTCAGAGAGCCATGGGTTGCAATGGAGCAGGCACTGGGTTGGTGGTCACTGCATTATGCTTCTAGGCCTTGTCTCTGGATGTGTTTCCTGGAACTCTGGTACATTTAATGTCCTTGCTGTCCATCTCTTAAACATAGTCCCTATTAGAGAACTGGGTTATTTTGAATAAAAAATTTGCTCACAAAGTGAACCTGAATTCACTGAGCTCATTTGCCAAACCCAGGCTTGACCTGCAGTGTTTCCTACTGAACTGGAAGATGAGCCAAGACTTGCTTTTGGAGGCTGTAGAAGGCAGAGTTTTCTTATTTCCTCCCTGTTTATTTACAAGATGCATTTGAGGGCATTTGGAAGAAATCAGACCAGTGAGGAGAAATTATAGGCAGGAAGATTTCAGTTTAATATGATTTTTCCCCTAACCACTGCGACTACTGAATAATTAGATTGTTGAGAGCAATTGGCTACTCATTACAATTTTCTATAATATACTATTTTTCATACTGAGCTTGAACTATATTATTTACTCAGTTTAATCTTAACTAATTTTAGCTGAGAATTTCCCTGTGAGGGGAGAGAACCATATTATAAAACTCAGGGCACAAACCTCCAGAGAAACAACTTTTCATAGGTTCTGGCAAGCGGCTGGGACACCAGGGTCTGTTAAAACTCCTCTTTTCAGGATAGTCTGCTCAGAATTTTGGGTCTCTCCACCCCTTAGTGACCGCTGTAGCTCTGACTTCATTCTATGGAGTTTATTTCAGGATGGTGCAGTGGAGGGCGTGGGCTGGCAGGTTAGATCTGAGGTTTAGTTCTGACTCTGCCATTTAATTGAACATGAGCAAGACATGTATCCTGTCTCTATGATCTAAAAGTTGGCTTCCCTCAAGGTCACTTCTCACTTTAACAATCCATGATCTATATGAAAAGGGTTGAAGATCTCCTAAGGAGAGCAAGAATAGTATTAGTTTCTCTTTTTATTTTCCTCATGCCATTTTTTTCTTCTTTTCCTTCAGTGATGACATTCAAAAGAATGAAGGATTTTAAGACAGAAGACCTAGTTTTCTTTCTTAGATGCAACAGTCTCTTAAATGGTCTCCCTGACTCATCGTTCCATCTCCTGTCTCTTCTCCTATAGTTTTTAGAAAGAGCCTCCAACAGTGAAAAAATCTTGGATAGTTTTCATTGCCTTTAGGATTAAGCCCAAATTTCTTACCATAGTTTACAAGACCACCCAAGAGTCTCACCCTATCTATTACTACTTCTGTTCATGCCCCTCTTCCTGCATTCTTTGCTAAAATATACTAATTTATATCAACTCCTTGAACAGTTGTGTTCTTTCTCAAATTTGAGGCCTCTACAACAGCTCTCGCTTGACCTTAGGTACTTTAACTCCACACTTTCATCCATCTAACTCCCACTCTTCATGTAGATTTCATCTTCAATTCACTTTCTTTAAAAGCCTTGCTTGTCTCCTAGGAGTATTGCATCACACATTTCTCCTATCATTGTACACAATTGTCTTTCCAGCAATATTTCCTGGTATGTTGTAAGCTCTGTGAGGTAAGGCCTATGTGGGCCTTTCATACTGCTGCATTTTCTTCTTCTTTTTTTTTAACATCTTTACTGGAGTATAATTGCTTTACAATGCTATGTTAGTTTCTGCTTTATAACAAAGTGAATCAGTTATACATATACATATGTTTCCATATCTCTTCCCTCTGCATCTTCCTCTCTCTCACCCTTCCTATCCCACCCCTCTAGGTGGTCACAAACCACCAGGCTGACCTCCCTGTGCTATGCAGCTGCTTCCCACTAGCTATCTATTTTATGTTTGGTAGTGTATATATGTCCATGCCACTCTCTCACTTTGTCACAGCTTACCCTTCCCCCTTCCCATATTGTCAAGTCCATTCCCTAGTAGGTCTGTGTCTTTATTCTCATCTTACCCCTAGGTTCTTCATGACCTTTTTTTTTCTTTAGATTCCATATATATGTGTTAGCATACAGTATTTGTTTTTCTCTTTCTGACTTACTTCTCTCTGTATGACAGACTCTAGGTCCATCCACCTCACTACAAATAACTCAATTTCGTTTCTTTTTAATGGCTGAGTAATATTCCATTGTATATATGTGCCACATCTTCTTTATCCATTCATCTGTCGATGGACACTTAGATTGCTTTCATGTCCTGGCTATTGTAAATAGAGCTGCAATGAACATTTTGGTACATGACTCTTTTTGAATTATGGTTTTCTCAGGGTATATACCCAGTAGTAGGATTACTGGGTCATATGGTAGTTCTACTTTTAGTTTTTTAAGGAACCTCCATACTGTTCTCCATAGTGACTGTATCAATTTACATTACCACCAACATACTGCTGTATTTTCAAATGTAGCACAGTACCTGGCACATTGAACAAACAAATAAAGACCTGAGTTTGAATCCCAATTCTAAGATTTATTAGCTCCATAGCCATTATCTGGCCTTTCTGAAGATCGTTCTCCTTATCTTTAAAAATAAGTCTTGAACTACATAATCTTTAATGCTATTTCTTCTCTAAAATTCTATAGTATTAATGTATTTATGTAGCATTTACATGCCAGAATTTGGTGTGGAAAAAGCACACTATTTAATAGTAATTTCTATCTTCAGTACCCATTCATCTGACAAATAATAATAATATTAATAATAAATATATATATGGCACTTGCCATGGGTACTTTTCTAGCACATTATATATGTCAACTCATTTAATTCTCACAATAATGTAAGTTAATAGTATAAGTAAATCACTATTATTCTCCCCAATTTATATGTGAGGAAACAGAGACACAGAGAGATAATGTGACTTGCCTAATGTTGCAAATCCTAGGCAAAGGTAATATTTGAATGCATCAAATTTCATTCCTGAGTCTGAGCTCTTAAAAACAATATGTAACAGTGCATTTTTTAACTATAGTTAAGAAAACTTCATTTAGTTGACTTCAGGTAAACTTAGTGGAATAATTTCATCAGTCATTTAAGTTTAAACTCAATCAAAGTGGAAAGGGAGGAAATGTGCAAATTCATCATCTTTGTGAAGGAAAAGTATCCTTTTTAAGATCTTTATCTAAATCCTATGGCAGGATATAGTTCCTTATTTGTAGTCCGTTTCCATTAGGCCATTATATATATATTGTCTACTTTCTTCTGACCTCTGACAGGAGGGTCCATACTAGATCACGCAGTGCTTTGTCTATTAGATTTCCTCTGAACTTGAGGGTTACACTTGGAGCAACCTTTCAAACCCTTTTGGAGAGTCCCAGAGAACTTTCAAATGCTCTCCTATTCCACTCTGGTGCCACAGGAATATCAGGAGGTTGTCTCCTGCTCTCCAGTTCTTAGGCCAATCATCCATGCTCTTATTTCTACTCTACAGCCATGCTGTGAGAGGTTGAATAGCTTCCACAGGAAACATGCAGCATCCCTGGGTCTGACCTAGAAAGCAAGGTACAGATCCACCCTACCTTCAGTTTCTCAACATTAAAGAAAGCTCAGTCATTCCACCTCATTACGACATGGACTGAGATTGAGTTCTCAGGCACAGTTTCTCAAACTAAACTCATTTCCTTTTTATATCTCTTTCCTTTTCCTTAACCTATCCTTTAGTTTAGAGGAGATGGCCATGGAAAAGAGTATGGCCTAATTAAAAGTTCTCCAATATTTTTATTTAGTGCTGGTACTGTGATCTTTAACTGAAGCCAAGAATATAATACCTAAAAAATCAAGATTGGATCCCTCCCCCTGCTTTGAAGAATGCTAGACTTGGTCTATTACATTTATAACTGAGATTCAGAAGTGGAAAGAATAGATGGTTTGTTAAGCCAAATATGGTATATATTATCCCTGTGTTCCCTTTTTTTTAAAATTGAAGTATAGTTGATGTACAATATTATATGTTACAGGTGTACAATATAGTGATTCACAATTTTTAAAGGTTATACTCCATTTATAGTTATTATGAAATATTGGCTATATTCCCTGTGTTGTACAATATATCCTTATAGCTTATTTTTTAAAAAAAATCTTTATTGGAATATAATTGCTTTACAATGGTGTGTTAGTTTCTGCTTTATAACAAAGTGAATCAGCTATACATATAAATATATCCCCATATCTCCTTCCTCTTGTGTTTCCTTCCCATTCTCCCTATCCCATCCCTCTAGGTGGTCACAAAGCACTGAGCTGATCTCCCTGTGCTATGTGGCTGCTTCCAACTAGCTAACTATTTTACATTTGGTAGTGTATATATGTCCATGTCACATTCTCACTTCATCCCAGCTTACACTTCCCCCTCCATGTGTCCTCAATTCCATTCTCTACATCTGCATCTTTATTCCTGTCCTGCCCCTAGGTTCTCAAGAACCATATATATATATATATATATATATATATATATATATATATATATATATATATATTTAGATTCCATGTATATGTGTTAGCATACGGTATTTGTTTTTCACTTTCTGACTTACTTCACTCTGTATGACAGACTCTAGGTCCATCCACCTCACTACAAATAACCCAATTTTGTTTCTTTTCATGGCTGAGTAATATTCCATTGCATATATGTGCCACATCTTCTTTATCTATTCATCTATTGATGGACACTTAGGTTGCTTCCATGTCCTGGCTACTGTAAATAGAACTGTAAATAGAATATTGTGGTACATGACTCTTTTTGAATTATGGTGTTCTCAGGGTATATGCCCAGTAGTGGGATTGCTGGGTCATATGGTAGTTTTATTTTTAGTTTTTTAAAGAACCTCCATACTGTTCTCCATAGTGGCTGTATCAATTTACATTCCCACCAACATACTGCTAGAAGGTTCCCTTTTCTCCACACCCTCTTCAGCATTTTTTGTTTGTAGATTGTTTGATGATAGCCCTTCTGACGAGTGTGAGGTGAATACTCATTGTAGTTTTGATTTGCATTTCTCTAATGATTAGTGATGTTGAGCATCCTTTCATCTGTTTGTTAGCAATCTGTATATCTTCTTTGGAGAAATGTCTATTTAGGTCTTCTGCCCATTTTTGTATTGGGTTGTTTGTTTTCTTGATATTGAGCTGCATGAGCTGCTTGTAAATTTTGGAGATTAATCCTTTGTCAGTTGCTTCATTTGCAAATATTTTCTCCCATTCTGAGAGTTGTCTTTTCATCTTGTTTATGGTTTCCTTTGCTGTGCAAAAGCTTTTAAATTTCATTAGGTCCCATTTATTTATTTTTGTTTTTATTTCCATTTCTCTAGGAGGTAGGTCAAAAAGGACCTTGCTGTGATTTATGTCATAGAGTGTTCTGTTTATGTTTTCCTCTAAGTATTTGATTGTGTCGGGCCTTACATTTAGGTCTTTAATCCATTTTGAGTGTATTTTTGGGTATGACATTAGGGAGTGTTCTAATTTCATTCTTTTACATTTAGCTGTCCAGTTTTCCCAGCAGCACTTCTTGAACAGGCTGTCTTTTCTGTATTGTATATTCTTACCTCCTTTATCAAAAATAAGGTGACCATACAGTACTTGACCTTGATCAACATACTTGAACATGGTGGCTGATCCTTTTAATGTGCTGTTGGATACTGTTTGCTAGTATTTTGTTGAGGATTTTTGCATCTATGTTCATCAGTGACATTGGCCGGTAGTTTTCTTTCTTTGTGACATATTTGTCGGGTTTTGGCATCATGGTGATGGTGGCCTCATAAAACGAGTTTGGGAGTGTTCCTCCTCTGCTATATTTTGGAAGAGTTTGAGAAGGATAGGTGTTAACTCTTCTCTAAATGTTTGATAGAATTCACCTGTGAAGCCATCTGGTCCTGGGTTTTTGTTTGTTGGAAAATTTTTAATCTCAGTTTCAATTTCAGTGCTTGTGGTTGGTCCCTTTATATTTTCTATTTCTTCCTGGTTCAGTCTCAGAAGGTTTTCTTATCTAAGAAGTTGTCCATTTCTTCCAGGTTGTCCATTTTATTGGCGTATAGTTGCTTGTAGTAATCTTTCATGATCTTTTGTATTTCTGCAGTGTCCATTGTTACTTCTCCTTTTAAATTTCTAATTCTATTGATTTGAGTCTTCTTCCTTTTATTCCTGATGTGTCTGGTTAATGACTTATCAATTTTGTTTATCTTCTCAAAGAACCAGCTTTTAGTTTTATTGATGTTTGCTCTCATTTCCTTCATTTCTTTTTCATTTATTTCTGATCTGATCTTTATGATTTCTTTCCGTCTGCTAACTTGGGGTTTTTTTGTTCTTCTTTCTCTAATTGCTTTAGGTGTAAAGTTAGGTTATTTATTTGAGATGTTTCTTGTTTCTTGAGGTAGGATTGTACTGCTATAAACTTGCCTCTTAGAACTGCTTTTGCTTCATCCCATAGTTTTGTGTAGTCATGTTTTCATTGTCATTTGTTTCTAAGTATTTTTAGATTTCTTCTTTGATTTCTTCAGTGATCTCTTGGTTATTAAGTAGTGTATTGTTTAGCCTCCATGTGTTTGTATTTTTTACAGATTTTTTTCCTGTAATTGATATCTAGTCTCATAGCATTGTGGTCGGAAAAGACACTTGATATGATTTCAGTTTTCTTAAATTTATCAAGGCTTTATTTGTGATGCAAGACACGATCTATGCTGGAGAATATTCCATGAGCACTTGAGAAGAAAGTGTATTCTGTTGTTTTTGGATGGAATGTCCTATAAATATCAATTAAGTCTATCTTGTTTAAGGTATCATTTAAAGCGTGTGTTTCCGTATTTATTTTCATTTTGGATGATCTGTCCATTGGTGAAAGCAGGGTGTTAAAGTCCCCTACTATGATTGTGTTACTGTCGATTTCCCCTTTTATGGTTGTTGGTATTTGTCTTATGTATTGAGGTGCTCCTATGTTGTGTGCATAAATATTTACAATTGTTATATCTTCTTGGATTGATCCCTTGATCATTATGTAGTGTCCTTCTTTGTCTCTTGTAATAGTCTTTGTTTTAAAGTCTATTTTCTCTGATATGAGTATTGCTATTCCAGCTTTATTTTGATTTCCATTTTCATGGAATATCTTTTTCCATTCCTTCACCTTCAGTCTCTATATTTCCCTAGGTCTGAAGTGGGTCTCCTGTAGACAGCATATATATAGATCTTGTTTTTGTATTCATTCAGCCAGTTTATGTCTTTTGGTGGGAGCATTTAATCCATTTACATTTAAGGTAGGTATTGATATGTATGTTCCTATTGCTGTTTTCTTAATTGTTTTGAGTTTGTTATTTTAGGTCTTTTCCTTCTCTTGTGTTTCCTGCCTAGAGAAGTCCCTTTAGCATTTGTTGTAAAACTGGTTTGGTGGTGCTGAATTCTCTTTGCTTTTGCTTGTCTGTAAAGGTTTTAAGTTCTCTTTCAAATCTGAATGAGATCCTTGCTGGGTTGAGTAATCTTTGCTATAAGTTTTCCCTTTTCATCATTTTAAATATGTCCTGCCACTCCCTTCTGGCTTGCAGAGTTTCTGCTGAAAGATCAGCTGTTAACCTTATGGGGATTCCCTTGGATATTATTTGTTGTTTTTCCTTTGCTGCTTTTAATAATTCTTCTTTGTATTTATTTTTGATAGTTTGATTAATGTCTTGGCATGTTTCTCCTTGGATTTATCCTGTATGGGACTCTCTGCCCTTCCTGTACTTGAGTGACTATATCCTTTCCCCTATTAGGGAAGTTTTCAACTATAATTTCTTCAAATATTTTCTCAGTCCCTTTCTTTTTCTCTTCTTCTTCTGGGACCCTTATAATTTGAATGTTGGTACATTTAATGTTGTCCCAGTGTTCTCTGAGACTGTTCTCAAATCTTTTCATTCTTTTTCTTTATTCTGCTCTATGATAGTTATTTCCACTATTTTATCTTCCCAGTCACTTATCCATTGTTCTGCCTCAATTATTCTGCTCTTGATTCCTTCTAGAGAATTTTAAATTTCATTTATTGTGTTGTTCATCATTGTTTGTTTGCTCGTTAGTTCTTCAAGTCCCTTGTTAAACGTTTCTTGTATATTCTCCATTCTGTTTCCAAGATTTTAGATCATCTTTACTATCATTACTCTGAATTCTTTTTCAGGTAGACCGCATATTTTCTCTTCATTTGTTTCGTCTGGTGGGTTTTTACCTTGCTCCTTCATCTGCTGTGTGTTTCTTTGTGTTCTAATTTTGCTTAACTTACTGTGTTTGGTTTCTCCTTTTTGCAGGCTGCAGGTTCACATTTCCTCTTGTTTTTGGTGTCTTTCCCCAGTGGCTAAGGTTGGTTCAGTGGGTTGTGTAGGTTTCCTAGGAGGGGTCTGTTGCCTGTGTTCTGGTGCATGAGGCTGGATCTTGTCTTTCTGGTGGGCAGGACTGCATCTGGTGGTGTGTTTTGGGGTGTCTAGGACCTTATTATGATTTTAGGCAGCCTCTCTGCTAATGGGTGAGGTTGTGTTCCTACCTTGCTAGGTGTGTGGTACAGGTTGTCCAGCAGTGTAGCTTGCTAGTCTTTGAGTAGAGCTGGATTTTAGCTTTGTGATGGAGATCTCTGGGAGAGCTTTCATTGTTTGATATTATGTGGAGCCAGAAGGCCTCTGGTGGAGCAATGACCTGAACATGGCTCTCCCACCTCAGAGGCATAGGCCTGAGACCTGGCTAGAGCACCAAGACCTTGTCAGTTGCACAGCTCAGAAGAAAATGGATTAAAAAAGAAAGAAAGCAAAACTAAACTAAACTAAAATAAAGTTATTAAAATAAAAAAAATATTAAAAATAAAAAAATATTAAAAATTAATAAAAGAAGAAGGAAGGGAAGAAGAGAGCAACCAAACTGAAAAACAAAGCCACCAGTTATAACAAGCACTGAAAACTATACTAAAAACAAAAACAAAAACAAAAAAAAACTGAATAGACAGAACCCTAGGACAAATGGTAAAAGCAAATCTATACAGACAAAATCACCCAAAGAACCATACACATACACACTCACAAAAAGAGAAAAAGGAAAAAAATATATATTTTTTTTTTAAAAAAAGGAAGAGAGCAACCAAATCAATAAAGAAATTTACCAATGACAATAAACTCTAAATACTAAACTAAGATAAACATAAAACTAGAAACGAATTAGATCCAGAAAGCAAACCCCATGTCTACAGTTGCTCACGAAGTCCACCGTCTCAATTTGGGATGATTCATTGTCTATTCAGGTATTCCACAGATATAGGGTACATCAAGTTGATTGTGGAGATTAAATCTGCTGCTCCTGAGGATGCTGGGAGAAATTTCCCTTTTTCTTCTTTTTTCGCACAGCTCCCAGGGTTCAACTTTGGATTTGGCCCCACCTCTGCATGTAGGTCTCCTGAGGGTGTCTGCTCTTCGCTCAGCAGGATGGGGTTAAATTAACAGCTGATTGGGGGCTCTGGCTCACTCAGGCCAGTGGGAGGGAGGGGTATGGAATGCGGATCGAGCCTGAGGTGGCAGAGGCTGCCATGACATTGTAACAGTCTGAGGCACACTGTGTGTTCCCCCCGGGGAAGTTGTTCATGGATCAAAGGACCCTGGCAGTGGTGGGCTACAGAAGCTCCTGGGAAGGAGGTGTAGATAGTGACCTGTGCTTGCACACAGGCTTCTTGGTGGCTGCAGCAGCAACCTTAGCATTTCATGCCCGTTTCTGGTGTCCATGCTGATAACTGTGGCTACCACCTGTCTCTGGAGCTCATTTAGGTTGTGCCTTAAATCCCCTCTCTTTGCGCACCCTGAAACACTGGTTTCTTGCCTCATAGGCAGTTCCAACATTTTTCCCAGACTCCCTCCCAGCTAGCTGTGGCATACTAGCCCCCTTCAGGCTGTGTTCATGCAGCCAACCCCAGTCCTCTCCCTGGGAATCTGACCTCTGAAGCCCGAGCCTCAGGTCCCAACCCCCACCTGCCCCGGTGGGTGAGTAGACAAGCCTCTCAGACTGGTGAGTTCTGGTCCGCACTGAACCTCTGTGCAGGAATCTCTCTGCTTTGCCCTCTGCACCCTTATTGCTGCACTCTCCTCTGTGGCTCCAAAGCTTTCCCCCCACCTCCCCCTGTCTCCACCAGTGAAGGGGCTTCCTAGTGTGTGGAAACTTTTCCTCCTTCACAGCTCCCTCCCAGAGGTGTAGGTCCTGTCCCTATTCTTTTGTCTCTGATTTTTCTTCTTTCTTTTGCCCTACTCAGGTACGTGGGGAGTTTCTTGCCTTTGGAGAAGTCTGAGGTCTTCTGCCAGTGTTAGGTAGGTGTTCTGTAGAATTGTTCCACATATAGATGTATTTCTGATGTATTTGTGGAGAGGAAGGTGATCTCCACGTCTTACTCCTCTGCCACCTTGAAGGTCTCTTATCCCTGAGTTTTTACACTTTCATAGTGAATCTTGGCATCTGGTGAGGATGCTTTTTTCCATAACATACAAAAGCCATTCCATCTGAATCAGTCAAAAAAGCATTTCTGAGCACTTGCTCACAATGGGTTCTAGTAGGATAAGGAAGAGGGTTCAGTTATAGCTCCAGCCCTTGACTCTCTTCCCATACTTCTTAGATGTTGAAGCATCCACTAATACTTTAATATCAAAACAGTGGGTAGGAACACATTGCCAATTCCATGCAATATTTAAAGTAAGGTCTAAAATATATTTTATGCATAAAAGTAAATAGATTACACAAAACTGAGTAGTTCATGTACAGGGAGGCCTGAGGCTGAAAAGAACTAAATATCTGATATCTGAAATGATATAATCTGATGTCTTTGGGAAGGACCCAGTCTATGAAAGATGAAATTGTGAAAACTAATAAGAAATTCTGTTATAAATCAACATGCAAGAGAACAAGTGCATCAATCAGAAACCCTGGTAACTTAGTGCTGCAGAAAAAAAAAAAAAATCACACATTGGCGATAAGCAAAGCAAATGAAAAATAAAGCCATGCTTTTTTGCCTTATATGCTGATCTTAAGATAGGAGAATTGAAGCCTAAGTCTTTATAAAGGCAGTCAGCCTTCACAATATACAACAAAACTACAAAGGAAAAGAAAAAGTTATATATAGTATGTCTGTGTGTGTACAAAAGGCCAAATATTTTTCAAGTCCAAAAGAATTCCAAACAGTAATAACTTTTTTTTGAAACATTAAGGTCAAGTGATTTGCATTCATCCATTGTGAAATGAAAATAGAATTTGTCAACCATTCATGAATAGGACATAAATCTTTATGCCACCTACGTGGGAATGATATACAATGCTATGTTAAGTAATAACATCTGGTGGTGGGCAGATGTAAATAAAAGGCTAAACAAGGCAGAAGAGAAGTCCTTATGGATTTGTAGGTATAAAACTTGGAAAATGGAATAGGCTATAAGCTTTACTGTTATATGTCGAATATTCTATTTAGTATATTATAAAATATAGTTTGGAGTAATAGTTTGCAACCAGGAATAGAGTCAAGAATATTGAACACTTTCTTAAGAAGCAATATTTTTTCTGAAGAGATCAGAAGAGAGAAACAAATTGTACTCAAACTTATTTTTAAAAAACCCACACCAAGTAGTGAAAACATCTGAGTAACAATATGTTTCATTCTTGATAAATATTTTAGAAATAAATACTAAGATTATACAATTGACAAAACACTTGAGAGAATATTATCTATATTCCTGTAGAGAAAAACTGTGATTCTCAAATATCAAAACATACAGTGTATTTCTCTGAAGTACCATTTCCTGAAATATTCCCTGTTTATGACAGGAAAATAAGGTCTCTATATCCTAGAATAAGTTATTACTGCTCACCTGTTTTACAATATGTCTAAATAGCAGGCAGACCACACTATTATTTAACTTCCCCAGCCAGAGGCTACCTGCTGGCAAGGGGGAAACTGATTTGAACAGCTTCAAATAGACAAAGAATATTAAAGTCAGTCCTCTCTTGTCATCCTCACATTTATTTTGCTTTCTGCATGGGAACTAAATGTAGACAAATTGTCTTAATGGTGAGAATGGCAACCTGTTCTATTTTTTAGGTCACAGACATTGGGGATTCTCACAGCTATGTTGTCATTTTGGGTGAGTTGCTTCTTGCTACTGATGTGATTTCTTTTTCCATTAGCCACTCTTACTAGAGTCTAGTCCAAATGTATCACTTCACTGGTATAGTTGGAGCTTCAAAACTGTGGTCTAAGGTAGTGCATATCAGACCTAGAGATGTCACATACTAACTACCTAGCATCTCAGAGCTGCATTTCACCGAAATTAAAATTATATTTACATTATTAGATTTCCATGTGATTCAAACGTTCTATTAAGTGTGTTAAAATGTTAGTTATTGTTGCTGCATTGAAAACTTTCAAATGACCTTGATTTTTAGTTAGCATTTTATTATTTCCACATTATGTTTTTTGGACTCCAGTGACATTCTTTCAAGTTGATCTTGAGAGCTGAGTTTCCTGCTATCTAAATTCAGTGGAGTACTGTTAAGGCTATTCTTTTCCTCACCTCTGTTAGGTAGCAGTAGTTTGGGATCTTTGCAGTTCTACTGAACTTAAACCCTATGGTCTTTACTACATTTTATGGTACTGCTAAAGATTATATTCATGGCCTCTGATAAGCTGGACTTTAAAGAACTTTATGGGCATATCAAAGTCTGACATTTATTACATTCTTTCCTCCCTCAGTTTTCTGTGAAATCATTTAGGAACCAATTCATGAAACAAAAATCTATTACATTATACTCACTATGGGAAAAGGGGAAATCAGAAAGATACGTTTAAATCTACATATTTCTTTGGAAAAAATATGGTGCTGTCAGGTCAGCTTGCCAGACTAGAACCTATGGGCTCTAGTGCTGTGTTTTCTGGAGGTTGGTTGTCTACTTCTGTTTCTTTCTTGATAGAGGATATGGCTTCCATCAGATATTCAAAAGCGTTTGTGACACTCCTCCCGTGACCTTCAACCAAGGTAAATACTATGGTTTTATAGCATTATGCCCACTCCAAGCTTAGAAAGAATGAAAATTCTTTAGCAGAACAATTCTTTGGAATTTTGGCCTTCATATATGATATTTTTAGGCTGAAAAAATGCACTCAATAGTCCAAGGTGTATTTTCAGTATATAAAATATATCAGAGAGGTCAGAAATTCAACATATCTGAAGTTGAATTCATCCTGTTCACCCTACTGTATTAGTCAGAGTTCTCTAGAGAAACACAACCAAGAGGATATCTCTCTATCTCTATCTTTATCTCTATCCATCTATCTCTATCTGTAGATACCTATTTTATATATATATATATATATATATATATATATATATGGAATTGGTTCATGCAATTATGGAGGCTGGCGAGCTCAACATATTCAGAGCTGATATCCCAGTTAGAGTCTGAAGGCCAGCAGGCTGCTGTAGAACCAAGAAGAGCTGATGTCCCAGCTCAAAGGTTGAAAAGCAGGATAATTCTCTCTTTATCAGGGGGAGGTCAGTCTTCTGTTCTTTTCAGTCCTTCAACTGATTAAATGAGGTCTATCTACATTAAGAAGGGCAACCTGCTTTACTCAGTCTATCAATTTAAATGCTAATTTCATCCCAAAATATCTTCACAGAAATATGCAGAATAATGTTTGACCAAATATCTGAGCACCCTGTGGCCTAGTTAAGTTGACACATAAAATTAACCATCACACTTATAAATGTGGTCTTCAAGGGTTGATCTAGGTTTTGTGAGGAGTAGGGGTTATTAACATTTGGGGTAACTGAAGGAGACTGTGGAATTTCCACTTTTATGGGTCTTTACAAGAAGATGAAACAGTTATTTCTCTAGGATGGTTTCATTGTGGATTTACTTTGTGGCCAGGCAATTGCCTGTTATGGACCCTTGAGATTTTTTTCTAGGCCAATACAGAAGTATAGAAACAATTTTGTCACATTGAAATTATTTTGATTTCTTTTAAAAGCATATTTTGTGAAGCAATTGGAAGCCTAGAATAAAAAATTGGTTCATTATACTCCATTCTGAATTGCCTTTGAGGTGAAGAAAAATAACCATAAAATAATGTTAAATCATTTGGGGATTACTTACAAGGACTGCAGTGTTCTAAAACCCTTATGGGTTTATTGAAGAAACACAGTACGATTTCTCACATAAAAGTGGAAATTTAGAGAAATCAGAGGATTTGAGGCTTTACCTGAAGTAGTCTTAGAAATAAATGTTCTCTTTTTTTCAGTACATTTGAACTGACTGAGAAAGAGAGAAATACATTTTAATGCTTTTCAAGTCCTCTCTGAGTTTCAGATACTCCGACTCCCGCAGGAAGCTTCAGGGAACAAGGGTATTGCCCATCTTGTCATTGTTACTTGGGCAGCAGTCAAGGGTGAACAAGTGGTCTTGAATATGGTCTAGAGAGAAAAAGTCACCTATTGGGATAGGTACAGCAATGCTGTCAGGAATCCAGTGCCATTATTTGGGAAATACCATGAAGAAGAAAAACAGTACTCAGGTTCTGAGGTCCTGTCAGGTAAGGAGACTAATATAAGCAGAGGTGCACTGTGACCTAAGGCAGGGGTCCCCAACCCCTCATCCCCACACCAGTACCAGGCTGTGACCTGTTAGGAGCCAGGCTGCACAGCAGGAGGTGAGCGGCAGGCAAGCAAGTGCTGCTCCCCCGTTGCTCACATTACTGCCTGACCCATCCCCCGCCCCTGTCCATGGAAAAATTATCTTCCATGAAACTGGTTTCTGGTGCCAAAAAGTTTGGGGACCGCTAGCCTAAGGCATTCAGTGGTGAATGACCACAGGGGCAGGTTCTGGAAACCTTTCCCAGATGAGTAGATGTTCAAGGAACAAAGCTTGGTTGGGAAATCTTCAGGTCAGAAATTGGGTTTGGAGGCTGGAAAGATAAGTATCAAGATTGGAAAAAAAAGGTCAGGCTCGTGCTTCCCTGGTGGCACAGTGTTTGAGAGTCCACCTGCCAATGCAGGGGACACAGGTTCGTGCCCTGGTCCGGGAAGATCCCACATGCTGCAGAGCGGCTGGGCCCGTGAGCCATGGCCGCTGAGCCTGCGTGTCCGGAGCCTGTGCTCCACAACGAGAGAGGCCACAACAGTGAGAGGCCTGCGTACCACAAAAAAAAAAAAAAAAAAAAGGTCAGGCTCAAAGAAGTTCTGGTGTATTCCAACTACTTGTAGCTTTAACTTATACAATTCTTCCTTCTTATATTGCCCTTGCTTTGGGCACTCAAAAATACCCTGTATACTATCAGTTACAAGAATGCCCTGAAATTTGATTTGCTTTTGAAGCTTGCTCTCTATGTAATACTATTTCTTGCTAAAGTCCACACTCTTGGATGAGAAAATGCATCTAACATCCCCCCATATAAGTATTTGGAAAAATAAAAAATTTGCACCAATTAAATAACAAATGTAAGGGGTCATATTTACTTTTTATCTCAATCATCTCTAAACATTGCATTCATTAATTTTTAAATTGAAATATAGTAGATGTTATGTTATGTTACTTGCAGGTATACTACATAGTGATTTCAAAGTTATACACATTATGACATGACCACCACAATAAGTTTAGTAATGATCTGTTCCCATACAAAGTTATTACAATATTATTGACCATATGTTTTTGGGCTGTATATTACACCCCTATGGCTAACTTATTTTATAACTAAAGGCTTGTATCTCTTAGTACCTTCATCTACTTTACCCCCAACCCTCCTCTCCTCTGTCAAGCACTCATTTGTTCTCTGTGTCTATTTTCATTTGTTTTCTTTTTTAATTAGATTCCACATATAAATGAGATCATATAATATTTGTCTTTCTCTATCTGAATTATTTCAATTAGCATAATACCCCCTAGATCTGTCCATGTTGTTGCAAATGGCAAGATTTCATTTATTTTTATGATAATAATAATCCATTGTACACACACACACACACACACACACACACACACACACACCATAGCTTCTTTATCCATTCATCTATCAATAGATGACACTTGGGTTGCTTTCACATCTTGGCTATTGTAAATAATGCTATAATGTTCATAGGAGTGCATATATCTGTTCAAATCAGTGTTTGGTTTTCTTCAGGTAAATACCCAGAAGTGAAATTTCTGGATCATATGGAACTTCTAGTTTTAATTTTTTTGAGGAACTTCCACACCATTTTGCATAGTGGCTACACCAATTTACCATCCCTCCAACAGTGCATGAGGGATCCCTTTTCTCCACATTCTTGCCAACGTTTATTTGTTCGGTTTTTTTGTTGTTGTTTTCGATTGTAGTAGTCTCTTATTATGCTTTGTATTTCTGTAGTGTCCATTGTAACTTCTTTTTCATTTCTAATTTTATTGATTTGAGTTCTCTCCCTCTTTTTCTTGATGAGTCTGGCTAAAGGTTTATCAATTTTGTTTATCTTCTCAAAGAACCAGCTTTTAGTTTTGTTGATCTTTGCTATTGTTTTCTTTGTTTCTATTTCATTTATTTCTGCTCTGATTTTTATGATTTCTTTCCTTCTACTAACTTTGGGTTCTGTTTGTTCTTCTTTCTC
The DNA here is from genome assembly GCF_026419965.1 of Kogia breviceps. NCBI lineage: Eukaryota > Metazoa > Chordata > Mammalia > Artiodactyla > Physeteridae > Kogia > Kogia breviceps. Next base: position 33,795,474 of record NC_081325.1, read on the forward strand.
TAGTTCTTTTAGGTGTAAGGTTAGATTGTTTATTTGAGATTTTTATTGTTTCTTGAGGTAGGATTGTATTGCTATAAACTTCCCTCTTAGAGCTTTTTCTGCATCCCATAGGTTTTGGATCATCATGTTTTCGTTTTCATTTTTCTCTAGGCATTTTTTTATTTCCTCTTTGATTTCTTCAGTGATCTCTTGGTTATTTAGTAAAGTATTGTTTGATCTCCATCTGTTTGTGTTTTTTACATTGTTTTTCCCTGTAACTGCTTTCTAATCTCATAGCATTGTGGTTGGAAAAGATGCTTGATATGATTTCAATTTTCTTAAATTTTCTGAGACTTGATTTGTGACCCAAGATGTAATCTATCCTGGAAAATGTTCCATGTGCACTTGAGAAAAACGTGTAATCTGCTGTTTTCGGATGGAATGTCTTATAAATATCAATTAAATCTATCTGGTCTATTGTGTCATTTAAAGCTTCTGTTTCCTTATTAATTTTCTGTCTGGATGATCTGTCCATCCAGACAGATCTGGATGATCTGTCACACTCATTGGTGTGAGTGAGGTGTTAAATTCCCCCACTATTATGGTGTTATTGTCGATTTCTTCTTTTATAGCTGTTAGAATTTGCCTTATGTATTGAGGTGCTCCTATGTTGGGTGCATATATATTTGTAATTGTTACATGTTCTTCTTGGATTGATCCCTTGATTATTATTTAGTGTCCTTCCTTGTCTCTTGTAACATTCATTATTTTAAAGACTATTTTATCTGATATGAGTATTGCTACTCCAGTTTTCTTTGGTTTCCATTTTCACAGAATATCTGTTTCCATCCCCTCACTTTCAGTCTGTATGTGTCCCTAGGTCTGAAGTGGGTCTCTTATAGACAGCATACATATGGGTCTTCTTTTTGTATCCATTCAGCGAACCTCTGTCTTTTGGTTGGAGCATTTAATCCATTCACATTTAAAGTAATTATTGATATGTATGTTCCTATTCCCATTTTCTTAATTGTTTTGGGTTTGTTTTAGTAGGTCCTTTTCTACTCTTGTGTTTCCCACTTAGAGAAGTTCCTTTGGCATTGTTATAGAGTTGGTTTGGTAGTGCTGAATTCTCTTAGCTTTTGCTTGTCTGTAAAGCTTTTGATTTCTCCATGAAATCTGAATGAGATACTTGCCAGGTAAAGTAATCTTGGTTGAAGGTTCTTCCCTTTCATCACTTTAAATATATCCTGCCACTCCCTTCTGGCTTGTAAAGTTTCTGCTGAGAAATCAGCTGTTAACCTTATGGGAGTTCCCTTGTATGTTATTTGTCATTTTTCCCTTGTTGCTTTTAATAATTTTCCTTTGTCTTTAATTTTTGTCAATTTGATTATTATGTGTCTCGGCATGATTCTTCTGCCTGAAACTCTGTGCTTCCTGGACTTGGGTGGCTATTTCCTCTCCCACGTTAGGGAAGTTTTTGACTATAATCTCGTCAAATATTTTCTTGGGTCCTTTCTCTTCTCTTTCTGCCAATATTGGTGCATTTAATGTTGTCTCAGAGGGCTCTTAGACCTGTCTTATTTCTTTTCATTCTTTTTTCTGTTCTGCAGCAGTGAATTCCACCATTCTGTCTTCCAGGTCACTTCTCCATTCTTCTGCCTCATTTATTCTGCTATTGATTCCTTCTAGTGTATTTTTCATTTCAGTTATTGTATTGTTCATCTCTGTTTGTTTGTTCTTTAATTCTTCTAGGTGTTTGTTCTTTAATTCTTCTAGGTCTTTGTTAAACATTTCTTGAATCTTCTCAATCTTTTCCTCCATTCTTTTTCCGAGGGCCTGGATCATCTTCACTATTGTTGTTCTGAATTTTTTTTCTGGAAGGTTGCCTATCTCTGCTTCATTTAATTGTTTTTCTGGGGTTTTATCTTGTTCCTTCACCTGGTACATAGTCCTCTGCCTTTTCATTTTGTCTGTATTTCTGTGAATGCGTTTTTCATTCCACAGTCTGCAGGATTGTAGTTCTTTTTGCTTCTGCTGTCTTATTTGTTGTCTTTTTGATGATAGCCATTCTGACATGTTTCAGGTGGTAACTCATTCTGTTTTGATTTGCTTTTTGCTGATGATTAGAGATATTGAGCATCTAGTTCTGCTGGTCATCTGTATATCTTCTTTGGAAAACATCTATTCAATCTGCTGCCTGTTTTTTAATCCTTTTTTTTTTTTATATTGACTCTGTTAGTTTTTTAATACATTTTGGATATTAATGCCTTATTAGATGTACTGTTTGCAAACATGTTCTCCCATTCAGTAGGTTGCCTTTTCATTTTATTGATATTTTCCTTTGGGGTGGAAAAGATTTTTAGTTTTCTGTAGTCCCATTTGTTATTTTTTCACTTTAGTTTCCCTTGCCTGAAGAGACAGACCCGCCCAAATATTGCTATGACTGATGTCAAAGAGCATGCTGCTTTTGTTTTCTTCTAGGATTTTTATGGTTTTAAGTCTTACATTTAAGTGCTTAATTCATTTTGAGTTTATCTTTTATATGGTGTGAGAAAGTAATCCAGTTTGATTCCTTTGCATATAGCTGTCCAGTTCCCCAACACAATTTATAGAAGAGGTGGTCTTTTCCCCATTGTATAGTTTTGCTTTCTTTGTTGTAAATTAAATGACCTTATAAGTATATATAGGGTTATTATGGGAATCTCTTCAGTTTCACTGAGTAATGTGTCCATTTTTTGCCAGTACCATACTGTTTTGATTACTGTAGCTTTATAGTATAGTTTGAAACCAGGAAGAGTGATACCTCCAGCTTTGTTTGCTTTCTTGATTGTTTTGGCTATTCTGGGTCTTTTGTGTTTCCATTCAAATTTTAGAATTATTAGTTCTAGTCCTGTGAGAAACACCATTGGTTTTTTTAATAGGGATTGCATTGAATCTGTAGATTGCCTTGGGTTGTACAATTATTTTAACACTATTGATTCTTCCAAGCCATGAGCATGGTATATTTCCCCGTTTGTTTGTGACATCTTCAATTTCTTGGGAAGGCAGCTATGCTCACCACTATACCACCAATGCAGCACATGTCTTTAATTTCTTTCATCAGTGTCATATAATTTTCTGAGTACAGGTCCTTTACCTCCATATTTTGATTTACTCCTATGTATTTTATTCTTTTTGATACAATGTAAATGGGACTACTTTCTTAATTTCTCTTTCTGATAGTTTTTAGAAATACAACATATTTCTCCATATTATTTCTGTATCCTGTAACTTTACAGAATTCTTTGACGAGCTCTAGGAGTTTTGGGTGGTGTCTTTTGGGTTTTCAATATATAATATCATGTAATCTACAAACAGTGACAGTTTTACTTCTTTCTTTCCAATTTGTATTCCTTCCATTAGTTTTTCTTATCTGACTACTGTGACTAGAACTTACAATACTATGTTGAATGAAAGTGGTGAGACTGGGTATCCTTGTTTTGTTCCTGATCTTAGAGGAAATACTTTCAGCTTTTCACCATTGAGTATGGTGTCAGCTGTAGGTTTGTAATGTATGACCTTTATTACTTTGGGATACATTCCCTCTATACATAATTTGTTGAGATTTTTTTGTCATAAATGGATGTAATTTTGCCAAAAGCCTTTTCTGCATCTATTGAGATAATCATATGATTTTCATTCTTCAGTCTGTGAAAGTGGTGTTTCAAATTGACTGATTTGCAGATATTGAACCATCATTGCATCTCTGGGATAAATCACACTTGATCATGTGTATGATCCTTTTAATGTATTATTAAATTTGATTTGCAAATATTTTACTGAGGATTTTTGCTCCCATGTTCATCAATGATGTTAGTCTGTCATTTTCTTTCTTTTTTATTTTTATTTTTTGGTGTCTTTGTCTGGTTTTGATATTAGTGTGATGCTGGCCTTATAGAATGAATTTGGTTGCACTCTTTCCTCTTGAATTTTTTGAAATAGTTTGAGAAGGATAGGCATTAACTCTTCTTTAAATATCTTTAAATGTCTAGTAGAATTTAAATGTCTTTAAATGCCTGGCAGAATTCACCTGTGAAGTTCCTGAAATTTTGTTTTTTGGGAATTTTTTGATTACTGATTCAATTTCATTACAAATAATTAACTTGTTTATGTTTTGTATTTCTTCCTGATTCAGTCTTGGGGGATTGTACATTTCTATGAATTTATCCATTCCTTTTAGGTTGTTCATTATATTTGGTGTATAATTGTTCATAGTAATCTCTAATAATCTTTTAAATTTCTTTGTTGTCTGTCGTGACTTCTCCTTTTTCATTTCTGGTTATATTTATATGGTCCTCTTTCTTTTTCTTGATGAGTCTGGCTAAAATTTTATCAATTTTTCTTATTATTTCGAAGAACCAACTCTTACTTTCATTGATATAAATTTTTTTCTTTTTAGCCTCTGTTTTATTTACTTCCACTAATCTTTATTATTTCTGTTTTTCTACTAGTTTTGGGTTTTGTTTGTTCTTCTTTTCCTAGTTCCTTTAGGTGTAAGATTAGATTGTTAGAGATTTTTCTTGTTTCCTAAGGTAGGCTTGTTTCACTATAAACTTCCCTCTTAGAACTACTTTTGCTGAGTCCCATAGATTTTGGACCATTATGTTCCATTTTCATTCGTCTCCAGGTATTTTTGATTTCCTCTTTTATCTCTTCAGTGATTCATTGTTTGTTCAGTAGCATGTTGTTTAGCCTCCACATGTTTATCTTTTTTTTGTAGGTTTCTTATTGTAGTTGATTTCTAGTCTAGTATTAAGATTGGAAAGATGCCTGATATGATTTCAGTCTTCTTAAATTTATTGAGACTTGTTTTGTGGTCTAGGATGTGATCTATATTGGAGAATGTTCCATGTGCAATTGAATAGAATGTGTATCCTGTTGTTGTTGTGGTGGTGGTGGTGGTGGTATGCGGGCCTCTCACTGTTGTGGCCTCTCCCATTGTGGAACACAGGCCCTGAACACGCAGGCTCAGTGGCCATGGCTCACAGGTCTAGCTGCTCCACAGCATGTGGGATCTTCCCAGACTGGGGCACGAACCCATGTCCCCTGTATCGGCAGGTGGACTCTCAACCACTGTGCCACCAGGGAAGCCCTATCCTGTTGTTTTTGGATGAAATATTCTGTATGTATCTTTTAAGTTCATCAGATCTTAATGTGTCATTAAGGCCAGTGTTTCCTTATTGATTTTCTGTCTGAATAATCTGTCCATTGATGTAAGTGGGTTGTTAAAGTCCCCTACTATTATTGTATTACTGTCAATTTCTCCCTATTTTTGTTAATATTTGATTTATGTATTTACATGCTCCTATGTTGGGCGCATATATGTTTACAACTGTTATATCTTCCTTTTTGAATGATCCCCTTATCATTAAGTAATGTCTTTCTTTGTCTCTTATAACAGTCTTTATTTTAAATTTTATTTTTTCTGATATAAGTATAGCTCTTCCAACTTTCTTTTCATTTCCATTTGTATGGAATACCTTTTCCCATCCTTTCACTTTCAGTCTGTGTGTGTGTGTTTGTGTGTGTGTGTGTGTGTGTGTGTGTGTGTGTGTGGTTCTGAAATGAGTCTTTTGTAGGCAGCATATATATGGGTCTTGTTTCTATATCCATTCAGCCACTCTATGTCTTTTGATTGGAGCATTTAGTTCATTTACATTTAAAGTAATTAATAATAGCTATGGGCTCATTACCATTTTGTCAATTGTTTTCAGATTGTTTTTGTAGTTCTTTTTCATTCCTTTCTTCTTTTGATGTCTTCTGCTGGGATTTGATCACTATTTTTAATATTATATTTGGATTCCTTTCTCTTTTTTGTGTGTATCTATTATGGATGGTTGGTTTGTGGTTCACATATAACATATATATATACACACATATATATATAACTAATTTAATCTGATGATCTCTTAAGTTGCACATATTCTAGCAACTCTACTTTGTTCACTCCCCCTCATGTTTGATTATTTTACATCTTTTTTGTGTGTGTATCCCTTAACTATTTATTATGGGTATATATGATTTTACTAATTTGTCTTTTAATTTTCCTATTAGTTTATAAGTGGTTGATTTATTACCTTTAATATATGTTTGCCTTTACCAGTGAAAATATTTTCTTTTGTAATTTTCATATTTCTAGTTGTGGTCTTTTCTTTTCTGCTTAGAGAAGTCCTTTTACCATTTCTTGTAAGGCCAGTTAAGTGATGCTGAACTTATTTAGCTTTTGCTTATCTGTAAAACTCTTTATCTCTCCTTCAAATCTGTATGATAACCTTGCTGGCTAGAGTATTCATGGTTGTAGGTTTTTTCCCTTTCATTACTTTGAATATATTGTGCCACTCCTTTCTGACCTTTAGAGTTTCTGCTGAAAAGTCACCTGATGGCCTTATGGGAGTTCTCTTGTATGTAACTAATTGCTTTTCTCTTGCTGCTTTTAAGATTTTCACTTTATCTTTAATTTTTGTCTTTTTAATTATTTTGTATCTTGGTGTGGACCTCTTTGGGTTCATCTTCTTTGGGTCTCTGTGCTTCCTGTATATGGATGTTTATTTTCTTCTTCAGGTTAGAGAACTTTTCAGCTATTATTTCTTCAAATAAGTTCTCTGCCTCTTTCTCTCTTTCTTCACCTTCCAGGACCCATATAATGTGAATGTTAATATGCTTGTTGTTGTCTCAGAGGTCTCTTAAATTATCCTTATTAAATTTTTTTTTCTTCTTTTCTATTCCACTTGGTGATTTCCATTACTCTGTCTTCCAGTTCGCTGAGTCATTCCTCTGTATCATCTAATCTACTGTTGATTCCTTCTAGTGTACTTTTTATTTCAGTTATTGTATTCTTCTGCTCTGTTTGATTCTTATTCATATTTTCACATATTTGTTGAAATTCTTAGTGTTCATCTATTCTTCTCCAATGTTTGTAAACATATTTATGATCATTACCTTGATCTCTTTATTGGGTAGATTGCTTATACCCACTTTGTTTAGTTCTCTATCTGAAGTTTTGTCTTGTTCCTTCATTTGGAACATATTTGCTGTCTCTTCATTTTTTTCCCAATACTCTATGCTTATTTCTATGTGTTAGGAAGGTTAGTTGTATTTCCTGATTTTGGAGAAGTGGCTTTATTTAAGTGATGTCCTATGGGGCCCAGCAGCATGCTCCTCTTGGTCACTAGAGCTATATGCTCCAGGGATGCTCCCTTTGTGAACCGTGTGCACCCTTCTTTAGTGGCAGGGCCAAATACTGTGGGGCAGGCCTGGCCTCTGCCCAGTTTGCTGTGAGGCTGTGTCTTGTGTGGTGGCTGTGGACCTGCTAGTGGGAAGGGTAGGCTTCTTGCATGATTGGCTGTGTGTTCCAGGGTAGAGCAGGGCTGGTGCTGGTGTGCTGGGAAGCAGGGTTGAGTCCTCATGGGCTGTCTCTGTGGCACTGGGCAGACTTAGGAATTGTGCTTGCACCCTGGTGAGTGGATAAGCCCCTGGCACTAATACGCTAGAGAGAGGAGTCCAAAATTGTGCTTGCCAGAACTGGTGTTATTGTGGTAGAATGAGCTCCCCAAATGGCTGCCACTAGAGTCTCATCCCCAAGTGGAGTCTTAGCTCCTCTTGCCTCTTTGGGACACTCTAAGATCAGCAAGTCTTTAGCTGTAGAAAATCTTTTCTCCTAGTCTTGGGTCATTCTCATAGGTAGTTGTCCTGTAAATAGTTGTAATCTTTGTTCATGAGAGGAGGTGAGTTCAGGGTCTTCCTATTTCACCATATTGGTTACCTCTAAAACAATGCATTAAATAGTAATTTGTATGTCCTTCCTCTCCCCCCCCACCCCCCTGCCACTACTGCTCTGTCTGAGTCTTCTCAGCAGAGGGTCTGGTGTGAACTGGGTTCTCAGGCTGACTGAGTCAGTTGTTATATTGGGATGCACATGATATCAGGTGATTTGGTGGATGTGGCACAAGCAGGAGTTGAAGAAGAGATTAAAGGTCAGTAGATATCAAACTGGACAAACCTTTGCCATCAAAGCTGGCTGAAAGTGAAATTTAAATTAAGCACTATTGATAGTTCTGAAAGAAGCTTAATGTTCCCACACTTGATTTGAAATAAGTGAGCCTGCTTTTTGTTTTGCCTGCCAAGCTTTGATTATTTTGCTCAAGTCACTTCTAAAGTAGCACTGATTTGGTCTTAAGAAGCTATGTTTATTGCATGTATTTTAGTGTTCTGATGCCAGTGTGTCCAGGTCACAGCCTACAGCTGTGCAGAATGCACACTGCCCAGCTCCAAGGGTTGCCATTTGTGATGACTATAGTGTGAATGGTGCCCCTTGGGATTACATGCTTCCGGCTTCTTGGAGTGTAATTTTCCTACTGCGGATAACCTGCTAGTCATGTCTGTGCACTATGGGTATGGCAGTGTTTTCTTTACAACCCTGTCTCCCTGGCAGAGATTGTAACCAGGACTTGATAATTATGGGATTACTCTGGATATTTATGAAAATTTGTGCTTTGTTTATAGAATACCACCTTAAAATGTCTGCATTGAATTTCATTGGCACCCCAGCCACTCTAGATTTCTTATGTGGGAGCAGGGGGTGGGGCAGTAAAACTGAAATAAGTGCTACTCCATGGTATATGCTGCATGGTTTTTTTTTGCTTCTCTTTTTCCAATTCCTTCCCCCAAGAGTAAGCTGAAGAAAATCTTTAAGTGTAATCTTTTTAAAAAGAGAAGTGGCTTAACAGGAATTGATATTAACCTTTTAGCAAAATATATAGAACCCCATCTAGCTTTTAATTTCAAAGTATACTTGCTTTTAAGAAACTTTAGGGCTTCCCTGGTGGCGCAGTGGTTGGGAGTCCACCTGCCGGCGCAGGGGATGTGGGTTCGTGCCCCGGTCTGGGAGGATCCCGCATTCTGTGGAGCTGCTGGGCCCGTGGGCCATGGCCTCTGGGTCTGTGCGTCTGGAGCCTGTGCTCCGCAACGGGAGAGACCATGGCAATGAGAGGCCCGTGTACTGCAAAAAAAAAAAAGAAAGAAAGAAACTTTAAAATTGATACTATCATTATAATGAACATTTACTAAGCTCTAATAATTCACTACTAAAACACAGCATTATGAGTGGTTAACTTTTAGGTGGATTTTTGCATAAATAAAATTTTCTAATTAAAACAATACAAAGGCTGTATTCTTCACTCTTTACACTGTGGGATAGCTAAGCCTTTTTTTTTTTTTTTTTCAGTACACTGGCCTCTCACTGTTGTGGCCTCTCCCGTTGTGGGGCACAGGGTCCGGACACACAGGCTCAGCAGCCATGGCTCATGGACCCAGCCGCTCCACGGCATGTGGGATCTTCCCGGACCGGGGCACGAACCCGTGTCCCCTGCATCGGCAGGCGGACTCTCAACCACTGCGCCACCAGGGAAGCCCAGCTAAGCCTTTTTATATTAACAATTAACGTTATTATCAATCTAAATTCTGATGTACATTAAACTTCTTTCCTACAAAACCAGAAGGCCTTGGCGCCAACTGTTGTTATCCTGGTATTTCTAACAGATGCTTTTGAATAATTCCCTTTGGCATGATAGGGATATGCTCTCTGATAGCTTTATTCAGAATTATTCACATTTCTCCAGAAGCACTCACTTTATGTTATATAGACTGAAGAGCCAAAAAAAGAAATTGTCTTTGTGGACTATGATGAGTTATTGATCTCATTTGGTCAGCCTCAGTAGAGCTTATTTAGCTTTCAGTGTGCTGTATATGATATGTCCAGACATATGAGGTATACAAAGAGAAGAAGCATCCTATAACCATTTCATAGTCTCACTTTCCAGTCCTGGATTCCTCTTGCTATGCCAGCAGAGTTAGCAGGTGTTCTAACCAACAGAATCAAGTCCCTAAGCCTCAGAGGTCTTTGATGCACTGGGCAATAATCTCCCTGGCTAATGTTACACTAATCATTTTAGGTCTCCTCTGATTGAGTGGGGTCAGAGCAAGCCTTGGTACTTTGTAGTTCTCATTTCTCCCTATGTTCTGCATTTGTTTCCCTGTTTGGTTGGGTAACTAGATGGTCCCCAGCTTTGAGAATGCACATGGCCTATGACTGATTGAAGTTCAGACAAGGTTTTGTTCTTCCCAATTTGGGAACATGTGCTAGATGTACACTATTTAGGGAGAGGGAAAGACATTTTCAAAAGGTAAACACTGAATTTTTATTATTCGGCCCTCGTTCTGCAACTCCTGTTGACTCTTATACTCTCTTGTCTCTGTTAGTAGGTTGGTGTGGGGCAGAGGTTAGGACTGTGGAGTTTTGCATTCAAATAGACATAGGTCCTGACCATGTTCCTCCACTTACAAACTTCATGACCTTGGGAAATGTACTTAACTGAGCCTAAATTTCCTAATATGCATAACTGGAGGTTATTAATGCATATTTAATGGAGTAAAAGTGAGGCTTAATTATGATGATATAAATAAGATTCTTAAGACCCCTCATTATATAAGCCCTCATTAAATGGTAGTTCTTACTGTTGTCTTCCAGAGCCTGAACAAATGGGAATCTGCATTAAAATCTGCCTTTGAGGGTAGAAATTCCATAACTGGCAGGTACGCTCCCATTGTATTTTCTTCTCAAGTGTTCAGGTTAACCTTGTTGGCTTTTTTCATTTCTTTTCTCACTTTCTTTTGACACTTTCCCATTGGTTCTGTCCTGGGATCTGTATGTCTGCTGGCCCTCCTGCTGCAGATGACAGGGTCTGGTCTAGAGTGAGATGAGTGAGACACTTGCCTTAGGTGCAAAATTTAGGGGGCCACCAAAAAACTCAGCAGTCAAGAGAAAGAATTTTAAATGTAATATGTTTTAAAAAATCAAAATTATGCAACAAAGATTCAAATTGAACAAAATATCAAAATTTTAAATAAAGAAAGCAGTCAATCCTGCACTTACATGACTCAGACTCACCTGAATACAGGCCCTGGCAGATAATATTTTACCCCATCTTTTGTAATTCAACATGTGAAAAGAATTTCCTTAGGTCACATTGGCTTATACTTGCAGTCAGAATGCAAGTTATAAGCACTGCCATTCTTTTCTCATTGGCCCTGCAACTGCTGGACTGTGATCCTTCCAGTTTCCTCTCTATGATAAGAAGAGTGAGTGTTCCTGAGACACACTGCTACTAGCTCTCAGGTTACCATCCTTGGCATCTCCCTGAAATTCTATTAGAAAAGTCCACTTGTCCCTTAATTACTGTATTTCTCCACTACTGCATCTGTATCCTACTAGAGGCAGAGAACAATAGTGGGGATATGAGCACTGGAGAGAAGCTACAAAAAGCTGGTATAACTTTAAGAAAAACAACTTTAAGAAACATATCTACACTGGGATATAAGCACTCATTCTCTATGTTTGGTTTCTTTATTCTCACACACTTCCATTTAACATGCTTTTGATATGGAGCCGCCTTACCCGAGGAGTAACTTACCTACCTTTTTTTCTGACTTGAGTTTTTTCCTGATTTCTTTCTTTCTCTGCTATAGGATCTGTAGTGATATACCCTCGTTCATTTCTAGAATGTAGAAATAAAAATGTTTTTGTTTGCTTATCTTGTGACCTTATTGAATTTACTTATTACTACTAGGAGGTTTCAGTAGATTCCTTGGGATTTTCTACACAGATAACCTTGTCATTTGCAAATAAGGACAGTTTTATTTCTTCCTTTTCAAGCTGTATGCCTTTTGTTTCTTTCACTTGCCTTACTGTGCTTTTTAGAACTTCCAGCACTATATTGAGTAAGAATAGTGAAACAGACATCCTTTCTTGTCTTGTTCTTGATCTTAGGGGGAAAGCATTCAGTCTTTCACTGTTAAGAAGGTTAGCTGTAGGTTTTCTTGCAGATGCTTATTACCACGTTAAAAAAGTTCCCTTTTATCACCATCATTTTCATTATGATGAAGAATTTTAATTTTGTAAAGTGTTTTTTATATATCAATTGATAGAATCATGGGATATTTTTCTTTAGCCTGTTGATGTGATGGATTACATTAATTGATTTTCAAATGTTCATCCAGCTTTTCATCCTTGGAATAAATTCCACTTGGTCCTGGTGCCTGATTATTTTTACACATTGCTGTATTCTATTTGCCAATATTTAGTTAATAATTTTTAATCTATATTCATGAGGAATAATGGTCCATAGTTTTCTTATTTTGTACTATTTTTTTTTCCAGTTTTCATTTCAGGATAATACTAGCTTCATGAAATGAATTGAGAAGTGTTCCTTTCTGGAATAAATTGTGTAGAATTTGTGTTAATTCTTCTTTAAATATTTGGTTGAATTTCCCAGTGAAATAATCTGTGCCAGGAGAGCCCTTTTTGGGGGATTTTTAAAATTATAAACTCAGTTTCCATAATAGTTATAGAGCTATTAAAATTGACTATTTCATAACATGTGAATTGTAATAGTCTGTGCTTTTTGAGGAACTGACCCATTTCTTGTAGGTTGTCATATTGATGTGTGTATTATTTCTTATCTTTTGGATGTCTATAGGATCTGTAGTGTTATCCACTACTTCAATCCTGGTATTTTTAATGTGTGTCTTCTCTCTTTTCTTCTTTGTCAATCTTGCTAGAATTTTGTCAATATTGATGATCTTTTCGAAGAACCAGCCCTTTGTCTTCTTAACTTTTTTTCTACTTTTTTCTGTTTTAAATTTCAATTTCTTTTTTTCTTCTTGCTTTAGGTTTACTTTGATCTTCTTTCTCTGGTTTCTTGAGGTATGAGCTTAGATTGTTGATTTGAGACATTTTTCTGTTCTATAATGTGAGCATTTAGGTCTTTAAATTTCCCTCTCAACACTGGTTTAGCCGTGTAACACAAATGTTGGTGTGTTGTATTTCCATTTTCATTCATTTAATAGAAATTTTTGATTTTCCTTGAGACTTCTTTGAACAGAGTAATGAGTGTGCCTCATTAAGATTCCCCACTTAGTTTCTATGGACTCCAGGGGTTTATGGCCTCTATTGCTGGGAGAAAATGAAAGTTGACTCTCCACTAGGACTTCTCTGATACCACCCCAGCGGGGGGCTGTAGGGGATCCTTGTTACTGTCAGGTGGGAATGGAAGTCCGTGTTCTGGCAGGAGGTGAAGCACGTTACTACCTGATGGGATGAATGTCCTGTCTCCTATCCAACCTTCTGTGACACCATCCTGGAAGAGTGGGGTGAAGTGCTTCATTACAGCCAGGTGAGTGTGAAAGTCTAGGTTCCCCACTAAGCCTTGTGTGGCACTGGTAGAAGTGGAGCCATAGGTTTTTGTGTGTGTTTGGTGCACTAGTGCCTTTATTGTCTAAATGATTTCTGTCTTGGTAGGCTGCCCCTTTCCCAATCATTGGCTAGAAAGAGCAGGCTTTTGTTACACCAATTTTTTTTTTACTTACTTATGTTTCTGACTTGTCTTCTTTATCTCCAATTATGGGATATGTGAAGCAGAAAGGAAACTCAAGGGACTCATCACAGTGCTGTTCCTTGGGTCACAAGGTTCCTAGCTGAGCTGTCTTCTTCTCTCAAAATTTCATAGTCTTATTACATTTGTTCTGTATATAATGTCCAAGGTTTTTAGTTTTACTTATTGGGGGAATAGGTAAAAGAATGTCAACTCCATGTTTCTGGAAGCAGAAGTCTCCCCTTTATGATTTTTGATGACTTCTTTATTATATATTGATCTTATATATGATCTTACATATGCTTTTTTATATGATCAGATCTACTAGTTCTGAGCTATGATATTTCATACTAATATAATGAAACTACAACTTTTAAATTTTGTGAGAGTACTTCACCTTAAATTGATCTAGTTTTATAATGTATTTTAATATCTGGTTAAATTAATGTTTTTCAGCTTCCTGATGAATTTCAGTGTCAAAATGCCAATAAAACATTGGACATCATCAGGAACAGTATTAGGAAACAAATATTTATTATTACCTCTCTTTAAAACTAGAATGCATCTACACCATGAGCAGCTACAGTAGCAGCTGTTGCACTGCCCTTGAGTGGTGTGTTGGAATTAGAAAAGTCCCAAGATAGATAGTCCAAGTAGTTGTAGCTTAGATAATGTAGATACAGATTTACTCAATGAGTCCCCAAAGACTTGGAAAAGCGATAGCCTTTGATACTTTCGTGATTTTTAGGACAATTAAGCAGGACTTTTCACAGTTAATGTAAAATAATGGAGCTCTGTCTGATGCCTCAATATAACAGCTAATCTTCAATTTGGAGCAATTGAGATTAGAACACATAGCACACAACCTCTTAGGACAGTGACAATTATGTCTTTCCAGGACTGGCCTTGTCTATCCTTTAAAACCGTTGGCCAATATTTCTATACCAGTGTAAGTGCAATAATTCAGATTTATCAATGTCTAATAGCTCTCTTCCATTATAGAATTTATTGTTTAGAAATAATGTCAGCCACTTTTTTTCTTTCCAGCTCTTTTCTCCCAATCAGCTGCTCTCCTTTTACTTTTGTGTTTCTGGAATCAAGTTGACAAATTCTTTTCAAGTTCCCATTTTGCCTTAGCATTCAGGGACCTCAGTTCACTTAAATATTTTCCTGGTCATTCAGCTATTTCCCTATGTAATGGATCTGGCAACATGGTGGAGTTCAAAGGCATAACTAACTACAAATGGGAATCTAACTATACCAGAGACTACATGTCTGTTTCACTTCCTTGCTTTAAAAAGACAGTTGAACTTTGCTTTGAAATGAAATTGATAAAATTATACATTCTGCCTTTCTTTTTATCCTTCTGGTTAGGGTTTTTGGACACTATTGCTGAATTTAAAATGTATGTTAATATATGCTATTGTAATTATAATTTTAAAATAAAAAGTATTCCTAAAGCCAAGCAATTAAGAATGAGTATATGTTTATGTGGGGTAAGTCAGTTTTTAATAATTAGTGTTTAAAAGGTAGAAACTGACTTAATAATATTTTTCTTTTATATAATGTTAATATGGCTAAATATTTTCCATGAAGGTTCAGTTACAGTGATTCAGATTTGGAGATTAAGTTTTTATTTTGGCTATTTTATGATCATTTTCCTTTGTGTCTGAAGAATTTAGGTCAAGCAGTTAGAATTTACATGAAATTTATTAGTCTTCAATTTTTCCTTCCATGAATTATAAGATATTGTGTAATTAAAAAGCACAGTTAATATTTTGGCATTTTTGAACTTGGGAAGTATCTGCTCATACAAAATAAAAAAAGCTCATCTCAGAGCTTTTACAGTGATTTACAATATTCTTATTTATTGATATCCTTTTCATTTACATAGTTCTCAAATTTATGTTTCTGTCATTTGTTTGTTGGCTGAGAAAGAAATTTTCCTAAGCATGTAATACACGTGTAAATTGAATAGCTTACCTTCATTATCATTTGAATTATGATAGTAATTTCTAGTAGCTATTAAGTGAATTGTGTTTCTTTATTTCTTACTATATTTATTCATTTAAATAATTAACCTGTTAGCCTCATTTATGTGTTTTCCTTTAATTTAAAATTGATTGGACAAAGTGAATTCTCTTTTGCTTTCCTTTCCATGATCCAATATAATTTTACTAATCTATAGAGACTAGCAGGAGCATAAGGCTCATTCTGGCAATCATTGTATTTAAATTAATGATCCTGGTTTGCAAAGTTGGAGGTAGAGGAGGGAGGAGATGATGGCAAATCCTTCAAGCACATTGTGGAAAGAAGACATAAGAGTGAAGTGCCTAAGAGAAGGTGAGAACATTGGAAAATGTGGGTATTCATGTAAAATAGCATGGTCTAATGAATATAGAAACAATGAAATAATGTGCCCATCCTAAGGGGATTAAGTTCATTGTGTTGCTCATCTGAAGAAACATTTTATCTAGTCATAATGACTAGATAAAAATTTAATAGATATTAGCATAACTGAACCTGCACTCACACTTGACTCCTCAAACTCATACCTACATTGAGAATGGGACCAAGAAAGATGCCTTGTTGATGATTTTAAATCAGGCTTTTGAAAGCAATTAAAGTGATTATTTCAGAACATTGGATACAAACTTGTGAATCAAGAAAATAACCATTAAGAAGTATATGGTTTGGACCTTGTTTTTATCCTCATCAAACCAGAGAGGGCAAACTTTGAAACTAGGGGTGTGATTAAAGGAACATACACTGCCCTTCATAATAAAATAGGCTGGCAGCCATACAGATCATCAGGCAATTGGAGACATGCTTATCTTCCTCATGGATCTGGACTGTGCTGTCTCTGAGGAATAGTCATCTTTACCTGGGGTATGAATATGTGTGTTATGTTGGGTATGGTGATTAATATAACCATTACCTGCTTGACAAGTGGAGGAACAAGCCACACTGGTAAAGAGATGTCAAGTGAGCCCAGGCTCAAAGCAATACTCACATCCTGACAGTTCTGTAGAACGTGACCACCAAAGCCACCTTGGCCCTTCTCTTGCTGGCCCTTGAGCATTTTTCTCAGGTCTGGGAGATGAGCTATTGCCATGAATCAACCACTGTGTTTTGTGGAAAGGCTTCCTCAAAGAGGACAGAGATTAAAAGGAGGAAAGACTGTTATTTATGGAACAGGTAGAGTATTAGTAAGGTAGACTTGAGGATTGGGGAGCATATTTAGCACCTTGGAATAGTCACAGAGGGTAAAGATTTATACTTGTTAGATGATGTCCTCATTGACTACAGGAAAAGTAATGTTGTCAGAGAATTTAAGTTTTGCTTTTTCAATATTCCCTGCATCTATTACCAAGGCTTCACTAAAATCTTGTGTGCACTTAAAAACTTGTGTGCATGTTGTAAAGAATGAAGTGAAAGAGCAGTAAAGGGAAATATGACCAGCCTTATTCATTTCTGTCCACATTTATTACACCAATGGAACCCATTCAAAAAGAGTGGTGATCTAGTGAAAAGAATGTATAAAAGACCAGAAAGGGCTTCCCTGGTGGTGCAGTGGTTGAGAGTCCTCCTGCCTATGCAGGGGACATGGGTTCGTGCCCCGGTCCGGGAAGATCCCACATGCCGTGGAACGGCTGGGCCCGTGAGCCATGGCCACTGAGCCTGTGTGTCCGGAGCCTGTGCTTCGCAACGGGAGAGGCCACAACAGTGAGAAGCCCGCGTACCGCAAAAAAAAAAAAAAAGACCAGAAAAAAATTAAGCAGAGGCCAATGGCAGTGCTGGGAATGATGAAGAGAAACACATATACTGGAGGAGCAACTTTTGGGTCATCCTCTGGAAGGTGTCTGGGAGTGGGAAGAGGAATAGATTGATGTGGGCTGCACAGCTAAATAAATATCAGTGAACATTTTCCTTAGTCCTTATCCTGGTTCTTTTCAATGGTGCTTGACTTGGATAAAAATGATTCTAGTTATGCTAAGCAAATGTAATTCTACTTTATCCTGAAGGAATCACCTCTAATGATAATTTCTTTTCTGAAATAACTTTTTCTACTTTAGATATAATTTGAAATGAGTCCTTAATGATTAAAGACTTTAGAATTTAATTTTTATAGAAGGTTGTAATTATGGTTCTCTTATTTGTAGCATCTTTTCTAAAAATTGGAGGAATTAAACCTTCACAGGCTAATTTCTGTTATCTGTGATTCAGGTTACTTAGCTTTGCCCTTGGTATTATCACAAGGTGTTTCCCTGGTCCTTTGATTTACATCAGTATGTAATCTATTCTGTTGTTGTTAAAAAACACATTTGGAAAGTTTATTTTCTAGGTCATTTCCCTTATATCCATTCTAAAGACCTTATATAACTTTGCCTTAGAGGATTTCAGTATAGCTATAACAGATTTTCTTTTCTTTATAATGTTTTATCCTGTGGCCGTGTGTCCTGTAATGGGCATATGTTTTATTCTCCATAGCAACAATTCCAAATATAGGAATTTTATATACCCTTCAGGGCTTTGAACCACTTAAAAATTTGTATCTTAATGCAAATTTTGTACCTCAGTTCTTCTCTGGGGACAGGATCTATCTATAGCTTTTATCAGATCATTGAAGTTGCCCATGACCCAAAAAGAATAAGAAGCCTTGCAACAGAATGTTATCTAGAATGTTTGCAGTATTCAGGGACCTATGTAAATAGGGATAGGCCAAGCTTGCTTAACACAGAGACTTGTAAGTCAAGGACATTCATTGTGATGATGAGGGTAGGGTCTGGTGCAGACAAGGCAAATAGGAATGGCAGGGGGTGGGGTGGGTGGGAAATGGTCAAATCAGATATTGATTTTTTTTTTTTTCTTTTAAGTACATTTACTCAATGTTTATTGTCAGTGATACTGAAACACTTCATTTAGTGCTTTCAATTTGAGACGTAATTACAAAGATTTATTTCTAAGACAAGAAAGGTTGAAATTTTTATGCAGTTCATGAACTGTTAATGATTTCTATTTGTTTGATTCATTTTTCTTTGCCTTTTGCATTCATCTTGTGTCTGATTATTAACACGATAGGTGTGACTCACTAAGTATGTATAAATAAATTTAAATGTACTTTTGCTCAAAACCCTGAGCTTTCTTTTCTTTTTTCTTTTTTAATATTTTATTGAAGTACTGTTGATTTACAATGTGTTAATTTCTGCTGTACAGCAAATGATTCCATTATACATATATATTCTTTTTCATATTCTTTTTCATTATGCTTTCTCACAGGATATTGAATATAGTTCGCTGTTCTATATAGTAGGACATTGTTTATCGATCTTATATATACTAGTTTGCATCTGCTAATCACAAACTTCCAATCTTTCCCTCTCCCATTCCCCCTCCCCCTTGACAACCACAAGGCTGTTCTCTATGTCTGTGAGTCTGTTTCTGTTTTGTAGATATATTCATTTGTGCTGTATTTTAGGTTCCACATATAAGTGATATCGTATGGTATTTGTCTTTCTCTGTCTGACTTACTTCATTTAGTTTAATAATCTCTAGGTCCATCCATGTTGCTGCAAATAACATTATTTCATTTTTTTCTGGCTGAGTAATATTCCATTGTGTGTGTGTATATATATATATATATATATATATATATATATATATATATATATATATATATAATATCTTCTTTATCCATCCATATGTCAATGGACATTTAGGTTGTTTCCATGTCTTGGCTTGGTAAATAGTGCTACTATGATCATAGGAGTGCATACATCTTTTCAAGTTATAGTTTTGTCTGGGTATATGCCCAAAAGTGTGATTGCTGGATCATGTAGTAACTCTATTTTAGTTTTTGGAGAAACCTCCACACTGTTTTCCATAGTGGCTGTGCCAATTTTCATTTCCACTAACAGTGTAAGAACATTACTTTTTCTCCACATCCTCTCCAATATTTATAGACTTTTTAATGATGGCAGCTCTGATCAGTGTGAGGTGGTACCTCATTGTAGTTTTGATTTGCATTTCTCTAATAATTAGCAATGATGAGTGTCTTTTCATATGTCTATTGGCCATCTGTATGTCTTCTTTGGAGAAATGTCTATTTAGGTCTTCTGCCCATTTTTCTATTGGGTTGTTTGTATTTTTTGTTGTTGAGATGTATGAGTTGTTTGTATATTTTGGAAATTAAGCCCTTGTCAGTTGCATCATTTGCAAATATTTTCTTCCAGTCTGTAGGTTGTCTTTTCGTTTTGTTTGTGGTTTTCTTAGCTGAGCAAATCTTATAAGTTTGATTAGGTCCAATTTGTTTATTTTTGCTTTTATTTCTATTGCCTTGGGAGACTGACCTAAGAAAACATTAGTATGATTTATATCAAATGATGTTTTGCTTATGTTCTCTTCTAGGTGTTTTATGGTGTCATGTCTTATATTTAAGTTTTTAAGCCATTTTGAGTTTATTTTTGTGTATGGTGTGAGGGTGTATTCTAACTGAGCTTTCTTTTCTCTTTTTTAGATTCAAGAGAAACTTGCAAGTCATCTTTGACCATTCCATCTTACCCTATCTTACCCACCTTTCCTCTACATGTATAATGTAACTACCCTTGAATCCATCTCTGACTCTTCAGGTTTGTTATTGTCATTGCCTTAGTTTAGGTTGGATGATTCAGTGGCTTCCCAACTAGTCTTCTTGTTCCTTGTCTAGCACCCATGAATCCACCTAGAAATGATCCTTCTAAAATGTACATCTGATCTTGCAGCTTCCCTGCTTAAAATCTTTCAATGGATTTTTACAACTTTCATGAAAATTTTCAAACCATTTAGCTTTAGCACACTTGAAGCTCTTCATGAAATAGATCTTACAAGTCTCTATCTTCAACTTTTACTTGTTACACTTTAGTTATAGGACCTATATGTAGCATCTGGCATGGCTCACAATACTTTATAGCCATAAAGTTTTGTTCATAGAAACAAAAGCAACAATAATAACTTCATCATCTTCAATAAGAGTAGCCAGCATTTGCTGATCATATATTCTGACCCTGGCATTGTGTTTTGCAAATTTACATATGTTATTTCATGTAATCACAACAGTTCCACCTAGTAAACTTACTACTGTTAGACCCATTTTACTAAGGGATAAGAAACTTGATGGATGCTCTTAGAATAAGTGAAAGTGACTCTTCTTGCATACCATTTTCTGTGCCTGAAATGTTTTTCCTCTTCTACATAGTAATTCTTTCTTTCAAAGCAACCCAAACATCATCTTACCTTAGGAACATTTTCTGACATCCCTCGCCATTATGATTTAGATGATTTTTTTATGTCTTTCTGAGGAGGCTTCTAAATATCTCTATTATAATATTTTTATCATGTCCTAATAAATTTATTAATTTACTTTTACTGTTTGGCCAGCTATAGGCTCCTGAGACTGCATTTGTAAATTTGTTAACAATTTTCTACAATTGGGTTATTTGAGGGCAGCTGAACTCAAAGTATAGTCTCCAGGCTAGCAGAATTAATCTCACCTGGGAACTTATTGGAAATACAAATCCTTTGACCTCACCCTGGATCTACTGAGGCAGAAAATATGGAGGTAGAGCCCTGCAATTAATGTTTAGATTAGCCTTCTAGGTAATTATGATTTACATCAAAATTTGAGAATCACTGTTGCATTAGAGACTGATCTAATTCTACTCCATTCTAGGTTATGTTCCGCTCACATGTACCCACCCATCTCCCCCATTCTACCATGTCATGCTTACTTCTGATATAGTATTTAGGAGATTATATTATACCACACTGTATAATTGTTTATCTTTCTGACAAGACTGTAATCTCTCTGAGGGTAGGGATTGTGATTTACCAATCGTCCTATTGCCTCACTCACCTAGTATATAGTAGTTATTTGGGAAGGATTTGTTGTTGAATATAATAAGGTGCATCTGTGATGTGAACAGCTGCATTTCATCTTATTTTTAATTTTATTTATAAAATTAATTGATTAAATTGATAATAAAGATTTTCTTATAATTTGTTAATGGCATAAGACAACTTAGTTTTAGGTAAGTTAGGAGAAATAAGAGACAAATACTTTTGGACTTTACTGATGCCCATGAGCATAGCATAAGAGGTTTCCTATTATTTTTGGTTTCATGATAAAATGAAATCATCATAGCTGTAAATCTTAAATCTTAGACTGGCTAATATTAAATTTACCAATGTTCTCTCAAAAATCTGTTTGAGTTCCTAGGTGAAGGCAAATATACTTGGGTACATTTAAGGACAAATCATTAAATCTTATTTTAAGGAAGAAAGGTTGATGCATTTCTATTTACATTTCTACTAGTATTTTTGGCTTTTGTTTTTCACCCATCCTATCACCTCAGGCTGGCAAGACATTACACATTGGGCCACTCACATGTTCTGATCTAAGACCCTGCTGCTTCCTTTGAGAGACATAAGTTTTTGACAAGTAGTGGTATGAGTAACCAAAATAATAGCAGCCTTCAATTTAATTAAACTCAACATTTATGAACAACCACCTGCATTCTAAGCATGTATTTATTAATTCAGAGATGATTAAATCATACTGACTCAGATGATGTAGTTATCATTAAGATATTCAGAGATACTTAATGATAATATTATGATCAAGTTACTCTAAGAGCTTAATGGGGGAAGAGAAACATAACTGAAACAATTTGAGTTGCTTTATTTGAATTACTATATTGATTATTATTCTTCAATCTTATTTTACTTCTGATACAGCCTTAACCCTCTCTCTTTTTTTCCCTTTCACTGTAGTTTGGCATCTTTCTTTGTTGTGTATTGATTCTTCTTCCTTAGAGTCACTCACACCTAAAAGCTCATTTCTTTTTTGTAGATGTGTAATATTAAATTATGCAGATAATCACACAATTTCAGATCTGGTCCTTAAAAAAAAAAACCTCAAGAATAAGGAAAATTGTTAAGCTGCGTTGGTGCCCAGATCACTTGATAAGCTGTGTGCTTACTCAGTTCAGGCAGATTCATGGACTGATTCAAAAGTAACCACATGTGATTCTGAGTTTTTTCTAGAAAACCACTCAGGAGGCTAAGAGGCTTGTCCTAAAATTAGGGTTACAGGAAAACAAGGCTTGTTACTTCAAGGCTAATTTCATATTCATAGGGATGCACTGTAGGGTTTTATCAGCTTATTATCCATCCGGCTTAAGATAGCAGTTGCATGGCACATGGTCCATTACAACATTCTTGATCCAGTTCTTTTGAATGAGTAAAGGTGGTGTGGGGGGAACAAAGGGATTCCAGGCATTCTTTAGAAGTGTGAAATATTTGATATGAAGGAAAACCTTAGGAGCCTTTTCCCCTTCCAACCAATTAAAGACAGTAACCAATTTAAAAAAATCATAAAAAAGAAATAGCAATTGGTTATTGCTATAAATAAAATACTGAATGGAGAGTAAAAATTTTGAAATAGAATTTGATGTTAGAAGGGAAATCTTTATGGTCATAGTACTTAATGAATGACAAAATGTATATTTTTCCAGGAAAATGTTAGGAAAACCTTTTTCTTGGATTATAGAATTTTAGAGCTGGGAAGATATCTAAGGTATTATTTTTTCCCATTTTCATAATATATACAAGTGGAAACTGAGATTGAATCAGCTCCCTGAACAATTGTAGAATCATTGTATTTGAGAGGCTCAAAGATGTGAAAGATTATTTAATCAAACCACCATCTGACGTCTGAATCAGCTCTTCAATGAGTACTAGAATTTGAGGCTGGAAAGGACACTGCATGATTTTTTTTTGTTGTCCTTTGATCTGAGGTGTGAAACCTCTGCATGACATCATTCTTAAGAGATTATCAAATTGCTATTTAATAATTCTTGTATTTATGGTACTTATCTTTTTTTAAAGTTGCCTTGAACACTAAATTAGTGGATACAAAATCATTGCACCTAGAAGAAATATGGGGTTAGGTTCCTGCCAGCCTCTGGTCACAACATTTTTGTAAGCTAATCAATACATAACTTTCTTTTATGTGTTTTTCTGTTTAAAGCACCTTATTTAATATGTAATGTTGATTCATTAACTTTGAACTCATGGCCAAAAGCATTATAACCCATTCCTCAAGGAAGTTTATTTAATACATGTGTTTTCTCTGTAAGGCACATCACAGCCTTTTTGTGACTAGGAACACTAGACAGCCCTTCACCAGTATGCTTGGGGCAAATTTTAAACAGCGAAATCCCTCCAAAAAAGGACAAAAATTTGAAAAATGTGGCACTAAATAGATCATGAAAAGACTACTTGTTTACAGTATGAGAGCTGAAGCAGAAGGCAGGAGGATGCCTTGTTCTACCTCAGCTGGGAATATGCGTGCGGGTGACTCAGATACAGCTCTGTGCATGTCTATGCCTGGGAATGATCATGACTGTGAAAGCACCATGAGTATTGATTTGGAAGGTACAAGTAAATTTAGTGAGTAGGTGAATTCACAGATATGGAATCTGTGAATAACGACGTGTATTTTCAACTTCAGGAAATAATATGAATTGAGGCTGACAACTCAGGTCCTCCTTTGGGTATCTCTACCTTCCTATGAAGTCTGTCCCTGGTTTCTCATTCTGTCCCCCAGGGACACAAGTAGGTATAACATTTTCATCTCCTATAAGCTATTCAAACATCTGCAGGGAGCAGAAAATAGTGACCATAAATTGATCCATTGCCCTGAATCCTGTGCCCCAACTCATGCAAGTTCTCTCACTGCAACAAACCTCCAAATAGCAATCACCCAGTAAACATAGGAAAAACCTCAGATTATAGATGATAAGTCACTTCTGTATTTCATTTTATCCTAGACTCCACCTGTTCACTCTGGAGAGGAAAACAGCAGAGTCAGGCCTAGAATCTCTCTTCAGGCCTAGAATCTCTCTTAAATCCTAGTTATGTGTATACTTGCTACATCGTGCTCCCAGCAAAATAGTTCTGTAAATAACATTTGGCTCCTACTTTAAATTTAACAATAGCTCCAAAAGACTAGCCCACCCTAAACATGTTACTTGTAAAAGAGGAATTTTATGGTCATTGTACTTGATGACAAAATGTCTATTTTTCCTTTAACCTAAACTTTAGTTTTAGGTCAAACAGAAAGAAACTCCCATTTCATTGGTGTTCTTTGGTATCTGAGAAAGGGCTATAACTGCAGAGTGGAGAGGATCAACAGTGGTAGCCCAGAAGCTGGAAACTTGGGTCTTTGGGCCAGTCTGTCCTGCAGATATGTTTGTTGGGCCCATACATTGTTACCATTCACAGGGTTTAAGTTATTATTACTTCTTTGAATTAGTGAGTATCATTTAAAAATCAAGGAATTTGACATAAAATTCTGGATTTCTGGCTTGTATTGGAAAATCATATGACTGCACTGGGCTTACTTTTCTGTAAGGGAATACTTGATGGAGTTTTGTGGTAGCCACCCCTTTAGATGGGATGTGTGCTTTTTGATTTGATAGTCTCCAATACTTTGTGTTGTCTCCCCAACTCTGAGGTTCTCCCTGACTCACTCCTACAATTATTTAAGTTTGTGACTCCTGTATTATCAGCTAAGAGAATTGGAATCTTTCATATCCCAATGCTTTAAACTAGTTTTATTTATGCAATGTATCATAGTATTAAAAATGTGTGATGTTTATTGAGTGTACTATTTGAGAATCTTATTGTGTACTATAGGATGTACTGTTTTGTGCGTCCTATTCTTGGCAGCTTTGGTATTCCTTATTGTCAGTTTCTTCCCTGTACGTGAACATTTGGAGGCAAGCTTCAACACCTACCACCTCCTTAGGTGTGTTATATGAGCAATATTGAAATCATTTTGCATATTCAAAGGCATGCCTTCTGGCCACTGTGCACAATTCTCAAGGCATGTTGAATAAATGCCTTGGGGGCCGTAAAATCCAAAGTCCAAACATCATTGCTTCTTTACTTCTTCTTATTCACTACCTCAAAGCATAGCCTTTGTCCAATCACAATAAAATGCCTCCAGACAATGGACAATGACTCAATGAATCAGCGATTAAAGGAGAAAGATCTGTACCTAAAATAACAACAGTAGTAACAGCAACAAAAACAGCCACAGCTGTAACAGTTGCAACACAACCTCAGACTCTTACCATTGGTCTCTCTCCCCCTCAATATTAACAAGTTGAGAGGGTGGGACTGCCTTCCTGGCCTCCGTAATTATATTATGTGGGAGTTTTAGGAAATTTTTCCTCTGTAAGACAGAGTTGACGTTCAAGTTGTCACAATTTTTCTTTTACTCAAATGTCACAGTGGGGGAGTGAACATTCCTTTTGATGATATAACCTGTATCCCTGTCTTCTCCGGGCCAGATATTCACTACCTTGTTTTTGACGTGTACATATATGGATCTTGTTTATTACAAGTTCAAACTTCTGCTTTGGGAATGAGTTTTAAGGATTAGTTTTGTGTTTTCACTTTAGAAATATGTGGTGTTGCAAATTTAATGGCTTTGTGATGCAGCTACTGCAAGTAAGTCATGTTGGTTCATGGACATCTGCCCTTATGCGATGTGATTGTTAAATACATGATTGTGATGTTAAAGCCTCCTTTATCATCTTCTCTGTCATGTTGGAAATCTACCATTTGTTGTGGAAGAATTGTGACTCTAACATTTCACTAGATTGGAGCACAGACAACGTCTCACCCTCTTTTTTTCTTAAATGGGTTTTAACATTTTTCTTCAACTGAATGATTGCTTTCTCTTCTGGGCTCCCCTAGTACCATGTGGGATTCTTTTTCTTGCAGCTGTTCTCAAATATAAAATTCAGCACCCATCATGTAAGTTATAAACCACACATGTACACAGAATGATTTTTGTATTATTCTCTAGTCAGAGCTTTCTACTGAACTAAAGTAATCAAATATATCTAATAGTTCTGTCTCTTGGGTCATTCTATTAGGAACAGTGGTCACAGTCATATTTCTTTGTCCTCACCTGTGTAAGCCAGCTTAGGCTGTTATACTACATCCAACATCCCAATCACAATTACAGTGGTTTACAGCAAAAAGAAAACTTCATTTCTTGCTCATGTTACATGCTAATCATGAGTCATTCATTGCCTATGGCTCAGTTTCACAACTTTTTTATTCTGGAAACTTAAGCCAACAAAGCAACCCTTATGTGGAACACTGCTGGGCCTGTGGAAGAGAGAAAGAAGAGAGTTGCTATATTTGCAGCTATTCTTAAAGCTTCTCTTCAGAAGTGGCATATTTTACTCGGACTCATATTTTACTATCCAAGCAACTCACACGACCAAGCCTGACAACAACAGGGCAGGGAAGTACAACTGTTCCACAGGGAGGGGCATAACATGTTTGGAAACAGTAATAAACTCTGTCTTAGTCCACTACTTGGTAACAAAATCCAGTTATCTTCCTTCTGTACCGAAAATATATGACATATTAGAATTCTCTTCCAATGGAAATAATCTAAAAGTCCCATCCAATCAGGCTCAAAGTCCAGGTTTGTATGACAGTTTCCACATCAGGTCCAAGTGTGGTTTCTCTTTAATTGGAGGCTTATTTCTTTAAAAAAGTCACTCCTTCATGCTCCATATTCTCCTATATATCAATAGAAGAATAGGGACTGGATAATTATGACAAGTAGAGTATTCCCAACTGAAAAAGAAAAGAATGGAGGGGGGTACAAAAAGTCATTGATCACAGCAATTCTGAAATCACATTGGGATAGTGTGAGGGTCCCTAATGTGAAGATGAGGAACAGTTCTCAATTAGTCCCCAGTCCATTGCCCTCCAAATCTCTTGGGACTCTTGGCTCCACTCTCTTAGAGGTCCTCCTACTTCCATGTATCCTCTTTTGTCATATCTAAAGAAGGAATTGGAGAGTATGCTCTGCTTGGGGTCTGAGCAGGGGTCTCAACCTGTTTCCTGCTCATTGAAATCAAAGGGACAATTTCAATTCTCAAATAGTCACAGTCTCTCTTAGTCTAAATTTATGATTCTTTTGCTATTACAACTATCTTAAGAACTGAGTCTACTTTTATTAATTTGATTAATAAATTCAATATTGATCAATATACACAATTTCTTTTGAGACATGCCCAGTCTTTCTTGACTTAGTTATGGTTACAGTATTAGTTTTCTGTCACTACTATAATGAACTACTGCAAATTTAGGGTTAAAAGATATCCTTAACAGTAGTTAACAATAGTATTAATACAAATTTATTATTTTATAGTTCTAGAGGTCAGAAGTCTAAAATGGGTCTCATGGGCTAAATCAAGGTGTTGGCAGGACTGTGTTCCTTCTAGAGGTTCTAGGGGCAAATCTGTTCCCCTGTATGTTCCAGCTTCTAGAGGCTTCTTCCTTCCTCACACTGTTGGCTCATGGCCCCCTTCTATTTTCAAAGCCAGCATCTTCATCACATTTCCTTCTCTGACTCATTTCCTCTCTCCTTTTTTTTACTTATAAGGACCTTTGTGATCACATTGTCTCATTCAGGTAATACAGAATAATATCCCCATTTAGAAGTCTTAATCATATTGCCATGTAAGATAGTATATAGTCAGTGGGGATCAGGAGGGACATGGACATCTTTAGGGAGACATTATTGTGCCTATAACAGGTATCTTGTAGTTGTCAAATATTCACAGGAGAGCCATACCGTTAATCTCTTTTCCTTGAACAATTTTGTAAAACTGAAAAAATCTGTTGGTCGCCATCTTAATTAATACATAGTTGTTTTGAAAAAGGCTCTTTAATTTGGTCTTTGAAATGAAGCTGAATTTTAATCAGCCTGTTTTCAGGTTTATTATTTACCAGTAAGGACTAAAGACATGTTGCATCTTGTACTTCAGTAAGGCCTAGAATTTCTAGACTCTCTTCTGGGTCCCCTACCACCCACCCAGTTCTCTTGCAAATTAGCCAGTTCTTTTCTGTGTTCATCTTTTACTTGTCAAAAAGCAGCCAACAGCAGCCAATTCATGCTACCAATATAATTTTTTCAGACTTTTTAATTTGAAGTCACAAGATGGTCAGGTATATTATCTGTCCTTCAACTTATTACAGGAGTCAGTTTTACCAAATATTTGCTATTGCATAACATAGATTGTTGTCTTTCTCCAAAAAAATTTCCTTGCTGATAGCCACAGGTCTGGTCCACATATTTTAAGGTTCTGTTTTGGCTGCACTTTACTACCTGTAATAACTTTTCTGTTTAGCTAGCTTAGACTAAAATATATTATACTAATTATATTAACAAAGAATTTGAAAATCTCATTGGCTCTAACAAAATTTGTTTTTCTCATTTATGGTACCTGTATATCATGTTTTTTTGACTGCACCTTATATCTATATTTTTTTCACTAAGGATGCTTGTTGATGAAAATGCGGGGATTGTGGCAGAAAGAACTATGAAAATGCCCTTCACACTTCTGCTAAGAGATAACTTGTGCCAATTCTGATGACATTTTATTGGCCAAAGAAAGCCACATGGCTAATCTTTATATTAAGCAATGACAGATCTGAATCATGGTCCTTTCCCTTACTAACTCTATGACTCTGGGCAATTTTTCTATTTTTTTTTAAATATTCTGGTTCCTTATATTTAAAATGAAGTTAAGAATGTCTGCCTTGAAATTGAGTTAACATGACATTGTATATTGTTTTATTACTAGCCAAGTATAAGACTTTGAAATGCATGGCCCAATAAATTGAGCAACGTGAAGGATTTTACTCAGAGTAGACTTTTCCAATTTTTAATGGCAAAGAAGAATTTAAATTGATTAAAAAGAGGAAAGGAGGCATTCAGATGATGAGAAAGCATTTGGAATGACATGGGGTGTAGGGAAAAATAAATTCTGTTGTAGTACAGCCTTTTAATAATCATTTTTTAAAGGACTAGATAAGAAGTGGGAAGGGACAGAGGAATGAGTTTGATTAGATGGACATAGTATGTGATGAGTGTTTAATATCCTATTTGCATTGTCCTGAGAGTAGATATGATAACTTTAAGGCAGTCAGATTAATTATTACCTAACTGGGCCCATTCCTCATGCCTCAGTTTCCCTTTTTGAGGGTAATGGTATGAGGACCAGATGTCTTCCTACACATACTGGGATCTGCACACTAGGTGAGGAAGCCTAAAATTAAGAATTTGGGTGCTTATAGAGGAATAATTCCCCCACCCCCTCCCTGGAAGATGGAGAGAAATCATTGTTCCTTAAGAAGGATTCTGAGTTTTTATCCTTTGGAATGTAAATATATGTCTTAGTGGGAAGAAAAGACTATTACCTCTGACATTTCACCCAAGGTTTGTTTATGGTCTTATGCTCTCCTGAACCTCCTGGAAGTTAAATCTTTCTGAAATTCTCAGATCCATTCAGTTATAATTTAGCTTTGTCTTTTAGCCCAGGTACATTTCAGTAAAATTTGCTCAGAAAGCACTAAAAGTACTAACTGTGCAGAAATATTAAAACATTCTCTTCAGAGCCCCATGGTGCAGTGCAAGACGGTGCTGAGGCTGAAAGGTAGTGGAAGGAGTATTTTACGTGGCAATAACAACAAAACACAGATTCTTATATAAAAGAAATTTCATGGTCAAATTAAGTTTGAGTTACATTGTTTTAGAATTTGTGGAAGAAAGGATACTGGAGACAGAGGTAAGTTTTGAAGCTGTGTTAATATCTATGTTTGAGACATTAGACCTGGATAACACAAAGGACATAGAAAAAAGAGAGCAAGGAGCCAAAGACATTCCCTTTGCTGTTAGAGGGAAATGGTGAGTATGTGGATGGGCACAGTTGGAAAGCTTTCAGTGATGGTCAGGTCAGTGGAGTGGCTGGAGGTAGAAGGAACAGGTTTTAAATATGTTAAAAAGTACTTTTTTTTTCTATGATGTGAATAGTTTTGAGAAGGACAGAAAGAGGGGACTGAGGAAGTGAAATTGTCATGTTCCTAAAGGGTTTGAAATTGGGATAGTGCATGTCTAGGTCAGATGTGGGTCCAGGACATGGAGAATGGGAATGAGGAAAACAGTGGCTTAGAAAGGCAAGTTTGGGAACTCACAGGAATGTGGGATGAAGACATGAGAAGATAAGGAAGAATGTCACATACAACATTTGAATGATCATAGAGAATCAAGGGCCAGGAGTGTAAAGGTAAATGCTAGGGGATTGGCAGACATGTAAAAGAGAAAAAACTACAATGACACGTGAGCATTTACAAAGTGATTAGGTGAAGAAATGTAGACGGCAAAGCTAGGGTGAAAACAACTGAGTTTTGGGACTTAAAGCTACATAGAAAAACACAAACAGAATATTAAGATTTTGTAATCTTTCTCTTTTGGAGATAACATTTTTATCTTATTACTAAAGTAATACATGTTAATGGAAGGAAACGTTAATGTGAGAAATTTAAAGAAGAAAAAAAAATACTTGTAATCCCACTTCCTAGAGATTACAACTATTAATATTTCCATATTTTATCTGATCCGTATGTTTTCAAAATGGCATATTTCACCTACATACTGGTAAGCTCCTCCTCCATCTGTCTTTCAGTAACAAACAATATATTTACTCTTGCTGTTAGATGTTTTTTTTTTCTATAGCATCATTTTGCACAATAATTTTTGTCTTTCCTAACAGAATTTTTGCAGATAGTCCCTCTTCTCCTGAGGTGAATAGAGTGGAAGAAATAAGAGAAGCACATAATTCACATTCTTGCAGTTCCAGGTCCGGGTCATTACATACCAAGCCAGTAGTGTAAGTAGCTGTTTGGCTCATCACTCATGTCTGTTACAATGTTTCCCCAGAAAGATCAGGACAATACCAGACAATACCAGAATTCTTCCCTTTTGGGGAATGGGTAATATTTACAAATGTATGTAGGCATTATCTATTCTATTTTCATACCAGCCCAGTAAGGTAGATATTATTATTATCATTATATTTTGCAGATGAGAAACTTTAAAGCCCAGAGAGGCTGAATAGCTTTTCTAAAGATGTGCAATGCATAGGTAGTGGAGCCCCAAATTAAATCCACGTTTTCTTTCTCAAAATTGCATTTTTGGGGCTTCCCTGGTGGCGCAGTGGTTGAGAGTCCGCCTGCCGATGCAGGGGACGCGGGTTCGTGCCCCGGTCCGGGAGGATCCCGCGTGCCGCGGAGCGGCTGGGCCCGTGAGCCGTGGCCTCTGGGCCTGCGCGTCCGGAGCCTGTGCTCCGCAACTGGAGAGGCCACAACAGTGAGAGGCCCGCGTACCACACACACACATACACACACACACACACAAAATAAAAATTTAAAAAAAAAAAAAAAATTGCATTTTTGTCCTTTTACTCCCTAAAGGAATACAAATAAAGGATTATTACTAAAATAGTCTGAGTCTTATCTATAAAATTGGAAGGATTGAAAATGTCAAGGACCTAGTATCTCACATATTAACAGAGTAATTAAAGCAGCTGGTAGAAACGGATGGAAAGCAACCATTGCAGGAGTCAAATTTGGAGGTTAAGTTCCTATTTGGCATATTTGCTAAATAATTGCATGATGTTCTCATCATTTTGCCCTCAGATATGTTTTCTGCCACGGATAATGGGTGTTAAGGTGGTGTACGAGGGGATTGGAAGTGTACATAACTATTGTAAGGGTAGAAATTACATTACATATTCTTTCTGAACCAGATAGCTTTAGACCACATACTAATACTGCAGTAATAAAAATGTGCTTTATGTTAGTATAATAGCACATATTTATGGAACACTACTTTAAGCCAGGTACTGTTCTTAGCTTTAACAAGTTTAACTCACTTTATCCTCACAGCAGTGCTTTGAGGTGGACGCTATTATTATTTTTCCTCCTTTACAGTGATAAAAGTAAGACACAGAGAAGTTAAGTTTGCCCCCAATTATGCAACAACTATGCACTAGGGGCAAGGATTGAGCACAGGCAATCTGATTCCAAGGCTTAAACCCTTAACCCCTATGCCCTATTTCCTCTCTGGACACACATGATCTTAGCTATTTACCTCTATGCAACGTACATTAATTTTCCCATTGTAACAGATTACTTAACCAATGGAGTTCCCATTTATAGTCAACTATAATTTCCATACTGTTTATTCTATTCTTCTACTTGCCTGGAAGATAAATTCATTTCAGAGTATGTCATAAGGAAATGTAGATATAAGAAGTATGTCAGGAACTTACCAAGAAACAAGCAGTTTTTAAGTCAATCATGTAATATGTGTATTCAAATGCAACACATGTATTTGAGTAGTTTCCAGTCTTATTCTTCACTACTAGCCTCCAGAGTCTCTATTCTCTCACTCTTCTCACTAAAGTGATACTATCTTTCAGATGCTCAAACATTTCAACTTTGTTTTTAGTTAAGTCATTGAAATGCATGTTTGAGTATGCACATAGAACACATTTCTGATAGTTTTGGGAGGCAGGTTAGTTAAGCTGGGCAGTCTAGCAGAGCAGGAAGATCTTAGACTTAGGAATCAGTTTTCATCCCAGGTAGAACATTTACTACAGTTTAGTGTTTGGCAGTTAATTAATCTCATTGCACTGCCCTTTGCCCATCTGTAAAATGAAGGTATTTCTGACTTCCTCATAGAATGTTTGTGACAACAGCAACAATATTATTATTAGGACAGATTTTTCAAGTGGGCAGCCTGCTTTGATTGCCAGTGCATCTATTTATGGATAGATAGTCAAATGATATAGTATTTGAGGCTTTGTGTTATAATAAAACAAACCAACTGGTAAAAGAACTTGATTTCAGAAGAACATTGAGAAAAACTTTTGAAGTTCCTCCTAATCTTTCTATGCATAGTTTAGATTCTTGATCAGTGGTCCCATACATGATCTGTCCCTTCTCTTATTATAGAACATATCACGCTGCAATGTATTTAATTTCTTCACATGTAGGTCTACTAAATATGTCTGTGAACTTGGAGAGAAAGGACCAACACCCATCAATCTTCATAGCTCCGACATCTGCCATACTGTTTGCTACAGAGTAGATGTTTATTAAATAATTATGTAATAAATAAATGAACAAACTAATTTTAAGTACTAAATGTAGGTATCAGCTAAAGCACTGCATTATATTAGATAACTTGATATCAGCTCGGTGATAATAGATTTTATTAATCATACGTAACTGAAGTGAAAAATGTTTTGGCTATTCTCATTTTCCTGAATACTTCATAAAAGCCAGATTCTTTTGGGACATTCATGACAAAATAACATAGTTACATCATTTTAGTAATAAATGAATATATTTTCTATGGTGTCATATTGACAGAGTGATTCAGCTGACAATAACAATGTATAATGCTCTAATGTATTAAGCTAAAGAAAAGTTTCTTACAAAAAGCACATTGTCCTGTTATTTAAGTTGGCATTACAATTTTCTCAAAAGTTGAATCAGTGATAATCCCATTTGTAGTATAGATAATTGATGACTAAAATACTTGTTAATTGAATTATAACCTGAGAGGCAAAAATCGTATACTTTGTCTTGTATAAATGAGGCGATAGTGGAAGAAAATAGTATTTCTATGATTTCATTCTGAATTGCCTGTGATAACACTGCAGTGTGTAATGGCTCATGTATATTTTTGTAACCCTAAAATAGGGGGTTATGGAGGAAATAGGGTTTTATATCATTATCCTTTACAAAAGCCAGCTCTCCATTAATCAGATGGGATCCGTTAATTTTTCCCCTGCTTTTCTCCTGTGGCCCATTACCTTTGCTCTACATGAACTTAGGAGAACATTCAGGAATTTGTGGCAATTTACTGAAATTTTTATAACGTGAATTGACTTTTCAAGTTCAGGCAGCAACACCCAGGATATTAAACTAACACTTCAGAATTTCCCAGGGCTGCTAGCACACATCTACTATTCATTTTTACACAGTTTATAGAGAGGCTATTTTCTAAGTCACAGGGGTCTGCAGAAAGTAGTTGCTGACAGAATTTCTGAACAGAAGAGTAAAGATGTGACACATGCCACAAGATTGTCCCAGATCCTTGATGATGTTGGCTATCAGGCTATTGGAAGATTCTTCAACATTACTGTCAGGGTCGTTTTCAAGCTGTCTTCAGTGATGCTGAACAGTTCAAATAGGGAGGGAAAGGATGACCAAATAAGTAGCTGGAGTGGAGGTGGTGTTGTTTTAGGAATGATCTAGAAGAAATTGCTTGGAATGAAGCAGAGCAGTGAGTACAGGAATGCGTTGTGGTCCAAATGTCTTTTTCCATGAGGGATATACAGTGGGATACACACTTTTACATTGGTAAGATTTTGAAAACAAGGTGAGTTTCTCAGACTAGACGTCCAAAGACATTTAAAGCTATAATGAAAACTGTGCAGTTGAAAGGAAAAACAGTAGAAAATATTATTATTATTACCAGACTTATGAATAGGGAAGCTGTATGGAACAGTAGTTAAAAGTTTGAGATATGTTTTTTACTAGTTGTATGACCTTGGGTATATTACTTAATCTCAGTGGATTTCAGTCTTCTCATTTATAAAATGATAATGAGACTAGTACCTACTTCAGATATTAGTTTTTAGGATTAAATAAAATGGTTTACTGAGAATTTCCTAAAAAAACATGAAACACTTAATAACTTTTAGTTACTATTTTATAATTAATATAATATTATGATTTTGTTGGAAGACAAAAGAGCTGTCTGTAGAGTTGTTTTCAGTTTTTAGAAAGGAGAAAATGCAAACATCAGTGAGTTTATATGGTTGTCCAAAAAACAGAAAAAACAGCTCACATTATATATGAGGAATACATTAAGTAATCCAAATTTATTTTGCTAACTATGGACTTATTAACAGAGCTTTTAGAATGGTATTTTGCTTGGAACTAAGAAAACCCAATGGTTCGTTTTGTTTCCTTGTGTTCTTAATGATTCTTTTATTTTTTAAAATAAATCTATTATTTATTTATTTATTCTTGGCTGCATTGGGTCTTCATTGCTGCGCACAGGGCTTTCTCTAGTTGTGGCGAGCAGGAGCTACTCTTTGTTGCGGTGTGCGGGCTTCTCACTGCGGTGGCTTCTTTTTTTGCGGAGCACGGGCTCTAGGAACATGGGCTTCAGTAATTGTGGCTCGCAGTCTCTAGAGTGCAGGCTCAGTAGTTGTGGTACACGGCCTTAGTTGCTCTGTGGCATGTGACATTTTCCCGGGGCAGGGATCAAACCTGTGTCCCCTGCATTGGCAGGCGGATTCTTAGCCACTGTACCACGAGGGCAGTCCCCTTAATGATTCTTAATAACTGCATTATCTTAAATGTGCCAGCAACTTTTATTTTATTTTTAATTTTTATTTTATATGTGAGCACAATTGATTAACAGTGTGGTGTTAGTTTCAAGTGTACAGCAAAGTCATTCAGGTATGCATATAAAGGTATCTATTCTTTTTCAATTTCTTTTCCCATTTAGGTTATTATAGAATATTGATCAGTGTTCCCTCTGCTACAGAGTAGGTCCTTGTTTGTTATCTATGTTAAATACAGCAGTGTGTACATGTCAATCCCAAACTCCCAATCTATCCCTCTCCTCCACTCTTCCCCTCTGGTAACCATGAGTTCCTTCTCTAAGTCTGTGAGTCTGTTTCTGTTTTGTAAATTAGTTCATTTGTATCATATTTTTTTAGATTCCACATATAAGCGATATCATATGATATTTGTCTTTCTCTGTCTTACTTCACTTGGTGTGTTAATTTTCAGGTCCATCCATGTTGCTGCAAATGGCATTATTTCATTCTTTTTTAAGGCTACGTAATATTCCATTGTATAAATGTACCACATCTTCTTTATTCATTCATCTGTCGATGGACATTTAGGTTGCTTCCATGTCTTGGCTATTGTAAAGAGTGCTGCATTGGACATCGGGGTGAATGCCTCCTTTTGGACCATGTTTTTCTACAGATATATGGCCAGGAGTGGGATTGCTGGATCATATGGTAGCTCTATTTTCAGTTTTTTATGGACCCTCTGTATTGTTCTCCATAGTGGCTGTACCAATTTACATTCCCACCAACAGTGTAGGAGGATTCCCTTTTCTCTACACCCTCTCCAGCATTTATTATTTGTAGATTTTTTGTTGATGGCCATTCTGACTGGTATGAGGCAATATCTCATGGTATGTTTATTTGCATTTCTCTAATATTAACAATGTTCAGTATCTTTTCATGTGCCTCTTGGCCATCTGTATGTCTTCTTTGGAGAAATGTCTATGTAGATCTTCTGCCCATTTTTTGATAGGGTTGTTTGTTTTTGTAATATTAAGCTGTATGAGCTGTTTGTATATTTTGGAGATTAATCCCTTGTTGGTTGCTTCATTTGCAAATATTTTCTCCCATTCTGAGGCTTACCTTTTTATTTTGTTTATGGTTTCATTTGCTGTGCAAAAGCTTTTATGTTTAATTAGGTTCCATTTGTTTATTTTTGTTTTTATTTCCATTACTCTAGGAGGTGGATCAAAAAATATCTTGCTGCAATTTCTGACAGGGAGAATCCATTTTGAGTTTATTTTTGTGTATGATGTTAGGGAGTGTTCTAATTTCATCCTTTTACATGTAGCTGTCCAGTGTTTCCAGAACCACTTATTGAAGAGACTGTCTTTTCTCCATTGTATATTCTTCCCTCCTTTACCATAGATTAGGTGACCATAGGTGCATGGGTTTATCTCTGGACTTTCTATTCTATTCCTTTGACCTATATTTCTGATTTTATGCCAGTACCACACTTTTGATTACTGTAGTTTTGTAGTATAGTCTGAAGTCAGAGAGCCTGATTCCTCCAGCTTTATTGTTTTTTCTCAAGATTCCTTTAGCTATTTGGGGCCTTTTGTGTCTCCATACAAAGTTTAAGATATTTTGTTCTAGTTCTGTGAAAAATGCCATTGGTAATTTGACAGGGATTGCATTGCCTTGGAATCTATGGATTGCCTTGGGTAGTATAGTTATTTTGACAGTATTGATTCTTTCAATCCAAGAACGTAGTAAATCTTTCCATCTTTCTGTGTCATCTTTGGTTTCTTTCATCACTGTCTTATAGTTTTCTGAGCACAGGTCCTTTGTCTCCTTATGTAGGTTTATTACTAGGTGTTTTATTCTTTCTAATGCAATGGTAAATGGGATTGTTTCTTTAATTTTTCTTTCTGATCTTTGGTTGTTAGTGTATAGAATGCAAGACATTTCTGTGTATTAATTTTGTATCCTGCAACTTTACCAAATTCATTGATGAGCTCTAGTAGTTTTATGGCTGCATCTTTATGATTTTCTATGTATAGTATCATGTCATCTACAAACAGTAACAGTTTAAATTCTTCTTTTCCAATTTGGATTTCTTTTATTTCTTTTTCTTCTCTGATTGCTTTGGCTAGGACTTCCAAATCTATGTTGAATACAAGTGGCAAGAGTGGACATCCTTGTCTTGTTCCTGATTTTAGAGGAAATGCTTTCAGCTTTTCACCACTGAATATGATGTTATCTGTAGGATTGTCATATATGGCCTTTATTATGTTGAGGTAAGTTCCCTCTGTACCCACTGTCTGGAGACTTTTTATCATAAATGTGTGATGAATATTGTCAAAGGCTTTTTCTGCATATATTGAGGTGATCACATGATTTTTATTCTTCAGTTTGTTGATATGGTGTATCACAATGATTGATTTGTGGATATTGAAAAACTTCTTGCATCCCTGGGATAAATCTCACTTGATCATGATGTATGACCCTTTTAATGTATTGCTGGGTTCCAATTGCTAATATTTTGTTAAGAATTTTTGGATCTATGTTCATGAGTGATATTGGCCTGTAATTTTCTTTTTTTCCTGGTATCTCTTACTGGTTTTGGTGTCAGGGTGATGGTAGCTCATGGAATATTCCTTTTTCTGAAATTCTTTGAAATAATTTCAGAAGGATATGTGTTAACCCTTCTCTAAATGTTTGATAGAATTCTCCTGTGAAGGCATCTGATCCTGGACTTTTGTTTGTTGAGAACTTCTTAATCACAATTTTAATTTCAGTACTTGTGATTGGTCTTTTCATATTTTCTGTTTCTTCTTGGTTCAGTCCATGGAGATTGTATCTTTCTAAGAGTTTGTCTATTTCTTCCAGTTTGTCCAATTTATTCACATAGTGTTGCTTGTAGTAGTCTCTCTTGATCCTTTGTATTTCTGTGGTGTCTGTTGTAACTTCTCCTTTTTCATTTCTAATTTTATTGATTT
This sequence comes from Kogia breviceps, assembly GCF_026419965.1. Taxonomy (NCBI): domain Eukaryota; kingdom Metazoa; phylum Chordata; class Mammalia; order Artiodactyla; family Physeteridae; genus Kogia; species Kogia breviceps. The sequence goes on from NC_081325.1 coordinate 33,834,222, forward strand.
GAACCCTTTTCCTTTTTTTCTGGATGAGTCTGGCTAAAGGTTTATCAATTCTGTTTATCTTCTCAAAGAACCAACTTTTGGTTTCATTGATCTTTGCTACTGTTTTCTTTGTCTCTATTTCATTTATTTTTGCTCTTATCTTCATGATTTCTTTGCTTCTACTAACTTTGGGTATTGTTTGTTCCTCTTTCTCTAGTTGCTTTAGGTGTAAGGTTAGGTTGCTTATTTGAGATTTTTCTTATTTTTTGAGGTAAGATTGTAATGCAATAAAATTCTCTCTTAGAACTGGTTTTGTTGCCTCCCATAGACTTTGGTTTGTTGTGTTTTTCATTGTCATTTTTTTCTAGGTATTTTTTGATTTCCTCTTTGGTTTCTTCAGTGATCTCTTGGTTATTTAGTAACACGTTGGTTAGCCTCCATGTGTTTGTATTTTTTACAGTTTTTTTTTTTCTGTAATTGATTTCTAATCTTGTAGCACTGTGGGCAGAAAAGATACTTGATATGATTTCAATTTTCTTAAATTTATCAAGGCTTGATTTGTGACCCAAGATGTGATCTATCCTGGACAAAGGTCCATGAGCACTTGAGAAGAAAGTGTACTGTGCCACCTTTGGGTGGAATGTTTTATAAATATCAGTTAAGTCTATTTGGTCTATTGTATCATTTAAAGCTTGTGTTTCCTTATTTATTTTCTGTCTGGATGATCTGTCCATTGGTGTTAGTGGGGTGTTAAAGTCCCCCACTATTATTGTGTTACATTGATTTCCCCTTTTATGGCTGTTAGCATTTGCTTTATGTACTGAGGTACTCCTATATTGGGTGCATAAATATTTACAATTGTTATATCTTCTTGGATTGATCTCTTGATCATTATGTAGTGTCCTTCCTTGTCTCTTGTAATGGTCTTTTTTTTAAGGTCTATCTTGTGTGATATGAGTATTGCTACTCCAACTTTCTTTTGATTATCATTTGCATGAAATACCTTTTTCCATCCCTTCACTTTCAGTCTGTATGTGTCCCTAGGTATGAAGTGAGGCTCTTGTAGACAGCATATATACAGTTCTTGTTTTTGTATCCATTCAGCCAGTCTGTGTCTTTTGGTTGGAGCATTTAATCCAGTTATATTTAAGGTAATTATCTATATGTATGTTCATATTACCATTTTCTTAATTGTTTTGGGTTTGCTTTGTATGTCTTTTTTCTTCCTTTCTTCTTTGTTCTCTTGTCTTGTGATTTGATGACTAACTTTAGTGTTCTGTTTGGATCCTTATTTCTTTTTTTGTGTGTGTGTATATATTCTAGATTTTCAGTTTGCAAATAACATGAGGTTTTTTTTGTGTGTGTGTTTTTTTTTTTTTTTTTTTTTTTTTTTTTGCGGTATGTGGTCCTTCCACTGTTGTGGCCTCTCTCACTGCGGAGCACAGGCTCCGGACGTGCAGGCTCAGAGGCCATGGCTCACAGGTCCAGCCGCTCCGCAGCATGTGGGATCTTCCCAGACTGGGGCACGAACCCGTGTCCCCTGCATCGGCAGGTGGACTCTCAACCACTGTGCCATCAGGGAAGCCCTCATGAGGTTTTGATATAGCAGTCTGTATATAAACAAGGTTGTTTTAAGTTTCTGGTCTTTTAATTTCAAATGCATTTCCAATATCCTGCATTTATGCTCTCCTCTTCTCACCATTGCTGTTTTTTTTTTTTTTTTTTTTTTTTTTGCGATATGCGGGCCTCTCACTATTGTGGCCTCTCCCATTGCGGAGCACAGGCGGCGGACGCGCAGGCTTGGCGGCCATGGTTCACAGGCCCAGCCGCTCCGCGGCATGTGGGATCTTCCCGGACCAGGGCACGAACCCGTGTCTCCTGCATCGGCAGGTGGATTCTCAACCACTGCGCCACCAGGGAAGCCCACCCTTGCTGGTTTTGATATCATATTTTTGTGCAGATGATTTCCTAACTTTGCTTTATATTTTTCTTAGTGGTGAGCTTTTCTATTCGTAATTTTCTTGTTTCTAGTAGTGACCTTTTCTTTAACACTTGAGAAATTCCTTTAGCATTTGTTGCAAATCTGGTCTGGTAGTGCTGAATTCTCTTAGCTTTTGTTTGTCATTAAATATTTTGATTTCTCCTTTGAATCTGAATGAGAGCCTTTCTGGGTAGAACATTCTTAGTTGTAGGTTCTTCCCTTTCATCACTTTAAATATATCATGCCGCTCCCTTCTGGCCTGCAGAGTTTCTGCTGAGAAATCAGCTGATAATTTTATGGGAGTTCCCTTGTATGTTATTTGTTGCTTTTCCCTTGTTGCTATTAATGGGGTTTTTTTGCCTTTAATTTTTGTCAGTTTGATTACTATGTCTCTCTGCATGTTCCTCCTTGGGTTTATCCTGCTTGTTCTTCCTGGACTTGGGTGACTGTTTCCTTTCCCATGTTAAGGAAGTGCTCATCTATTAGCTCTTCAAATATTTTCTCAGGTCCTTTTTCTCTCTCTTCTCCTTCTGGGACCTCTATAATTCAAATGTTGGTGCCTTTAATGTTGTCCCAGAGATCTCTTAGACTGTCTTCATATATTTTCATTCTTTTTTCTTTATTCTGTTCCACAGCAGTGATTTCCACTATTCTATCTTCCAGTTCACTTATTCATTCTTTTGCCTCAGTTAATCTGCTATTGATTCCTTCTAGTGTATTTTTTATTTCAGTTATTGTATTTTTCATCTCTGTTTGTTTATTCTTTGGTTCTTCTAGGTCTTTGTTAAACATTTTTGTATCTTCTCAATCTGTACCTCCAATTTTTTTCTGAGATCTTGCATCATCTTCACTATCATTACTCTGAATTCTTTTTCTTGTAGATTTCCTCTCTTCACTTCACTTATTGTTCTTCTGGGGTTTTATCTTGTTCTTTCATCTGGAACATATTCCTCTACCACCTCATTTTATCTGACTTTCTGTGATTGCAGTTTCTGTTCCACAGCCTGCAGGATTATAGTTCTTCTTGCTTTTGCTGCTTGCCCTTTGGTGGATGAGATTGTCTAAGAAGCTTGTGCAGGCTGTTTGGTGGGAAGGTCTCATCCCTGCCCATTGTAGGTTGAGCTTACAATCGAGAGCAGGAGACAAATATTAAAAAGTAAGTGAATAAAAACATATAGTTTAAAATAATTATAAATACTAAGATTAAGGTGTTTATGAAAGCCAAGCCAACATCATAAAAAATATTCTTCACTGTCCTTTCATCTTTAAGTTAATCAGTTTAGATCCAAAGTTCCAGGTAGCCTTATCTATTTGGTCTAATATGATCGATTGTTATAGTAATGTCCCCAGTGAACCTCTCCTGTTCTTATTATACCCTAGTGTAGTGCTTCCCACATTGACACTTAGCTTGGTTATAAGACTTGCTATGACCAATGGGATATAACCAGAATAGGCTTGAGAAATGCTTGTGCACTGGGACTTGCTCTTTCTTGCTGCTAGGAAATTTTCTGCTGCATGTAAAGAGGCCCTCAATAAATATCTGTTGAATGAATAAATGAATGAACATAGCTTTCATTTAACTTAGGGAACAGACACAAAATGCTGTATAATTTCAGGACTGAAGTGGTAGGGAGAAACCCATGAAGGGGATGGAACTTGGGATGATGTTTAAAGACTGTAGAGACTGGAGAAGTGAAGAGAGAGAGGATTCCAGAAGCTGATCTAAACGAACACTGTAAGATACCCCCATCCCCAAATATCTCATTTGCTGATATGACAAAGGGCTTAATTTCCCACCTAGAGCAATTCTTTCACTTAAGGAATTGTGTCTTTAAATTACAAATAAATTATTTAAGAGGAGTGACAAATTTGCACATTAAAAGTTATTGTCTCATTAGTGCAGATGGTGTGTTCTAACCTGAGCAGGCAGGCTCTGTATTAATCTGGCTCATGGTAAGGAATTGAAGATCTGTGAGGAGCCGAGGTGGGCAGGCCTGGGTGGGGTTTCCCTGAGGTGCCTGTGCTGTCCTGGAAACAGTGAGACCTATGGGAAGAACAAGGAAAGTTCAGAAGTAGAGAGTTGCAGCAGCAAAAACTAACACTTTTCTACAGAAGACTATATTCCCCAAAGCTATATCTTCCTTTTACAAAGAAACTAGTGATATTCCTTTAATAAAAGTGCAAATTATTGAGGTTTGAGGATTATTTTGGAAATGAGAATTTTTGAGGAGTCATTCACTCTGAAGGTGGATGGATAGTTCTTATATTTCTAGAAATAAATTTCTTTTGGAAGGGTATTTATTTCTAGACAATAAAATAAAATAATCTTAAGATAACATGGGAAACATTAAATTTGACTCGTTCTTTAAATGTAGCCAATGGTATAAAGTAGATTTCATGGTTATTTCATCTTTGTTTTCCCAAGTGTTTAGTTAATATGGATGGCATATTATAAGCCCTCAAAAATATTTATAAATGAATGAAAAGAATTGTATCCACAGTGAGAGTCTCTAGTATAATGAATATCTCATTTTGTAAAATTAAATATTCATTGTGTTTGTGAGTGATGTGGCATTCTAAAGCATTTCTTGAGTCAGCTCCTAATATGGAAACATACAGCAAAGGCCACAGAACCATTTGGCAGAAATGGAAGCCAATGGGAATATTGTAGACAACTACAAAGCAATCCAAAACAGGAACTTCATTGATCAGAAAATGTGGAAATTCCAATAAGGAAACTGTGAAATAATAGAAAATATATTATCTATTATATTGGTCTATAAGTATGCCAAAATATTTATATTGGTCTCTGCCTCTGCTTTATGACACATCACTCCTAACACTTGTAATTTCCAAAGTGATAAGAGCACTAGGAGCATCTTTTGTTCTATTATTTGGCTTTTGACCCCCGTTCCTGACAAGTGTTCCTAAATCCCTTGGAATTCCCTAGGTGACAGGAATGTCTTTTGTTCTAATGAGATGACTCTTGCTGGGCTCCTAGATATCTTCAGGATAACCAGGGGACTGGTTACCAGAAAGACCAAAGAATGATTAGAACCTGGGAAATTTTAGTCTCACCATCCCTTCCTCTGGGAAAGGGAAAGGAGATGGAGATTGAGTTATTGATTCATCATATTTATATAATAAAAGATCCATAAAAATCCCAAAAGTATGGGGTTTGTAGAGCTTCCTGGTTGATGAGGACATCTATGTGCTAAGAAGGTGACCCACTCGAATTTCAAGGGAACACAAGTTCCTGCACGTGGGACCCTTCCAGAACTTGCCCTGTGCTTCTTCTGGCAGTTCATCTATATTCTTTATCATACTCTTATTATATGATAAACTGGTAAATGTAAGTTTCTCTCAGTTCTGTGAGCTGTGCTTACAAATGATCAAATCTAAGAAGGGAGACATAGGAACTCCAATTTGTAGCCAAGTCAGCAGAAGTTGTGGGTAACCTGGTTGCCTGTGATTGGTATCTGAAGTGGAGGGCTGTCTTATGAGACTGAGCCCTTCACCTTTGGGGTCTGTGCTAACTCCGGTTAGTATCAGAATTGAATTAAATTGTAGCCCATCCAACCAATGTTGCAGAGAATTGGTTGGTGTGGGGAAAAAACGCACACATCTGGTGTCAAAATATTGTGTATGAATAAAGTGCTTTTCTTATACACAAACAAACTAATACAAAAATCATGTATATGGTTAGAGGATGGTATATTTTCTAAAGCTAGCTTAGTCTACCATTGGTCTGAGGTTTCTTTCTTAATTGTTTTCCTTTCTATGTTATCAATAACTTTTAACAAAGTAAACAATAACAAACCCACCCTATGTGGGTAGTTCACTAAGCATGATAATATAGGCTGCCACTATCAGTTCTTAATAGTGTGTAAAACCGTGGTAACAAAGGCTGTCCCCAGAATGAATTGCTATGTGCCATTCCTGTGAAATAAGCCTGTGTCTGACTGTAGGTATGGGAAGGAAAATCTGCACTTGATGACTTTCTGAGTGTCTGAGGGCAGAGCTGTTGGGTGCGTGTCTACAAACAGGCAGTCTTTCCCTAAATTATTTCATTAGATTTGTGATTAGATATTATTTAACCTCTGGAAATGGGTATGATGTATCTGGAGAGACAGAGAGTACGTGACCTTGCAGACCCGAAAATAAATGGATTTGAGGAAATAAAACAGAAAAAGGGATCATTAGAAAGTAGCAATCTGTTGAGAAAACTGTGATCCAGACACTGTCATAGAGACTTGAAATACTGCAGCAGAGGCATCTTTCTTTCTTTTTCTTTCTTTCTTTCTTTCTTTCTTTCTTTCTTTCTTTCTTTCTTTCTTTCTTTCTTTCTTTCTTTCTTTCTTTTCAAAAAAAAATTATAGTGCTCTTCATTCTGAAAGGTCATGGCAATAAGGGATATAAAGGGTTAATCTTTATGATCTCTAGTACTTTAAAACACTGTAAACAAATAAATCCTGGGGATGAGAAAATGTTTATTTGCCTTAGGAGACTTAGCAAGAATTTAGTTAATATATTGATACACCAGGTGGTTGAAATTAGAAGACATATGTCAGTCCTCAGGAATCATTAATATCTTCACAGAACACTAAATACATATCCTTATTATGGTAATATACATCTTCTTAAGAATAAGAAGTACTGTCTTTCAAACCTAGATGCCTGACCAACATAGGAAATAATCAGACCATGAACATGCAATTCCTGGACACAGACACAGGTAGTGCAGTTGACAAATCTGGAAAAAGGAACTGGCATAGGGCAATTCTTATCACATCTCCCCATTTCATGTACACTTTTGACTTGAGCTACAATTTCTGATTCTAGAAGAAATATTTTCTTTCAACAAGTAGAAGAACATATTCTCTTCGTTCCTGGGTAAAATTATTATGTTCATACAAATTCTACTTCCTTTGAGATCTACATATTGGAAATGTACTTCTGAGCATATGTGGGGATCCTTGTGGAACATTGGAGAAGTTTTGGTATGCTGATACTCAATGAGGAAAAAATTTCCTCTCCCTCGCTGAAAAAAGGAACAAGTGATTTTAGATTAGATAAATGACCAGAGAGAGTGATAGGGTTGTGACCACAGTGGGAATGGGAATCCAGATGGGGTGAGGGCTCAAACCAGACAACCCAAAGATCCATGAGTTCCAAACTGTCCCAACACATCAAACTCCCCACACATGCCAAGGTTCTAACTTTGTACCTCCATAGTATATGGGTCTTATAGATGGGTTGTGTCAAGTGAAAATAGACAGATTTAAAGATTGTTGTAAGAAAGGGAAAACTTGGTCTTTATTCTTTGATTCTATAGGGAAGTTAAAATCAGCTCCTTTTGAAGAACTCTATGAGATTATTGCTGTGTGGGGCAATTATCAGAATTGTAGATTCTTACTGCAGCAACTCTCTAGTCTTAATTGAAGCATAAAATGCTCAGAGGTGTTTCTTCCACTTTAGGAAACAGGCTTTAACTGCACTGCTAACCAGAAAATCGACAATGGCTTCTTCATATTGTGGCTCTCTAGGCTTGACTCCTATGGAAATCCCTGAGGTGGAAATCAGGGATAGGAGAGTTTACTGGCCTTTGCACAATAAATTATTATGTCTCAGTCTGGTGAATTTGGTCAATTAGAGAACCTGAGGCCTCAGTTTCCTCACCTGGGAAACAAAAGCTGCGGTAAGTCAATGGTTCTGGAACTTTGGTATGTAGCAGATTTACCTGGAGACACAGATAGGTGAATCTCACTCTCTAGTTTCTGATTCAGTAGGTTTGGGGAGGCGCAAGAATATGCATTTGTAATAGGTTCCCAGGCCATGCTAATGCTGCAAATATAGAGACCACACTTTGAGAATCTCCGGGGTAGACAGGGTTTGTGGTTTCCTTCACACTTACATGCTATGAGCATAAAGAGGCCCAATAAACTCTGTAGTTTTCTTGCTGGAAAAGAAATTCTACAAAAGCCATTTATCTGCCTGGAAGCTATTTATGTGCAGGAAATTTCTGAGGGATGTTTAAGGTTGTCATCTAATGGCAGCTATTGTGTCTGTTTATGTATGTCAGAGATGCATAAATTTGAGTTGAACTTTAGAAGGTTTGTCTATGGCAAGTCATTTAGAAGAAATATTCACCTGAATGTAATTGTAGGAAAGTAATCCCTGGGATCAAACTCCTGTTAAAGTAGCAAAAATTTTCTTTGGTAAGACAAAATAGTATTATTGCTAATAATAATTACAGTGTACATTTATCTGAATCTAAATATTTAATTTAACTATCTGAAAAGTGTCATAAAAATAAACTCAGTATTTTACTCAATGCTATGAGGTTGGCTAAGTAGCAAATAATGTGATACATGTTTTTTTCTGGCACTATTTAAGGACAGATTTGTTTTAGGTATCATTGTAATCAAGGATGTAAGTGAGCTCCTATTTTGTTTCCTGCTATCTACTGTGGTCTTTTTAATTTATCAAAGAAATATATGGCTTGGATTATTCATGTTTGGAAAAATTTTATTTTGTCACTTTTATAATGCAATATTCATACAATCACTTTTATGAAACATAAAGTACAAATGATGCTTTTTATTTTCTTATCCTTTTAAAATTTTATTGGATTATAGTTGATTTACAATGTCATGTTAGTTTCAAGTGTACAGCAAAGTGATAGTTATATGTATACATATATTCATTCTTTTTCAGATTATTTTCTCATATAGGTTATCACAGAATATTGAGTACAGTTCCCTGTATTATATAGTAGGTCCTTGTCGGTTATCTATTTTATATATAGTAATGTGTGTATGTTAATCCCAAGCTCCTGATTTATCCCTTCACCCCACGTTTCCCTTTTGGTAACCATAAGTTTGTTTTTAATATCTGTAAGTCTGTGTTTGTTTTGTAAATAAGTTCATTTGTATCATTTTTTAAAATTAGATTCCACATATGAGTGATATCATATGATATTTGTCTTTCTCTTCTGACTTACTTCACTTAGTATGATAATCTCTAAGTCCATCCATGCTTCTGCAAATTGCATTATTTCATTCTTTTTATGGTTGAGTAATATTCCATTGTATACATGTACCACATCTTCTTTATCCATTCCTCTGTTGATGGACATCTAGGTTGCTTCCATATCTTGGCTATTGTAACTAGTGCTGCAGTGAACACTGGGGTGCATGTGTCTTTTCAAAGTATGGTTTTATCTAGATATATGCCCAGGAGTGGGATTGCTGGATCATATGGTAGTTCTATTTTTAGTTTTTTAAGGAACCTCCATACTGTTCTCCATAGTGGCTGTATCAATTTACATTCCCACCAACAGTGCAAGAGGGTTCCCTTTTCTCCACACCCTCTCCAGGATTTATTGTTCATAGATTTTTGATTATGGCCCTTCTGACAAGTTTGAGGTGATACCGTATTGTAGTTTTGATTTGCATTTCTCTGGTAATTAGTGATGTTGAGTATCTTTTCATGTGCTTTTTGGCCATCTGTATGTCTTTTTGGAGAAATGTCTATTTAGAATCTTATGCCCATTTTTTGATCGGGTTGTTTGTTTTTTTGACATAGAGCTGCATGAGCTGTTTGTAAATTTTGGAGATTAATCCCTTGTCAGTTGCATTGTTTGCAAATATTTGCTCCCATTCTGAGGGTTGTCTTTTTGTTTTGTTTATGGTTTCCTTTGCTGTGCCAAAGCCTTTAAGTTTAAGCTATTTGTTATTTTTGTTTTTATTTTCATTACTCTAAGAGGTAGATCGAAAAAGATCTTGCTGAGATTTATGTTTAACTTATCTGGTGACTTCCTGTGTAGCAGTGAGAGCTTGTGCTCAAAACAGACAGTCTAGTCCAAATTCCCTCCTAATTATTAGCTGTGACCCTCTTGCCGTGCATTAATTTTTATTACCTGGGAAATAGGACTAATTATAATCTACCTTGCAAAATTTCTTTGACAATTAAATGAGATAATGCTTATCATGCCAGCTAGATAAAATGAGTTCATTAACTGTTAGCTATGATAATATCTATCCTGTTTGAGGAACTTTACATACTTTTTCTCTTTTTACAAGAAATATTAAAAATAATCATTTTAATACCTATATAAGGAAGAACACAAAATCATAAAGCATCATTTATTCCTTACCATTATATCAGAATTTGGGTCACAAATCTGATCTCTAGTTAGAATAAGTAGATATAGTCCATCATGAAGTCAGACATTCCATCTTTCCTTCCTTCCTTTATTTATCCATTCAAATAATACAAATCTTTATCTTCTATTTGCTATGTCCTGGAGACACAGCTTCAAGGCACTTACTTTCTAGTAAGGAGAGTTAAGTAGAGAAACAAATGATTAAAACTCAGTTAATTAGATACTATCATTGACCAAACTTCTGTGAATCTGGAAGAGGGAATACATATTCTGTCTGATTATCAAAAAATACTTTTGCCAGGTGACCAAAGTGAGGCTGAGGAAAGAACAATTTTTCAAGTAATAAATGCTTTAAAAGCTATTGAAGTTGTGGTAGAGTTTGCTATGTTAAAAAAAAACTGTAAGTCAGTGAGTAGATAGAGAAGAGGATTGGAGGAGGAAAAGGGCAGATGTGAAAGATGATACTAGATATTCAGGGGCCAATATATGAAGGTGCTTATAAGAATTATATATAAGAATATAAGAATTATATATTATATATAATATCTAATGATATATAAGAATTATATATAATATATAATTCTTATATATCATTAGATATATATAATTATATATTATATATATTATATATAATATATAATTGTATATATAATTCAAATAAGAATATATATTCTTATATATATGTTCTTATATAAAAAGAATAATAAATATAAATAAGAATAAAAGATAAATAATATAAAATGAATATTAATAATAATAAAAGAATAAGAAGAATTCATACTTTGTCTTGAGAGTGATAGGATAGTGAAGAATTTCAAGAAAGGTAATGACATGACCTGATGTGTGTTTAACAAAGATGTGGAGAAAAAAATCCAACCTAATCCATGTGCTGAAAACAACAATCAGCTAAGTGTATGACCCTTTAATATTTCCAAAGAGACAATATCTTCAGCAGAATTTTTTTGTTGTTGTCGTTAAGAGTTAAAGAAGTTTCTCTTTTCAGTTGTGAAAAGGAATGATAATTCTGTCAGAATATCAAGAGTAAGTCTCTTCCTTTTAAAATGTTAAAGTGGTGCTATTGTTCTGTTGCCGTTTGGAAATTTAAAATGTGTTGGATATCTACTGAAGAAAAGGCATAAAGTGTTGACTGTCAAATTCTGTGAAATTCTTTTGTAGACAAAGACTTATTTCATGAAAGAGTTTATTTGCTGCACTTACTTAATGTTTGCTTGAAATCATAATGGTCCTTTATGGCATTAGATTTTGTTCCCTGGGAAGGATTATGATATTGTAAACAAAATATTATAATTTTGAGTATAGAAGAATGAGGAACAGATGAAGTCTTAAAAATGCAGATTATATTTTTATGCAAATATATTTAGTTTTAAAATACTGTATTTGTCCATTACAAGTGCTATATAAGTAGCTATGTCTAAATTGAATGAATTTTCAAATTTTCACTAGGCATCTGAAACTCTTAATAAATGTCAACTTCTCTCATTTGAAAAACTTAAAAAAGATACCTTAAAAGATTTGAGGGCTTCCCTGGTGGCGCAGTGGTTGAGAACCCGCCTGCCGATGCAGGGGACACGGGTTCGTGCCCTGGTCCGGGAAGATCCCACATGCCGGGGAGCGGCTGGGCTTGTGAGCCAGGGCCGCTGAGCCAGCGCATCCGGAGCCTGCGCTCCCCAACGGGAGAGGCCACAACAGTGAGAAGCCCGCGTATCGCAAAAAAAAAAAAAAAAAAAAAAAAAAAAAAAAGATTTGAAATACCAATATTTGTTTTATGAAAATGACTTTTGTAGATTTATCATCTTAAAAATTAAAATTATATTAACACCTCAATCTCAAAATTATTATTAATAAATCTATGAAAAATAAATTTAAAAAGGCCTTTTGGTGGGTGGGTGTGACATGTAAGCCAAACATAAGAAATTTTTGCTTATCTGTCTCCTGAAATGACTGGGAGCCCAGAAACTGTACAGTGATATTTAGGAAGTTTTGTTTGAGAAAACACTTTTTTGTGTGTGTCCTGAGGTATGTTCTTTTGGGAATTTTTCAATCTTTCTCTAAACAAAACCACAGGGTCTCAGGTCTATTTTAACTTGAGAATGGAATGCTACATTACTTTAATGTATGTGATAGAGATAATTTGCCACATACTTTTCCTTACAGGAAATTACTTTCAGTGCCTTCTGCAAGTTGAGGTAAATTGGAGCCCTGAATATTTTAAGATGACTGTAGTGGCAAAAAATGCAAGAAGAGGCAATGGGATTTTTATCATATCTTTAGACACCAATTTTATAGTCAGAGGCAAAAACCTCATGGCTCTGAATGTGAAATTGCCTTCTTTTTTTTAATGTCAAGGCTATTCCTAGTGAAATAAAGTGCTCATCTAATAATACTTTGATCTGTTAATAAAGCCTGATAATTTTGTTATGCTATAGAACCATTTAATTATCAGCTATTTTAACTTTGGTAAACCAGTACATTATCAGAGATGCTTTAGTTGTAATTTATAAGATATCAAGTAACATCTGGCATTTAAAAATTATTCTTCTAGGTCTGTACAACCACAGACTGCCCACACCTATAACAAATCAGAAAGACTCCAGAGACATGGTGAGGGTGGATTATGTAATCAGAAGACAAAAGTTCACGGCCTGTTTTGGCACTTATTAGAGGATGAGTTTGGGCTTGTCTCTAACTTTTTTGCTATGCATTTTGTTTATCTTTAAAATTGAAATAATGATGAAATTCATAGAGTCATTTTTGAGAATAAAGTTGGGTCACTTATGTGAAATTGCTCTGTAAACTCTAAAACCCTACATAAATGTAAGGTACTATTATAATTATCACTTTGTTATTACTGCCACTATCCATTTTCCTTAAGTTTTATCACCAAGAATGGAAATTTTTGTATAAAGTCTGATTGTCCAGCCCTACTGGTTCAGATACTTTGGAGTTAGTCTTACAGAATTATTGGCTTTGTCTGATAAACCAACCAGGCTTAGGAGTCAGATCATTAAAAACATCATTGTCTGAGGAACTGAGTTAAGTATACATTAGTTTTGTATTGCCACATGACAAAATCTGTGTTAGTTGTCTATTTATGTACTACAAATTAACCCCAAATTTAACAACTTAAAATAACAAACATCAGGATCAGGAATATTATGAGGGAAACTTAGCTGGGTGCCTCTGGCTCAACGTCTCTCATTAGGTTGTACTCAAGCTGTTGACTGAGGCAGTGGTCTCAGCTTAAGGCTCAAAGTGGAAGAGAATAATCTGCTTTCAAGATTACTCACATGGTTATTGGCAGGTCTTGCTCCCATGACAGGCAATTTGGGAGAGAGAGAAGGAGAAAAGGAGAGAGACAGGGAAAGAGACAGACACAAAGACAGAGGGACAAAGAGAGAGACAGAGACAGAGACAGCACCAATCCAAGATGAGAGCCACAGTTGTTTTATAATCTAATCTTGTCAGTGACAGTCTATCACTTCTACCATATTCCATTAATTAGAAAAAAATCACTAAGTCCAGCCCATAGTCAAGGGGATTACACCAGGGTATGAAAAAGCAGGTACTATTAGAGACCATCTAAGTGGATGCCTGCCATAATTTGTCCTCTGGCCCTCAAACTCATGCCCTTCTCACATGCAAAATATACCCACCCCTCTCAAGGCCTGTCTCATTCTATTATCCTGGTTGAAAATCCAGCATTTTGTCTCTAAACCAGGACCAGGTATAAATGAAGTTCCTTGGTTCGGTTCCTTAAGTATGGCTCCCTGAGTACAGTTCATCCTGATCTATAGACCTGTGAAACAAAACCCACAAGTTATCTTCCCCCACACCTGTGATATAATGCTGGGACAGGCTTTAGATATCATATAATTGCTTTAGACATTGTCACTCAAAAAGATTAAATGGGAGCCTCCAAGGAGTCTCCAGTCCATAAAAATTCTGAAATCCAACCAGGCAAATATTGGAAGTTCTTCCATTAGGCCTCAAAGCCTAGGAATAATTTTCCCTGGTTCCCAGCTACAGATTCTGGGCTCTTGTTTCCACCTCCATATTTCACTTTTCATAAAAGGCAACATATATGTGTAGCTGAGCATCTCTCCCAGGTTACTTCCTGTCAGTAAAATTCTGGGGATCCGAAAGCCTCTCCTGATTCTATATCGTCTCTGTTCTCCTCAGGCCAAACCAGTGATATTGCTGCAAAAAATAGTTATTAAAAACTTGGTAGGTCTTCTCTAGATGTTCATGGGGTTCATTTCATTCCACAAAAACTGCACCACAAGTGTCTTCAAGATCATGCTTTCTCGCCCTTGGGTCCCTGCTGAATGCTGAGAGATAGAACCCTGAAGCTTCACACAAGCCATTCCTTGATTTGTGAGAGCTTCATGACAGACTCTTAATCTGTTTTCATTTCACTTATATACACAGTTCAAGATGGTCAAACTAAGCTATATGATTTAGAGATTCCCACAGCAATACTATAACCATACAGAAAACAAAGGAGCAATTAACAAAAATGTTAGAATAGTAGCTACTCTGGGGAAGAGGGAGAGGGATGTAGAAAGAAGCATAAGAGGGGCATAAAAGTTGTCTTTAATTCTTTATATACTATGCTGGGGATAGATACACTGGTGTTTGTTTTGCAGTTTTTATTAAGATGGATATAAATACATATATATACATGTACGTGATATACTCTTTTGTCTACATGACTCACACAAAAGAGCAAAAAAGAAAAACTGTAGTCACTAAAATGCAGTAAAGGTTTCTGAAACCCGAAGAAGATGTAGGAGGATTGCATTTTAAAACTGAAGTAGAATGAAGGTCTAACTTGAAGTTATAATACCATTAAAAGCTTGAACTGTATACAGATGTTAGGTGATTGGACTGAGTTAAATTAATATGCTTTGACTTTTGGCATGTTTTATTAGCTATTTAATAATGTTTTTTTAAAAAACATTGAAACATTCCAGGAGGGCTACATTAAACATAATATTGTCATTTATCATATCCAAAGCAGCAGTTTTCTCATTCTGTTCATTTTTGTGTTCTATTTCTGCTTTGTGAAGCCAAAAAAAAAGAGAGTTTGTGAGGAAGAATCAAACTTCTTTTATTGCAGTATTGTGAGAAAATAACTTTCTCAAAGGCAACTATTTTCAATCAATGGTGAGGTTCTACAGACTGAATAAGAGACAGAGGGGGAGAGGTTTGTTGTTTTCTATGTTCAGATGGAGAACTTGGTCAGATGGTGTTATTAAAAAGATGGGAAGTGATATATGTATAGTCAAAGTTTTCTTCCTAAAACATAGTTCTGATTTGTCACTCTTTTGATGAAAATTCCTCAAGTGTTTGGTGGCTCCTTGTCTGCTTAGGGTAAGAGGGTTGCGTCCTTCATGATGTGACACATTCTTTCCCCGCACTCCCTAACTCTTGACTTGCCACCCACGTACAGCACAGAGGGCTCTGCAAGCCCCCACCTCACTGCTTTCCAGGACGATACTAAGCTCTCCCTCTGTTCATGCTCAGGACATGTTTTTCTCACTGCCTCAAAACCCTTTCACTGGCTAACGTCTGGTTACTCTTCGGATATGAGAGAGATTAAATACAGAGAGAAAATGTTCTTGCTGCCCCCCCAAGGTTGGAAGTAGTTAGGTGTTGTCTCTGATGTAATTGTATTTACCTTGCTTTCTAAGTTATTTGTTTCCCAACCTTATCTTTAAATTTCCAGGAAATTTATCTTTATGGCCTCATAGGGCCTTGTACCTGGTAAGCACCTAATAAATGTTTGTTGGTTACATAGATAGATGCATTTGGTGGATGCCTGGAATAGTTTGGAGAATATTTTCATAATAAAGGAACAGAAAAATACACTATTTTATTTTATGAAATAGTTTAGTGGAGTGATTAAGTATGTGCGTTCTAGAAACTGACTGCTGAGGATGAAATGTTATTTCCATCACTTACTAACTGTAGGTTCTTGGATAATTACGTAAACTTTCTTGCCACAGCTCTCTCATTTGTTAAAGGGGAATCTAGAAATAATTCTAGCTTTACTGGGTTGTTGGAGTGATTAAATAAAGTAACACATGTTGTGTGCTTTTGATAGTCCTGAGACCTGGTAAGTAACTCAGTACACTTAGTATTGTTCTGGATGGCAGATCACCAAGTTCAGTTAACACTCATAAGGGCCAACAGAAGTCGGGTCTGGGAAAGAGAAGAGCAAGGAGCCCCCACCTGTGCACTCAGCACTCTCACTTCCCTCCTGTGGTACTGAACATGCCACACAGACATTTTGTGTACTAGTGGGCATCTCCATTTCATCCTGAATGTCTGGGAGAGAAGGTCCACATCTTTCTTGGGACTGCTGCATTCCCAATGCCAGCACATGGATATTCCTCAACAACTATTTGCAAATGATTGGCAAGCACAATTTGATGAAATTATTTGACAGATTTTTATGGCCTGAGTTCTAACAACCTTGATCTTGAGTAACTGGGGGTCTTGAAAATTACAAACTAAGCTGAAAACTTAGATATTACAACCACTATATTCCTTAACAGCGGTTAAGTGTACCTTGAAATTCTCTTACCTTGAATTCAAGTTTAAATGTCCTTTTTGCCTGTGTGTGTGATTAGGGGTAACATGAGGTAGGACTGGGACCACCAGAGGTGACGACAATGAAGAGCGGGGGTGAGAACTGAACTTTGGTCCCACTTTCTTGGAAATGATAGTGACGTCAGCAGGAGGGGAGCCCAAGGGTTCAGTGGATGGGCCCAGGAGTGCCAGGTATTGTGTGGCACACGTAACCCTCACAGCCTCCCATTTCATTACAACATTCAAGAGAAAGTAAAATATGAGAAAAAAGTGAGTGGGTTTAGGGAGATAAGGCAGTGAATTAACACTTCACTATTTGGAAAACATCATCTATAACAGCTCAGGACACAAATTTATTTGATAAATGATATCCTCAGGGAATTTTTCCAAAAAATAAAAATTTTCCAAAAAAAAAAAAAAAAGTTTTCCAATTAGTTTCCTTCAGATGATGTCACTTTCTCTCATAAACACACTGTGGTTTATTTCATGTGTAGTTTTGCTACAGATTTAGACAAAGGTGAGTGAACCCAACTTTACTCTCAGGATACACATTTCAAAATGGTGTACTGGTTCTTGGACAGGTAACTTCCATTAGCCAGCCCTCAAGGTGAATAAGAAACACCTTGTTGGCTCTTTGGAACACTCATTCTTTCAGCACATTGCATTTCATCTTCAGTATACTAATTGGCAATTTGGGAGCCTGAAGCAGTAATGTGTCTGCTAGAAGAGTTGTTCCCTTACAGCTAGGGAGTAGTTTACTAGTAGAATCATAGAATAGCATAGTTTGAAGGAATTTTGAGCAGTCATCAATATAGGCCTTGGCCAGAGGAGCACAGGAGAGATGGGAATATTACATGCAGCTCCAATCCCAGAGGCAGCCCTGTAGTCTTGGCATCATCCTAAATTCACTCCTTCCCTCTGTTTGACCAGGAAGGAAATTCCAGGCCAGTTCTGGATGGGAGCTTTCAAGTCATGATTAGGTGAGTGGGCTTTGTGTTGTCTTCTTTAATGTCAACAGACAGGTGGTGTGATCCTGACCTTGTTCATTTTTAGGGAGAGCTTTCAGAAGAATTTTGTTCAGCCTATTCCTAAAATGCACAAATTTAATACAAAATTTCTTGCCAGGATGGTCACAGGTATTTTTCCTAAATTACTGATGTTATATCTTAAATTAAGTCTTATTTTACTCAGAAATCACTGTAATATATTTATTGCAAATACATTTATGAAGTCAGATAGTCAGAGGTTTGAATCCAGTTCTGTCTACTAGTTCATGGCTTGGGGAAGGTTTTATATCTTCTTCAAGACTCACTGTCCTCCTCTGTAATGTGGGATAATAATAACAACTTACCTCAGATCTTGGTTGTGAGGATTAAGTAAGATAATACTTGTTAAGCTTTTGCCACAGTTCATGTTAGATCAGTGTTCATTGTTATCGTTATCATTACTACTGTTGCACAGAACAGTCAGGGTTGAAGTTTACTTCATGATATAAAACATTCTTTAAAAAATTAGTAACGTGGTGCTTCCCACATTACTGGTGGTCCAGTGGTTAAGAATCTGCCTGCCAATGCAGGGGACACGGGTTCGAGCCCTGGTCCAGGAAGATCCCACATGCCATGGAACTACTAAGCCCATGTGCCACAACTACTGAGTCTGTGCTCTAGAACCTGCGAGCCACAACTATTGAAGCCTGTGCACCTAGACCCTCTGCTCCGCAACAAGAGAAGTCACCCATGAACTGCAATGAAGAGTAGCCCTCGCTCACCACAACTAGAGAAAGCCCACACACAGCAACGAAGACCCAACGCAGCTAAAAATAAAATAAATTAATTTTAAAAATTAGTAACGTAAAGAAAGTCTGAGGGGAGTGTTCTAAAACAGGTGATACTTTTATTACAAATTGTTCTAATGTACCATAAAAGTATAATTCAAAAATTTACCCGTGAGTGTTACCGTATGTGCTTAAAACAAAACAATATTTCTTTGAAAGTGTCTGTTAATTTTGACTTCCTATGATTTAAACAAACTTTTAACTCAGGACAAATGAAAGCTCTTTCCCAGAGATTGTCATTTATTTGTCTTTCTTTCATGCTAAAAATCCTAAGTCTCAGAATTTCAATACAGGGGTAAGAATACTGGTCTGGTTATTATAAAATTTATAAAAAATTTAAATCCTTATCTATGTTACTTTATAGCTGTGTTCTCTGAGTGAGTGTTTGATCTCTCTGGATCCTGTTTGCTTCTTTGTAAAATAGAGATAACACTTCATAAAATTAAAAATAAAATAATTGGGTTCAGTTGGTTTAACAAAAAAACTGTTAGGAGCTATTTTAATGTAAAGCAAGTTACTCTTCTGAAGTCCAAATCGCTTCTTGTGGTGAAGATGAAGTGAGGCCCCAGGAGGTTAAAGGGCTGGCTTTGGCAATGTCTGAACATATCCTGGGTCTACCACACCAGAGCTAATCAAAATATGCTCTTGTGAATATTTTCTCTGTGAGATGCTCTGTGGGAAAGAGTTGCATGGGCAAATAACTTCAGGAATACTGCACATTAGAACTACCTCACCCCTTGTAGATTCACAGGGTTCATTAATTTACTAAAAAACAAGAATTCCTTCAGTAGATAAACTTATTTAACTTTGTATAATAATGTTTTTCAAACATATTTTACCTTGAAACTCATTGATGTTCCTCAGAAGAAAGGATATGCTAGAGAGAGGCTGATAGCCTGCGGTTGAAGGTGGTCAAATTATTCTGAAACTAATTCATGACATTGTTTCCAGCAGAGCTCAGATGCCCATATATAAATGAACCCATAGAAAGAGTTCAGTTATGGACTTGGTTTATCCAGGGATTGGTTTTTCTAGTGGGGGCCAGTCACAAAGATAGAGAACATGAGAAGAGAGGCATGACTAAGGAGTAGAAGACTCCTCTTTTGAACTTTGTGAGTGTGGGCTATCCCTGAGACAGCCAAGTGAGGATGTATGACCAAAGGTTGGGTGCACACATTTGACTCCTAAGAGAGAGATCTGTGATGCAAATATAGTTGGTTTTCACTAACTGATATGTTTAATCAACAAATTTGGATATCAGAGCTTAGAGGGGGAGTAGGTGTAATTGTACAGAGAAAGTGTTTTAGGTTAGAAAAAGAAAGGGATCACAACAGACCCACAAGAATCTTTAGCGTTTAAAGTATAGGCAAAGGAAGGGAAAGCATCAATTGCCAATACTTTAGTGGATAGTTCTACTCTATTTTTTTCACATTATTGCTATTGATTACTAATACTTTTTCTCTTAATGAGCAGCAAAATCTCAGGAAAGTTATGATATATCTGAAATAAAGTTGGTACAGTAGCAGCTTTGGCTGTCCAACACAGGCCTCCTGACTCATGCTGACTTAGCTCTTTTCCCACTACCCTCTGTCAACATTCTCTTATGCACATGTCCCTCTCTTAGATTCTTGCCCTCATGGAATTTACAACCAAGATACTGAATACTATAAATAACAATGCTGTAGTATGGGTTATAAATCCTATAGGAGTTGGAAGAAGGTTATCAATGGGTGTTTCATTCCCTATTATAGAGCCAATAAAATCGGTAAGGGTCTTATCTAAGCTGAGAATAACAGATGTGTTACTCTGAACCATCAGAAGAAGTTAGGAGAAGAAATTAGTTTTTTAGTAAAGCAAGAGATAATTAATTACATAGTTTGACAATATTTTTTTTCTTTGCCTTTTGATTAATTTTAAAATTCATTTTTATAGCACAAGTATTGACTTTCAATGTTTGTTTTTTAATTAGAGTATAGTTGCTTTACAGTGTTGTATTAGTTTCTGCTGTACAGTGAAGTGAATCAGCTATATGTATACATACATCCCTTCCCTTTTGGACCTCCCTCCCACCCCACCATCCCACCCATGTTGGTCACCACAGAGCATGGAACTGAGTTCCCTGTGCTATATAGCAGGGATAAAATACATAGCTATATAGCTATGTATTTTACACATGGTAACAGAATAGAAACAAAATAGAAAAAAATGTCTGTATTATACATTATATATGTATACATGTAATATTACAATGCATATATTTACATACACGTATATACATACATGTTTATATCACAGTAATAAAAATAAAATTTGATAGTCACTCTAAGAACCAAACTATGGCTGGATTTTATCTTTATCACTAACATTCACACTGTCAGTGCTTAGGTTTCGTTTTTGACTGTTTCCAAAATAGTTATTTTCCACCTGTAATAAAATGGAAATGTTTGGGTTTGCTGCAAAAATGTTGAAGATGTTTATGCTGGACAAAGTATGTGTCTCTACAGTGAGAAACATCAGGTCTAAAACAGTTGTTTTGGTGTTTTGAACTCTCTCAGACAAAGTGCATGCTGATCTAATTAATACTACAAAAGAAATTTTTTAAAAGGAAAAATAGCTGGGCTTGTTATTGTACATTGTCATACATTAGTAATAACAAGACAATTAATTTTGAAGAAAAGAAAAATGTATCAATAATTATCAGTCCTTGATAAACATTGTGCCAAGCAATTCCAACTATTTAGAGACCAGTCTTTTTTTTTTTTTTTTTAATTTTTAGCATATTTATTGGAGTAAAATTGCTTTACAATGGTGTGTTAGTTTCTGCTTTATAACAGAGTGAATCAGCTATACATACACATATATCCCCATATCTCTTCCTTCTTGCATCTCCCTCCCTCCCCCCCTCCCTATCCCACCCTTCTAGGTAGTCACAAAGCACTGAGCTGATCTCCCTGTGTTATGTGGCTGCTTCCCACTATCTATCTATTTTACATTTGGTAGTGTATATATGTCCATGCTACTCTCTCACTTTGTCCCAGTTTACCCTTACCCCTCCCCGTGTCCTCGAGTCCATTCTCTACAGCTGCGTAAGTCAGAAGGAGGAAAAGCAAATATCGTATGCTCACACATATATATGGAATCTAAAAAAAAAAAAAAAAAAGGTTCTGAAGAAACTAGGGGCAGGACAGGAATAGAGGCCAGTCTTTAATGTTACTTTGTATTTCCCTTACCCCTTGCATAGTTTTCCATCAAGCAGTGTAAACTTTCTCAGAACACTATAATCCCAATTCCCCACTGTAACAGTTTCCTATGGCTGTTATAATAAAATACCATACCTGGTTAGATTAAAACAACAGAAATTGATGGTCTCATAGTTTCGGAGGCTTGAAGTCGGAAATAAGGTGTGGTCAGGACCATGTTCTATCTGATTGCTTTAGGGGGAGAGTCTTTCCTTGCTTCTTCTAGCTTCTGGAGTTTGCTGGCAATCCTTGGTGTTCTTGGCTTAAAGATGCATTAGTCAGTCATATGACTATCTTCTCTGTATATCTTAACATTGTTTTCCCTCTGTTGTGTATGACTGGGTGTCCAAATTTCTCCTTTTTTATTAGGACACCAGTCAGATAGGGCTCATTCTAACAACCTCATTTTAATTTGATTTCCTCTGTTGACATCCTAGTTCCAAATAAGCTCATATTCTGTGGTATTGGGGCTTTGGGCTTAAAAATATCTTTTTTGGGGGAGACATAATTCAACCCATGACACCAATTTTTAAAATTTTGCCTATACACAAAAACAGACATATAGAACAATGGAACAGAATAGAGAGCCAAGAAATAAACCCACACACCTACAGTTAATTAATCTTTGACAAAGTAGGCAAAAATATGCAATGTAGTAAAGACAGTCTCTTCAGCAAGTGGTATTGGGAAAGCTGGGCAGCCTTATGAAAATCAATGAAGTTAGAACACTGCTTCACACCATATACAAAAATAAACTCAAAATGGTTTAAAGACTTAATTATAAGACATGACACCATAAAACTCCTAGAGGAGAACTCAGGCAAAATTTTCTTAGCAGTATTTTCTTAGATCAGTCTTCCAAGGCAAAAGAATTAAAAGAAAAAGTAAACAAATGGATTTAATTCAACGTATAAGCTTTTGCATAGCAAAGGAAACCATAAACAAAATGAAAAGACAACCTACCAACTAGGTAAAAATATTTGTAAACTATGCAACTGACAAAGGATTAATTTCCAAAATATACAAACAGCTCATACAACTCAGTATCAAAAAACCAAAGAATCTAATCAAAAAATGGGCAGAAGACCCAAACAGACATTTCTCTGAAGAAGATATACAAATAGCCAACAGGCACATGAAAAGATGCTCCACATTGCTAATTATTAGAGAAATGCAAATTAAAACTACAATGAGATACCACCTCACACTGGTCAGAATGGTTAACATCAAAAAGTCTACAAATAATAAATTCTGGAGAGGCTGTGGAGAAAAGGAAACCTTCCTACACTGTTGGTGAGAATGTAAATTGGTGCAGCCACTATGGAACTGTGGAGTTTCCTTAAAAAACTAAAAGTAGAATTACCATATGATTCAGCAATCCCACTCCTGAGCATATATCTGGAAAACTCTAATTCAAAAAGATACATGCCCCCTGATGTTCATAGCAGCACTATTCACAATAGCCAAGACATGGAAGCAACCTAATTGTCCACTGATAGATGAATGTATAAAGAAGATATGATATATACATATATATATATATATATATATAGACAATGGAATATTACTCAGCCATAATAAAGAATGAAATAATGCCATTTGAGGCAACATGGATGGACCTAGAGATTATCATGTTAAGTGAAGTAAGCCAGACAAAGACAAATATTATATAATCACTTGTGTGTGGAAGCTAAAAATTAATACAAATGTACTAATTTACCAAATAGAAACAGACTTTAGACATAGAAAACAAACTTATGGTTGCCAAAGTGGAAAGAGGGGGGAGGAGAGATAAATTAGGAGTGTGGCATTAACATATACACACTACTGTATATAAAATAGATAAACAAAAAGGATTTACTGTAAAGCACAATATCTTGTAATAACCTATACTGGAAAATAATCAGAAAAAAAATATGTATAACTGAATCACTTTTCTGTACACCAGAAACTAACAGAATATTGTAAATCAACTATACTTCAGTAAAAAAAAATTGCCTATAGAGGTAATGGGATCCTTTTCCTCTGCTTCCCAGATCCTCCTCCTAACTGAAGAAAGTCTGGTACATTACCTGACTTTCCCACTTAGCTGCTCTGTCATTCCAATAAGGAACAAAGTAGAAATATTCTTTAGCTTTTTCATGTGAGTTGTTACCTCCTTGTTGGAATAGTGATTGTCATCTTTGCATATTGGAACACTCTCAGGAGCTTTTGTAATCATTCTAGGCTGCAATCTGGGCATAAATTTTAAAAAATGTTTCCAGTTGATTCTAATATGCAAATAAGGCTGAGTCTCTACATTAAAAATACTCTTAAATTTATATTTTATTGACTTCATATTCTTTAGATACTTTGCTTAAGGTTACTTTTTCCTCTTATAGGTTTTTCCTCTTACATTCTAGAGCCTTATGAAATGCTACAGCATATGTGTTTTAGTGTATGAGTACTAGCGAAAAGCCCTAGATAGATAACACAGGGAAGAAAAGATAATCTGATATGCAAGAAAAATCACATTGGCTATGGGAGAAGTGTTTATGTTCTAGTTACAAGGAGGCCAAAACCAATTAACCATTTGCCTGTTGGCTTTAGAAGTGGGTTTCCTTGAGTCAAAGAGAAAGACAAATACATAAAATCAGGCCTTGAAAGGTGCAGAGATGTTGGAGATCAACAGGCCTAGGTATGGTCCTATGAATCTGGTAATGAGAGAAGAAAATACAAAAGAAACACACATGTCCCTTTATAGTAAAATGTGAACAGATGCTGAGAGGGTTATTCTTTTCAAAAATGAGTATGTTTTAAATTTATCTTGGCTTAGAGAATAAGGGCATTAAAACAGTCATTTGGGTAATAAATCAGCTTATTATGTCTAAGGGATTTACTGGAGTAACAGTCTATTCACTGTTTTCCATGTTTGCTCCCAACATTTATTTCCTCCTTTGAATGGGAGTGTGTGTGTGTGTGTGTGTGTGTGTGTGTGTGTGTGTGTGTGTGTGTGTGTTTCAACACCCTAAAGCTATCATTGGCCATATTCCAACACTGTCTTAATTTACCCTCCTTTTCTACACAATTGAAATGAGTAAATAAAATATATTGGACCAAATAATATCATTATTTTGAAGTATTTGCCCAAGACTATGTGAATTATATTCTGTATTTAAACAATGATTTAGGAGAAGGCAGTTCTGAAAATGTAGGGTCAAAGCAGGACAAAAACCCATCTTAGAACAATGGTTGAAGCCTAGTTTTACTTGATTGATGAACTAGAATATTGGTGAAGATTTTCTAACATTTTTAACACTTCTACCCCATGGTATATAACATATTTATGTCAATTATAGTCATAATTCCCAAAACTATTGGGTTATTTAAAAATAACATTGTAGACATTTAAGTTATGATTTATTTAAAGAAGCCCTTTGCACAATAAAGTTCATTTAGTTAGGTTAATTCTGAATTATTTTTAAGATAATTTTATTGCAAAGGGGAATGCATTGGAAAGTCTTCTGATTAAACTCCAGAAAAAAAAATAAGATAGCAGATAACTTCCTGGAAGAGGTATATTAATAAAATGCTGGAAAACTTCTGAAGAACTATATTCTCTAGAGGAATATGACCATATACTAGACATATTAGCCTTTAAAGTCACTTTTTTTACAAAAGTTTAAATAGAGATCCATTAGAAAGGCTGTTTTGAATCCTGGAATTCAAATACAACCTTTTGTATTGTTAATCCTTCTTGAAGTACAAAGAGACAGGAATAAAGAGAAAATTATTTCATCTTAAATTTAGCCCTGTGTATTTTTTCTTTTTAACTCACCTGCCTTTTATGTATACTGCCTATGAACTATTATAGATAATACAAAATAACAGTTTGAAATAATCCTTATGTATAGGAGTCTGTAGTATATATGAAGTGATTTTATATGTAAAATATCATTTTTAGGAAAATACTGTAGAGAAAGCATGCCATTAATCTTGAAGTAAGAACGTTAACTCCATGACAGCAGGAATCATGTTTACCTTGATTATTTCTATATCTGAAGCACTTAACATAGTGCCTTGTGCATTGTGGGTATTTAATAAATATTTCTGGAGTGTCTGGAAGGAAATGGGCAGGAAAAATTGGGATGAGGAGATTTTAGATGTCTTGGGAAGGAGGACTGCAATTTAAAATGAAATGAACTGGAAAACCAGCTAAAAGCAAACTGGAAAAACGGAAAATTGAAGTGAACCTTGAAGAATGCATAAGATTGGGACCAAAAAAAGTGGAATGTGTTTGGGTATGTATATATGGGGGTGCATGTATGCTGATATGTGTGTATAGAAACAATATGAAAAAAATCAAAATGGCAGGTATGGACATGGTATAGAGAGGAAATAACCATGCATCAGTGGAAGACCTTTTGGAAGTTAAATAGGAAATAAAGCTGAATAGGATGGGTGAAACCAATCTATCAGAAAGTCTTGTTCTTCTCTTTTAGACATTTGTGCTTTGCACTAAAATCAGTGAAGACCCCATCCCCCAGACAAATATATGTATTACCTACTATTATCAGTTTTGTGAAGAAATATTTATACTATTAACATATTTGAAATTTGGATTGCCCATGAACAGATGATATTGTAAGAGAAAATTTGGCAAATATATTTAAACATTTCTCTGCCTTAATTATGTAAGTTCAGAGTCTCAGTTTTTTTCCCAATGTCATAGTTGTAGTTAGCATTTTATTATATATATCATCCAATAAGTAGAAATATGGCACTTTCTTTTTTCTTCCTTAAGATTTTTTACATTTTAAGTCAATTTTCCAGACTCTACTAGACTAGTCTTTTTTATTCTGCCCAGAAGATTAAAAATCTTGAGATGAGTGGGTTTTTTTCCTTTTTTGTCAACCTGCATTATCTGTAATGTTAAACAACTCATTACTTCAGGGGTATTATTTATTTTCTGGTAAAGAAACATTCATCCACCCTGAATTATTTATTGAGTGCTACTAGACATTTTTCTAGGTCCTGGAAACACAGTCACTGATAAAACTCACAGTCATTGACAAAATTTCAGCCCTTTGGGATCTCACATTTTAGTGAAAAGACAATAACAAATATTTTGAAAATTAATGATAGATGCATAGAGGAAATTAAATAGTTAAGGATGTTATTGAAATTTTAAATAAGGTGGTCAGGAAAAGCATCAGTAAAAAGCTGAAAGGAATTAAACGAATGAAGTCTGGGTATTTAGAGGAAGAATATTTGAGGGATAAGCCTCAGCAAAGGCAAGACTCTCAAGTAAAACCATGCTTGATGTGCTCCCAGAAGAGCAAGGAGATACATTTGTGAGAAAAGTAAGAAATAATTTTGGGAAGAATTGTGGGAAGGTAAACCATGTGAGAACTTTTAGCCATTGTAAAGAATTTGGCTTTAATTTGAAATGAATTGGGAAGCCATTGGGTAGTTTTGAGCAAAGCAATGACATGATCTGTCTTGAATTTTACCAGGAATGTTGTTGCTTCTTTGTTGAGAAAGGATTGTGCAGGAGTAAGGGTAGAAGAAGGGACACCACCTAGGAGGGTAATGTAATGATCTAGGAAGAAAGGATGGTGCTTAGACTAAATTGGCAGTGAAGGTGGTGAGAAGTGGTCACATTCTGGATAGATTTCAAAGGTGGAGTCATTGGATTTGATGGACTAAAATCAATGAAACAGAAAAAGAGAAGAGCCAAAGATGACTAAGATTTCTGCCCCAAACAACTGAAAGAATTGAACTGTCATTAATTAAAGTGGGAAAGGTGGAGGGCGAAGCAGTTTTGTAGGGAAGATCAAGAGCTTATTTTTGGATCTATTAATTCTGAGATGCTGTTAAGCTAATCTAGATGGAATTAGTTAAATAGAAATTTGCAGAGTACGTACCAGAGATACAAATTTGGCTGTGCCAGTATGGTGATGAGATTAAACCATAAGGTTGGATAAAATCACCCAAGGAGTAGAGTGTTAGAAAACAAAAGAGAAGAGGCTCAAGGACTGACTTTCAAGGACCTCTAACTTTGAGAATTAGAGAAAATGAGACGAAGCTATAAAGGAGAATGAGGATGAGTAGCTTTGAAAATGAAGGAACCTGGAAGCTGATTGTAGAATCACATGTTTTAAGGATGTTAAATGCTGCTGCTAGGTCAAGCTAGGTAAGACTGGAGAATCGACCATTGGAATTAGAATGGGGAAATCATTGTGGTAGAGTGATGGGGGCCAGAAGTATGACTGCAGTAGGTTAAAGAGAGAAGAGGAAGAGATGAATTGAAGACAGTGAGTATGAACAACTTTTACAAGGAAATTATTGGCTAATTTCTGATTATAATATGTGAATCATAAGTATAAAACAGTAATAAAAATTAGTTACTAATATATTTTAATATATATGCAATATATATACTGCAATGTTTACCTTCAAATGAATGTTATAACCTACAAAGTAATCATTTTAGACAGCTCTACTTCCTTTCCAAGGACTCTTGGATTATTGATTAAAATAATTTTGAAAAAAAATTTGCATTCCTGGAACAAAATAATATTTGAAATGTCCTTGTTTAGCACCTGCAATAAACACTGCACTTTCTTTCACCACACACACACACAAGAAGAATATTTGAAATAGAAAGTACCTGAGAGACATCTCTACAAGCTCATTCTGTCACATTTTCCCCTCTACTCTCTGATTCTTATTTACATGGCACCCATAATTATTGAGGAAGCATTCAGGAGCTCAGATAATTTTAAAAATTAATATCTTAATGCAGCTGAGTGAATAAAAGGTGATTTTGAGTGTCTTAATTCCCAGTTCTCATCTTTATCAAATGCTTCTTAGAATGTGGATATTAACATTTTGGAGCCCACAACAGAATTTTCTAGACTTCCAGTCCACAGATAATGACCAAAATGACATTATGAATATTTAGAAATGTGGTGGCAGTCAGCCTTTCAGTACTACCCTGTTCTCAGGTTTCCAAGAACCACAAAGGGAAGATTAGGAGAAGGGACTCAAAATATCCACAGACATTTTAGCACTGTATAGGTAGAAACTGGTGACAGAAAATGGTTAAGAAAATATAAAATATTTTAACGTATTTAGCACAACTAAATGTAAACAAAATTACCGATGATCTTTCTCATAAGTTTCTCTAATTTTAATATATATAAAATTAATATCTTTTTGTCAAACATTAAATTGCATTATATGGCATGGATTTAAATTAAGAAACAAGCTAATAAAATAACATTTGTAAAATGAATATCTGCTTCTTGTAATTTCCATTTTCACTTCCCTCACTCATTCTATTTTAGAATAGAACATATTATCTATCCTTTGATTTTATTAATTCTTGTATGTTGATGTTCTGAATTATAATATGCATTTTGAAACTAAATTGGGATTTGCTAAAAATAGCATTTAAAAATCTTTTGCAGTTCCTCAAGCATCTGTCAGATGCCTTGTTATACACAGATTTTATGTCAGATCCATCTATAACATTGCTTTTGATTGACATGAAAGATTTTATACTTGAGATCATTTTATTACTATATGTATACATTTTGAAAGTCTGGGATTAAATGAATAGTTCTACATTTGGTATTAATATTTTTCACACTTTTTATAGTAGTTGAGGACTAATATTTGCATATAATTTAATAACTTGCTTAGGGCTTCCCTGGTGGTGCAGTGGTTGAGAGTCCGCCTGCCGATTCAGGGGACACAGGTTCGTGCCCCGGTCCGGGAAGATCCCACATGTCATGGAGTGGCTGGGCCCGTGAGCCATGGCCACTGAGCCTGCACGTCCAGAGCCTGTGCTCCACAACAGGAGAGGCCACAGCAGTGAGAGGCCCGTGTATGGCAAAAAAAAAAAAAAAAAAAAAGAACTTGCTTAATATGCTTTGCAATTTTACTTTGTGTTTTACCATGGATCTGAGATCCTTAGGCAGATTCTAGCTAATACCTCTTTCTAGAGATTCCTCAAAGCCATGCGAAGAGAAAGAGAAATTCTTCCAAGTATTACAGGACACTTGAAAACAGTCTAACTGGAGAGGTAATGGTAGAATAGGGTTTCTTGACATTTTGTTAAGGGTTAAAAATAACTAGAAGACTTTACTCTGGCCATAATGTAACAGCTTCTACCAGACTTGCCCTTCTACCTGTAACTATAAGGCTAAACACAATGTCTGATCCAACTGTTTTCAAGATCTTTGAGATAAGGGGAAAACAGGAGACAAGTCTATGTTTGCAAAAACTGATTGGGGTGCACTCCCTTCTACAGCACAGGAAGATGAAGTCCAGGCAAAACATGGTGGCCTCATTGAATGGAGGAGGCAGATGTTAGAATTTGGAGCTGTTGAAGTGGCTGGTATTTGTAAGGCAGGGTGCTAGAAAGGAGGGAGCTGTACAGAGGGGAGCATCAGGAGTCTATGAGGGGCTTGCTGCCAGCTCTAGGCCAAAGGCAGGGGTGCCACATACAGGGTAGGTCTCCATGTGTCCTAACCAGCAGTAGTTGCTGGTGGCCTGAGAGCTGAACTGAGATATCAGAGGTTGCTGGGGTTTCAAACTATGGAAAGACCTTCCAGAACTCCACAGGCATTTAGTTGAGACCCCAGAGATGCCAACCCTTTGGAGAAAGGACAACCCACTACTGTACGGATAGGACTAAGGATAAATCTGTGATAGTTTCAAAGCAGAAAACCAAGTCTAACATGATTGAAAAAAGCTGCCAATAATTTAACTACTGCCAACAACAATCTCACAGCCTTTAAGAGTCAACGTCATCCGTATTCCTTACAATGTTCAACATATAATAAAAAAATAACCTGACATGCTTAGAAAATTCAAAGAAAAACTCAATTGAAAATGGGCAAAACACTTGAACACTTTACAAAAGAATATGCTTGAATAGCCAATCAGCACTTTAAAATATACTTAATGTAACTAGTCATCAGGAAAATGCAAAATAAAATCATGATTAAACACCATTTTATACCACTTAAAATGTCTAACATTAAAAAGACTGAAGGGCTTCCCTGGTGGCGCAGTGGTTGAGAGCCCGCCTGCCGATGCAGGGGACACGGGTTTGTGCCCTGATCCGGGAAGATCCCACATGCCGTGAAGCGGCTGGGGCTGTGAGCCATGGCCGCTGAGCCTGCGCATCCGGAGCCTGTGCTCCGCAACGGGAGAGGCCACATCAGTTAGAGGCCCGCCCGCATACCACAAAATAAAAAAAAAAAAAAAAAAAAAGACTGAAAATGTCAAATTTGTAGGAAACTGGCTTGTTCATACATTGTTAGTGTGAATGCAAAGTGGTATAACTGTTCTTATTGGAGAATTGCTGGGTGGTTTCTTATGAAGTTAATCATTCATCTATTCTATAACACAGCAATTCTACATAAATGTACAGGAGAAATGGAAATGTATCTCCAAACAAGTATTGAAACACAGATGTTTGTAAAAGCTTTAGCTCAGTAGCTAAAATCTGTAAAATCCCTAAAACATTTATTAACTGGAGAATAAATTGGTATATTGAAAAAATGGAATACTACTTTAAAAAATGAACACAAAACCATGGGTGAGTCTCAAAAACAGTATTACATAAGTCTGTTTCCATCCATGAGGGAGTAAGAGGCTACAGAATCACAAGGCAAACAACTAGAAAGAGCTCTTTTCATATTGTGGCATGGGACCATGATCCCTGGGAGAAGGGATATGAAAAATGTAATTCCTCCAAATTGACACGGCTTTCTGCCTGGAGAAAATTTTCATTCTGTGGTACAGGGAGTGAAGAACCAAACTGAGCTTGGCAATTTTGCTGAGTTGAGGAGATAAAGTTCAGAATCTATAGAGGTCAAGATGGCTAAAATTTGTGGGGTCAGGTACTCGACAAAAGGGAGCTAAAGAAAGAAAGGGGTCTAGAAATCTGTAAAGGTATCCCCTTAATGTTTGACTGAATATGCATGCTTAGGATCATTCTCCAGGGTCAGGAAAAGAACAACTTCCAGAAAAGAATAATTTCTGGA
Source organism: Kogia breviceps (assembly GCF_026419965.1). Classification (NCBI taxonomy): domain Eukaryota; kingdom Metazoa; phylum Chordata; class Mammalia; order Artiodactyla; family Physeteridae; genus Kogia; species Kogia breviceps. Next base: position 33,866,080 of record NC_081325.1, read on the forward strand.
CAAGGGAGGCATATAAACTGAGCAATTTCACAGAACGAGATTTAGAGTAGATCAGACTCTGCAAATGAAAAGATTTGTGAAGAAATCTGTCAACCTAGAATTCTAGAACCCAAGAAGTATTTTTCAAAGGTGAAAGTGAACTATAAATTTTTTTCATAGAAAAATAAAGCTGAGAGAATTCACTGGCAGCCGACTATACTACAAGAAATATATGTTTTTTAAGTTCTTCAAGCAGAAGGAAAATAATACCAGATAGAAAGTTGAATTTACACAAAGACCAAAAGAGAATGGAAATAGTAAATATGTAGATAGGATAAATAAAGAGACTTTTGTGTTATTGTAAAAATGTCTTAAAAGATAACTGACAGTTAAAAGCATAAATAATAATGTAAACAGTGTTGGGCTTTTAGTATTCATCTTCATTAATTTTCTCCTGGATGTGCATACATGGTACTCTAACCCAGAGATATAGTTCTTATTAATTATCCACAGTAAATAATTAGGATGTTGATGCCCACCCCATCTTGTCCCAGGCAAGACATGATTACCCCAAAGTAACACAATGAAAGTGGGGTCAAATATTCTAAAAGAGTAGCTAGACACTGTACGGACAAGGGATGAAGAAAAATGATTTTTCTTTGCTTATAAAAAGGAAAAAAAGATTAATTAATCCTCCATTAGGAGATGGAGAGTTGGTAGCAAAAAATCCTCTGTACAATAGCCTTATGTAGAAGTGTACACTTAAGACCTATGCATTTCACTGCATGCAAATCTTATCTTAACAAAAAGTAGCTAGAAAAGAGAAACAAAACCTTTATTTTATTTTAATTTTCAAGTAAATAAGTAATAGGGAGCTTTCTCTTTAATGGCTAATAAGGAGAATTTGTGGATTATATAAGAAATTTTTCTTTTACTGGGTAATAAAAGACATTATTTACATATTTTACATTTCTATTGTTGGTTCTACCTCCTTGATTGGCATTTTAAATATTTGCAAGGATTATAGTGTCTCTAACAGTATGGAAAATCATAGATCTTGTACATTGGCATGACAAAATAGTCATTGAATATAAAATACAATCAAAACAACAAAAGTCAACTTTTTAGTTACTTTGATGAATAATTTTCTATCAAAGCCATTGTGGGAGAGAAGAATGGTGTTTGAAATATTGGATTTGACCTATGCCTTCATTATTTTCTAGCAGTATGTCACTGGGTGAGTTACTTCTCTAGATCTCATTTTCTTATCAGTAAAACTGAGATTATATTCCTAATCTCATAAAGCTGTTGTGAATAATATGTGAAAGTACAAATACATATAAAGCAGAAAAAATATGACTAATGCATAAATCAGTTGGAGCCCATTGACCCATATAATTTGAACTATTATATACACAGATATTTTTGAATCTGAGTTTTTCTGTTGAAGTTTAGGCCTTCATCACATCTTCTTTACTGTTTAAATAATTAACTGGTTTCTTTATCTCCAATCTTCTCCCATGTTCTATCCTCCATCATGCTTTCAGGTAGACAAAAAAAAAAAATCTGTGTATAAAATATGTATTGAAAATAAACAGCTGTAACCATGTCATATCAATAGTAAAACTTTCTTGCCCAGTGACTTCTCACTAAGCTCTGGAGAAAGCCCCAATTCTCTCCTTCTTGTGGTATATATGAGCTCAATTCTGCCTGTCTACCTTCCTAGCCTTCACTTCCCCCATCCCCACCTTTCCATAGAACTGCTTCATGGCATGCTAATTTTTTCCTCTGTGTTTGCCTCCTCTGTTTCTTGTCCACTGGACAAATCCTAAATATGTTTTAATATTCAGAACAAAGGTAATTCCATTGAAGGATTACTTAATCCTCTCTTGATTTGGAGAAAAAGTTAAATATACTTTCATCTATGCTCAGTAAAATATCTTGCACATATCTCTAGTAATCGCCTATTATTTTGTATCAAACTTTACTTATCTGCCCCCATGCCACACTCTGAATATGTGAGTATGAATCTTTGTTATATTCTTTTTTCAGTTGCACCTATAGAATGTCACACACATATGTAGCATGTTCTCAGTAAACATTTGATGAATGGGTGGATTAATAGCTAGAAAAGGTATATATAAGATTTTTGTTTCATTTAAGTGGTTTGTTTCTAGTTAAGAGACTAAACTTTTCTGTTCATAACACACTTTTAAAAACATCTTTGAAATAATGAGAAATTTATTTATCAGATCCTTAACTAGAGAAAAATCTTTGAAAGTGTACTGTTTCAAAAGAGGGAGATGTTTGCTGAGACAAGGGAATAAGTAAGATTATTGTTTTCAGTAACTATGTCCTTTCCTTTCCTCAGGATTGTTTTGTCAAAATTATTCAGCTAGATTTTATCTGGAGGCTAATTAGGTAGATGCCAACAGACCAAGCTCACCTCAGTCACGGCACCCTTTTTCAGAGGTTACAGTAGAAGCCAACTTATCTAGGAAGACAGTCCCTGTTGATGGACAAATTGTTCTTCTTATTTCATGGTCTTTAAATATACAAAGTTACTGATTTCTTTAAGGAGGATTTTTGACTCCCCCAAATATCATTAGGCTATGATAATGAAAAACCAAACTTCATTTAAAGCTCCTTGTGACTCCTCAGCCCCTTTGGTCTTACTTTTAAAACCTCATGCATGTTAAAGTCTAGAAGGAGCAGTAGGCTTAAATTGGGAAAGTCTGACTCAGAGACGGCTAATGTGTGTCTAGAGAGTACAGCTTATCTCCCTGTGCCTTTGTCAGACACCCCTGGTGGATCTCAGTACCCTTTCCTTTTGGGTGCAGACTCATATTCAAAGTTCTTCAAAACTCACAACTCCAAGCAGCCAGCATCGCATCGATCATTTTCCAGTGGAAAACAGGAGGACATTCTTTTGTCATCCAAATTATAGAGAGCTAATCATTCCTTTCTATAGCACGGAATTATATAATTTGCAGTTTGTAGTCACCAGAGTCATGCTGTGGGCAGCATAGGCTGTACTAAGATTACTGATTCTGGTTCAAGGCTACCTGGTTTCAAATCTAGACTATAACTAGATTGTGTGACCTTGAGATAACTTCAACTGCAACATTGGGAATAATAATAAAGCCTACATCATAAGATTGTTGAGGGAACTTAATAAATTTCTAAATAGAAGGTGATTATTTCTTACAGTAAGCACTGAATAAGTGTTTGTTAAGTAAGATTATCAGTTCTAGCTCTAAGTCATGACTTTCCTGAAGATAATCACCCTTGGATTGAGGAAAAAACAAGATGATGGATTTTTTTGTCTGTATCATAGAACCCATGTAAATTTATATCTTAAGAAAATACTTTAAAATCTTTTTGCAGACTGAATTCCAAACAAATGTCATCAATGTGCAGGAGTCCAGCTATTTCAGTAAAAGCGATTAAAGGACTGAAGAAACTAATGTTTAAAAATGACACTTGAAAGCTAAATATTTTTGTAAAGAGCTGCATTCAGTGAGTAAATGGACAAAGAAAATATAGCAAGATTGATGTAAACAAAAGCATCAAATGTCAGGAAAGAAGTACAACTGAATAATTTTTTGTCCTATGTAGTTGAACCCACTCCTCAAGCAGGACAGAATCTTCTAGCATTTAGATACATTGTAATGCTGATGATATAGGAATAATTTACAAGAAACATACTTTCCTGTTTGTTATGATGTGTTCCCTATGTGAGGTGCTCAATAAGTATTTGGATATTTAGTGATTCTTTTGGGGTTCATCATCAGAGTTCATATATGACCTTTGAGCAAAAGTAGACACATTGGAAAAAACTAGCAGACATAGCACTTTGAAAAGGGATTCATTTTTTTTTCTTATTCAATTTGGTTAAATTTTGGTCTCTTAGGAATCCAGGTGTCTAAAAAGGTTACCATAATAGTTATAAGAATTAAAAATGTATATTTTAAAACTCAAGATGGGAATGAAAACAATATGGAAAGAACAGCTAAGGAAATGAATTGTAGACCTGCTTTATACTGTCTAGCTTTCAAAGAATTTAAGAAAATATTTAATAAGGTAGTATGGGAAGCCTTTTCAGTGTATGCCTCTTTAGAATACATAATCTTATACCTATTATAGGTTTTTTCATCTGTACTGTGGCTTTTGGGGGGCACTTGTTTTTTTAAATAAATAACCACATAATTCAGAAAGTACATTTTATGATTGATTTTAAGACAGGGCCAAATGGCCTTGACCAAGGATTATCTTGAATTCCAAACATACATTTACACAAGGATTTTTCATTATTTTCACTAATCGTACCGTTAGCCTTTGTAAATGGGTTATTTTTATGGATTTAATATAGTCTTTTAATGTTAGAACTTTTAAGTCCTTTAAATCAATTGGCTCTACTTCTACCTGTGAGTGAAAGTCTTCTTTCAGAAGAGAATTAATTCTTCAGCTTGCTAAAAGCTCTAGAATATTATAAATTATTGCTCTGAGGGCAAGTTGGGTCCCTGTGTTAGTCCAGATCCTTTGAGAAATAGATGTCAAAACATGTAAGAGATTTCTTAGGGGAAATGCTTGTGAGACAAAATGGGGAAGGAACTAGGAGAAGCTGAGAGAACATTAGACTGTGGTGCAGGTGTGACCTTGGGAAGGAGAGAAATAAAGAAGGAAGTTTCGATGTAAAAGTCTTAAACTGCAGTACTGTTCAGATAGAATTCAGCAAGGAGAATGGGGAGCCCACAAGCCAAACCCTCCCATTGGAAGGGTCCCCCATCTCTTAGGAGTAGATCTGCTTTAGGAGGCTTGCCTTGTTCTATCATTGTCTGGGATCATCATTGGAAAGGTAGCCTTAGTGCAAAAGTGGTAATGGATTTCAGAGCATAGCAGCTGGAGCTGTGGGTCAGTTATGCTCCCTCTGGGGGAATTTTTCATGGTAACTGTCATCTTCCAAGGTGAAACATCTCTCCATTGCCAGGGTACAATTAGACTCATTTATATCTATTTGCACCTCATACTTATGAAATTTGGACAACTAACATTTATGAATCAGTTACTTTCTATCAAGCACGTTTGTATGTTTAATCCTGTTCACATTTACACTAGATATAAATATGCCCACACTAATGATAAAAAATTGAAACTTAGAGATTCTGTCCTCCTTGGAGAATACCTCTGGCTCTTATCTTTCATTTTTTATTAAACGTTTTCTGTGAATGGTATTTCTGAGATTGCCCTCTCTTATTATCAAGGAAATGATCTCTGTTAATGTGACAATAGGTGTTAATGGGCACACTCCATTTCCTGACAAAAGGTTATTTTATGTCTGAGGCTTTTGTACAGGAGAAGCACATCCATGATTATTTGTTCTTTGTTTAATGCTCAGTGCATTGAAAATATAAATGTAATAAACAGAGCATTTAAAACCATTTTTAGATTTTAAAAATGTATTGTATATTTTAAATTCCCTAAAAATCTTAAACTATTATTATGAAATTATTACAACTGATTCATATACCTTAAACAGAAGGCAAAGGACACAGAAGCGCAGTTATCACTAAACTAATTACCTCATTTACATTCAAACCAATTCTGTGACTTAATAAATTTTTTTTATTACTTCTCTATTTGTTTGCATAGCTTTCAAGTATCGTAACTATGCTTACTTTGATATCTTTTAAAGATTTTAGTGATGTTAACTTCATATAATTCCAGAGTTGTAGTTACCTTATTGACTTAAAAGAATAAAGGATACCTTCTCTAAACAGTCAGGTTTTGGATTCTTGGTTGGGACCTGGATCTGCCTTGCTTCTCCCAAGGGGATTCAAAATTGAGCCATTGATCTTCAAACGGAGCTTCTTTTTGTAATGTCATTCACTGTTAGGTCAATAATACTTTTTTTTTCAAGTTTATGCCTTTGACATAGGTTTTCGTTGTTTGCAACCTGCTACCTCCTTTGTTTCATCATTATGATATGTTAACCTGATTAAAAATATATGTGTGGCTTATCAGTTTTTGTGCCATTTAGATTCTTTAAATTTCATAGGATATTAAGGATTGAGTGAGCTGACCTAGCCCTTGTTTATAGTATATTTATTTTATTAATCACCTTAGAACACATGGCTGAAGTCTATTTTGTCATTGGCCTGATTGTCTTGAATGTCCCCCCCCCCCCCCCGTTTTTTTCTTCAACTCCTTGCAATGTATGACCAACAGACCTGATGAGTCTTTTCCATTCTTGGTAATCCCTACCCTTTCCAAGATTATTTTATTTATTCACTATTACTTTTACCTCCCTGTGTGAACAAAGAACATTGTCTGGCATTTCTTTTTTATTTTTGATTCATGGGTACTTTATTAGAGAAGAAATTAACCATTCATACTAGAGACTACAGAAGGAAATTAACTTAATCTTGAATTCCAGAACAACCTTCACAATAAGGAATTCTCAAGTTTTCATAGAGAGAGGGGGAAAAAAGGAGAGAGAGAAAATCATTTAGAACAGTGTTTCCCAAATTTGGCTACTTTCACAGATATATTCTTGGAAGTGGGGGATACAAGTTTTCTATGTAACATTTAGAATTTTATGCTTTATTTTTGTTTATAATCTAAACAAACTAATACATACTTGTTCAGGATTCCCTGGACAACCATCTTACATAACAGAGTGTTGCCACGTGATGGTAGCATCTGCATTTATACCTCTGATCCCTGTGGCACAAAATGAAGACCAACCATGCTTAACTTTTCAGTGTCGTCTCTCTGACTGGGTGCTCAGACCCTTCATGGAATAGTTGAATATGTCCTATGAGATCTATGACTTGTCATTGTTCAGAACACTGGTTCACAGCAGTGATTCTCAAAGTAGGAGGGGGTAGAAGGTGGGGTGGGGATGGTGGCTAGGGACACACCCTCTGAAAAAGCATATTCAAAATATCTATTGATTTCTTAATACAAATTCTATAAAGTCAAACTCAACAAAATAATCTTTGGACAGTAGCAGAAAACCAACTATAGATTCAACCCAGGGGGTCTGGGATATACTTGGTTGAGAAACACTGGTGTTGAGGTAGAGGAGCCCCAGCATGTGGAGAACACATAGTAAGGAACACGTGCCAAAGAAAAGGAACACCTTTTGGGTCAGTGAGTGAATCCTAAGCATATCTTGTCTTTGTCTTTTTGAACCCAAGGGCCAATCCACAAGAAACCCGATACATCCATCGAACTTCTCAGACCTGCTTTTTCGGGCAAGTTTTAATACTGAGTCAAAAGAAAAAAAAGCTGTTTTTGCCCCCCACTTTATTTGCATTAACATATTTCAAACTTCTAAGTAAACAGTTGCTGTAGCTGTGTAAACGTAGCCGCAGGTCCATCCACCAGGAAGTGCTGTCATTATCTGCTACACTATCCAGCTCTCAAGGGGGATATCAGCCTGGGGTCTGCTCTATAATTATTGCAGAGCTCCAATTTGCTTTAGCCGTGTCAAAAGCTCCCCTTTCTCATGCATATTTACTAGATCACTTCATCCACCTATGCACTCTTTACCGGTGAAGACCCGAGGTACCATTCTGGCTCCTGTGAGCTTTTGCAAATAATCTTGAATCTCGTTGGTGTCACCGTGGGCTGTGATATCGACAAATTCCAAAAGCCCTTGTTTGAAAGGCAATTGGCTGAGGAGCTCCTGGGCCCTTCTGCAGTAGGGGCAGGTGGGTTTGATGAACACAACCACCTTCCCAGGCTAGATTTTGCTGTTCACAAACGCTTGAGCCATGCTGACAGGCTGCTACCTCCTGGGGAGGAACCTCAATTGCAGATATTGCTCAGGAGTAAAGCCTGCCATTTCAGTAAACAAAGAATGTTGTGGCCATAGCTATCAGCCAGTGCAGCTGTGCACCTTGAGAGGATTCAGAATGGAAGCAGACAGAATATTGATCCTAGATAGTTAAAATGCATATCAAAGGAATGATTTTAGTAAGCCCAGACCCTTGCATTTTCCTATATGTAGAAAAGTAGTAAAATCATTAAGTTGAGATATCTGTTTTTGTGATTAGCAGTAATCATTTGATGTTTGACTACATTTTTTTTTTTTCAGCAAAAACTCCTATATATCCTGGTTCCTCCCTTACCTCTTTGGAACAGTTCCTCAGAGCTATCTGAGAGGCTGTATCCTGGGTTACAGTCCTCAGTAAGGACTGAATAAAACATAATTCTCAATTTTTATGTTATGAATTTTTTCAGCTGACACCTGGGTGTGTAAAGAGAAGCAAGTACAAGTCTATAATTTAGAAACATATAATTAACAGAATAAATACATCAAATGTGCATACATACACACACGACTTTCTTTATTAAAATAGTCATCCAAACTTACTTGTCTTTTTTTCTACAACCATTTATCTGTACAATTTATATTAACTTTTCTCATTTGAATCTCACCATGTACTAATGTACTAATGTCATTTTACAGATTCATCTTGTCCCAGAACTTATACTAGAAGGCATATTAGTTATTACTTGGCCAGAGGAATCACTTTTAAGTTGATTTCATTTCCCTTACAGCTGTGACTCTTTCTATTCACTAGTATCACTAGGATATTCTAAAATTGTCATTTACCCTCAACAGAATTCTGGTTTCTTTTAGTGGAGAATGCTATTAGAAAAAAAATCCACAAAAGAAGGTACACATGAGAGTTAACGAGAACCAAAAAATAATGTTTCTACTACTATTGAGCCAATTTTAGTGACAGAACTTGAAAAAGTATCCTATTTATGGTTATGAGTTTTATTGATCTTTTCAGTTTAACTTGTTATCATAGCCTGCTTTTTGCATAGCTTTTCCATTCACACTTGTTTTGTCCTCTTGGATAAGGTAGTTGCATTTTGTTACAGCCTTCTGCCTTCAAAGAAGGCAGAATTCTGATGTTAGGAACTTCAGCAGTAGTGCTTCACACATGCTTCATTAGTTAAATGTCAGCATCATTCAACCATAGATAATAAGTTTAGTATTACTGCAGACTTAATGTACATGAATGAATAGCAGCTTCTCATTCCCCCCAAACATGGCATGTTGGTAGCTGTCTACTTCACTGATAAGAGCCCATAGTATCAATACAAAGCCAGCACAGTAGGTATCTTAAACATACAGAAGTTTCAAAACTCCTTGATATTGAAGGAAAAGACTTTCTTCATTTTGGAGTCTTGGAACTTAGTGTTTGCACATGAACCTGCCTTCTCTTCTGATTAGTTTTGTTCCTCGGTGAACAACACAGGATGGAAGTAGAAGATAGTGTGTGAATGTGGAGACATCTGTGTCTAGAATCTACCAAAGGATACCAGGGAGAGTATAGAGATAAATCCTAAGTGCAGCTGATGGATTAGTAAGGGGTCAAATAATTGACTGGAGAGGAGTTGGAGAGAAGGAATTGAAGAATAGGTAGATAAATTCAAAAAGAAAAAAAAAGAGCAGCAAAATGGCTGTATAGTCTCTCAAAGCTGAATCACAAAGTTGTAATGAATACATAGCTAAAACAACCTGGGATGGCCAAAAGAGCCAAATGGTTTCTGTAAATACTTTTCCCAGCATTAAATCTAAAACTAACTTAATTAAGGACGATCAATTTCTTCTAAACAATTACATATACAAGCGGTCCCTGACTTTCAGAGATTTGACATTCTTAAAACCTACATTTTCATACATCAAGCATGGAAAAGTCATTCGTATGCTGAATTTGGACATTTATATGGCAGCTGGAAAAAGAACATTTTGAGGTGTTGTGAGGTGCCAGTGCTTGCCAAGCAAGTTTGGTCTTTAAGAATTGTTATCTTGTCCAAATAGTAGTGTTTACATTATTGTTTGAATTTTAAATTTCATTTACCTTTCTTTAAGTTGGAAAAGGAAAAAATAAAATTGCTAATGACAGTCCTCATAAGAATAGGCCCCATATGTGGACTATAATTGGCAGAAGGCTGTTGAGAGAACAGCAAATCTGTAGCTTCACTGAAAGCTCAGTGGACCTAAATTAAGAAATAAAATGATGATGGAATAACACAAGCAAAATGCCAGAAATGTATTGTCAAATACTCTGAATAAAATAGATATTTAACTAGGGATTTCATAATTTTTTTTAGCTCTTTGGGACTGGAATCACTCTTTTAACATGGGGACTGGTGATTGGACTTTCATATACCTTTTTAAAGATGATTTTAGCATATTATTTCTGAAAGCAAGGAATTGCCCATACCTGAAAGGGAACTTATAAGCTAGTGGTCCCAAGAAAATAAACATTTTATCACATTTTCTGGCACATAGAATGTGCTCAGTTAATGTTTATTGGAAAAACAAATGAATGAGGTTGCACCATCATTTCTCCTACAAAACACTACAAGTTAAAAATTGAGTAACCAACTAAATTGGGAACCTCATTTTCTTGCTCTCTAACCCAGAAAGTCTGAGCCTGTTGTCTAGCAGTTTTAGTTTTGACTTAACCATATCACAGGGCCTCAGCTCTCCTCTTAATCATTATTTGTCAGGACAGCTACAGTCAGGCTACATCTTTTCCTATATTGACTCTCATCATGTATTCAGCTTGCATTTGAAAAATGTATACAATGACATAAATAACCAGGTATTTCTCCCCTTTCGGAGAGAATCTGAATAAGCCTCTAATGTTACTTGTCATTTTAGCCATGGAGTTGGGAAGTCATATTCTTTAAGACATAAATCTTCTGTTAGTTAACACAGTTTGAGGTAAATAACCAGAGGCAATCGGAGACAATTTAGAAATGTTAGGTTCTTAGGGAGCCCTTCTCTTTGGAGGACTCTCAGAAGAGGATAAAAGCCATCTTTATTATTTTCCTTTTTCTTATTTTGTTAGAAATTTTTACATATTTGGATTAGTCACACTCAGAGATGACATACACTACTGATTATTTATTAGTACCAGTAGTGGAAACATGAGATCTTAAATTCTTGTATTTTCACAGTGACAACAAAATCAAGCAATGCTTATTGTAAAAAAATATATTTATAGAGGGGCAGTACTTTAATGGAATTACATTTGTGTTTGTATCCAGTGACAAATTATTTTCACCTCTTCATTTCTTTTTTTCTTTGTTTGTTCCAGGAAATAACTTTCTGTGAAATGATTTAGGTTGATATATATCAAAGTATCAACAAGTCCATTTACTCTGCAAGCCCTGTGTTACCTAAAGACAATTCCTTAGTGATGAGAGCTGGAGGAGAAATAAATTATTTAGTGTGTTGGCAGAAACTTAGTCATAATTGAACTATTTGGTGATTGAAACTATCTAGTAAGAAACATGATTCAATTTCTAGACATGCTATAAAGATAGTTTCACTTATTTGCTTGTTCAATTATAAATTATTTTTTATTTACTTGTGTCACCCACCTATCTACTTATTAATTTTTGTAGAATATCAAAATTGGACTGTTTGTTTCAAGTATGAAAGTAAGATGAAAAATAAGAACAAATTAGGGAGCAGAAACTGGCCCAGATAGTTTAAATGATTTATCCAAAGATACACAGACATTTCATGGCTGACTTAGGTTTATTTGACTCTCAGGCTGACCCATTATATAATACCACACTACAGAGGGCAGGGTCACAACAACATGTAGGAGGGTAAAAGGGAGAGTAACATTTTATGCTTTGAGTTTTAGTTTCACTCGGAATGTCTCCTCAAGGCAAAACAGAAGAGACATAAATAGCATAAGCTTTGGTGAAGGACAGACCCTTGCTCTGACTGGGTAAACTAAAATTTTAGTCTTTTGGATTTTGCAAGCTGGTAAAATAATTTCTTCCTGAAATTTTTTTCACCACCTGACACCAAAGCCTTTACCCAGTTGATTATTCAGTCTTTGCTTCTTGCTTGGGAATTGTCTCTCGGATACAGAATGGCCTTCCAGCCCATTAGGCAGCACTGGTGTTGCAGCCGTACCCTGATCACAAGTTTGTAGAACAATGATGCTGAAGTTCCTTCTTGAAATTTTTGAAGAACTTTGTTTAGTTATTTATTCAACAAATCTTTATGAACACCTACTATTTGCAAGACATTGTACCAACAAGTGGAGGTAGAGTATTCTAAATATGAGTGAGACACGATCACTGTACAGGATCACAACACTTAGTACACTTTTTTGTTTTTCACAGTTAATTCCATATTTAACTAGTTGCTATAAAGTTATTAGTAAAAGAAATAATGTGATTTGGGGCCAGCAAATGTATTTGAAATAAAGAAAGATAAATTTGAAAGGAATATAGAAACTAGTAATGAAAGCTTTAAATTATTTAAAACAATGATTAAACAGATTAAAACTGTACTGTGTTTATATTTATCATACAAAATTGGACATGTCTAAACCACAATAAGTTTTATCTGTAATTCAGATTATGTTTATTAGGTGGAGTTTAAGTAGGCAAGTAAAGGGGATCACTTGAAAATTGATGCATATAATGCCCAAGATGTTTTTATAAAAAGCAGCATCATTATGGTTTGAAGTCTAAGGTTTCCACAGAAGTAGAGTTTGCAATGAATGTTTTTGGTGAAAATGCTATTACAAGTGAAAATCACTTGCTTATTTTAGAGCTTATTCTTTAAAATGTGTCATTATTAAAGTATCTTGGTACATATTCAAATATTTAAAGGAAAAAATAATCTGCAGTGCACCTGGTTGTATACAATTGTCCTTGATTCTAATAGCAAAATTAGCAGAATTGCTCTTTAAAGACATTCACATTATAGTCACTGATCTTGTTGCTATTGATAGTTTTAAGCAGTTATATAGCACTTTTATGGTGGCCTGCTTAAAAATATATATTTGAAAGTTGCATATGTTTTACATGATGAATTAGAAAGACTTGTAGAATTAAATACTCACCTCCATCCTCCCTTAGTCATTATATACCATACAAAGCTCCTTCCTACTATAAAGCTGTAGCAAGCTCTGAGGCTAATATACTCTTGTTTGGGTCAAAGTAAATGTGTAAAGACATGATAGTAGTAATATAGTTAAGATTCTGATATATTTTCACTGCTCTCTGGGAAAATATTATTCTGGTCGAGATGAGTACTTCCACACACCTCCCAAAGGCTGGCTAGTTTTCTCATCTCTGTTTTACTTCTGAGTTGAATGATGGTAATGTATGGTAGAGGTTCAGCAGGAGCAGGATGGATAACAAATTAGAAGGTGAAGCAGGTGGTAGCCAGAGTAACTATGTAAAGTAGGGGTGAGGAGTAGGGAGCATCAGGTGTCACCTCTCAACTTGTCCACAGGACCCTGATAGCAATATGTTCCCATAGCATCTAGTTTTATTATTCAGATATAATTGAGTTATAACAGTATGTAAGTTTAAGGTGTACAACAAGTTAATATGATGCATTTATATATTGCAAAATGATCACCATCATAGCATTAGTTCATACCTCCAACTTGTCACAGAATTACCATTTCTTTCTTTTTTTTGGTGAAAACATTTAAGACTTACTCTCTTAGCAACTTGCAAGTATATAATACAGTATTAAAGAGTAATAAAGATTATTAATGTTAATCTCCATGCTATACATTAGATCCCCAAAACTTATTCATCTTCTGAATGGAAGTTTGAATCCTTTGATCAATATTATCTCCATTTCCCATATTCCTTATCCCTGGTAATCACCACTGTATTTTGCTTCTGTGAGTTTGGTTTTTTGAGATTCCACATGTGATACATACAAGTATTTGTCTTTCTTTACCTGACTTAGTTCACTTAGCATAATGCCTTCAAGTTTCATCCATGTTGTTGCAAATGGCAGAATACTTTCTTTCTCATGGCTGAATAATATTCCAGTGGAGTGTGTGTGTGTGTGTGTGTGTGTGTAGTTATTCATATCTTCTTCATTCATTCATCTACTGATGGATACTTAGGTTGCTTCCATGTCTTGGCTATTTTGCAATGAACATGGGAGTGCAGATATCTATCCTAGATAGTGATTTCATTTTTTTTGGGTATATACTTAGAAGTGGGATTGCTGTTATAATGTCCATATTACCCAAAGTCATCTATAGATTCAATGTAATCCTTATCAAAATGGCATTTTTCACAGAAATAGAAAAGGCAGTCCTAAAATTTGTAAGGAACCCCAAAAGCCAAAGCAATCCTGAGAAAGAACAAAGCCAGAGGCATCACATTTCCTGATTTCAAACCTTATTAAAAAGCTATAGTAATCAAAACAGTAACGTACTGGCATAAAAATGGTCCCAGAGACCAATGGACCATAATCAAGAGCCCAGAAATAAATACCACATGTAAGATAACCTAATATTTGACAAGGCAGTCAAGAATATGCAATGGGGAAAGAATAGTCTCTTCAATAAATGGTGTCGAAGGAAAACTGGATAACCTATTTTATAACACTCACAAAAAATTAACTTGAAATGGATTAAATAATTAAACATAAAACCTGAAACCATAAAACATACTGGGAAAAACTACTTGACTATGCTCATTGCAATGATTTTTTGAATATGACCAAAAGCACAAGCAACAAAGGCAAAAATAAACTAGTGGGACTACATCAAACTAAAAGTTTCTGCACAGCAAAGGAAACACCAACAAAATAAAAAGGCAACCTATGGAAAAGGAAATAAATATTTATAAATTGTGTATCTGATAAGGGATTAATATCCACAATATGCAAGGAACTTATAAAATTCAATAGCAACCAAATAATTTGATTAAAAAAATGGTAGAGAAACTGAAGAGACATTTTTCCAAAGAAGACATACAAATGATCAACAGGTATATGAAAAGATACTCAGTATCATTAATCATCTGGAAAATGCAAAAAGCAACCATGACGAGGTATCACCTCACATCTGTTAGGATGGTTATCATAAAAAAGACAAGAGATAACAAGTGTTGGTGAGGATGTGGAGAAAGGGAACATTGGTGGGAATGTAAATTGATGCAGCCACTGTGGGAAAAGGTATGGAGTTTCTTCAAAAAAGTTTTAAAAAGCACCCAGTTTTAGTTGCTGTGAAAAGAACAGTAATTTGTCTATAACCTTGTATCCTTTAAAATTTTTGTACTTTAACTTGAAGAGCTCTTATCAAACCATTTCATACACCATTCAGATTATCCTGGCAGATATGGCACAATGAACTCTATTACCTGGAAGATAATCAAAAGAACTAGAAGACCATCTGATTATCTCTATTATTTCAGCTAACTAGTTATTTGACAGTTCAATTCACCAGTCAGAACCATTTGGCCATTAACTAAGTTTACTGCTGTGAGGAAGTCATTCAGCTTCTTTTGGCCTCAGTTTTCATTTCTGTTAAATGACAGTTTTGTATTTTAGTTCAAATGTTTTTTAAAATACCTTCAAGATCCCACATTATATGGATGCTTTTTTTCCTTGCAAGTTTCCAAGAACCTTCTCTCATTAGCCCAGACTTGGTGGAGACTATTCCTGGGTTAGTGGCATTGTATCTTCAGTGATTCTTTTTTAAAATACAGAATTCTAGGGATTTTTAACCGGTACGTGTAGAGCAAGACTATTTGAAATAGCCCCACTATACTAAGATATATTTAAAAATAGTACTCCAGGTGAGTGTGAGACATATCTGAATTTGAGAAACAACTGAACCATTATAAGTTGTGCCATGCATTTGACAGACCTGAGTGATGTCACAGCAGCCTCCTTGAACTGATAGGGCTGCAGAGAATGCTTTGGAGAGTTAAGTGTAATCAGTTCAACTTATCCTAGGGCCCTCAAGTATTCAACTAGTAAATTTACATTATATCATTTTTTAAAAGGCAAGTATATTCCCCACGTGACTTAACTAGTTTAAATATCAATCCAGGTTTGAAAAAGGAATCAATTATATGACTGTAGTTTTAAGGATGGAGAAATAGAGTCGTAGCGGGTAACTTAACATCCGAGGAGACTAAATGGGTTAGAGCTGATTTAAAATCGGCAAAGGCAGCAGGGACAGATGGCTTCAGCACCACATTTTATGTGTTTTTAAAGGGAAAAATGTTCTATATCTACATGAAACATTTTAATTTTCTTTTCAGAATGCAGAGCTACTTCCTACAACATAACGACACCTTCCAGAACAGCATAGATGCGTTAGTCCCCAAGAAATGTGATTCGTTCTTTATCTATGGGACAAATACAGGCCCAGCAGCCACAAGACAAACTTTCCCCAAGGTCCCATTAACATACTTCAAAACAAACTTGAAGAAGGGAAAGGCATTTCACTTTTGTGACAGTTTAAATCAAACTTCACTTCTAGAATGATCAGCAAGAACCGGGTGAGAAAGAATGTGTGTGTGTGTGTGTGTGTGTGTGTGTGGTGAGAGTGTTTCCAAACGAGATCACATTACCAGAAGTGGGGGGTGGGGGAAGGAGAAGTTGGATGAAGGTGGTCAAAATGTACAAACTTCTAGTTATAAATAAGTACTAGGGATGTACCGTACAACATGATAAATATAATCAACACTGCTCTATATTACATATGAAAGTTTTTAAGAGAGTAAATCCTGAGTTCTCATCACAATAAAAAAAATTTTTTTCTGTTTTTAAATTTTTGTATCTATATGAGATGATGTATGTTAACTAAATGTATTGTGATAATCATTTCATGTTACCTGTAAGTCAAATCATTATGCTGTACACCTTAAACTTATACAGTGCTGTATGTCAATTATATCTCAATAAAACTGGAAGAAAAGATCAAATAAATAAGTGAAATATTTTAGAGAGAAAAAAGATTTACTTGGAAATGAACAAATCTCCCTTCAAGGGGCTCTTCCCTCAGTAATTATAAATGGAAAGTCCTGACCTGCTTTAGAGGGTCCTGACTCTCCTAGAGGTTTGCCCAAACACCAAATCTCTCTTCCTTGTCTACAGTTTGTATAATATTTTATTATGTCATCTCATTCCAAAGAATGAATCCTTATGGTTTTGAGCATTGCCAGAAACGAGGCTTTTTATTATCTTAGAATTTGTGTTGAGAGGATTCATTTGGCAGTGTTCAAATCTTAAGCCAAATTAGTGCAATTTATTTCAATGCACCAATTTCATAGTTCATGAATTCATGTTATTATTGCTAACTTTCACTCTAATTTTGCCTTGAAAGTGAACAGTAAGTAATATCTGACAAAAACTGCATAGGAACTAAAAACCCCATAGGATGAAGGTAAAAATGTATATGTAGACAAAGTGGACAAACAATGGGTTTATAAAATAAGGAAGGTTTTTAATTAGAACAAGTTTTGTAAAAATTTTAATTTTGTAAATAAAAGTAATTCAAATTAATTGGCAACACTGAGCCAGTTGCTTATGGTAGAAAATCATCTTTTCTTGTAATGGCAATTTCAGCACAGAGACGGAAAAAAAATTTTTAAACCTACTTGCAGTCTGTCCGTAATATTAACTTATCTTTAAAGGAGACATTACTTACATTAAAAATTTACTTCAATTACAGCTATGAACAAAAATACTCATGTAAATCTAATTAATTATAGCTACATATTATTTTGCAACCTATATTTTGCAATTATATATAATTTTTTATAGTTGTCATTAGTTACTGCTTCAAGTTTTACATTAAGTAGATATATTTGTTTTCTAGAGACTCTTGTGATAAACTGACCAAGAAAAGAAAATAAAGAATAAAAAGAAACTCTCTTGTGTAAAATAGAAATTTCCAAAATGAATTAATTATGGAAATAACTTAAAATACTAGTAATTATTTTAAAATACCTTAATTTTCACTAACACAATTATATTTATAAGGTGTTTTAAGAAATATTTGATATTTTAGTGTTACTCTTGAAAAGAACGCTTTAACTCCTGTCTAAACCTTATTTTCCCCTTCTGAGTCTAAACTTTTTCAACTATTTCTTTAACAACATTCTCTCTGTCTTCAGCTCTCTTCTCTATTGGATTTAAGTCACCATTGGCCCCTTAATTGAAAAGTCTACAGAATGCCTTATGTTCTCGTATTATGTGGCCTGTCACAGTATTCAATGATGCAACCAAGCCTTTGTTCCTAAAAGTTTCTCCTTCCTTGACATTACTTCAATGACTCTTTCCATTCTTCTCTGAAAGAAACTCTTCAATTTCATTTGTTTCTTTTTCTCTATTCATTCTTTAGAGCTGATCTCTCCTAACTTTGACTTCACTTCTCACATCATATATTCCCCCTGAACAATCTTATCTGCCCTCATGGTTTCAGATATAGCTTAAAAGCAGAAAATTTTCAAGTCGGTAGTATTGGCTCCAAGGAGCCTTTTTTTGTCCTGAGTGTACTAGAACATTCCACTGGAACATTCCACATGGAAATCCTACATTACCTCATTCTTCACATGCCTGAAAGTAAAATTGTGTCTTTTCCATAAATCTGCTTCTTTTTTCATTCCTTATTTTTGCCTATAGGACCATCATCTTCTTATCCCACTCCCCAGTCTTCTTCCATCTTACCATGGTATCATTAGCTACCAAGATTCTGGAGTGAAAAATTAAGGCTGCATCTTTTCTGTCCTTAGTTCATCAGTAAGGGCTAACTTGGAAAAAAATAATCTAAATATTGCCACTTCTCTCCACATTCACAACTAACACCTGAGAAACTTAAGTCTAGAACTTAGAACCAATTGAGGCATAAAATGTAGGAGATAATCTAATGGAAATAAAAATATTTTTATTACTCCTAATGCAGTTTGAAAATCTTGGCTTAGACACAGAGCAAAAATTAATATCTCTAAAGTTTCCCCCAAGTTTAAGACTTTGGCACAAACAATTTGAATTTAAGTCTCTTTCTCACATCTTCCTCCCATCTTTAAAGGACAGAATGGAGACAGACAGAGAGATAGAGATAGAGATAAAGAGAGAGAGAGATCAAGTATGCACACATAGCTTTTTACAACATTATCTCAATTCATTTCTCTGCAAGGGCAGGGACTAGTGTTGCTTGTTCGGCTTGGCATTTCTAGCGTCTTAAAGAATGCCATATATATTGATAGCTGATAAATATGTTGAATGAATGAAAAAGAATGTATGAAATTTCATATGTTTCTTTGCCTGGACCTAATTGTTTGCTGAACTTGATGCTCTATTACATTTTTTTTAGTATCAGTATTAAAATAGTTTTCTTTCTATATAACCATAATTTCCTTTTTACATGTATGTCTCCCCAACTATTGTGACTTGAATATTGTGTCCCCCAAAATTCATATGTTAAAGCCCTAACCCCCAAACTGATGGTATGAGGAAGCAGTGCCTTTAAGAGGTAATTAGGTTTAGACTGAGTCATGAGGGTGCAGCCCTCACAATGGGGTTAGTGCCCTTATAAAAAGAGACCAGAGAGCTTGCTCTCTTGTGCTCTCTGCCATGTGAAGACACAGCAAGAAGATGGTCATCTGCAAACCAGGAGGAGGGCCCTCACCAGTGATTTAATCTGTCAGCACCTTGATCTTGGCCTTCTCAACTCCCAGAACTGTGAGAAATCAATGCTTGTTTAAGCCACTTGATCTGTGGTACTTGTTATAGTAGCCTAAACAGACTAAGACACTGAATAAACTGAAGCTATGTTAGAGTAGGCCCAGCATCACTCATCTTGCTTTGCTGGAGGCCTGCTCAGTTCTTGGCATACATCCATTTTTTTCACTTACCTCTTCATTCAAAAAGTGTTCTTCATTCACAGTGCCTGCTATGTTACAGGCAATACTTTACACTCTGGAATACAAAAGTAGCTAAGAAACAATCTCCAAATTTGGCAAGCATATAGACTAATAGAGGAATTAGTCTATAGGTAAATAGCTAAAAAATCTTCTGCTATGAGAGAAGATTGTGGATGGCACTACAAAGTAGGGAATGTGTTCAATTTGTGTTTGTTGAGTTAAAACAGATGAATAAATAGCATTTTCTAAATATTTTGTTTCATTGTCAGTTTATTTTTATAATAAAAATATATCTTACTTTTACATATGAAAATATATTGAGTAACTGCATGGAAATCATTAGACTTACTAATTCTAACATCTGCCCAAGTTAGGCACTATAATTCAGATATCTAACTCTTTTAACTTTTTTGCAATGAAATAAAAAATAATAATTTAATATTTTATGTCTTATTATGTATCTCATGTTGTTGTACTGTCTTCTCCACAGCCCTCATTTTATTTGAAAAAAGAAGCCATGTCTTGACAAATGACAAATGATTTGATAGTTTACTCAATTTCAGTCTATAGAATCATTTAAATTCAAAAAATCTTTGAACTAGATACTTGTTAATATTCTTCTAAATCTGAGATTCTATAACTCTAAGATATACAGAGAAACTTTTAGACCAGTTTAATAGTACATAGTAGGGATTGGTGCAGTGATTTTGTTTTTTCAGTATTTTTCTGTTTCTTGGTTCTTACAGTTACTTTGCTCCTTTGATATTGGCCTCTTTCCGGTTGAAATAAACACTGCCTGTTCAACAATGATCCTATCAAAAGTGTATGTGTAGTGTTTTCCTTTATGACCTCCCAGTTGTAGAAGTATTTGGACCCCTTTTTTTGGCAAATGTTGCTGCCAGTTCACTGTAAATGCTCTTTGAGCTAAGCTGTGGTCACTTCTTTTAGACTACCTCTCAAGAAGGTCAACAACATTGATTCTAACTTGGATCTATAAGAGTTTTATTTTTGCTAATGATTGCACAGGCATTTTTGACCCTGCTTTTGGATGAGAGAGGATGAGGAACAGTGTTGGAGGCCTGTTTTATATTGTAGGGAATGAGACTGAACTCTGTTGGGTATGGCTGCTGCTGGGAATAATGGTTCCTGATCATCATAAGCCAGTGGGACACTATTAATACTGGTATTCATCACCCAGGCTAGGAGCTGGCACTTGTGAACTTTCTGGTTCCAGGCTGAGAAATTCCAGAGTTGTTCCCCATCTCCTGTGGCACAGAGCTACAAAATTCTTCAGATTTGGGCTTTTTATTAATCAACAAAGTTAGAATGAGGGTTAGTTGTGAACCACTGGGACCATCAGTCATCTCACTTTTTTTTACCATGTGTAACCATCATTTTATATTTGCTTCCAGTAGCTGACCTTATAAATCTTAATTAAAGGCTTTCTCAGACACTGAGTTTAAGCTGTCACTTATTATAACTTCCTTGAAATGTCCATATCCATAAAAATCTTATCAAGATGCAACATCTATTACCTTTGTAGCTCATGTTGCCTTTATCTCTACAAGTGTCATTAATGTGGGGAGGGTGGATATACACCACCAGCATAACTTTCCCTGACAGGTGGTGGTAAGCAACAACGGCTGGCTGTTTTCTCTCCACAGCCTTAGTTTTATCTTATAATGTCCTAGAACTGTGGTTTGCTAGGTACAGGATGTCTAGAATAGGTCAAAAGAGACAAACTTTTGTTCTCATTCTGAGTCATGAAGGGATATTTTTCTTAGATATTTCATGATATTTTTCTTAGATCATTCACATTTTAAGAGGCAACCTGAAATAATAAGTTTAATTTATTGGCATGATCTAGCTAAGAATTTGCAAGTTTAAGAAAAAAATGCTTATCTAAATTCATGAACAAAAGGAATGTGTGTTGATTCTAAATTGTGCTTCTGGTATTTTCTTTTAGAAGCAGATGTAACTTAAATCCAATATGTCTGCCTTGGCTCTATTGCACAGTGTTTTAGGTATTTGCTTTCTATAATTGGATTGACTAGGAAATGAACCTGAGAAGGTGAGAATTTCAGATGAAGATCTAAAAGTATGACTAAGTGAGAGATTTAAAAGTAGAGAACTCAGGGCTTCCCTGGTGGCGCAGTGATTGAGAATAGGCCTGCCGATTCAGGGGACACAGTTTCGTGCCCCAGTCCGGGAAGATCCCACATACCACGGAGCGGCTGGGCCCGTGAGCCATGACCGCTGAGCTTGCGCGTCCGGAGCCTGTGCTCCGCAATGGGAGAGGACACAGCAGTGAGAGGCCCGCGTACTGCAAAAAAAAAAAAAAAAAAAAAAGTAGAGAGCTCAAAATTATGTAAAATAAACCTTCAGAATGCTGCAACATCAAATATTACCACTGCAGTGACACCAATAAAAAACATTGTCAAGTTCTTTAGTCATGGGGAATAAAAGGATTATATAGCATACTCAGATGTAAATCAGTGACATGTTCCAGCATCACACAATTTAGATACTATTAAAGTTTCATGGTTGCTGCCAGGCAAGTTGCAGTAAGGGTTAAAACACTTACCGGTTATGACACTCTGTCTTGATAACCTTGTTAATCTTTCAGAGGCACTAGAGGAAATTGCTAACAACTGAAAACAAGTTATAACTAATATGGATGTGTTTCATCCAGTTGCAATCCCTTCTCAATTATTCAAGGAGCTTTTTCAGCTAAAATCTTTCAGATCCTTTTGTGTATCATTCATCTGCAAGAGTGTTGGCTGTATTTCTGCTGATTCCAAGGAGGCAGCAGGTAAATATCAACTCCTCCTCTCCCCTTCTGTCCACTATAATCAGAAGCACTTCCAGGGTGGGGCTTTCTTGTTCACTTGCTTCACCTACGTGACTAGTACGAGGTACAGGGCTCTACATAGAGGGATTTGTAAATACAGTTGATAATATTGGTGGAAATATTTCTGAGGACACATTTTGTGAATGAGAGCGTAAGACGACTTCATTTTCATTCTTTGGAAAGAGTATGATCTTAAGGCTTAAATATGCATTACCTAATCTAATACGTCTATCTTTCAGTGATGTTTTTAACAGAAAGAAGGCTGCCATATTTCTCTGTAATCATGTTGTTTATGCTTGTAGAAAATACATAAATTGTACTGTTTCTCTTAAATTTCAGAGTAATTACTATATTTTAATAGCTATTTCACTGTTTTCAAAACAGTTTTAGAGAGATCTTTACATAATGCTAGGAGAGATATCAATACAGAGGCAGTAAATACATACAATATAGTATACTATCTTTATGTAATAGAGCTGTATTAGTTTTATTTAAAGAATAATTACTGTATAAATACTACTGTTACCTCATTCATTTATTCATTCATTCAGTCAACAAGGATTCATTCTAAGTTCTGGGTGTAGCAGTGAATGAAAGTGCTCCTTTCCTTCATAGAATGAATATGCTAGTGGGTAGGAAACATATGATAACCAAAATAAATAAAACATATAGAATGTAAATTATGGTAATTTCTGAGGAAAATATAAAGCAGATGAGGGTGATAGGGAGCTTCAGGTACAGTAGTTTTACACAGGGTAGTCAATAAAAGGCTTTATTGAGAAGATGACATTTGATTCAAGACCTGAAGGAGGTGAGGAATCTCACCATTCAGCTCTCTGGGGGACGAACATCCTGGGCTGTGGACCAGAAGCACTGAGAGGTAAGAGCTATTTGACAACTAGCAGAGACAATAAGCAGAGGCTGGTATGGCTGGAGCCAAGTGAGAAGGTGGAGAGTAGAAGAGGTAAGGTCAGATAGGCAAGGAAGGTGGTTGTGTAACACCATGTTGTCCATTTCAAGAACTTTTTCTTTTATTCCAAATGAGGTGGGAAGCCACTGGATGGTTCTGAATATAGGTTATATAGGCTGAAAATATGGTACATTTAAATAATTTAGAATAACTAAATATAGTTGCTTATTAAATCAACAGAGTTATTAAGGAAGGGAAGATTGTTTAGAACCAAAATCTTAATTCTTTGGAATTCTTGGTTATGATGCTTTATTATAAACTTCCCCTGGCATTACTATCAGAAATAGATTATATAGAATCTCTTATATTTTATGCACAACTTAGATGTAATAAAATTTTAAAGGTCTGCCATATACAGATAATATTGTTATTTTGTTCCTTTATTTTAATAGGCATAATGTGGATCAAAATATGGAGGGTCCTAAATGGAGTGCAGTAGATGATCTGAAAGAGGGGACCCTCACAGACTCAAGTATAATAGAAGCCCATTTTCTTTCCTGGGTGCTGACTTAGACATTAGCACCAGCAGCCCCCATTGGAAAGGATTGCTAATGATTTGATAAGAGCAACTGAAAAATGTGACAGTAATCAATCCAGAAGTTTTGCATTTTGGAGGGAAGAACTTTGGAATCATAGGGATCTATATTCTTCTATTCACTAAGTCTGTGACAATGAGTGAATTCTTTAACTTTCTTGAACTATAGTTTTCTCCTCTCTAAAAAAAGGAAATAATTTATTTCATTGTGTTGTGAAGATTCAAAAAAATTAATGTAAATGAAATCTCCCTGCACAGTATTGGCACTGTAAAGCAAACAATATTTGCAAATGAAGCAACTGACAAAGGCTTAATTTCCAAAATTTAGAAGCAGCTCATGTAGCTCAGTATCAAAAAAAACAAACAGCCCAATCCAAAAATGGGTAGAACACCTAAATAGACATTTCTCCAAAGAAGATATACAGATTGCCAACAAACACATAAAAGAATGCTCAACATCATTAATCATTAGAGAAATGCAAGTCAAAACTACAATATGATATAATCTCACACTGGCCAGAATGGCCATCATCAAAAGATCTATAAACAATAAATGCTGGAGAGGGTGTGGAGAAAAATGAACCCTCTTGCACTGTTGGTGGGAATTTAAATTGATATAGGCACTATGGAGAATAGTATGGAGGTTCCTTTAAAAAGTAAAAATAGAACTACCATATGACCCAGCAATCCCAATACTGGGCATATACCCTGAGAAAACCATAATTCAAAAAGAGTTATGTACCAAAATGTTCATTGCAGCTGTATTTACAATAGCCTGGACATGGAAGCAACCTAAGTGTCCATCAACAGATGAATGGATAAAGAATATTTGGCACATATATACAATGGAATATTACTCAGCCATAAAAAGAAATGAAACTGAGTTATCTGTAGTGAGGTGCATGGACCTAGAGTCTGTCATACAGAGTGAAGTAAGTCAGAAAGAGAAAAACAAATACCGTATGCTATCACATATATATGGAATCTAAAAAAAAAAAAAAAAGGTCATGAAGAACCTAGGGGCAAGATGGGAATAAAGACGCAGACCTACTAGAGAATGGACTTGAGGACATGGGGAGGGGGAGGGGGAAGGGTAAGCTGTGACAAAGTGGGAGAGTGGCATGGACATATATACACTACCAAATGTAAAACTGATAGCTAGTGGGAAGCAGCCACATAGCACAGGGAGATCAGCTCGGTGCTTTGTGACCACCTGGAGGGGTGGGATTGGGAGGGTGGGAGGGAGGGAGATGCAAGAGAGAGGAGGTATGGGGATATATGTATATGTCTAGCAGATTCACTTTGTTATAAGCAGAAACTAATACACAATTGTAAAGCAATTATACTCCAATAAAGATGTAAAAAAAAAAGAGGATTGAAAGTAAAAAGAAAAAAATTTAATCTGTTTAGCCACTGTATGTCTTTGTATTGGAATATTTAGTCCTTTAACATTTAAAGTAATTATTGATAGGTATGTCCTTATTACCATTTTGTTCATTGTTTTCTGGCTGTTATGTAGTTCCTCTCTGTTCCCTTCTTATTTTCCTTTTCTCCTTTGTGGTTTGATATTTTTCTGTAGTGTTATGCTTGGATTCCTTTCTCATTGTCTTTTGTGTATTTATTATAGGTTTTTGCTTTGTGGTTACCATGAAGCTCACATATATGACTCTATTTTAAGTTGGTAGCAAGTTAAGTTTGAACATATTCCAAAACTCAGCATTTTTACTCTCCACTCCCTGTGTTTTATGGTTTTGATGTGACATTTTACAACTTTTTATTTTGTGTATCCCTTAACTAATTCTTATAGTTATGGCTATTTTTACTATTTTTGTTTTTTAACTCTTTTACTAGCTTTATAAGTGAATTAACCCACTACCTTTATTATGTATTTACCTTTACCAGTGAGATTTTTACTTTCATGTTTTCTTGTTATCAATAGTGCCATTTCCTTTCTGCTTAAAGAAGTTCCTTTATCATTTTTTGTAGGACTGGTGTAATGGGAATGAATCCCTTTAGTTTTTGCTTGTCTCGAGAACTGTTTATCTCTCCTTCAATTCTGAATGATAACCTTGCTAGTTAGAATATTCTTGGTTGGAAAGTTTTTTTCTTTCAGCATTTTGAATATACTATGCCACTCCTTTCTGGGCTGCAAAGTTTCTGCTCAGCAATTTGCTTACAATCTTATAAGAGTTCCACTGTATGCAACAAGTTGTTTTTGTTTTGCTGCTTTTAAGGTTTTCTCTTTATTTTTTGACATGTTAATTGTAATGTGTCTTGAGTGTCTCTTTAGGTTCATCATGTTTGGAATTCTCTGGGCTTCTTGGACCTGAATGTCTGTTTCCTTTCCTATGTTACTGACATTTTCAGCCATTATTTCTTCAAATAAGTTTTCTACCCCTTTCTCTCTGCTTCTGGGACACCTATAATGCAAATGCTATTCCATTTGTTGTTGTCTCATAAGCCCTTTAAGCTAGCTTTAAACTTTTTTTTCTGTTTGCTGCTCTATTTGGGTGAGTTCCACTGCCCTGTCTTCCAGATCACTGATTCTTTCTTTGCTTTATGCAGTCTGTTTTTGTACACTTTCAGTGTATTTTTCAGTCTTGTTAATGTATTCTTAAGCTCTGTGACTTGTGTTAGATATTTACTTATATTTTATCTCTCTTTGCTGAAGTATTCTCTGTGTTCATTCATTCTTCCCTGGAGTTCAGTGAGTATCTTTATGGCTATTACTTTAACTCTGTATCAGGTAAATTACTTATCTTCATTTCATTTAGGTTTTTTTCTGGGATTTTAGCTTGTTCTTTCATTTGGAACATATTCTTCTACTCCCATTTTATTGACTCTCTGTGTTTGTTTCTATGTATTAGGCAAGATAGCTGTCTCTCCCATTCTTAAAGGAATGGCCTTGTGTAGGAGATGAACTTTATTATTTAGCTTTATCCAATTTTTGGTTGTCTCTCAAATAGTCTCTCCCATTGTTTAAGACCTATGGGGCCCAGAAATGCAATTTTCCCTTGCCACCACAGCCTGATGCTCAAGGGGCAACCCCTTTGTGGGCTGCATAAGCCTACCACCTCTGGAGGGACCCCACAAGCATCTTGAAAGGTGGAGTGCTTGCCCATTACCCTTGGCAGGACCTTGAGTGTAGTGCAGGGAGTGGGACACTCACCTTTCTGCACTAGCTGGTTATAGTGAGAATGTAAAAATGGTGTCTACCAGCAGTGGTGTTAGAAAGATAGAGGGAGCAGGTAAAATTTCTCCTGCCAACACCTCTGTCCCTGGAGACAGTCCTATATAGGCTTCTTACCCTCTTACAGACACTTTAAGATTAGCCATTGAGTCTCCTTCACACATGATCTAGGCTGTTTTCAAACTGGTGCTTTTGCACTGGATTCCAGGGTGAGTGACTCTGCATGAGCCTTTCAAGAGTCAGATCTTTATGCCCTATAGAGAACAGAGTGTTTTGATGTAGGCACCATTGGTTTTCAAAGTCAGATGATTAGGGGGCTCATCTTTCCAGTGCAGGTCCCAAGGGTTGGGATGCCTTATGTGGAACACAAACCCCTCATTCCTCAGGAAGATGCTCTATATTTGTGAGATCTCTCCCACTTGTTGGTTGCTGTGTTAAGGGTGGGGTTTTGGTAACACTGTGTCTCTGCCTCTATTGTCTCAATGTGTCCCTTCCATTCTTTTTTATGGAGTAGCAGTTAGCTAGTTCTCAGGTTCCTTTCAGAGGGAATTGTTCCATATGTAGCTGTAGATATTTTGTGTAAATGGGAGGGGGTGAGTTCAGGATCTTCCTATGCCACCATCTTGAACCACATCTCTCCTTACAGCTTTATTTAATCTTGTGATGGGGCATTATGATCTCCTTTTTTTCTTCCCACATTATTAAGATACTATTGACTTAAAATATTGTATAAGTTTAAGATATACAGTGTAATGATTTTATAGATGTATAATTTGCAAAATGATTATAATAAAGTTAGCTAACACATATATCACCCCAAGTATTTACAAGTTATTTTGCTTTGGTGAGAACTTTAAAAATATAGTCTCTTAGTAACTTTCAAATATAAAATGTAGTATTGTGAACCATAGTCACAATGCTACACATTATAGCCTCCAGACTTATTCATCTTATAATTGAAGTTTGTAGCCTTTGACCACCTCTACCTATTTCCCTCACTGTCAACCCCCTGTCTCTGGCAACCACCAATCTGTTTTATGAGTTTGGTTTATGTTTTTATTAAATTTTATTGAAATATAGTTGATTTACAATGTTGTCTTAATTTCAGATGTACAAAAAAGTGATTCAGTTATACATATATATATATATATATATATATATATATATTCTTTTTCTACATTTTCTTCCATTATAGGTTAACACAAGATATTGAGTATAGTTCTCTGTGCTATACTGTAGGTCCTCATTGGTTGTCTATTTTATGTATAGTAGTCTATATATTTTAATCCCAAATTCCTAATTTATCCCTCGCTAACCTTTCCTCTTTGCTAACCATGAGTTTGCTTTCTATATCTATGAGTCTATTTCTGTTTTGTAAATAAGTTCATTTGTATCAGTTTTTTAGATTCCACATATAAGTGATATCATGTGATATTTGTCCTTGTCTGGCTTACTTCATTTAGTATGATAATTTCTAAGTCCACCAATGTTGCTGAAAATGGTTATTTCATTCTTTTTTACAACTGAGTAATATTCCATTGTATATATATATATATATATATATATATATATATATGTATATATACACCACATCTTCTTTATACATTCCTCTGTTGATGGGCATTTAGGTTGTTTCAATGTTTTGGCTAATGTAAATAGTGTTGCTATGAACAACAGGGTCCATGCACCTTTTTGAATTATGGTTTTCTCCAGATATATACTCAGGAGTGGGATTGCAGGATCATATGGTAGTTCTATTTTTAGTTTCTTAAGGACTCCATACTGTTCTCCATAGTGGCTACACCAGTTTACATTCCCACCAACAGTGTAGGAGGGTTCCTTTTTCTCCACATCATCTCCAGATTTATTGTTTGGAGACTTTTTGATGATGACCATTCTGACTGGTATGAAGTGAAACCTCATTGTAATTTTGATTTGCATTTCTGTAATAATTGACAATGTTAAGCATCTTTTCCTATGCCTCTTGGACATCTGTAAGTCTTCTTTGAAGAAATGTGTATTTAGCTCTTCTGCCAATTTTTTAATTGTTTTTTTTTTTTCTTTTTTTTGATATTGAGCTGTATGAGCTGCTTGTATGTTTTGGAGATTAATCCCTTGTTGGTTGCATTGTTTGCAAATATTTTTTCACATTCTGTAGGTTGTCTTTTTGTTTTGTTTATGGTTTTCTTTGCTGTGAAAAAGCTTTTAAGTTTAATTAAGCCTCATTTATTTATTTTTGTTTTTATTTCTGTTACTTTAGGAGACAGATCAAAAAAATATTGCTGTGATTTATGTCAAAGAGTGTTCTGTCTATGTTTTCCTCTATAAGAGTTTTATTGTATCCAGTTTACATTTAGGTCTTTAATCCATTTGAGTTTAGTTTTCTGTATGGTGTTAGGGAAAGTTCTAATTTCATTCTTTTATGTGTAGTTTTCCCAGTTTTCCCAGCACCACTTATTTGAAGAGATTGTCTTTTCTCCATTGTATATTCTTACCTGCTTAATAATAGATTAATTGACAATAGGTGCATGCATTTATTTCTGGGCTTTCTATTCTGTTCCATTGTACCATACTGTTTTGATTACTGTAGATTTCTACTATAGTGTGAAGTCAGGGAGCCTGATTCCTCCAGCTCCGTTTTTCTTTCTCAGGTTTGCTTTGGCTATTCAGGGTCTTTTTGTTTCCATACAAATCGTAAAGTTTTTTGTTCTAGTTCTGTGAAAAATGTCATTGATAATTTGATAGGAATTGCATTGAATCTCTAGATTACCTTGGGTAGTATAGTCATTTTGACAAATATTGATTCTTCTAACCCAAGAACATGGTATATTTCTCCATCTGTTTGTGTCATCTTTGATTACTTTCATAGTGTCTTAGAGTTTTTGGAGTACAGGTCTTGTCCTCCTTAGGTAGATTTATTCCTAGGCATTTAATTCTTTTTGATGCAATGGTAAATGGGATGGTTTCCTTAATTTCTCTTTCTGATCTTTCATTGCTAGTGTGTAGAAATGCAACAGATTTCTGTGTATTAATTTTGTATCCTGCAACTTTACAGAATTCACTGATGAGCCCTCTTAGTTTTCTGGTAGCAACTTTAGAATTTTCCATGTATCCATCTGCAAATAGTGACAGATATACTTCTTTTCCAATTGGATTCCTTTTATTTCTTTTCTTCTCTGATTACTGTGGCTAGGACTGTGACTTTGGTTTTTAAAGATACTCTATATAAGTGATATCATACAGTATTTGTCTTTCTTTGTCTGAGTAATTTCTCTTAGCATAATGCCCTCAGAGTTCATCCAAGTTGCCACAAATGCCAGGATTTACTTCTTTTTTATGGCTGAAAAATATTCATCTATATCTATACCTATATCTTCCATATTTTCTTTATCCATTCATACATTAATGGCCACTTAGGTTGTTTCCATGTTTTGGCTATTTTAAATAATGCTGCAATGAACATAGGGTACAGATATCTCTCCTTGACAGTGATTTTATTTCCTTTGGAATTATACACTGAAGTGGAATTGCTAGGTCATAGGGTGGTTCTATTTTTTAACTTTTTGAGTAATCTCCATACTGTTTTTTATATTGGCTATACAAATTTACATTCCCACCAACAGTATTCAAAAGTTCATTTTTTTCCCACATTCTTGTCAGCACTTGTTATTTCCTTTCTTTTTGATAACAGGCATTCTAACAGGTGTGAGGTGATATCTCATTAGAGTTTTAATTTGTATTTCCCAGGTGATTAGTGATGTTGAATATCTTTTTATGTATCTGTTAGCAATTGGACATTTTAATATCTTCTTTGGAAAAATGGCTATTCAGGTCATTTGCCCATTTTTAATTGGATTATTATTATTTTTACTATTGTACTTTATGAGTCCTTTATATATTTTAGATATTAACTCCTTACCAGATATTTGGTTTGCAATTATTTTCTCCCATTTCATTCATCCTGATCACATTGATTCTTCACTTTTCATATGCTTTTTGAGAACTATGACATTTATGTCTGGAAAGAACTATAATAGTCTTCTATTCCAATAATCTGTCTGAAGCTTAGCTGCCAACTAAATTCAAATTATAGTTTTGTCAGTTTTGAACAACACCAGAGATTGATAACTTAACTACTTTTATGAGGTTGTCCATCTCACTTTTGGAAAATTGAGACAGTCTACTTTAGCATTAACTTTGTATTCATTAGGCCAAAGTCTATCTTTTGGGGCTAGTCAGAAAACAAAATCTAGT